>NC_090825.1:56580000-57242500 GCF_028021215.1 Eschrichtius robustus
GGGAAAAATATTCCATGCATTCTCAAATCAAGGATCACAATGAATCCCAAACAGGATAAATAAGTGTAAGGGCACACCTAAAACATATCGTAGTAAAATAGAAGACAACCTAGGATAGCGAGACTATTTTAAGAGCAGCTAGAGCACTACAAATTATCTACAAAGGAGAGGCAGATAGACTCATAGCTGACTTTTCAACAACAGTGGAAGCCATTGTGGAATAGTTTCTTCAATGTGCTGAGAAAAAATAAGTAAAACTGACCTACAATTTTATCAAAAACAAACAAGAAAAACCTGCCATTCAATAATTAATAAAGGTAAAATAAAAATATTTTCAGAAGAACAAAATCTGAGATACTCAACAAAGAATTTCTAAAGCATGTACTCAAGAGGAAGGAAAATTTTCCAGAAGGAGGTCTGCGATACTAACAGAAATGTTGACCAAAATTAAAAATATGATAATGATATAGGCAACTCTAAATGAACATTGACAAATTAAAACAATATCAAACAATAATATGTAATTTGTGGACTAAAAAAGATGGAGGTAAAATACCAATAAAAGAAAAGAAATTATTCAATTCAGAAAGGAAGGATGATTGTGGCTTTCAAATTTTTAAGGTCCTTTTATTGTTCTGGAGGAGGAAAAACATATTTACTAACATATAGGTTATTTTATTAAAATTTCAAGGGTAAATACTAAAATTTGTAGAGGCTCACCAAAGCCAGAGTTGTTCTTTAAAAGCTTCAAGCAAGAAATTGTTAAAAAATAAAATTAAAACAATATTAGGAATAAACTCTAAATTTTAAAAAGATTTAAAAGATAGTAAGAATAATGACATTTTTATACCAATAAATTTGAAAACATGGACAAGATGAAAAACTCCCTCTAAAAAAAAAAAAAACTTACCAAAATATAAAACCCTACTAGTCTTCTAACACTAAAGAAGTCAAATCAGTAATTAAAATCTTCCCCCAGAGAAAATATTAGACCCACATGATATTTTCAGACAAATATTCAAGGGTCATATCTTTCCAGTTTTATGCAAAATATTCCAGAGAAGGGGGAAAATGGAACTAGTCATCAAGTCTTTCTAAAAGACTAGTATAATCTTAATACAAAACCTAGATAAGGCTGGTATAAGGAAGGAAAATTATAGATCGATAGCATTTCTAAATATAGATACAAAAATCCTGAACAAAATATTAACAAATCAAATCCAGAGTGAATAATAAAAATAATCTATATTTACTAAATTGGTTTATCCTGGAAATGCAAGAGTATTTAACACTAGAAAATCTATTAATGTAATTCACCACATTAACAGCTTAAAGTAGAAAAATTATATAAACATCACAACAGATGCAGAGAAGTATTTGATAAAAATACTACATTTATTTTCCTAAAAACTTTTAAGCAAACTCAGCATGGAAACTAAATTCCTTAATAAAGGACAACTACTGAAAATCCTGCAGCAAACATTACACTCCACAGTGAACAATTCCTTTAACAGAGGCATCTTCCTAATAATCAGGAAGAAAACAAAATAGAAGTACTCCCTTTGTAATCAGAAACAAGAAATAGATGTCTGCTATTTCACCACTTCTATTCAATATTGTCCCAACCTTTGCAGTAAGACAAGAAAAAAATATATAAAGTACAAGAATTGAAAAGGAAGAAACAAAACTGTCATTATTTGCCAATGTTTTGATCTCCTACATAGGAAAAACGACACTAATTTTTAGAATTAATAGAAGAGTTTTGCAAGGAAGTTATATAAAAAGTCAACAAACAAAAATAATTGCATTTCTATATACTAAGAGTAAGCACTTAGAAAATATAAAATTTTATGGGACTTCCCTGGTGGCACAGTGGTTAAGACTCCGCGCTCCCAATGCAGGGGACGCGAGTTCGATCCCTAGTCAGGGGACTAGATCCCACATGCATACCACAACTAAGAGTTTGCATGCCACCACTAAGGAGCCCGCGTGCCACAACTAAAGAGCCAGTGAGCTGCAACTAAGGAGCCCGCAAACCACAACTAAGGAGCCCGCCTGCCGCAACTAAGACCCAGCACAACCAAATAGGTAAATAAATAGTAGAAAATATAAAATTTTAAAGTTATCATCGTTTGTTGTACTATTTCTATTTTTCTATGTACTTTAAGTTTTTAAAAATAAAAAAGAAATATTGGGCAAATTATCAAAAGAAAGCAGAGATATAACATTTACAGTGACCACACACAAAAAATAAGATACTGAGGAATAAATCCAACAAAAGTAGAAAATAACCTTAATGAAGGAAATTAAAAAAACTTTACTTTGAAAGTCAATAAAGAATACTAAAATTGGGCTTCCCTGGTGGCACAGTCGTTGAGAGTCTGCCTGCTAATGCAGCGAACACGGGTTCGAGCCCTGGTCTGGGAGGATCCCACATGCCGTGGAGCAACTGGGCCCATGAGCCACAGCTACTGAGCCTGCGCGTCTGGAGCCTGTGCTTCGCAACAAGAGAGGCCGCGATAGTGAAGAGGCCCTCGCACCGCGATGAAGAGTGGCCCCCGCTCGCCGCAACTAGAGAAAGGCCGCACATAGAAACGAAGACCCAACACAGCCAAAAATAAATATAAAAATAAAAAAGTGTAACCTAAATGTATAGCATCTTGGCTATAAATGATTATTGGCAATTTTCAAAATCTGCTCACCATGAAATTCAAAAAAAAAATAAAAAAGAATACTAAAATAAAACAGAAATGCATGTTCATGGTCATGGAGACTCAGTATCATAAAGATGCCAGTTATTCACCAATTGATCTAATTTGGTACTGACCAGAATCACCTGTTGCAATAACCTAAGCCCAGATACAGCAACGTAAGTAAGACCAGTTCCTTACACAGAAGACAAGGACCACATCTATGACCCTCCCTATCCTCCAGGGAAATGTAATCATATCTCTCTGTGTGCTACCATTATGCATGCTTCTATTGTGGTGGTGGCAACAATTCTTTCTAACCTAAAAGCACAGACATAACATTTAGTGCAGGGTTTCTCAACCCTGGCACTACTGACATTTTGGACCACATAATTCTTTGTTGTAGGGGGCTAAACATCTAAACATCTCTGGCCTCTACTCACTAGAGTCTAGTAGCACCTGCAGGCACACACCAGTTGTGACCATCATAGATGTCTCCAAACATTGCCAAATATCCCCTGCAGGGCAAAATCACCCCCCACAGGTTAGGTGTACAATGTGACAATGGAGTACATTTCTCGTGGACTTTTCTCCCTCATTCATCTGTTTTTCCACTGGACTTTCATCAATCAATCACCAAATGAGACAACCTAGATGCAAAGAATTAGGAATGAGAATTGTATCAGACGATTCAATAATAACATGGCAAGCCAGAACACAAGACAAGAATGCCTTTAAAGTTACAAGGGAAAGTGTTTTCCCAGCTGCCTTTCACTTAGGCGGTCCAGGTAACTGAGTTTTAACCAATGGAACGTGAGTGGAAGTGAAACCTACTTCGAGGCCAGACCTCTAAAATCTTCCTCATGGTCCTTTAGAGTCTCTTTCCTTGTCATGTGAAAGGATGCAGAAGACCTAGAGGAAGACTCCAAGATCCTGGTAAAGCCTCCAGATGGACAAAACCTTCGTCCTTAAAACACCATGTGGAAAGCTACCCACCAAACAACTGTACATAAAATGCACTGAGCAAAACTTTTCTTTGTGTTAAGACACTGAGATATGAGGGTTGTTTGGTACAACAGTTAGCCTATTCTGACTAATGCAGCACTGTCAAATTCTGTACCAATTCAAACCATCCATTAAATGGCCAAAGAGGAAAAAAATCCAGTTTTCAAAAATTTACCTCCTCTGCATCTTTTCTTGAAAAAGCAAGTAGAGGATGAACTCTATCAAAATAAGGGAGTAAAACAAAGAAAGAAGTCATAAAATCCAGGCAGCTAAGAATCTGATATATGAGTCAGATGAAGGGAATTCTCAGAATGGTGGTGAAAAATCTCAGGAGAATGGCTAGGCAGCAGGCTTAGAAAGCAACCAAAAAAGATCAGAGCAGAGGTCAGGGGTTTCAGAAGGGCCTTCAAGAAAAAAGTAGAATCAGTAGATTATCTGAAGTCTTGGGTTATACCAAATGGTTTTATACCAGAGAGTCTGGAGTTACATTAGTGATAAAACACAAAAACTGAGGCAATCAACTCTGGGGCGGGGTGGGGGGGGCAGTTGAGCAAGAAATCATAATACACTTTGAGATTTAGCTGTTACAGTATTTATATAGTAGTAACAATGTGTATCCTGAATACTGACTTATCCCAAAATTATTATACATCTGTATCCGGAGAATGCAAGAAGGAAAAGTATGGGGGGAGGTATGAGGAGATAGTAGTTGGAAATATGTAAGACAGGAAATTCTTATCTTCTATAGTAGGAAGATAAATTCCTATCTTCCATAGTAGAAAGTCCATGGATAATATCTACAATTGAAAAATCAAGAAGTAGCAGTGTAAGCATATTACTTAGAAACACTGAGACAAATTTCTCCCTCCCCCAAAAAGAAATGACAGCTAAAAGAAATGGAAATGGTTTTATGGGGAGAGGACTCAGGGGTAGAAAAATTGGAGAAGGGCAGCTGTTCTTTGTTATTAGCCATTTTACTATCTGACTTTTAAATAGTACACATCGAAATTACTTTATTTCAAAATGAAATTTAAAATTTAGGAAAGGAAGGAAGGGACGGAGGAAGGGAGGAAGGAAGGAAGGGAGGGAGGAAGGAAAAGAGAGAGGAAGGGAGGGAGGGAGGGAGAAAGGAAGGAGGAAGGGACAGGAAAGGAAATTGGGTAATTCATAAAGGAAACTCAGTAATGATATGAAAAATTACTTTCAAATCAAAGAAATAGAAAATAAAATAAGGTATAATTTATCTTAACCCAAAAACTAGAAAAGTTTTTTTTTTTTAAAGAATGATAATATTCCATGTTGGGTGTGGGAAAAACACCCCTCTTGCCATATAAACTTGGATAACTTCTCAGGAGGTCAATTTGGCTCACGCATTCTACTGCTCTGCCAAGCCCATTCTAAACGTGTACTGCAGATATTGCTCATAAATCATAACTCTCTTTCCAGCTGAGATCAGAATAGAGCTTTAGAATCTTTCCCAATACAATCCTCACAAATAGCCACAACCAATACACTGGTTCGAACTGGGTTCAATATGAGTATGATCTCATTTTTGCACAACTTTAAAAAGTCTATGTATAATATAGATTATCAGAATTAATGTGTAAGATTAAACAGACCTATCTGCCATCCTGGGATAAAAATACAAAAATAGTATTCGCCAAAATTGTCTCATAGAAATGAGGCTAAGCTTTTGTGCTAATGCTTCATTGGAGCTACAATCTTAGAGAAGCATTAGGGAAGGAAAAGGGAAGCGGTCAGGGAAAGAGGGAGAGCAAATACACTGTGGCATGTTATTAAGCAATACAGCTGGTTGCTCAAACAAAACGTCCCCAGAGAGGGGACATGTAACACTGCTCCTCAGAACAATCCACTGAGTGGAGAAAGGATGAACAATTTCTCTGCTGGTCCCTTCCTATCTTCCTCTCACTGGTCAAAGTCAAAGGCATTAGCCCTTTCCCCCTTTCTAGATTGTGTCACTTAGCCTCTCCAGACAGCCAGTGGGAATATCACAGCCTCTGCAGTTCCAGTCCAGCCAGAGGACAGGTGCAGCATCCCTCCTTTCAGTTGGCAAGGACAGTGGTGGCAGGTGAGACTTGCCCGGGCAGCTCCATCAGGGGAGCAAGGCAAAACAGGGCCAAACAGCTTCAGGTTGTGCCTAATTTGGGTTTGATACAAGTATGATCCCATTTTCTGAACAACTTTTAAAAGTCTATGTATAATATATGTATTTACATAAATATATGTATTTGCATAGGAAAGTTTAGAGGAATATACACAAAAACAGTTACCAAGGTAACATCTAAGTGATTTTTTTCTGTTTTGCTTATCTAAATTTTATAGGTTTGCTACAATAAACTTTTATTTCCTGTATAAAATAAAGAAGGGGAGATAAATGCTGGTAATTAAAAATCAATTTTAGGGACTTCCCTGGTGGCGCAGTGGTTAAGACTCCACGCTCCCAATGCAGGAGGCTCAGGTTCAATCCCTGGTTAGGGAACTGGATCCCACACGCATGTCACAACTAAGAGTTCCCATGCCACAACTAAGGAACAGAGAGCCGCAACTAAGACCTGGGGCAACCAAATAAATAAATAAATAAAATATTTAAAAAGAAAAATAATCAATTTTAAAGTATAATATTATCTAACAAATAAATCACAACAAAATTAAAATGGTGATAACCCTTAACAGAAATTAAAAGTAAAAATGACTTTTAAAAAAATTTTCATAATATGTGACAAAAGGTATATATGCCCACATACGTACCAAATAATGAATACCAAATTTAAAAATGGACAAATGGAATAAATAGGAAATCCATAAAACAAAAATACATACATGTTTGAAAAATTATTACAATTAGAACCACAAAAGGCCATTTTTTTGGACATCAAATTGACAAACATTTTCAAATAGTAATACCCAGTGTTGGCAAGGATACAGGGTACACAAGGATACAGGGGAAAACTCTTTATGAACTGATGGTAGGCACATAAACTTTACATGCCTCTGGAGAATATTTTGAAACACAGAGTGCTATGGGCTGAATTGTGTCCCCCTCAACCCCCCCCCCAAAAAAATCCATATGTTGAAGCCCTAACCACTAATGTGACTGTGCCTTTAAGCAGGTTAAAGTCTTATTAAGGTTAAATGAGGACATCAGGGTGGGGCCCTAATCCAATAGGATTAGTGTCCTTATAAGAAGAGGAAGAGAGAGACTAGAACTCGCTCTCCATGCGTGCACAGAGAAAGGACCAAGTGACAACACAGCAAGATGGTGGTTGCCACAAGCTAGGAAGAGAGACCTCACCAGAAACCCAACCTCTGCCACAACCTTGATCTTGGACTTTAAGCCTCCAGAACTGTGAGAACATAAATTTCTGTTGTTGAAGCCACTCAATCTGTAGTAATTTGTGTATGACTTTGGTCAAGTTCCTAATGTCTTAGTGCCTCAGTTTCTCCATCTGTAAAGAGGAAATGATACTATCTACCTCACAGGACTACTATGAAGATTCAGATAATGAGGCTATAATTAACGGCTACTATAAGTGGTGGCAGCAGAGTGGGTACTCTGGATTCAAAGAGTCAAAGGATTTCAGTTGTGGGTTCAGCCTACCTCAACTGTGTGCCCTGGGGTGAGTCCTTTCACCTCTCCTAGCTTCAGGTTCTTCATCTTTAAAATGAGGACTCTGACTAGCTGATCTCTGAGGATCCCTGTGGCTCAATCCTCATAGGAGAAAACTCTGCATCCTATCAATAATGGGAGATATTGTGACTTTCAGCAGTATGTTAAGCAGTATGAAAAAGAATGTAATAAACTGCCTTCTGATGTCCTGCTCCTCTGGAGGTAAGTAGTCATTCCCAGCATTTCTGTGTAAGAGGAGATTTGCACGTTAAAAAATGCCATTCTCCATATGATCATGGCAGTAGTTTTCATAACCATTGGTTACAAACATATATCATGGCAAAATGTTACTAAGCATTTGGCATTGCTCTTAAATTAATTTTTATTTTAATTAAGTACAATAGCAACCTCATTTACCTGAAAAATAGTAACACTTCCATGGGAGACACTTCATTTATCTCATTCACAGGCCATGCTTAGTACCCATTAACTTCTTGCAGACCCCTCTAGATCAGTCCAAGACCACTCAAGAGGGCAATTTGGGAACCAGTAACAAAGGAGACATCTTCTCAAGACTTCCCCAGGGAAGTGAAGGAGAAAGATCTTTTCTTTCCAAGCCTGTCTCCAGTTTGAAACTGAGCCAAAAGGTGCAGGGTGCTTGTAGCCTCTGGGAAAATTGCTCCTGGTCAGAGCGTCAAGCAGTGTTTAGACACATGTGTAAACCCTGGGCTTCCTTGGGGACTGCCTGTGTGGTAAATAATTTTCCCTGGGACCAAAAGGCATTCCCCTCAGTAGAGCCAGAAGCATGAAAAGGTGGCAGATTGGATGCTTTCCTCTTTGGGTAACCTTTATCATCAAAGAGAGACATTACCCTTGATTCATAAAAGGATAATCCCTTAAACTGAAATCACTGTTCATTATGATTGCTGAGTATACAAGGCAACAGATTTGGTTACAGGAAACATTGGAACCTGTGCTTGAAAGATGTAGTTTTCAGTCACTCTCTTAGTCTCAGTTTCCTCATCTAAGATATGAGAGTGAGGGAGTTCTTTGGTGGCGCAGTGGTTAAGAATCTGCCTGCCAGTGCAGGGGACACGGGTTCGAGCCCTGGTCAGGGAAGATCCCACATGCTGTGGAGCAACTAAGCCCATGCACCACAACTACTGAGCCTGCGGTCTAGAGCCCACGAGCCACAACTACTGAGACTGTGGGCCACAACTACTGAAGCCCACGTGCCTAGAGCCATGCTCCACAAGAGAAGCCACTGCAGTGCCCACGCACTGCAATGAAGAGTACCCCCACTCACCACAACTAGAGAAAGCCCATGCACAGCAACCAAGACCCAATGCAGCCAAAAATAAATTAATTAATTAATTTTAAAAAGATACGAGAGTGAAAATAATGCCACATTCAATGAGTTGTTGTTAATAAGATAAATAAAAGCTCTTGATAAACTCCAAAGCACTATGAAAATAATTGTTAGTTATTAATTCTAGTATTATCATGGACTTTTTCAAGTTAAAAAATACTTGTTTCTTTCTCTCCGTGGAAACCTGGCAACCCAGATAGAAAACCTTTTAACAGCATACAAAAATAACCAACTTAATCCCCCAGAAAAACCTGTGTGTGATTGTAAGCCTGTCAAAGATGCCTTCTGTGCATAAGAATGATCCATAGAAGCCCGAAGGTTGATTATAAAACCTCAAGTGTCTGCTTGCCTCGAGCCATTTTAGATGAACTATTCAAAACACATCCAAGTAATCAGTTTGCTCTGATAGAGAGGAGTAACAAGGAGAAGGGCTTGATTTCCCCTGCTGGAAAGGAGGCACATCCATTATTGTCTACCTTTCCACAGATCACCTAACTAGCTCTTTGTTCTTACTTAACAATATGGTTTCAGGCTTAAAATTTGTGACCAAATTTATATGCTAGGGAAGACCATGTTAGTTACTTTACAAAAAGGTCCAAAAATTCACAGACAGAAACAAAACCAATTAGGCCAGTTGGTATGCAGTCTTTTCTAAAATTTAAGGGTATATTTATACTTTGGGAGGGGAATAATTATTTTATATTGTATGTTTGGCATTAAGTTCTTATATGTAGAATCTTATTAAATGTATCATCAAATACTTACTTCAGTCTTGTCTTCTCTGTCTTGATAAGAGAACACTTCCAATCCAAATTATTAATTAATATCCAATTAAAATCCCAAAGCATCTTCTTGGATACTGATGGGGCACAGGATTCAGACCTAGACTCATAGCATGTTACATCGATTTGAGGAAGTCTTGTCATTTCTCTGCACTTTCTTTCCTCAACTATAAAATACAAATAAAAGTGCTTCCTAATAAAATGAAATGAGAAAAGAATAAAATGAGAAAATGAGATTGAAAAAGCTATAATCGTTATATAAATGTTAGTGATTGTTGTTGCTATTACTGGAAAGGTATTAGAATAAGAAATGCCCAGTTATTCTCCGTGACCCAAATGCAATGACTGATACCAACATTATTGTCACTTCCCTTACCATCTCAGTGCAGTATGAACACCCCTAGGAAAAAGATGTATGTATTCTGAAATACAGATGAAATGATATGGTGCCTGAGACTTGCTTCACAAATAAAAAAGCAAGTTGTAAAATAATACAAGCTATATGCTTCCTTGTAGATAGATATAGATATGGAAATATGGATAAAGATATAGACTTAAATGGAGAGCAACAGAGACACAGATGCAGAGATGGATATAGATATAAGGTCTCATAATACCAAAGTGAGGGCAGAGATCAAGATGGCAGAATAGAAGAACGTGGAGCTTACCTCCTCCCACAAATACATCAAAAATACATCTACATGTGGAACAATTCTCACACAATACCTATTGAATGCTGGGAGATCTCGTACAAACAAAATTGCAAGAAAAATCATCATGTAACCGGGTAGGATAAAAGAAAAAAAAAAGGAACTGGGACAGGATCTGCACTCCTGGAAGGGAGCTGTGGAAGAGGAAAGGTTCCCTCACCCTGGGAACACACTTCACTGCTTGGGAGATCAGCTGGGAAGAAAGAGAGCTTCATAGCCTCAGAGGAGAGTGCAGCAGCTGGGCTGCAGCAGGCAGAACAGAGAGAAACCAGCACAGAGGTCCTGGCCACCTCCCTGCACTCTCCAGGCCAAGATACAGATATGCTGGTGTGCATGGGGGCTGGGTGCTAAAACTCGGGCTTCAGCAGACAGACCGGGAGAGAGGACTGGGGTTGGCTGCACGGAGACAGCCTGAAGGGGCTGGAGTGTGGTCTGAGCTGCAATCAGGTACACAGAACTGAGTCTGGGTCTGCCATAGGAGCCACATTGTTAATGTGTGCAAAGGGAGAGGCAGGGCCCTGCCATAGCAGCCTCATTTTCAGCGTGCCTACAGCAGGCACAGTTCCACCTTGACGAGTTCTGGGAGTGTGCAAGCACCAGTGGGTTATCCACTAGCAAAGGCAGGTCTTAAATCTGAGCCCATTCCCAGGGGCTGTGCAACTTCGGAAGCAGGATTAAAATCTGAGCCATCTCCCAGTGCTGTGCTATCCGTGGACTTATGCGCCGCCAATGGCTTTGTAAGCTCAGTGCCTGTGCGACATCTGAGCAGATTACTGGTGCTCCCATGGCTGGGGTGGGTCCAGCATCAGCAGCTGCGGACTTTGAGGGCACATGTGCATGCAGAAGCGGGGTCAGAGTCTGGGCTAATGTCATAGCTCCCACAGCAGATCCAGGTGCATGACTATAGCAGTCTTGGTGCCTGACTTCAGCAAATCTGTGCCAATGAGTCTGTGCTGGTGGCTTTGTGAGCACAGCACCTGAGGGACACCTGGGCTGATTGCCTGCATTCCCATGGTTGTGGTGGGGCTGGGGGCAGTGCCAACAACAGTATACTTTGTGAGCCCACACAACAGGTGGCAGGTGACACCACAGAGTGCACCTCTCAGTAGACAGCTCCTGTGGAGGAATACACAGCAGCTCCTCTCTTAGCAGAAGTGTTCCAGTCCCGCCTACCTCACACCACAGCTCAGAAATGGATCTGGGGGCTTCTACTCCAACAACTGGGGAGCACACCCTGTCCCAGACAGGGCTCTGACAACCACAGAGCGAAGAGGAGGCTCTGCTCAATATCCAATGCAGGCTCTGGTCATCACAATACCAATCACACCCCCTTATCAAGGGAATAACAGCCAGCACACTGAGGAAAGACATGGAAGGCATCCATACTAAAAACAACCCTCATGCCAAAAATATTAGATTCACACAATCTACACAGGGATGCTTCCACGTAAAAACAGCCCTTCAAGACCACAGTAGGTAACAGTTTCTTCTAACCTCATAGAGTCAGAGAAATATAAGTAAAATGAAGAAGCAGAGGAACCACTCCCAACTAAATGATCGAGAGGATTCCTCTGAAAGTACAATGAAACAGCTCTCTCTAGTCTACCAGATCCTGAGTTCAAAAAGGAGGTAATAAAAATACTGAAGGAATTAAGAAAAGTTATCAATAGAAATGCAGATTACTGTAAAATAAAACTAGAAACTATAAAGAAGAGCCAATTAAAATTAGAAAACTCATTTGCCAAGACAAAAGCTAAGCTAAAGGCAATAAATAGCAAACTGAATAATGCAGAAGAACGAATAAGTGATCTGGAAGCTAGAATAATGGAAATCACGCAATTAGAAGAGCAGACAGAAAGACAAATGAAAAAATTGAAAGCAATATATGAGACCTATGGAATAATATAAACTGTGCCAATCTACACATAAAAGGGATCCCAGAAGGAGAAGAAAAAGAAAGGGGATCAAAAGTGTATTTAAAGAAATTATGGCTAAAAACTTCCCAAACCTAAAGAACGAAACAGATATCCAGGTACAGGAAGCACAGAGAGTCCCAAACAAGATGAACCCAAACAGACCCACACCAAGACATATTTTAATTAAAATGGCAAGAGTTAAAGGTTGGGCTTCCCTGGTGGCGCAGTGGTTGAGAATCCACCTGCCAATGCAGGGGACACGGGTTCAAGCCCTGGTCCAGGAAGATCCCACATGCCGCAGAGCAACTAAGCCCGTGCACCACAACTACTGAAGCCCACGTGCCTAGAGCCCATGCTCCACAGCAAGAGAAGCCACTGCAATGAGAAGCCCGTGCACCACAACAAAGAGTAGCCCTCACTCGCCGCAACTAGAGAAAGCCCACGTGCAGCAATGAAGACCCAACACAGCCAAAATTAAACAAATAAAATAAATAAATTTATTTTAAAAAAAAGAGTTAAAGGTAAAGAGAGGATTCTGAAGTCAGCAAGAGAAAAACAAAGAGATAGTTACAAGGGAACCCTCATAAGGCTATCAGCTGATTTCTCTACAGAAACATTACAGGTCAGAAGGGAGTAGCAAGATATATTCAAAGTCCTGAAAGGGAAAAATCTGCAACCTATGATACTCTACCCAACAAAATTATCATTTAGAATAAAAGGAGAGATAAATAATTTCTCAGACAAGCCAAAAACAAAAAGAATACAGCAAAAACGAAAAGAATACCTATTCTAAAAGAAATACTGAAAGGTCTTCTCTAAATAGAAAAGAAGCAAAAATCTACAGAAAAGAGAAAATCACAGTTGGAAAGTAAACCACTTAAATAAGCCAGTACACAGATTAAAAAAAAAATTCTGGTGAAAGTGATGATAATTACAATGAACAGAAAAAGGATAAACATGAAACTGTAAAAAAGAACATCAAAATCATAAAACGTGTGGGGAGTAAAAAAAATGTAGAATTTTTTTTTGAACATGCTTTAGCCTACATGATTACCAGTCTAAAGAAAGTGGTTATAGTGATGGGTTAACATACTTGAAAAACAGGGTAACCACAAATCAAAAACATACAACAGATTCACAAAAACGAAAAAGAAAAGGACACAAGCACAATACAAAAGATAATCATCAAATCACAAAAGGAAAAACAAAAAGAAAAAGAAATGAAGAAGAAATACAAAATCAACTGGAAAATAAGGTTTAAAATGGCAATAAATACATATCTATCAATAATTACCTTATATGTCAATGGACAATATGCTCCAATCGAAATACATGGAGTGACAGACTGGATAATAAAACAAGATCCTACAATATGCTGCCTACAAGAGACCCACTTTAGGGCAAAGGACACACATAGATTGAAAGTGAGGGGATGCAAAAAGATATTTCATGCAAATAGAAATGACAAGAAAGTGGGGGTAGCAATACTCATATCAGAAAAAATAGACTTTAAAACAAAGGATAAAGAAGGACACTACATAATGATAAAAGGATCAATACAAGAAGAGAATATTACACTCATTAACATATATGCACCCAATATTGGAGCACCTAAATACATAAAACAAATATTAACAGACATAAAGGGAGAAATTGATAGGAATACAATAATAGTAGGAGTCTTTAACACCCCACTGACATCAATGGACAGATCTTCCAGACAGAAAATCAATAAGGCAACAGAGGTCCTAAATGACACAATTGAACAGTTAGACTTAAATGATATTTTCAGGACATTACATCCGAAAAAAAAGCAGAATACACATTCTTTTCAAGTGTACATGGAACACTCTCTAGAATAGACCAAATACTAGGGCACAAAACAAGCTTCAACAAATTTAAGAGGATAGAAATTATTCCAAGCATCTTTTCTGACTACAACAGCATCAAACTAGAAATTAACCCCAGAAAGAGAAATGAGAAAAAAAGATTACATGGAGACTAAACAACATGCTACTTAAAAAGCAATGGGTCAATGAGGAAATCAAAGAGGAAATTTAAAAAATACCTTGAGACATATGACAATGAAAACACAACCATACAAAATCTATGGGATGCAACAAAAGCAGTCCTTAGAGGGAAGTTCATAGTGACACAAGCCTTTCTCAAAAAAAAAAAAGAGGGGCTTCCCTGGTGGCGCAGTGGTTGAGAATCTGCCTGCTAATTCAGGGGACACGGGTTCGAGCCCTGGTCTGGGAGGATCCCACATGCCGCGGAGCGGCTGGGCCCGTGAGCCACAACTACTGAGCATGCGCGTCTGGAGCCTGTGCTCCGTAACAAGAGAGGCCGCGACAGTGAGAGGCCCGCGCACCGCGATGAAGAGTGGCCCCCGCTCGCCGCAATTAGAGAAAAGCCCTCGCACAGAAACGAAGACCCAACACAGCCAAAAATAAATAAATAGATAAATAAATTAAAAAAAAAAAAAAAGAAAAAGAAAAATCCCAAATAAACAACCTAACCTACCACCTAAAAGAATTAGAAAAAGAAGAACAAACAAAACCTAAAGTCAGCAGAAGGAAGGAACTAATAAAGATCAGAGAGGAAATAAATAAGAGATTTTAAAAATAGAAAAAATCAATAAAACCAAGAGCTGGGTCTTTGAAAGGGTAAAAAAAATTGACAAACCTCTGGCCAGGCTCACTAAGAAGAAAAGAGAGAGGACTCAAATTTAAAAAATTAAAAAAAAGAAAGGACGGTGGAGAAATAACAACAAATACCACAGAAATACAAAAAAAGACATAAGACAATACTATGAACAATTATATGCCAACAAATTGGACAACCTAGAAGAAATGAACAAGTTTCTAGAAACATACAGCCCACCAAAACTGAATCAAGAAGAAATAATTTGAACAGACTGATCTCTAGAAGTGAACCTGTAATTTAAAAAACTCCCTGCAAAAAAAGTCCAGGACTAGCTGGCTTCACTGGGGAATTCTACCAAACCAAGAAGAACTTATACCACCCTTCTCAAACTCTTCCAAAAGACTGAAGAAGAGGGAACACTCCCAAAGTCATTCTATGAAGCCACCATCACCCTGATACCAAAACCAGACAAAGATAACACCAAAAAGGAAAATTACAGGCCAATGTCTTTGAAGAATATAGATGTAAAAATTCTCAACAAAATATTAGCAGACCAAATCCAACAACACATAAAAAGGATCATACACCACAACCAAGCAGGATTCATCCCAGGGTCATAAGGATGGTTCAACATATGAAAATCAAACAATGTGATACACCACAACAAAAAAAGAAAAGATAAAAACCACATGATCAGGGCTTCCCTGGTGGCGCAGTGGTTGAGAATCTCCCTGCTAATGCAGGGGACACGGGTTCGAGCTCTGGTCTGGGAAGATCCCACATGCCGCAGAGCAACTAGGCCCGTGAGCCACAACTACTGAGCCTGCACGTCTGGAGCCCATGCTCCGCAACAAGAGAGGCCGCAATAGTGAGAGGCCCACGCACCGCGATGAAGAGTGGTCCCCGCTTGCTGCAACTAGAGGAAGCCCTCGCACAGAAGACCCAACACAGCCAAAAATAAATAATAAAATAAATAAATAAATAAATAAAAATTTAAAAAAATAAACCACATGATCATCTCAACAGATGCAGAAAAAGTATTTGCTAAAATTCAACATCCATTCATGACAAGGAAACAAAAACAAAAAGACCAAAAAAAAAAACTCTTACCCTTACCAAAGTGGTTATAGAGGGAACCGACATAACTCACAGCCTACGTAATACTCAATGGTACAAAGCTAAAACCCTTCCTGCTAAAATCTGGAACAAGACAGGGATGCCCACTCTCAGCACCTCTATTCAACATGGTGTTGGGAGTCCTAGCCACAGCAATCAGACAAGAAAAAGAAATAAAAGTTATCCAAATTGGAAGGGAAGAGGTTAAATTGTCATTATATGCAGATAACATGATACTCTATATAGAAAACCCTAAAGATTCCACACAAAAACTACTAGAACTGATAAACGAATTCAGTAAAGTAGCAGGATACAAAATTAATATACAGAAATTGGTTGCATTTCTTTACACTAACAATGAAATATGAGAAAGGGAAAGTTTAAAAATCCCTTTTAAAATTGCATCAAAAAATAAAATACTTAGGAATAAACTGACCAAGGAGGTAAAAGACTCCTATAGCTGAGGACGATAAGACATTGATAAAGGAAATTGAAGATGATACAAAGATGGAAAGATATCCCATGCTCTTAGATTGGAAGAATTAATATTGTTAAAATGGCCATACTACCCAAAGTGATCTACAGATTTAATGCGATCCCTATCAAATTACCCATGATATTTTTCACAGAACTAGAACAAATAATTCTAAAATTTATGTGGAAACATAAAAGACCCAAAACTGCCAAAGCAACCCTGAGGAAAAAGAACAAAGCTGGAAGCATAACCCTCCCAGATTTCAGACAATACTACAAAGTTACAGTAATCAAAACAGTGTGGTATTGGCACAAAAACAGACATGTGGATTGATGGAACAGAATAGAGAGCCCAGAAATAAACCCACACGCCTACAGTCAATTAATCTTTGACCAAAGAGGCAAGAATATACAATGGAGAAAAGTCAGTCTCTTTAGCAAGTGGTGTTGGGAAAGCTGGAGAGCTGCATGTAAATCAATGAAGTTAGAACACTCCCTCACACCGTATGCAAAAATAAACTCTAAATGGCTTAAACTTAAATATAAGACATGACACCATAAAACTCCTAGAAGAGAACATAGGCAAAATATTCTCTGACATAAATCATAGCAATGTTTTCTTAGGTCAGTCTCCCAAGGCAATAGCAATAAAAGGGAAAATAAACAAATGGGACCTAATCAAACTTACAAGTTTTTGCACAACAAAGGAAACTAAAAATAAAACAAAAAGACAACTTACAGACTAGAAGGAAATATTTGCAAACAAAGCCACTGACAAGGGATTAATTTCCAAAACTACAAACAGCTCATACAACTCAATAACAAAAAAACAAACACCCCAATCAAAAAATGGGCAGAAGGGCTTCCCTGTGGTGCAGTGGTTAAGAATCCGCCTGCTAATGCGGGGGACACAGGTTCGAGCGCTGGTCTGGGAAGATCCCACGTGCCGCGGAGCAACTAAGCCCATGCGTCACAACTACTGAGACTGCGCTCTAGAGCCCGCGAGCCACAACTACTGAGCTCACGTGCCACAACTCCTGAAGCCCGCGCGCCTAGAGCCCATGATCCACAACAAGAGAAGCCACGGTGATGAGAAGCCCACGCACCGCAACAAAGAGTAGTCCCCACTCGCCACAACTAGAGAAAGCCTGCGCGCAGCAGCAAAAACCCAACGCAGCCATAAATAAATAAATTAATTAATTAATTAATTCAAAGAACTTTTCAAGGCAATGCTTACTTTTAAATTCTAGAGCTAAAACAGACATTTAAATCAAACCTTCTTTTGCAGATGGGAAAACTGAAAGCAGAGAAATCACACAGCCAGGAGCCTTGGTCCCCACCTGCCAGGCCAGCACCTTCTCAACTGTCTGCCTCTGACCCTAGCGTGACAGCGATATAACCCTGGCTCTCACAGACTGATAGACCTAGAGGTTTCTTCTTCCCTCTCCTAGCACAAGGAGTCTGTAAGTAAATGAATAGACTCCCTTTTCCAATGCTCTTCTGATAGTTTGTTTATTACATAAAACACAGATTCACACCTAGCTTGGCACTAGCATTCCTTTTATTGTAGAGCTATCTCAAATCCCAAACCAATACGCAACTCACTTTCTTCCTTCGACTTCTCCCATGAACTTGCCTCAGAGCCAGGTCTGGCATCCAATAATTATATTTAAATATATGTTTTAAATACATGTAATAATAATTACACTTATTGAGTGCTTACTCTATGCCAGGCACTATTTTAAACATTTCACATGTTGTGAACAACATATGGCCACAACAAGCCTATGAGAAAGGTGATACTGTGCCCATTATAAATGTGTAAACTGAGACATAGAGAGCTTTAATTAACCTGCCTAATTAGCAAGCAGTGGAGCTAGACTTGGACCCAGACAATCCAGCTCCAGAAAACGCATTCATAACATCTCATGAGGTTTTTTTTGTTGTCGCGAGGGCAGGGGGTGTTTTGTTTTGTTTGAATAAGACAGATGTTTGTTTCTGTGTTGTGCATTATAGCACAGAGACACAGGATCCAGGGCCGCGGGGAAGAATCTGCTTTCCTCAACGTGTGGCTTTTATCTCTATAGGCAAGGCTGTCACTGGGCTAGTTGCCACTTCCTAGTCACTGGGAAGGTGGGAAGAGGAAGAGGAGCAAAAGCAGCTTCCCTCTCTCCCAGCAACTTTTCGCTTTGAAAAATTTCAAATTACAGAAAAAATTAGATTTCTAAAAAATAGAAACCAAGAACATTTCACCTAGATTTATTGATTGTGGACATTTTGCAACGTTTGTCTCATCTCTATGTAACTAGGAAAATGCTGAAAGTTACACAAAGGAATATTTTGTACAATATGTAGGGAAGATCAACAAGCCAGTTAGAAACATTACAAATGATAACAGTTGACTTGATGACATGAAATATTGTGGATGGTTTTTTTTTTTATTCCCTCTATTATTAGAAAGTTTGCCCCACAAATAAACAAAAAAAACAGAAGTTTTTTTTAAAAAATAAAAATATCAGAGCCACAACAACACAAACATTGCCAGTTTAGCCTCGCCATGCAATAGAGAGAATAAAAAGATCGGCATCTGGTTGGGTGGAAACAGAATGGACTTCAGAACCTGCGTACAAACTCCAGCTGAAGTTGTGCTGGACTTTGTGACGATTGGGCAAGTTTTAGCCTTCCTGAATCTGTTTCCTCATATGTAAAATATGTGAGGACTCACTACAAATCTACATTTTCAATGATTCCTGGGTACAACTTTGAAGTCCGCCTCTTAAACAAGTCCAACGTTAAGTGGTTCACAGAACATATTCCGAGAAACACTGCGTAGGAAGGGAGCTAACTAAAGAATCTGCGAGATGGCGAAAGAGGTCCCAAACCCTTTACACTGTCTCCTCAGCTCCCCCCTTCCCCATCCCTGATGCCTGTACCCTTACCCTCTCACACATTAGAAGATGCCCCAAAATTTGCCTCTCTGACTCCAGTTTGGTCTTCTCCAAGTGAAGTCCTCCTATACCCTGTACCCTACCCCCAATCTGTTACCGACCAGGGTTCTTGGCTGCCTTAATCAATAGAAATTGATCAGAAGCCAGACAAGAAATTCAGGCAAGGCTTTACTGGGGCCCCTGCTGCAGAAGGGGGGAAGCAAAAACAAACAGCAGATTCCTTTGCTTGCTCGCTCCCCGAGGCGGGGGCGAGTTTGTTCCTTATATGGGGTAAGGGTAGGGGTGTGTCCAGGGGTCGGGCCAGAAGGGTGGCTTAGGTGGTTTGCCCACCCCTTAGGTGGTGTTGTGTGCAGGGGGCATGCGCAGTACCCTGCTTTTGCTCCCAACCCCCTGCTTTTGCTCCAGGCTCTTCAAAAGTGGTAGCTGGGTTTTTGGTCTCTTTGTATCTTTTGTCCAGAGTTTGCCCTAACTGCGCATGCATGCAGTTATTTTTAGTCCCATACAGTTTCTTTGTATTTTGTTGCTGGGGGAGAAGTGTGTCCAGGTGCAAATTGTGTAGCACTGCAGCAAAGGGTCCCAGGTCCCAGCCTGTCTCAAATCCATCCAAGTTTTCCCACCAATCTCCAACATAAAGTTTCTGCTTCAGACAGCCCAGTCTGCCTGGACACCATTATGACCTACACCACCTCCCACCTGGCCTCACTCTCTGCCTCCTGTTCAGAGCCCCGCTTAGATCCTGTTCTTCATAGAAACCCTCTACTGCAGCCACCCTGAGTTCTCCCCTCCTTAAACGATTAGCATTTAATTCTACCTTGCATTATTCTCTACCTAGCTCACTTGTTTTATTCTGGTCATCTCTATTGTCTTTTGTTTGTTTGGTTTGGTTTGGTTTTCGGCCATGCGGCATGTGGGATCTTAGTTCCCCGACCAGGGATCAAACCCATGCTGCATTGGGAGCACGGAGTCAACCACTGGACCACCAGGGAAGTCCCTATATTCTGAGCATCTCTAAATTTCCTCTGAGCTCCTTGAAAATAGAAGCAGTGTGTCTCCTTCCTCATATTCTTTGTGACACTTAGCACAGTGCTAGACATATAAGGTGAACACCTCAGCCTATACTGATTGGCTGAGTACTCAGCTGACTTATTGAGGGAAACGAGATGAGATTAAGGAAAGCAACTTTATAAGGTTGAGCACAAGTGTGGAGCTTGTTGTAGGCTGATGAACCCACTTAGGGCCCTAGAGTATGGCTGAACCAATCTTCAAGAGTGTTTTAAATAATGTGCTATAAGTGGCAAAATAAATGTAGAATTCAAGATAAAATCTCAAGTAAATGAAAAGCAATGGGCATACAGCTGCTGTCATATGCCCTGTTGTGTTTTTGATGAGTTTCCATTAAAAATAGCCCTAATACATAAAAAAAAAAAAAACCTGGTGAATTCCCTTTATTGTCCCTTTAATGTGTTACTAAGGAGTTATTGGTATCATTTCATGACTCCAGCACAAATGCCTCTAGGATTTATTGCTGGGTTCACATCTCTGCTCTTTTATGGATTTCTTCCAAGAGGGGCTTGAATACAGGGCTCCCATTAAATGTCCCTTGTGGTAGGTTGGCTAGAGCAAGCTACATCAGCAATGGCAATAAAGCTCACCAAGGCAACAACTGTTACCCACCAGTATAGGTTGATTTAGAGCAGAATGTTTCCAGATGGGTTCTGATGTAACCCTTTTTCTTCCATCTCTCAACAGCACTGAAATTGAAAAATCAATTACAGCACCCAGGTTTTATATGTTGCTGAGTTTTGCTGGGGACGGGGCAGGGGAAGTAAAAAAAAAAGAAAAAAAAATATATATATACATATATATATACACACACACACACACAAAAGCACATTTTGTAAATAACTAAAAAACAATGAGAGAGCTTCCAGGAATGTGGTAGGTGTGTTTAATCAAGACAACCTAGACAATAGTAAAATAAGTACTATTAGAAAAAATCTTATTTATTTAAGGGCTGAGAAAAACTTAAATCACAAGCTCTTAGTTTGTTATGTCAACAGGCTGTCAATAAAAATCTGCTTACTGGGGTCAATAGAGTCACTAGTGCGTTCAGCAGTCCTGCTTCTTTAACCAGAGGCAGTCATCAAACCTCATTAGCTTGCTCTGTCTCCAGGAGCAGGGAGATCAACTATCAGTTACCCTTACTTCATGACAAACCATATGAAAAAGAGCCTTAAATCCCCTGGTGCTCTAGCCAAGGAAGGAAAGGATAAATATCCTTGGATATCAGCTTTAACAGAAAAAGAGTCTGCAGAAGATAACAGGATTGTATGTGGGTTGGGCTTTGTGGTTGTTCTATTTTAAATTAGCCAATGACTGCAGACTTCATACAGGAGACCTGACTTGCTCTTTCTGGATGTTTCCTAATCTCACTCTCCATAAAGGACTGAAAAATGAATGCTGTGAAATTAGCACAAGTTTAGTGACACTGTAATTAGATAACTTTGTCCCATGAAAATCGAACTCCTGAATCACTAACCAGATGTGATGGGCTGTCCAGTGTGCATCTGGCTATAAAAGCAGACAATGGATACGTTTCTAATTACGTAAATGACAGGACAGGAAGGAGCATGATACACAATGATCAGACTGCCTTTCTTCATTTTAATATCCTCAGGTGACCTTTTTTCATAAAAATCAAGATGCCATTTGAGCAACATTTTTTTCCACCTTATCCAACTTTTACTAATCTAAGTGACCACCAGTCTAAATTGTGTCATGGACTACCCCACCTACCAGATGCTTAGCAAAAATCTCAGTTCATTCGATTGTCCCAACTACAGAGATCGGAGCTTCTCAGACTTGAGTGCATTCACAAATTACCCAGGAATCTGAATAAAATGCAGATTCTGGCTCAGTAGGTCTGGGTGGGGCCTGAGGGCCTGCATTTCTAACAAGCTCCCAGGTGATGCTGATATTACTGATGCATCATACATTGGGCATAGATCACCTGATGAGATTCATACATTGGGCATAGATCACCTTAGTCACATTCTCTAAAATTTCCAACAGAAAATATAAATACAATTACATAATTTCATGTGATTTGTTTCCTGAAAGATAAGAATGATTATGTTTAAAGAGAAGTCAATTTTAGACATGAATTTTAAAATACAATTGTAGTCTTCCTAAATGTTATCTCCATGGGTACACATCTTTTTAGAGCTCAAAGAGGTCCTTTAAGGTTGATGAATATTGACTTCAGGAAGTGATCCAAAACAGAACACAAACAGATTCATTTAAAGCAAAGCTTAAATCCAATACTTTCCCCCAGCTGTACTATTGATGACTGCTTGGCTTTTTCTTTGCAGTAAATGTACACAAACAAATCAAAATACACTCCCCTTATGTTCAAAAACTTCTTCATGAGAATAGGATTCAAGTTCATATGCTCATCTGCTGTGCAAAGTTTACTTAAATATGACATACTTAAATAAGATTTATGTTATTCAAATTAATTCCTTTGAAGTTGATTAACCTAATACAGATTTGACTGTGGAGATAAATGTCAAAGGTCAGAATATTCTAGTTCACCTTTAATGATATTAAGGCCCTGTATTTATTTATTTTTTAACATCTTTATTGGAGTATAATTGCTTTACAATGGTGTGTTAGTTTCTGCTTTATAAAACAGTGAATCAGTTATACATATACATATGTTCCCCTATCTCTTCCCTCTTGTGTCTCCCTCCCTCCCACCCTCCCTATCCCACCCCTCTAGGTGGTCACAAAGCACCGAGCTGATCTCCCTATGCTATGCAGTTCCTTCCCACTAGCTACCTAGTTTATGTTTGGTAGTGTATATATGTCCATGCCACTCTCTCACTTTGTCACAGCTTACCCTTCCCCCTCCCCATATCCTCAAGTCCATTCTCTAGTAGGTCTGTGTCTTTATTCCCGTCTTGCTCCTAGGTTCTTCATGACCATTTTTTTTTCTTAGATTCCATATATATGTGTTAGCATACGGTATTTGTTTTTCTCTTTCTGACTTACTTCAGTCTGTATGACAGTCTCTAGGTCCATCCACCTCACTACAAATAACTCAATTTCATTTCTTTTTATGGCTGAGTAATATTCCATTGTATATATGTGCCACATCTTCTTTATCCATTCATCTGTTGATGGACACTTAGGTTGCTTCCATGTCCTGGATAATATAAATAGAGCTGCAATGAACATTTTGGAAACAACCCAATCCAAAAATGGGCAGAAGACCTAAATAGACATTTCTCCAAAGATATACAGATTGCCAACAAATACATGAAAGAGTGCTCAACATCATTAATCATTAGAGAAATGCAAATCAAAACTACAATGAGATATCATCTCACACCAGTCAGAATGGCCATCATCAAAAAATCTACAAACAATAAATGCTGGAGAGGGTGTGGAGAAAAGGGAACCCTCTTGCACTGTTGGTGGGAATGTAAATTGATACAGCCACTATGGAGAACAGTATGGAAGTTCCTTAAAAAGCTAAAAATAGAACTACCATACGACCCAGCAACCCCACTACTGTGCATATACCCTGAGAAAACCATAATTCAAAAAGAGACATGCACCAAAATGTTTAAGGCCCTGTATTTAATAACTGCTTTATTCTGGGGAGCTCGTAACACTCATATTCATCTTCCCACTAATCTGTTCTGAATTTGGTAAGGAAATAGGTTCTCTTTATAGATCTGGATTTGCAAGACTAATATGAAAAACTATTTAATTTTTCTGTAATTTGAGTAAGTAGATACTAAGTATAACATAGCAACACCTTGGATGTGATTCTCTTATTGAGTATAACTTCACTTTCCAAAAGCATGGTTAATGGATTCACAGATACTAGCATAATTTCCTATGCACAAAAGGAACATTGTAATAAAACAGCTAAATATATTCATTCCACAGATATTTATTTAGCATCTATAATAATACTACTACTAATACAATATATTATATAATAAAATAACTGATACTAATGACAATAATAATAATAACTAATGCTTATAATAAACCAGGGACTATTCTAAGCATTTTACAAAAAAGTCATTATTCTTTACAATTTTATACTGCAAATACAACTATTGGCCCTATTGCACAGATAAAGTGAAATACTGAGAAGCTGAATAATTTACCTAAGGTTATACAACTTGTATGTGACTGCTATGGTCTGAACATTTGTGTCCCCCCAAATTCATATGTTGAAATCCTAACCCCAAAGATGGTGGTATTAGGAGGTACAGCCTTTGGGAGGTACTTAGGTCATATGGGTGGATCTCATGAGTGGGATTATGGCCTTATAAAAGAGACCACAGAGAGCTCCCTACCCCTTTCCACCATATGAGGACACATGAGAAGACTCCAGCGACGAACCAGGAAGAGGGCTCTCACCAGAACTCAACCATGCTGGCACCTTGATCTTGGACTTCCCAGCCTCCAGAACTGTGAGAAATAAATTTCTGTTGTATTAAGCCACCCGGTGTGTGATATTTTGTTATAGCATCCCAAACAGACTAACTCTACGGCAGAGCCAGGATTAAAACTCAAACAGCCTAGCTTCTTTATCCAAGCTCTGTCATATGCCAGACACCACCCCAGGTAATGATGATCATGACAAAAGGTGATTGTGTGGATAGGCAAGTATGTTGCATTCATAATACCTCCACCCCACTTCTAACCATCAGTAGTCATTATAACCTTCTTTCCAACTGGATTCAAATTTAGGCTCAGAACCCTTCCTAACCCAGTGTTCCAGGCAGCTATTATCAATCAATTGGAGCTGACACATGAATCAAAATTTATTTGCCATTCCTGACTGAGTGCATAAAACACATTCACTAGTCTTTAAATACTTTAAATGGTTATTAAGTTGGTATAGCTTGCAAATGCTTATGTAAAGCGGGTATATTTCTTATTAATATTGATCTCAACTTCTGTTCAGTAAACTTTGATTCGGTCATGGATCCCATGCTTTGGCTCCTGCCTTCAAAGTATTTTCACGTTGAAATCCTTTACACGTTCCCTATATAGGCTTTAATATTTCTTTAGTCTAAGAATTTGGGAAGGATCCATAAACTCCCTGAAATAGTATGTTATTTTATATTATATAACTAGTTACTTTAATAACTATAGGAAAAATTAAACTTAGATTCCTACCTCCCACAACCTAAGTACATTCAGATTTAAACTTTTTATTATTAAAAATATCATACTGGGAAAAATGTTAAATTACAGTTTTACAATCGTGGAGAAGGGAAAACGTTCTCAAGCATAACAAAAGTCCATAAGCAATAAAGACAGACAGGTTTCATTGCATAAAATTGCAAAACTTCTGTACTGCAAGGGTACTTACTATAAGCAAAGTTAAAAGACAAATGACATCATTTCTGGAGAGCTGAGGTATTTGTGGCCACCTAAATCTGAATCTCTACACACATCCTCCAAAAAACTATACAGGTTAGCAAGAAGAAAAAATGCACATACAGGACTTCCTTGGTGGCGCAGTGATTAACAATCCACCTGCCAATGCAGGGGACACGGGTTCGAGCCCTGGTCCGGGAAGATCCCACATGCCACGGAGCAACTAAGCCCATGTGCCACAACTACTGAGCCTGTGCTCTAGAGCCCACGAGCCACAACTACTGAGCCCACGTGCCACAACAGTATACTGAAGCCCGCGTGCCTAGAGCCCGTACTCTGCAACAAGAGAAGCCACCGCAATGAGAAGCCCGCGCACCACTATGAAGAGTAGCCCCCGCTCACCGCAACTAGAGAAAGCCCACGTGCAGCATCGAAGACCCAATGCAGCCAAAAATAAAATATAAATAAATAAATCTATTTTAAAAATGCACATACATAAATCCCACAACTCATCATAACTAAAAAACCAATAATACTACAAACTTTAAATTATCTGTAATTAGGGAAAAAACACATCAATTTACAGCAGCACTATATCTAGATCTTCCACTACAAGCCTTTGCAGATACCTAAGGGAGGGTTTCCAGAAAATCTTCATGGAAGAGAAAAGGGAATTAAGCTAAAATAGCTCCCAGAAAGAGAAAGTCCATCTTAAGTATCAAAATATTGAAAATGTTCTGGTCATAAGAGTACTGACTAAAGGGAAGACACTGAAAAGTGATGAGATTCAAAGAGGCAGTTCTGGAAGGACTGGGGAAGAAAAGGATAAAAAGAAAATCAGAAGCAATCTTTGGATACTACATAAGGAAGGCAAAAAGAAACACCAGAGAAAGATTCAGGGTCCTACAAGACAAGAGAAAACCAGAAACTCAAAGGACACACAAACATTATTTGGGCCAAATTACTCTGGGGCCCTATTCTGTGCACTGTAGAATGTTTGACAATACCCTTGGCCTCTACCTACCAGATGTCACTAGCACACCACCCCCCAGTTATGATAACCAAAAATGTCTCCAGACATTGCAAAATGTCCCCTGGGGTACAAAATCACATCCAGGTGGAACCACTGACCTAGAGCAATGATTGTTTGCCTTTTTGTAGTAAACCATTAAGAGGAAAAATAAAGAAAATTAAGGAAGGAAAAGAAGCTGTACTCCCTCATTCATTTATTCATTCATCAAATTTCTATTGAATGCCTGCTAAGTAATAGGCATTGTTTAAAAGATGAATAGGTAAGATGTAGTCACAACCCAAATTTTAAGCTTTCCATATCACTAATTTAATTTAATATTATCATGGTTTGATTAACTTCTACATTTCCAAGAAATTGATGCCATGATTGTTTCTAACCTAGGATCTTAACACACAAGCAAAACATTATGTATGTGTCATTTTACTACAAATATTTAGAAAACTCACCGAGGATAACTATATTTGGTATTGGCATTGAAATTTTCTGTATCTGTGGATATATCAGTCAGCTGTTGCTTCAATAACGTGTGTAACAAATAAACATAAAATCTCAGTGGCATATAAAAATAGGCATTTATTTAACTTGCACATCTGTGATCAGCTGAGCTAGGCTGGGCTCAGTTTAAATGGCTCTACTCCATGTGTCCCTCATCCTCTTCCTTCTATCACCAGACTAGGCATGTTCTTCTCATGGCAATAGCAGAGGCACAAGAGAAGTGGAATCATGTAAGACCTAGGTTCAGAACTGGCACACCATCACATCTGCTCCATTCTCTTCAAACACAATATCATAGGGCAGATAAAATATACCGCACCCATGGAGGTGAGAAGAACTACAAATTCACATAGCAGAGGACATGGACACAGGGAGGGTTGAAGAATTATGGCCAATGCTGTAATTTACCACAGTGGAGAAAAAAACTTAGTCTTGTTTTATTATCTCAAAGTTAAGATTTCTGAACACAGATTCTGAAGTTAAATTAATGATGACTACAAAAGCAGAATAATAATTTTCAACAATGCAAAGAAGATTAAATAAACCATCAACCTCACAGGGGTTATTATTTAGCATATTTTTATTATAACAGCAGCAATACCAAATTCATCTACATTAAAGCAATTCATTTCCAAAGACCAATATTTCAATGATAAATGCCAATAAATGAATTTTAGTATCATATACATTACACATTTTGTAGCTATTTTCAGCAAGATACTTTTCTGATGTCCTTATTTATATTCTATATTTGTTCTTAAAAGGAATTTTCCTGAAACATAACACTTCTTAAAATCAAGTACTGATCCAATAGATTTAAATTTCTACATTCTGTTATACTACAGGGGAAAAATAATTGGATTTTGCTTTCTCATTCATGACTATTTAAATATTCAGTTTCTGAGGTTACATTTTAGTGCGTTTTTATGTTTTATTCAGGACACAATGTTCCAGCAAATATCACAAACCCAAATCAATGGCTTATACTGACATTAAATATGCCATTAACATGCTTGTTCCCAGAAAAGTTCAGTGAAAAGCTGTCAACAAACCTGCAGAGAAAGCCTTGTTGCATTCAAAATAAATGATTAAAAGAGGCACCGGAAATAACTTAAAACTTTTAGAATGATGAAGAGAAGAAAAAGTAATATGAAAATATCTAGCTCTCTGCTTGGTGAACAAAATTTATACCAATTTTCATATGCCTAGAGCTGACAACAAAACCAAATTCACGCCATTTTCCACAGTATTCACGAGGTTGTTCCTTTCATCTCTGTGACTTAGATGCTTACAATGTAATGTGACTAACACCTTAGAGCCCTGGTCTTTAATGTCCCATCACCATGAGCAACAGTGAGATCCCACAGAGCAGCACTCTTTAAAAAAACAGCATTGAAAGATCAGCAACTCAAATAGAGGCACAAAAAAGAAGATAGCATAGTTCAGGTAATAGAATTATTTAATCATTTTTCATTCATTCATTTACTAAGCAAAGACTGCTTACTGGCCAAGCCTTTGAAAGGTAATAGATGTCCCACCAGCTGGGATTGATCTTGAAAGTGCAGAAGGAGAGAAGGCTGGGCGTAGCCCAAGGAAGTGGAGTGAGTGAGAACTTCTTAGTACTGGGAAGTAAAGAATGAGAGCATCTGCTTATGGCCTGTGAGCTTTATTCTGTAGAAAGTTTGGTAACACACTTGAGGCCAATAGCGCATGAAATAAAGTTTCAGGTTAGAGGAGGACATGCTGTTGGCAGGAGGTCATGAAGCTAACAGCAGAGAGAGGGGCCACAAGAACTTGAAGAGCAGACCAAATCCAAGGTATAGGCTGAATCACTTATATTTGTCTGAGGCTGTCTAATAATAATTCATATTAATAATGATGACCCCAGAGTTCCTCAGAAAATCTCTATATAATATACTATGATAAAGAAGGAATTGGGTTGGAGAAAACTTAACACAGAATCATAGTTGCATATAGATGGATGTATATGCTCATTTGGCTCTTTTAAGAAATGCAAGAAAAAGGAAATTCTTTTTCAAATTCCTTTTTGAGAGATTTTCATGAAAAAAATTGTTGCATATTTTTAACAACTTTATTGAGGTATAATTTATTTTTTTAATATTTATTTATGCAATGGGAGATTTGCTTTATTTCTTTTTTCTTTTTTAAAAAATTTTATTGGAGTATAGTTGCTTTACAATATTATGTTAGTTTCTACTGTACAGCAAAGTGAATCAGCTATATGTATACATATATCCCCTCTTTTTGGATTTCCTTCCCATTTAGGTCACCGCAGAGCATTGAGTAGAGTTCCCTGTGCTATACAGTAGGTTATAATTTATATACAGTAAAAGACATATAGTTAAAGTGTACACTTTGGGGAGTTTTGATATACACAAACATCTGTGAAACAATCACCACAATTAAGATAATAAATATACTCAATACCTCTGA
This sequence comes from Eschrichtius robustus, assembly GCF_028021215.1. Taxonomy (NCBI): domain Eukaryota; kingdom Metazoa; phylum Chordata; class Mammalia; order Artiodactyla; family Eschrichtiidae; genus Eschrichtius; species Eschrichtius robustus. Next base: position 56,609,678 of record NC_090825.1, read on the forward strand.
AAGATTACTCATGCCTCTTTGGAATGCCTCCCTCCTACCTCTCTCTGCTCCCACAACCAATTCTTTGGCAAATATAGATCTGCTTTCTATCACTTTAGATTATTTTGCATTTTCTAAAATTATATAAATGGATCATACATTATGCACTCTTTCTTGTTTGGCTTCTTTTACTCAGCATAATTATTTTGAAGTTCATCTGTATTGTTTTGTGTATCAATAGTTCATTCTTTTAAAGTTGCTGAATAGAATTCCATTATATGAATATATAAACAACTTGTGTCTGTTTACCTGTTGATGGATATTTGAGTTATTTCTAGTTTGGGGCTATTAAAAATAAAGATCTTAAGACCATTTATGTATGTCTTTGTATGGACATATGCTTTCACTTCTTTTGGATTAATACCTAGTATTGGAATGATCAGGCAGTACGTATATGCTTAACATTTTAAGAAAATGCCAAGCTGTTTTCCAAAGCTATTGTACCATTTTACAGTTCTGCTAGCAGCGTATGAGAGTTCCAGTTGCTCCACAACCATACCCTCACATAGTAGAGTCAGTCATTTTCAATTAAGGATGTAATAGTATCTCAGTGTACTTTTAATTCAGATTTTCTTAATAACTAATGATGTTGAGCATATTTACTATGTGCTTATTTGCCATCCACATATATTTTTTGGCAAAACGTTCGTCCAAATCTTCTGTCTATTTTTAATTGGGTTGTTTGTTTTCTTATTATTAAGTTTTTCTTATTATTAAATTTGGAGAGTTCACTAATATTTTCTTGTGTAATATCTAATCCGTATTAATACTATCTAGTACGTTTTTCACCCCCAGAATTTCAGTTTGCGTCTTTTTTATATCTCTCCTGTCTCTACTTAACATGTTTAATCTTTCCTTTAGTTTCTTGAATATATAGCATATTGTTATTGTTTTAATGTTCTTGTCTACTAATTCTATCATTTGTGTCATTTTTTGTTAGCTTCTATTAATAAACTTTTTAATCTTATTATGGGTTTTTAATCTTATTATGGGTTGTACTTCCTTGTTTTTTGCTGGTAACTTTCTAGTGGATGCCAGATATTTACTATGCTGTTGAGCTTTGTTCTGACACATGGTCAAGTTACTTGGAAACTTCAGGTCTTGCTTTTAAGCTTTGTTAGGCGTGACAGAGCAGCATTTAGAATAAAACTAATTTTGTTCTTCTACTAAGAGAAAATGCTTCTGAATACTTCACTTGATGCCCCATGAATTATGACATTTTCCATCTCTGCTGGTGGGAACAGGCACTATGCCCTGTGCTGTGTGAGCCAGAGAGATTGCTCCCTCTAAGAGTTTTGAGTGGTTTTTCCCTCCAATGCAGTTGACTTGTACATATGCCTGAGCTGATCAACACTCAGTTGACCACTCAAAGGGAGCCTATGCTGGTCTCTGAAATTCTCTCTATGTGCATCTCTCTCCTCTCTACTCTGTCTTGTGAACTCTTGACCATTTGACCTACCTGCACTTCCAGCTTCAGCCCCTTAAACTTGGGGAGTCCTAATTTCCCCTCCCTACACCACAGCCTATAGAAACTGTCTCAAGACAGTAAATTGGGGCAACTGGAAGACACACGTGATTTGTTTTCACTGTTTTTCATTATCTGGTGTCCAATATCTTGAGAACCATTGTTTCATATATTTTGCCCTGCTTTTCACTTATTTCGGGCAAGAGGGTTTATAAATCTAAACATTATTACTCCATCATGTCCAGAAGTGAAGCTCCAAAAAATAGTTAAATATTTTAATCTCAGCAAAATAGGTTCTTTTTAGTATAAGGGTATTTAAAAATAAATTTACATTACATTAAAGTCTACCTTTTCCTCTGATGGCAGATAAACCAGGTTTTACTATAAGTTGTCATTCATAATGAAGCTGCCCAGCTGTAAACACCAGGAAATAATGAACTCTGAACTAAGAGTTTTATAGCTCTAGATGCACATTTGCAAGGAGCAACAAGAAGAGATAAACAGTTAATTAATTTGAGGAGTCAACACTTTAGATGTTACCAAACTGTTGAACTTTGAATGTCTTTGCTAGAGTAGTGCCTAACAAAGACTAAGGAAGCCTCTGCATGTGGGCACACACCCCTTTCGGGGAGCCTTTCTCAGTTTAATTCACCCATTCAGCAAACATTTATTAAGCTCCTATCTGCCAGTGACTATTTAAAACTTTAGAGATATAGCAGGGAACAAAGCAAAGGTCTCAACCTTCATGGAACTGAGTGAGTAAAACAGACCATAAGCCAACATAAAATAATTCTGTTGAGAAAAACTGAATCAGAATAAGGGGATAGAGAACTTCAAGGGGAAATATTTTAGATGGATTTGTCTGGGAAGGCCTCTCTGAGGAGGTTGGTTACATTGGATTTGAATGAAGTGAAGGAAGAAACTATGCAAAACTCTAGAGAAGAACCTTCTGGGAAAAAGGAACATGTACAAATACCCTGAGGCATAAATGAGGACAGCTGATTTAAGGATTCTGGTAGGAACCTAGCCTAAAATCAGCAAAAACTAGAAACCACTTAGTTTTGTTTACCTCCATTCATTCATTCATTTATTCATATAATAAACTACATATCAAGCAATCACTGTATGTGTGAATGCAAAGACAAGTTGCCAAAAAATATCACAAGCACAATTTAATGGAAGAGGATCCAATACATAAACAACAAGCAATGGTCATAATAATGAGGGCAATGGGTCTTCAAGTTTAAGGGTCTAAGGGTGTGTTAATTCTAAGAGATCTGACCCACTTGGTCATGTGTGATTGGCCCACTGGGCTCTATTTGCATGAAAGGCAAAGGAGTGTGCTGCTAAGGGATGGAAGATTTGAGGGACAACATGATTTGTGTAAAGATGAGAAGTAGCTCTTGAAAAAGAAGAGCACTTCTGAGCACAGCAAAGGGCATACTGGTTAAGCCCTTTGGCTCTGCCTCTCTGGGTTTATGCCCAAGTTTTTAGAAGAGAGATAAAGAGCTTTACTGTTGAAATCTCTATAAGAAACCAGAGCACCAGGCAATGCTGTTTGGGAAATAGTTCATACTGGGCCCTCCTTCACTGGAGTGACTGTTGGAGCACACAGTAACAAGGCACAGTAACGGTGTCAGGGATGAAGTAGCCAGAGCCACCATGAACAGAAACCCATACCAGCCAAGGCCAAGAGTCAGAGTAGCCCCATGGGGTCACTACCTGAGAGGGGAAGGAATGTTACTGTAGCCAGTAGGACTGTGCTTATTGAGTACCAGAGGACATCCCTGGGGACTCCTTAAATTAATCCCTGATTTTTTCCCGCTGGAAATATGTGACTTTGGAATAATATATATTTTGGTTATAATCTTACACCAGCCACTTACTAGATGTGTTAGCATGGGCAAAGTACTAGTCCTCTTTGGACCTCATTTTTTCATCTGCTAAACAGGGATAATAATATCACTGTTAGGTGTTAGGTTTACTGTGAGGTTTAAACAGCATGTGGTAAGTGCTTAAACATTGGTGGCTGTGTTTTTATTATAATTACTATTATCATTATTATTACTATTATCATTGAATTTGAGGAGATCTGAAATTCCCAAAAGTTGGTGAGTAAAGATTAATAATGCTTATAAACTGTTATTAGGATCCAGTTCTACCCTCAATCTCTTATGCCCTGGGAAGCTTGGAATAACATTAAAACCAAGTACATGACTTTGGGTAATTTAAGTTCCTTGAGCCACAGTTTCATTATCTATTCAACAGAGTATTAATGATATCATCTCTTTGCTCCTCACTGGGTTGTTATGAGGTCCCCTTCCAACAATGGGCATGGAAAGTACTTTATAGAGTGCTGTTCAAAATTCACTGATGTACAGCTGTCGTGTCTCTCACCAGCTCTGCTTTATGCAACTCTTGGGACTGAGAAAACTCACCTTCAGGCTATTTTCAGGTCTGTAAGATGCAGCTGCTCAGAGTCAATTGCTACATGGCTAGAAGGCTCTACAAACCACCTGTTAAGGCTGCCCCATGCAGAAACCCTGGGACAATCTTTCTCTAGCTCCTGACTCGTGTCGCTCAAGGGACCAAAGGTAAATATCTTTTTCCTACTATTCTGCTGTATTTACTTCCTGTTGCCTAACTACCTGCCTCCAGCAGCAGCAATAGCCTCTGAGCCCTCAGGTATATTTATTTTCCATCTGCTCCTTCCCTGCTAGTAACAGCATTAATGCGCCCCTAAAGATCCAGTTCCTGGAGATCATTCAGAAAATCATTCAGTGTAGTAGAGGGGTCATTTTCTCCCTTGGATTTTCACACATTGGAGTGTGACTCCAGTCCTCACAATCCAGCAAAGCATGATTTAAACCAGTGGGCTCCCTTACCTTGCCCAGGTGCATATGTGCAAAAGGGACAATACTGACTCCCTGAGAAGGAAAATTAAATCCAACTAAAAGGTAAAAAGACTTAGGCTTTAAATAAAATTAAAATTTATGACCTTTAGAAGGAAAATTTGAAGTAAAAAAATGCAAGAAGGGCGAATGAAAGACCTTAGAAATTTGAACAATGAGAGAAGAGTTTTTCAAAGAATAACCAAAAGAAATTCATGTTTATATAGTCAGAAGGAAACATTGAAAGTGATGTGTAATTATTTGGGAGGGGGTTAAAAAGTGAGAAGAAAAAAACAGGAGGATAGAATTCATGACCAGAGGTCCTGAAAATAGTAGAATTTCGAATAGAACACAGATTTGGAGATGGGGAGGGAAAACTCAGAAGAAATTCTTTCCAATTATTCATGATACTGAAAGAAACAGCAGACAGCTGTTCTCTAAAAGAGGACAGGCTTAACTTTCAATAGAAGGGATTTAGCATAGACATTAGAAAATATCCTGGGTATGAGTATTGTGAGAAAAATGTGGAAATCCCATCTCTGAAGATACTCAGAAATCATAGGGGTAGCTACTGTCTTTTACTAGCAGCTTAAGGACAAACCTGGATACCTAAACTTTCAAGGATACATCCATCTATATGCAACTATGATTCTGTGTTAAGTTTTCTCCAACCCAATTCCTTCTTTATCACAGTATATTATATAGAGGTTTTCTTAGAGGTCTTCATTATTTTCTGGGTTTACCCATCCTGAATCAGCTTCTTAGTCCATCTCCCTGACCAGCATGTGGAGTTCTCCGTAAAAAGGTTTTCCATAGATCTTCAAAGGGAAGAGCCTATCATTTCTCTCTGTATCCCGGGTCAGCACTGTGCCAGACACACCGCTAGTACTTGATAAACAGTCCCTGAACAACTTTCAACTCTGAGAAGTAAAGAAAACCACTGCAATAAAAATAAATAATAAGAATAATAAAGGTCTTGGAAACCTCAGCAATATCAAAGAAGAATGGATTATTTCCTGCCTCTTCCACAGAAAGTTGGCTGATAACAGCTCTTGACTTTCACCCAGAAAAAGGCCACAAGGCATAGAGCCCACTAATTCTTTCTGAGTATTTATGACCACCAATAGTTAAGGGGGAGAACTGACATATCAGGGTCCTGGTTGTCTGACTCAAATTCAACTTTATTCCATTCTTGAACACTCCAATCTGGAGTAACTAAAGTTACAAGAAGATTCCTAGGGTCCTAGAAGGTGAGTGAGTGCTGATCCAACAAAAACTGATACAAACCAGCACTTACCACTGGCCTGAGCTCCATACCTCAGGCCAGGCAGGGACCTTGTTTCCCAAATGTCAGTCACTTCAAGATTTTGTTATATCCTCATAACATCTTTCATATTCATTAGTTAATATTTATATTCATTATTTAATATTTTTCTTTACATTGTCTTTAAGTAAATCAGCCCTGGTTTTTTGCTTACACTGGTCCTAAGTAATAAAATCTGAGAAACTATGGCGCTATATGCTGGCAACATTTTTTTCATATGTACCTTAAATTAAACACATAATTTTAAAAGTAAAAATATGTATGAATGTGCTACCTGACATTTCCCCTAGTGGTGGAAAATTCTATGCAGGATTACATTTCAAGCTCTAGCCTAGCCGTTCTCATTTTTTTCCTACTAAGATATAGATGCCGTTCACATGATCAGCATACTCCCACGTGAATATCTGAACTTCTGGGCAACTTCCAACAGAAAACCTAGAGCCCACTCCATTTTTTCTCATTCAAAGAAGCATATCAAAACACAAGTGAGTGAACATAAATATAAGAATAACCACGAACTCACTAATTTGAGGATAATAATACCTTCCTCGCAGAGCTGTTGAGAGGCTAAAATGAAAAAAATGAAGCATTTAGAATGGTGCTTAGCACATAGTAGGTAGTTAATAATTTGTTCCTAGTTTGTTTACATGAACCACTCATCTTTGAAAGTTGATTTGAAAAATCAACTTTGGTGATTTTTCCTCAAAAAAAAAAAAAAAAGTTGGCATGATTGAAGGTCACTGTGTCTGAGGACCCTGGCCACCACTCACACCAACAGCAGCTGCCCCATGAAAATGGTGGCCAACTCCCACAAAAAGCACTTTGTCCTGGTCTCCAGGAAATTATTTTTCTATTAATTCATGGGCACTGAGCCCATACTTATTTTTTTTCTTCCAGTTTTATTTAGATATACTTGACATACAGCACTGTATAAGTTTAAGGTAGACAACACAATGATTTGACTTAATATATCACGAAATGATCATCACAATATGTTTAGTGAACATCCATCATCTCATATGGATACAAAATTAAGCAAAAAGAAAAAAATTGTTTTTCTCGTGATGAAAACTCTTAGGATTTACTCTCTTAACAGCTTTGATATATAACATACAGCAGTGTTAATTATATTTATTAGTTTATTTATTTTTTTGGCCACGTGGCACGGCTTGTGGGATCTTAGTTCCCCGACCAGGGATCAAACCTGGGCCCCCAGCAGTGAAAGCCTGGAATCCTAACCACTGGACCATCAGGGAATTCCCTAATTATATTTATCACGTTGTGCATTACATCCCTAGTAATACTTTATTTATCTTATAACTGGAAGTTTGTACCTTTTGACCTCCTTCCTCCAATTCCCCCTCTGCCATCCCCTCCTCTGGTAACCATAAATCTGATCTCTTCTTCTATGAGTTTATTTGTTTATTTGTCTGTTTTTGAAATATAATTGAGTTACAACACTGTATTAGTTTCTGTTATAGAGTATAGTGATTATTTGTAAAAATTTCAAAATGATCACCACAATTAGTCTAGTTACAATATGTCACCATACAAAGGTATTACATAGTTATTGACTATTCCCCACGCTGTAATTTCATACCTGTGATGCATTTATTTTGCAACTGGAAGTTTATAGCTCTTAATCTCCCTCAACTATTTCTTTCCTCTCCCCAACTCCCACCCCTCTGGCAACCACCTGTTTGTTCTCTGTATCTATAACTCTGCTTCTGTTTTGTTGTGTTTGTTCATTTGTTTTTTAGATTCCACATATAAGTGAAATCATACAGTATTTGTCTTTCTTTGTCTGACATTTCACTTACCATAATACTCTCTAGGTCCATCCATGTTGTCGCAAATAGCAAGAATTCATTCTTTTAATGGCTGGGTAATATTCCATTTTGTGTGTGTGTGTGTGTGTATCACATCTTCTTTATCTATTCATCTATTGATGGGCACTTGGATTGCTTCCATACCTTGGCTATTATAAATAATGCTGCAATAAACATAGGGTGCATATATCTTTTCTAATTAGAGTTTTCATTTTCTTCAGGTAAATACCCCAGAGTGGAAATGCTGGATCAAGTGGTAGTTCTACTTTTAATTTTTTTGAGAAATCTCCATACTGTTTTCCATGGTGGCTGTACTAATTTACACTCCCACCAACAGTGCATAAGGGTTTCCTTTTCTCCACATCCTCACCAATACTTGTTATTTGTTGTCTTTTTGATAATAGCCATTCTGACAGGTGTGAGGTGATCTCTCATTGCGATTTTATTTTATTTTTTTAACGTCTTTATTGGAGTATGATTGTTTTACACTGTTGTGTTAGTTTCTGCTGTATAACAAAGTGAATCATTTATACGTATACATATATCCTCATATCCCCTCCCTCTTGCGTCTCCCTCCCACCCTCCCTATCCCACCCCTCTAGGTAGTCACAAAGCACTGAGATGATCTCCCTGTGCTATGCGGCTGCTTCCCACTAGCTATCTATGTTACATTTGGTAGTGTATATATGTCAATGCCACTCTCTCACTTCATCCCAGCTTACCCTTCCCCCTCCCCATGTCCTCAAGTCCATTCTCAATGTCTGCATCTTTATTCCTGTCCTGCCCCTAGGTTCTTCAGAACCATTGTTTTTTGGTTTTTTTGTTTAGATTCCATATATATATGTTAGCATATGGTATTTGTTTTTCTCTTTCTGACTTACTTCAGTCTGTATGACAGTCTCTAGGTCCATCCACCTCACTACAAATAATTCTATTTCATTTCTTTTTATGGCTGAGTAATATTCCATTGTATATATGTGCCACATCTTCTTTATCCATTCATCAGTCGATGGACACTTAGGTTGCTTGTCCTGGCTACTGTAAATAGTGCTGCAATGAACACTGTGATACAAGACTCTTTCTGAATTATGGTTTTCTCATGGTATATGCCCAGTAGTGGGATTGCTGGGTCGTATGGTAGTTCTATTTTTAGTTTTTTAAGGAACCTCCATATAGTTCTCCATAGTGGCTGTATCAATTTACATTCCCACCAACAGTGCAAGAGGGTTCCCTTTTCTCCACACCTTCTCCAGCATTTATTGTTTGTAGATTTTTTGATGATGGCCATTCTGACCAGTGTGAGATGATAACCTCATTGTAGTTTTGATTTGCATTTCTCTAATGATTAGTGATGTTGAGCATCCTTTCATGTGTTTGCTGACCATCTGTGTATCTTCTTTGGAGAAATGTCTATTTAGGTCTTCTGCCCATTTTTGGATTGGGTTGTTTGTTTTTTTGATATTGAGCTGCATCTCATTGTGATTTTAATTTGCAGTTCCCTGATGATTAGTGATGTTGAGCATCTTTTCATGTGTCTGTTGGCCACCTGTATGTCTTCTTTGGAAAAATGTCTGTTCAAATCTTGTGCCCACTTTTCAATTGGGTTGTTTGTTCTTTTGATATTGAGTTGTATGTGTTATTCATATATTTTGGATATTAATCCCTTATCAGATGTATCATTTACAAATATCTTCTCCCATTCAGTAGGCTGCCTTTTCATTTTATTGATAGTTTCCTTTGTTGTGCAAAATCTTTTTAGCTTAATGTAATCCATTTGTTTATTTCTGCTTTTGTTTCCCTTGTCTGAGGAGACATATCCAAAAAAATATTACTAAGACCAAAGTTAAAGAGTGTATTGCCTAAGTTGTCTTCTAGAAAGTTTATGGTTTCAGGTCTTACATTTAAGTATTTAATCCATTTTGAATTTATGTTTGTGCATGGTATGAGATAGTAGTCCAGTTTGATTCTTTTACATGTAGCTGTCCAGTTTTCCCAGCACCATATATTGAAGAGACTTTCTTTTCCCCATTGTATATTCTTGCCTCGCTTGTCATAGATAAATTGCCCATATAAGTGTGGGTTCATTTGTGGGCTCTCTATTCTGTTCCACTTATCTATGTGTCTGTTTTTGTGCCAGTACCATACTGTTTGGTTACTGTAGCTTTGTAGTATAGTTTGAAATCAGGGAGCATGTTACTTCCAGCTTTGTTCTTCTTTCTCCAGATTGTTTTACCTCTTCAGGATTTTTGTGTTTCCATACAAATTTAAAAATTATTTTTTGTTCTATTCCTGTGAAAAATGTCATTGGTATTTTGATAGGGATTGCATTGAATCTATAGTTTGCATTGGGTAGTATGGTCATTTAACCAGTATCAATTCTTCTAATACATGAATGCAGTATATCTTTCCATTTGTTTGTGTAGTCCTCAGTTTCTTTCATCAGTGTCTTATAGTTTTCTGAGTACAGGTCTTTTACTTCCTCAGTTAGATATATTCCTAGGTATTCTTTTTGATGCCATTGTAAATGGGACTGTTTTCCTTAATTACTTTTTCTGATAGATCATTGTTAGTGTATAGAAATACAACAGATTTCTGTATATTAATTTTGTATCCTGCAACTTTACTGAACTCATTGATGAACTCTAGTAGTTTTTTGGTACCGTCTTTAGGATTTTCTATGTATAGTATCATGTCATCTGCAAATAGTGAGTTTTCTTCCTTTCCAATTTGGATTCCTTTTATTTCTTTTTCTTGTCTGATTGCTGTGGCTAGGACTTCCAATACTATGTTGAATAAAATGGTGAGAGTGGGCATCCTTGTCTTGTTCCTGATCTTAGAGGAAATGCTTTCAGCTTTTCACTGGTGAGTATGATTTTAGCTGTGCACTTATCTTATATGGCCTTTACTATGTTGAGATATGTTCGCTCTATACCCACTTTGTGGGGAGGTTTTTTAATCATAAATGGATGTTGAATTTTGTCAAAAGCTTTTCCTGCATCTATTGAGATAATCATATGATTTTTATTCTTCAGTTTGTTAATATGGTATATCACATTGATTGATTTGCAGATATTGAACCATCCTTGCATTCTTGGAATAAAGCCCACTTGATCATGGTGTGTGATCCTTTTAATGTATTGTTGAATTCAGTTTGCTAATATTTTGTTGAGGATTTTTGCATCTATGTTCTTTGATGATATTGGTCTATAATTTTCTTTTTTGTGTGATACGTTTGTCTGGTTTCAGTATCAGGGTGATACTGGCCTTGTAGAGTGAGTTCAAAAGCATTCCTTCCTCTGTAATTTTTTTGAATAGCTTGAGAAGGATAGGTGTTAACGCTTCTCTAAATGATTGGTAGAACTCAACTGCAAAACCAAGTGGTCCTAGACTTTTGTTTGTTGGAAGTTTTTTGATTTTTTTTTTAAACTACTGATCCAATTTCATTACTGGTAATTGGTCTGTTCATATTTTCTATTTCTTCCTAGTTCAGTGTTGGGAGATTGTATATTTCTAGGAATTTGTCCATTTCTTCTAGGTTGCCCAGTTTATTGGCAAATAAATATTCATCAAAATCTCCAATGATCCTTTGTATTTTTGTAGTGTCTGTTGTAACTTCTCCTTTTTCATTTCTGAGTTTATTGATTTGGGCCCTCTCTCTTTTTTTTTGATGAGTCTGTTTAAAGGTTTATCAATTTTGTTTATCTTTTCAAAGAACCAGGTTTTAGTTTCACTGATATTGTCTATTTTTTAGTCTCTATTTCATTTATTTCTGCTCTGATCTTTATGATTTCTTTCCTTCTACCAACTCTGCGTTTGTTCTTCTTTGTCTAGTTCCTTTAGGTGTAAGGTTAGGTTGTATATTGGAGACATTTCTTGTTTCCTGAGGCAGGCTTGTATTGTTGCCAACTTGGCTCTTAGAACTGCTTTTGCTATGTCTCATAGATTTTGGATCATTGTGTTTTTGTTTTCATTTTTCTCCAGGTATCTTTTACTTCTTCTTTGATTTCTTCAGTGATCCATTGGTTGTTTAGTAGCACATTGTTTAGCCTCCAATTTTGTGGAGTTTTGTGGCAGGTTTTTTCTTGTAGTTGATTTCTAGTATCAAAGCACTGTGGTCAGAAAAGATGCTTGATATTATTTCAATCTTCTTAAGTTTACTGAGGCTTCTTCTGTGGCCTACCATGCAATCTATCCTGGAGAATGTTCCATGTACACTTGAAAAGAATGTATATTCTGCTGCTTTGGGATGGAATGTTCTATATGTATCTAACAAGTTCATCTGGTCTAATGTGTCATTTAAGGCCAGTGTTTCCTTATTGATTTTCTGTCTGGATGATCTGTCCATTGATGTAAGTGGGGTGCTGAAGTCCCTTACTATAATTGTGTTACTGTCAATTTCTCCCTTTATGTCTGTTAATATTTGCTTCATGTATTTAGATTGCTCCTATGTTGATTCATATAAATTTACAATTGTTATATCTTCTTAAATTGATCACTTGATCATTATGTAATGTCTTCCTTTGTCTTTTACGACAGCCTCTGTTTTAAAGTCTACTTTGTCTGATATAAGTATTGCTACCCTGGTTTTCTTTTCATTTCCATTTGCATGGAATACCTTTTCTCATCCCCTCACTTTCAGTCTGTGTGTGTCTTTAGATCTGAAGTGAGACTCTTGTAGGGTCACTATACTTATACATATGGGTATTTATGTATATGTATATATGGATCTAATTTTTATATCCATTCAGCCACTCTGTCTTCTGATTGTAGCATTTAGTCCATTTATATTTAAAGTAATTATTGATATGTATGTACTTATTGACATTTTGTTAATTGCTTTTGAGTTGTTTTCTTAGTTCTTTTTTATTCCTTTTTTCTTTTGTTCTCTTCCCTGGTGATTTGATGACTATCTTTAGTGTTATGTTTGGATTCCTTTCTCTTTTTTGTGTGTGTATCTATTACAGACTTTTGGTTTGTGGCTACTATGAGGGTCTTTTTGTTTGTTTGTTTTTTAAATGTTATCTTTTTTAAATTAAATTTATTTACTTATTTATTTGTTTATATTTTGGCTGCATTGGGTCTTCGTTGCTGCACGTGGGCTTTCTCTAGTTGTGGCAAGCAGGGGCTACTCTTCATTGCAGTGTGCGGGCTTCTCATTGCGGCGGCTTCTCTTGCTGTGGAGCACAGGCTCTAGGCACACAGGCCTCAGTAGTTGTGGCATGCAAGCTCAGTAGTTGTGGCTCACGGGCCCTAGAGCACAGACTCAGTAGCTGTGGCGCATGGGCTTAGTTGCTCTGTGGCATGTGGGATCTTCCCGGACCAGGGCTCGAACCCTTGTCCCTGCACTGGTAGGCAGATTCTTAACCACTGCACCACCAGGGATGTCCCAGACCATGAGGTTTATATATAACAATTTATCTATCTACCTATCTATCTATCTGATTATTTTAAGTTGCTTACCTTCTTTTTTAAAAGTTTCCTTTTTTTTTTCACAACTCACACACACACACTGTATTTTATTTTTACAAGAGATAAATAAACTGACACCAAGCATTGTAAATGGATGACCACAACAAAAGCAACAATGATTGCAATTACCAAACACGAAACACACTCATACTACGTCATAGTATTGACATTCAGTCCAGTAATCCTCCACTGTAACAGCTCCTTTACTTTGCAGTGAAAATTGATTTGCATATTTTTTGCCTCTGAGTCCTTGTGGGATTTTTTTTTTATTCAAACAGAAAGTCACAAAAATTATAATCATCCTCATCAGTTCACTCAGTCCCATGTAATTAATTTTTTTTCATCTTGATCTTTTGTTAGTACTTAATATCAAACACATTTTAACATCCCTGCTTTTTTACACTCCTCCTCTCATGATTACTGGTTTTTATATCATATTTTATGTCTCTTTGTTTTGTGTATCCTTTAACTGCTTATTGTGGATATAGATGATTTTACCTCTTTTGTCTTTACCTTCCTACTAGCTTGGTACATGGTTGATTTATTACCTTTACTGTCTATTTGCTTTTACTGATTAGCTTTTCCCTTTCATAATTTTTATGTTTCTAGTTGTAGTGTTTTCTTTTTCACTTAGAGAAGTCCCTTTAACATTTCTTGTAATGCTGGTTTGGTGGTATTGAACTCTTTTATGTTCAGCTTCAGTGATCTCCAGTACTCTGTTTTCAAGCTTGCTGATCCATTCCTTTCTATCATTTAATCTACTATTGATTCTTTCTAGTGTATTTTTCATTTCAGTTATTGTATTTTTTACCTGTTTGGTTCCTCTTTATATTTTCTAACTCTTTGTTAAAACTTCTAACTTTCACCCCGTTCATCCATTCTTCTCCCAAGTTCTTTGATCATCTTTACGATCATTCCCTTGATCTTTCTTGGGTAGACTGCCTATCTCCACTTCACCTAGTTCTTCTGCTAGGGTTTTATCTTTTTTTTTCATTTACAACATGCTCCTCTGTTGCCTCATTTTGCCTAATTTGCTGTGTTTTTTCCTATATGTCTGGTAGGTTGGTTATGTTTCCCACCCTTGGAGAATTGGCCTTTTTTTTTTTTTAAGAAATTTATTTATTTTATTTATTTACTTTTGGCTGCCTTGGGTCCTTGTTGCTGCACGCAGACCTTCTCTAGTTGCAGCGAGCGGGGGCTACTCTTTGTTGTGGTGCATGGGCTTCTGATTGCGGTGGCTTCTCTTGTTGCAGAGCACAGGATCTAGGCGCGTAGGCTTCAGTAGTTGCAGCACGAGGGCTCAGTAGTTGTGGCTCACAGGCTTAGTTGCTCTGCAGCATGTGGGATCTTCCCGGACCAGGGCTCGAACCCATGTCCCCTGCATTGGCAGGCAGATTCTTAACCACTGCACCACCAGGGAAGCCCGAGAATGGGCCTTTTATAGGAGACATCCTATGCATTCTAGCAGTTCATTCCCCTCTGGTCACCAGAACTATATGCTCCGGTGGTGCCCCCAGTGAGGGCTGCGAAGGTCCTTCAGCTGTGGCAGGCTGACTACTGTGGGTGGTCTGGTAGGTGTGGCTGGCCCCTGGTTTGGTTGGTTACCAGGCCCTGCCTTGTGCAGAGGCTGCCAGCCACTGGTTGGTGGGGCTGGGTCACAATGTGGCTGGCTGCAGAACCCCAGCAGGTCCCAGGGCTAGTGCTGGCTCACTAGTGGGCAGAGCTGGGTTGTGGGGCAGGTGGTTGTGGGGCCAGGGTTCCCAGATCTAGTGTTGGCCTGTGGTGAGTGGGGCCAGTTCCTGACATAACTGCCTGTGGGTTCCAGGGTGTCCCAAAGCTGCTGCTGGCCCAGTGGTGAGAGGGGCTGGGTCCCGGGGAGGCTGGCTGAGTCCAAGGTACCTCAGAGCTGGTATCGGCCTGCTGGTGGGTTCGGCCAAGACCAAGGGCTCCCAGGGCTAGTGCTGGCTCGCTGGTAGGCAGAGCTGGGTCCTCAGGACTCTGGCTGCAGGGCCCTGGGGTTCCCGAATCTAGTGTCAACCTGTTGGTGGGTGGGGCTGGATCCTGGGGCCACTGGCCAAAGGGCCCAAGGTGACTCAGAGCTGGAGTTGGCCTGCTGGTGGGCAGGGCCAGAGCCCAGGGGGAGTCCCAGGGCTGGTACCAGCCTACTTGTGTGTTGCCTGGGTCCTGACAAGGCTGGCTGTGGGGATTTGATGGTCCTGGGGGCAGTGTCTCCCCACTGGTGGGTGAGGCTGCTTCCTGACACAGCTGGCTGTGGGTCCGGGGTGACCTGAAGTTTGTGCTGGCCTACTGGTGAGTGGGTCTGGATCCTGGGGCAGCTGGCTAAGGAGCCCAAGGTGTCTCAGAGCTGGTGGTGGCCTGCTGGTGGGTGAAGTGGGGGCCAGTGAGTCCAGGGCTGGTGTCTGCCTGCCAGTGGGTGGGCTGGTTCCTGCCACAACAGGCTGTGGGGCTGCAGTTGTCCTGGGGCTGGTGCCAGTCCACTGGTGGGCACAGCCAGGTCCCAGGGTGTCTGGCTACAGGGCTCTGGGGGTCCCAGGTCTAGTGCCAACAACCTGGTGTGTGGGACCAGGTTCTGGGCCCTCTGATGGACAGGGCCATGTCCAGAAGTGGCTCGGGGGGTCTTAAGGCAGCCTACCTGCTGATGGGTGGGGCTGTGTCCCTGCCCAACTAGTGGCGCCTCAGGTATTCCAGTACTGGTGCCTACAGGGTGGTGGGTGGGGACAGGATTGAGTCCCTGTGCTAATAAGCGAGAGGGAGGATTCCAAAATGGTGTTTGCCAGCACCAGTGTCCACATGGTAGAGCAAACTCCCAAAAATGGCTGTTGCCAATATCTATGTCCTCAGGGTAAGTACCAGTTGCCTCCTGCCTCTATGGGAGACTCTCCAAGATCAACAGGTCATTCTGACCCAGGATCTTTTCAAATTACTGCTTCTGACCTGGGTCCCAGAGTGTGTGAGATTTTGTGTATGCCCTTTAAGGGTGGAGTCTCTATTTCCCACCACCCTCTGGCTCTTTGAAGCCCTGCTGGCCTTCAAAGACAAATGTTTTGGGGGCTCATCTTCCCAGCACAGGACCCCCAGGCTGGGGAGCCTGATGTGGGGCTCAGGCCTCTCTCTCATTGGGGAGAACCTCTGCAAATTGTAATTGTTCTCCCATTTGTGGGTCACCCACCCAGGGTTATGGGTCTTGACTATACCGTGACTCTGTCCCTTTTACCCATCTGGCTGTGGTTCCTTCTTTACATCCTTAGTTATTGAAGGTCTTTTCTGGTAGGTTCTAATCTTTCTCATCAATAGTTTTCATTTTGGTGTGCCCGTGAGGAGGTGAGCTCAGGGTCCTCCTACTATACTATCTTGGGAACTCTTCCCACAGTGCTATTCTTTTAATACACTCCTAATACTTTGGAAGGTAGGAAGTACTCTGCAGGTGTTAATGAGGTATTATGATTTCAGGACACAATAGAATGGAAAGATCATGTCCTCAGATGGCAGCTTCCAGCATACTCCAGAGCAAGCTAGCTTCACTAATTCCATCATTTCTCTAAGACATCTGTAGTGACACAGCCTTGCCCAAAGAGATTAGAGAGAGACTGTACTACTTCAGAGGCTGGTCTTAAAATAAAACTCAACAACAAGAATGTTGGAAATGGGCCTTTGGTGTGAACGTCTTCAGTCTGAGGTGTTGAAAGACTTGTATTCTTTTATTGGGCCCTGGAGAGACACTGGATTTAGGTATTTCGATTTTCTTAAGTTCAAGAACACTGGGTATTTTTTCTTTGAGTGTAACCAGGGCAAGACTTTATTATATCACCTAGAATGGGAAAAAATTTATGTACTTAAAGAAAGACACTTGACAGCTCCTGGTTTCTAGTTTAGCTGTTTTAAAATGAACATAATTTTCTTATTATAATTATCAGCCTCTAATTTTGTGATGTTAAAATATCTTTCTTGTTTCTTTATGTGTAACCAGCTTAAAAGGGCATCACAGGACAATTGAAGAAGAGATGTGGTTTAAAACCTTATTAGGATTCTCTGAGTATAGGTTCCCTTCCTTAAATCTTTTTTTCCCAATTTAGAATCAATCATCCTTTCCCCCTAGGTAAAGATGTTTTCTTTTTTTTTTCCTCTCTGACCTGTCTAGAATGTAAATCTATATGATGGCTATCAGAATCTTCTCCCTTGTTGAGGAAAGTAATGATTCCTCCTTTATATATATCACAGCTTTAGGGACTTTAATGCAAGTAAAGTGAGAAAAGCAACTTCCAGTGCTTAAAATCAGATTTTTCACTCTAAATTCTAAAATCACATCCTTTCCATTGTTCCAACTGTACTTTGGTTAATGAATTCTCCCTTTTCCCCCCCACAGTAATCTCTATAGAGCATGAGGCTTTGGCCTGAGCACTGGAGGCGGAGTTAGAAGATCGGGGTTTAAGTCTTGGTCCTTCCACTTACTTGTTGGCAACAGTCAAATTTACAGCTGTGAGATGGGAAGTACTACTGGTCCCACCTACTTCTCTAGACTCTAGTGAAGATGAAATAACACGCAATAGTCAAACACTTGCAGCATGTAGAGCACCATACACATTACAGATTACAAGCGAAATGGGATGTCTGAGGGTGAAGAGCATGGGGTCTGCAGCCAGATGCTTGAGTTTGAATCCCAGCTCTGCTACTAACCAACTGTGTGATCTGAGGCAAGTTATGTAACTATTCTGTGTCTCAGTTTCCCCATCTGTGCAAAAAAGATGCTGGTGATGTTAGTACCTATATCACCTATATAGGCTTATATATACCTATATAGGCTTGTGAACACTAATTGAGTTAATACCTGGGAAGTACTTAGAACAGTGTCTAGACACATAGTCAGTACTCAGTAAAGGTTAGCATTATATTAGACTCTTCCTTCTCCTTTGCCACGAATAGTAAATCAATCATCAAATCTTACCAATTATCTCAAAGACAGTTCATTGTTCCCATCCTCACTACACCCTGTTCAGACCTCTATTGTCCCTCTCTTGGGCCACCAAACAATGACATTGCTGGGCTCTGTTCGTGTTTCTTCTTCTCTTTGTTCCTGTACCTGGCACCAAATCCATTCTCTCAAAACATCACTTGGAGCCAGTCACATACATACTTAAACTTCTTGGTGACTCACAAATACTTACAGAATAATTTTAACTCCTAGACTACAGTTTAAAACATTTTATAAACTAAACCCACCATACCTTTCCGTCTCTCTCAGATATAATCCCTCTACTCTAGCAAAACACTTTTCTCTCGTTCTTGAAAATAACTTGTGATTTTTGTGCCTCCATGTTGTTAGTCATTCCTTTCCTCCTGCTTGGAACGTCCTCCCATCTTGGCCAGCAAATGAGAAGCAGTGTGCCCAGTGGTTAAGAGTTCCAACTTGGATGTCTCACAGGCCTCCATTATCTCCTGGTTCCACAACTTCCTGGACAGGTGAGCTTGGGCAACTTTTATTCCTACTCTATGTGCTTAGCAAGAGCACTCTTATTATAGTTAGAGGGAAGTCCATATTACAATGATAATCTATTGATTTGGGGGGCAGTTACTTTTTAGTTAATTGATGTTTTCCTATAATATGTGAATCAGAAATGAAAACAAAATTAAAATTTTTCTTCGCTCTGTTGTCCCAATACATTTTCTGTTTTCTGCTAAAGAACATCAGACTCATCGGGAACTTCAATTGACAACCTTCTACTTATTTTCAAGGCTAATTCCTTTATAATGTTCTTACTCTGCACAAAGCTAATCTAATTACTCTCTTTCAGGTCATCCAAGGATAATAAGACCTGGCTTTCAGATTAGCCAAAGCAGGACACAGGTGACTCTGAAATGGGAGGGAGAGGGCTTGTACTGGTGAGGTCAGGAATGTCAGCCTCAGGAATCCAGCAAAAGAAGATAGAATAAAAGTCAAAGAGGAATGACCTACCCCAGAGAATTGTCAACAAATCAGGAAAAAGGAACATGGAAAGTTTGTTTGTTTGTTTGTTTTACTCACCCTCAAACATGGAAATATAAAACGTAAGAATCCACAGCAAAGTGAGCCCCAGCCTGGCTCCACCCTCCTCTGTTATCCCTCCTCAGCTCTCCTAGATCTGTTCTTTGCCAACCACTGAAAAACCTTTTCAGCAAAATTAGCCTTATTTAAATGCACAGAAACAAAAGAAAAGGCGGGGGGGTGGGGGTGGGGGTGGGGGTGGGGGTGGGGGGCGGGAACTCCCTGGCGGTTCAGGGCTTAGGGCTCTGTGCTCTCACTGCCGAGGTCCCAGGTTCAATCCCTGGTCAAGGAACTAAGTTTCCACAAGCCGCGCAGCGTGGCCAAAAATAGATAGATAGATAGGTGCACAGAAACAAATTTACACCAGAGTCTGCATTTCTTCACGTCTCTGAACCTGGAGACCTGTGACCAGAGAACACAGGAGCCACTTTACCTGTCATCAGTCCTCTCATCTACTCACTTTATCACTCCACCTTCCTCGTCCTAACTCCCCTTCTTACTTCTCCCTGCCTCTTAACTCTTTCCCTTACAACTCCCATTCCAGTGTCTACAAAGAACACTCCAACACCTTCAAATATTTTGCTCTATTTCAGCTCAACCAGTGACTCTCAACCCTGACTACACATTAAAAGAAGTTAAAAGAAAAAATGCCTGAGCCTCACCCCTGCAGAACCTGATTCAGTTAGTCTGGGGTCTAGCCCTGGCATGGGCTTGTTTGTTTAATCTCCCTAGTGGACTTCAATGTACATCCAAGCTTGAGAACGACAGCCTAAACAAAAACGGGATTCTCCCCTGGCAAACCGGCTCCCTTTACCTCTTTCTGGAGACTACACATTCTCCCACACCTGAATACCACCAGACAAGAAAGGGCAATCAAACTCAGGCTCTTCCAGACCATAGGTCTTCCATTCTCATGCAAAAACAAAAGCAAACAACAACAAAAATTTGTCTTTCTTGGAGGTTATTTACACAACTCTGTCTCCTCTACCCCTACCATCACGCTTATCTGTCTGAATAACTTCTATATCCATTAACATTCAACTAAAACATCACGTCCTCCGTCCTCCGAGAAGCCTGCTCTGGCAGGCTGAGTGATCTAGGGACCACCCCGTCTTCTTGCTACGCCCAGTGGATGCCCTGTCATAGCCTTTAGGTCCCTGTTCATAGGGATCTATTACTTCCCTGTCTGCCCACCTCAATAAACTATGAGTTCCTTGAGAGTAGGAATTATACCTTCTTCGTCTCTGCGTCCCCACATGTAACCTATGCAGTGCCTGGCACATGGTTGGCGTTCAATAAATACTTGTGAGAGAGCAAGTAGGAGAAAAGAGATAGAGAAGGAAATTTGAGGATGAGGAGGAATAAAGAAAAAATATCTCTCTTCTACTGTCGTCCTCTGGCCTTCCAAGGATAAAATTGATTTTACTTAGCATATTTTTGGAACCATAATGTAGAGACACAGCATAGAAAGTAGAAATCAAAAACAACTCTTCATTTTTAGAAAAAATAAGCAAATTACAAGAAAGTTAGCCTATATATAGAAAGTATTTTTAGAATATATTTCTAGTCATCTATTGGGTTGGCCAAAAAGTTCGTTTGGGTTTTCCCATAAGATCTTATGAAAAAACCCAAACAAATCTTTTGGCCAACCGAATACTAAGGACAGTATTATTCACCTCCCGCTTCTATACCATTGGTGACCCAGACCTTCCCTGACACTCTCATTCTGTTTACAGTGGCCATGGTGGGAAGAATAATGCCCCTCAAAGATGTCCATATCTCAAATCCCTGAAAGTGTGAATATTAATTCCCATGGCAAAATGTAATCTGCAGATGTGATTAAGGAATTTGAGATGTGGAGATTATCTGGGTGGACCCAATGTAATCATGAGGGTCCTCTTAAGTGAAAGAGGGAGGCAGGAGACTCAGTGTCAGGATGATGCAGTGTGAGAAAGACTCGACCATCCATTACTGGCTTTGAAGATGGAGGAAAAGCCAAGGAATGCAGGCAGCCTCTAGAAGCTAGAAAAGGCAAGGAAACAGGTTCCTCCTTAGAGCCTCCAGAAAGAATACAGCTTTGTTGACACTTTGATTTTAGCCCAGTAAAACCCATTTGGACTTCTGACCACTAGAATTGTAAAATAATAAATTTGTGTTGTTTTAAGTCACTAAATTTGTGGTGGTTTTTTTTTTTTTACAGCAGCAATAGGAAAGTAATATAGTGGCTGTTTAAATGTTCACTGGGTACACTCACTCCTGTCAGAGCATGTTTTCTGCTTTGAACTGATGTCACTTCTGCCACAGTTATTGTGGAATTATCACTGAGAGTCTTGATGATGACCTTGAGTCATGACAAGACACTCAATAAATGAAAGACCAAGCAGTTGTAACCCCAGTAGTATACATACTCATTCATGGAAGGGAGGTTACCATACAACCCATGCCCCAAATAGACACAGTATGTTCAAGCACCAAAAAAAAAAAAAGAAGTGCCTGGAAAAATGCATGAAACAGTTCTTAACTTTGGACTCCAGCTATACTTGAATAGCTTCCAGAGCTCTGGTACACTGGTTATTAGTCCTTTCACTCTGTTATGTTCCCGACTTAAGGACATCAGGTTTTGTTCTAAGGCTAGGACCTTGAGGGTGGGGGCAGAGGAGAAAGGGAAAGAGGATAGGGGGCTTCACGGTGCCCATTCTTAGGTTATGGTAGATGGAAAATAATCAGACTTGCTGCATTGCCCAGACTAATAATAACAGGCATCTCCTGAAGGACATTATGCTAAAGTGTCTATTCCTTGCTCCAGACTGTCTGGAGGAGGAGGAAGGGAGAAGGAAAAGAAAAACCATACCAATGGTGAACTCATACATATTTTAGAATGATTCATTAAATTTTAAAAGAGAATTCAGGTTAACTCTAAAGTAGCCAGAAATTTTACAGAATCAGTATTCCTCATTATCTGAACTTTCTGATCAGTCAGTATTTTAGCATACAGCTTATCATGTTAGCTTTCAAGTCTTTTTCTTTTAATGACTGTAATATATTGCACCCTTCCTTCTCCCCACCCAAGCACAAAACCAATTGAGAGAGTCATAGGGATCAGAAATATGGAGATCAAAATGTCAGCTTCATTACTGACAAACTGGAGAAGAGCCCTTAGGTGTGGGGCAACTACAGGCTTCCTACTACAGCACCTCCAAATTAAGCAGAATGACCTACTCAGTTACTGGCAGCTGGCAAAAGTGATCCAGCCCCAGGAGCTTAGCTGCCCAGTTAAAGCCCAGCAAAAGTCCAGAGGGGCTGAAATAGGCATGCCCATTGTCTCCCAACCTCCCATCCCAGGGAAGACTGTCCCAGGGAGGAGTAAGTGAGGAAGAGAGAGAGGCCAGGAGTGTTACACTAGTAAAAGGTCTCCAACATGGATACGTGAGGAATAGGGAATAAATGTTCTTCACCTGGTAGCTGTTTCTAAATGATAGCAAATAAAGCTATGCTATAATTAAGCTAAGTTATTATATTTCAAGAAATCTGAAAGCAATATTAGCAAGATCTGACTAAAGATCCATCACCCCATACATGGAAGCAGCAGCCTCCATTCTCAGTGTGATGGGGGACAGTCTGAGGTGTGTTACTAGCGATAAAGCATGGACATTTACAAATGATGCCTGTTGGCTTCAGAAATTAGAGCTTGCTCAAAGTTGTCCCTATAATAACATTACTCTTACTTGCCTTATTTCAGATTTACTGTCTTGCGTGGGAGAAAAAGGGAAGGGCTTATAGATAGCATTCCAGAAATTACACATAACCCAGTCTCCCTTATCTGTGAAGTGGCTCATAGTGAAGGACCTTTCATGGTAGCATTAATAGTTATGGCAACTGTGAATTATTGAAATGCTTGTGAGTTGGGATTTTTATAGTTACTTCTATTTCTTTTGTATTTTATCCAAGGATTAATTCAATTAAGAAAGCAAATGGAGATTTTTTTTAAAAGCATGAATATCAACATGACACATGATCAAGAATGACCCTACAAACACTTCTGGTTTATAATGACAGAAAAACTTCAATAGCTGGTAAAAAGCAGACCATGTAATAAAATTTGTGAAATTTTCAAGAACTATAGTAATATCATTATAAAAAATTAATGAACACAGTTCATATATCATAATTTAAACAATAAAACAGGGGAGTTTTGTTTTATTCTCTAGTGGTATGGGGTTGCTCCTAGGGAGCTGTGGTTCAAAACAATTAGAATTCATTTTTTAAATAAGTCACAATTTTTAAAAGCAGATTAGCTATACATATTTATTTTTATTATAAAATCATATTGAGATTTTTAATGGTTTAATTGTTCATTTGCTTATAAAATGAATTTATAAATACTTTTATAAACAGAGATTCCCCCCCACAAAAGGTTTATGGCATTGCTTTCCTTTACTTTCCTGCAACCAACCTCCCAAGTTGATGAGGTTTGCCAATTCTGAAAATATTGTATATTATGCTCACAAATTGCTAAAAAATAAAGTATGAAAAATGAGTACTCTTCTGCCATAAAGTCCACCTCAATCCTTCTGCAACACTATCCTCTTAGGAGAGGTTTAGGTTGGCCAAGAACAAGATTTTCCCTTAAAAACAAATCAGTGTCATTGCTAGGTGATTATGACATAGGAAGAGTAACCTCCAATCAAAGAGAAGCCCCAGCAGTCTGATTGTGACATGCCAATATAAATATGAGCGCTCCCCCTACTCTTAGGCCCTTCTCCTCTCCACTTGAAACTGATAAGGAGAACAACATCTACAATGGCCAGAACCATCACCAAAAAGAACAGGTGCTCCAAAGGACATTGAAACCCAATCTCCAGAAAGAAATCACATTTCAGCACTGAATTTGGCCATAGAAATTATTCACTCTACATAAACAGGGTCCTAAAGGAAGTGGCTCCCCACAATGGCATATCATCTCGCACCTTGGACATGATGAACACCATGATCAATGACATCTTTGAACGCATTTCTATGGAAGCCTGCAACCTGATGTATTTCAGAAATCGTCGTACGCTCACCCCTGAAGATATCCAGAAGGCAGTGTATTTGCTGTTGCCTGGGAAACTAGCTAAGTATGCAGTGGCTTTTGGAAATGAAGCTGTTCAACGGTATGTCCACTCCTAAACTCCATGTTCCAGCTTCATTAAATCTTGGGGAAAGTAAATCGAACTTACTACCCAAATGATCACTTGAATATTGAATTCATTCTTCTTTTTTATAACATAGTCGTATTTCCTGGTATTTTCCCTATTTGTCTTATCTCTAGAGAAGAATTACTCTCTTGCTATTTTACCTTTTAACAATTGGACTACTATTTAGGTTTTCCTGACACCTGCTCCCCACCCAACCCCCGTCCAGAACACTTGTTTTTCCTATGAATATGTAAATCTCATTATATAAGTTCAATGCTTATTATATTGTTAAGGTATTGTTAACTATGTAAAGGATGATTTAATCCAGCTCTTTTGACCCCCCAGGTTGCACTGACTTTGAATTGATGAAGACAAACTTTTTAATCAGAAGTATACCAGTGCTACTAAATTTTCATCAAAAAACTATTTTCTAGAGCAAACTACATTAAAACACTTAGTTCTTTAATGAAGTTCCTTTAGAGCATGTTAACCATTTCCTTCAACAAGCTCAGTTCATATCCATGTAACTTTTATCTTTACATTTGCTTTTTTTTCAGTATGGTAGTGTACATCTGTTAATCTTCTACTCCCAATTTATCCCTCCCTTTTCCCCTTTGGTAACCATAAGTCTGTTTTCTATGTCTGTGAGTCTGTTTCTGTTTTGTAAATAAGTTTATTGTCTTATTTTTTAGATTCCATGTATAAGTGATATCATATAAGATTTGTCTTTCTCTGTTGGGCTTACTTAGTATGATAATCTCTAGGTCCATCCATGTTACTGCCTATGGCATTATTTCATTCTTTTTTATGCCTGAGTAGTCTTCCATTGTATACATATACCACATCTTCTTTATCCATTCATCTGTTGATGGACACTTAGGTTGCTTCCATGTCTTAGCTATTGTAAATAGTGCTGCTATGAACATTGGGGTGCATGTATCTTTGCAAATTAGAGCTTTTGTCTTTTCCGGATATATGCCCAGGAGTGGGATTGCTGGATCATATGGTAACTCTATTTTTAGTTTTTTAAGGAACCCTCCATACTGTTTTCCATAGTGGCTGGGCCAATTTTTAATCTATCTTTAGATTTGGTTCACTGGAATTTATTGTTCTATATTTATAACATAAGACCACCACCCAGGAATCTGCCACTCAATTTATAAACTTTGAACTTTACAAATGTCATTGGAGATATTTCCCAATCCCATCTCCCTGTCCACTATCCTGAGTTTTGTTTCCCATTACCTTGCTTTTCTTTGTACTTTTGCTACCTATGTATACATCTCTACATAACAGGTTTAATTTTCCTTATTTTGTAACATAGGGGCCACACTACCTAGGTCCTTCTGTGTCTGTCTTTTTCTTTTAACATTGTTTCTAAGATTTATACCTGTTGTCATATATATATAGTTCTAGTTCATTCTTTTCACTCCTATACTACATAGTATTCCATAATGTGAATATACAAGTTTATTTATCCATCCTCTGTTGATGGAGATCTGTGTTGTTTTCACTTTTTTTTGCTTTTATGACCAATGCTGCTATAATGAGCTGTAACAACAGCTAAGACTTATACAGCATTTGCTATGCGCCCTGCATTTTACATAAATTATTTAATAGGGATGACCACCTTGTGAGGATTAAATAATTTTTCCCTCCTACAGATAAGGAAAATGGGGCACAGAGAAATAAGTAGCTGTCTGAGGTCACATACCTATGTAAGTGGCAGAGCTGGGATCTGACCAGGTTGACAGAGTCCACTGTGAACACATGCTACATGCTGTAAACATTCTTGTACATGTATCTTCTGGTACAACTGCACAAAAATTTTTCTAGGTGAAATACCTAACAGTGGAATTGCTGGGTCATTGATATGCCCGTATTCAACTTCGCTAGGTGTTAACAGACTCTCTTCCAAAGTGTTTGCACCAATTTACATTTGCAGGAAGTGAGAGTAATTTAGATTCTTCTGGTTAAAAGGAACATATCACTTAAGTTTCCTCAAGAAAAGGGGGTTTCCTGTATATACTGGGATTGGAACTGAGACTATTCTAGGTGTCTCTCCTTTAGGACCTATTCTCTGTTTTTCCTGGGGTTGCTCACTCCTAAATGCTTCCTTCTCAGAGTTCCAGGAAATAGACATGACAGGCCTATTGAATTCCACTTATATGAAGTAGCACAATAAAGTTTTTTTAATTTAAGCAGGTATTTTTATATGCATGCCTTTATATAACCAGACTCGAAACCATCCAATTTGAGTTAGGCCCTGACAGAGGTTGCTTGCCACCCTAAAGATTGGCTGACCATGGTTAGATGCCCACATCTGCCACTCTGCTGGGGGTTGGCATTAGAAGGGCTTCAAAGTTCTATCTAGGATCTGCAAATTACAGCCCTTGGGCCAAATCTGGAAGCAGCCCTTTTTGGTTTGAGCCCCCACATGCTACCAAAGGTTTTTACATTTTTATAGGGGTATTTAAAAGGAAAAACAAAAGAGTATTCAACAGGCATAATGTGACCCACAAAGCCCAAAATATTTACTATCTGGCTCTTTACAGAAAGTGTCTGGTCTATAGGATACTGCTCCTTTTTTGCAGGGTCTGTGATACAGCAGGTTTTCTAAGGCTTTGCTTGGGACACCTCTATCTCTATAAAATAAAGTTCACAGCAATAAAAAGTTTATAGTTGGCTTTCAAAACACTGGACTAAAGAGAGCACATAATTGGAGCAATGGATTAATTATTCAGAAAAATGTTTTATTATAAATTGAGCTGTTAAAGGTGGCCTTGCTTTAAGGAAACCAGGGGGTTCCCCATATATTATTCCCTCTTTGTGTATGTTTTGAAACATTTTAACGGAATCTCAAAATAAGATCCAGATTCTTGGCAAAAACTCTGGAATTGGTTTCAAGTCTGATTATATAAATGCATGTGTGTATAAGAATACACATTTTTAAAAATTTTAAATGATTGTGTAGTGTGGTAAAATATATAAAACTTACCATTTTAATCACTTTTAAGTGTACAGTTCAGTTACATTAAGTACATTCACATTGTTATACAACCATCGCCACCATCCATCTTTAGAACTTTTTCATCTTCTTTCATCTACCTTCTCTAGGTACTTCCTGTAAGTGAAATCCAACAGCATTTGCCTTTTTGTGACAGGCGTATTTCACTTAGCGTAATGTCTTCAAGATTCATCCATGTTGTAACATATGTCAGAATTTCCATTATTTCAAGGCTGAATAATATTCTGTTGTATATGTATAACACATTTTATTTATACATTCACTCATTGATGGTCACTTGGGTTACTTCCACCTTTTGGCTATTGAAAATAACGCCACTGTGAACATGGGTATACAAATATCCCACATTAAGTATATGCCCAGAAGTGGAATTGTTAGATCACATGGTAATTCTATTTTTAATTTTTTGAGGAACCACCATACCCTTTTCCACACAGCTGTTCCATTTTACATTCCCACCAGCAATGCACAAGGGTTCCAATTTCTCCACATCCTCATCAACCCTTATTATTTGGTTTTGATTTTTATATATAATAGCCATCCTAATGGATGTAAAGTGTTTTTATTTGCATTTCCATAATGATTCGTGATGTTGAGCATATTTTCATGTGCTTATTAGCCATTTGTATGTTTTCTTTACAGAAATGTCTATTCAGGTACTCTGTCCCTTTTTTAATTGTTCTGTTGTTGTTGTTGAGTTGTAGAAATTCTTTTTATATATTCTGAATATTAATCCCTTCTCAGATATTTCTCCTATTCCATGGGTTGCCTCTTCACTTTGTTGATAGTGTCCTTTGATACACAAAAGTTATTACTCTTGATGCTGTTCAATTTGCCTATTTTTCTTTTTGTTGTCCATGCCTTTGGTGTAATATGTCACTTTATATTTTGTATTGCTCCTTTATGAGAAAGTTATTTGCAACATTAATAATATATTTTTAAACTTGGAGTCAATTCATAAAGTCAGCATACCTTCTAAAATTAGCTTCTATTTTTTATTTTTTAATCTGTCACACTAGCTAACACACTAAGAAAGGTCAGAATTATCTCAGTGTGTAATTTTGACATCAATAGGTCCATTTTACCAACTTTTTTTTTTCTTGGACCCTAGTAACCTGAGACAGTTAAATGAAAGACAAAAAGTAGCACTCACCAGTAGTAGTCCTCTAATATGTATTTACCCCATCTTCTCAGAAATAGAACCCCCAATTTTTAGCTAAGCTCATAACCACCCAGGATAAAGACTACATTTTCCAAACCTTCCTTTCACTAGGTGTGTCCATGGGACCAAGTTCAGCTGAATAGTCAGGAACAGGCAACTTCCAGGAATTATCCTTAAATAACACCAGAGTGCCTTTTCCCTCTTCCTCTTTTCCTGCCAGCTGGACTGAGAATGTGAAGGCTGGAGCTGGAGCAGCCATCTTAAACTAGGAGTTGAAACCTATATATTAAGGATGGTAGAGCAGAAAAATAAAAAACCTTTGGTCTCTCATGACTGAACTGCCATCCAACCCAGGACTGCCTATGTTTATATGACAGAGAAATTTCTAACTTGTTTAAGCCACTGTTATTTTGGGTTTCTATCATTCATAGTCAAATTTAATTCTAATATAGACATCCAGGAGATTTTTCTTTTTTTTTTTTTTTTTTTTGGCTGTGTTGGGTCTTAGTTGCTGTGCCCAGGCTCTTTCTCTGGTTGCGGCGAGAGGGGGCTACTCTTCATTGCAGAGTGCAGGCTCCTCACTGCAGTGGCTTCTCTTGTTGCGGAGCAAAGGTTCTAGGTGTGCAGGCTTCTGTAGTTGTGGCATGTGGGCTCAGTAGTTGTGGCACACGGGCTTAGTTGCTCTGCAGCATGTGGGATCTTTCCGGACCAGGGATCGAACCCATGTCCCCTGCATTGGCAGGTGGATTCTTAACCACTGCACCACCAGGGAAGTCCCCCAGGAGATTATTGACTGCTAAACAATGCAGTTAGTCTCAAAATGATTCTACACTTACTAATAAAAACATATTGGAAATGGAGGATGACACATGTCTTGTTTATTTACCAGAAGATGTTGCTGTAAAATGAAATCTCATGCTAGTTAGCAACTCTTCGTCAGAGATGTGTAATGCACATGGCAAAAGTCTGCTCTTAGTCTATTGGACACATGATGTGATTTTGAAACATTACTTAAAATACAAAAATAATGAGAGTCAAAGAATTTAGGAAAGAGAATTTCCAACTTAGCCAACAACATGACCAATGTGTGGATTCTGTGGTAATTTGAAGCTAGTGGCATACATTATAATAAAAGATTTCTCACACCAACAAGAAAGAATAGTGCTGATTTTGTAATACAAATCACCCAAACAATAATATTCCAGCAAACTTAGACTGTCCTTCTCTGAGCTTAGAAACCTTGTTTTGGAAATGACTAATGTAATCTCATATAAATATATGCTGTCACTTACTATAATTATTTAAAGACTTGCTATGCACACTGCTAGCTTGTTCCTATTTGAACTAAATATGTCAAAGCACTGGGAAATAGGAAACTACCATAAAGTATAATACCTTATGTATGGTACTTATAGTTCATTATGGATTCACAGAAATGCATTCTTTGTGATAGTTGCTGAGAAAACAAGTTCATCCCTTTAAAGGCTTAGAATCTTATGAAACAACAAACTGAAAATAAATTACTGTGAACAGTTGACATACAGAGAGTCTAGGCTCTGAGCTAGACATTATTCTAAAGTACTCCATATATATCACTTCAATATAAAGCCCAAGACAACCACATGAGAAAAGTACTATTATCATTTACAGTCAGGGAAACTGTGGCATAAAAAAGGCTAAGAAACTTGCCAGAGGTCACACAGCTAGTAATAAAAGAAATGTGGTTAAACCCATGTACTCTGGCTCTAAAGCCCATCACTTAAAGTACAGTATACTAGCATCTCACATGGAGAGAGACAGGTAGAAGATACTGTGGAACGTGGAAGGGGCATCTAACCCAGAACAAAAAGGTGTCTAACAGGAGATGAAACCTGACCTAGGTCTTGAAGATGAGTAGGAAATGCACATAGGTAGAAGAAATAATATTTGCAAAAGTATAGGACATTAATGTATAAATTTAAGATAACTGCAAGTTACATAGCTGCAAACAGCGCAGGAGGAGGGATGGGGAAATAAGGTCAGAGAGGTAGGCAAAAATCTGTGGGCTGACTTATAACTTGAATTTGATCCCAGTACCTTTGGGGAGACCCATGGGGGGACTTTAAGCAGCAGAAAGATGTGATTTCATCTGTATTTAGAAAGATTATTCCAGGAGCAGAAATGAGGAGAGTGAATTAAAACAGAAAGAGACCAGTTTGCATATTACTGGAGTGATCCAGGAAAGCCATAATGAGGGCCTGAACCAAGTCATTGGCAGTGGAAATAAAGGGGGAAGAGATAGATGTGGAAGACTCTTAGGAGGTAGAATCCCCAGGAGATATGTGCAATGTGTGCAGTAACCGAGAAATAGCCAACGAGGGATTCCCAGGGCTCTGGGTCAGGAGACTTGATGGATGGAGCCAAGCCATGAGGCTCAGCTTATTTAACACTTCCAAGTTAAATATCCTGACAGTATGCAAGAGACCATTGTAAATTGTGCCATATGTGGGGCATCATACGTGTGCTCAACAGGCAGAGGATCTGGCAAAAGTCAAACAACCTTGAGGCAGATGATTAGCACTTGTTTAAAGCTTGAACAGAAGAGGACAGCTTGAATTTTTAATACTCGAGATCAGTTTTCATCACAGCCTTGTTCTGTGCTACATACCATGTGTTGACAGATCTTGTTAGCTCTGACAGCTGATTGTTTTGGGAGACATTTGGCAGTGTGGGGAGACACCAGCAGACTACATAAATATATGGGAGAAAGTAGCAGCCTGTAAATATAAGTCAAGGTGAAAGGTTAGTCAGTTACATTCAAGATGAAAAGAGTCCTGAAAAATAAAACTGCTGCTTGTCCTTTTTGTGTTCCTGGTGGAGAGAGAGTTACTCAGAGGCAAAAAGGGCCTCTTTTTATGAAAAACTGTGTGCTGGTCTGGGCACAGGCATTGCAGCTTCATTCAGGGCCCTGGAAAGGAAGTGGGACACAAAAGTTGAGGAAAAGGCTGTTTTCCCTTCTCTGCCCTAGGACCAGAATCCCAAAGTAGAGGCTGCAGACAGGGACTCCTATCTGAAGCTGGTAGAAAAGAGGAAGAACAAAGTAGTGTCCTATGATGTTCCCGATGGGCTGATTTGTGGGCACATGTGAAGCCAGACCCCTCTGGGATAATCACAGAAATTCCTGTGGGGAACTTTGCCAGGAAGGTGAAGTACAGGAAATTTGAGTTACTAAGGTTTCAACTGAAAAGAATAGAAGATTTTACTTTCATAAGTTCTTCCAGTAGGCATCTCTTTTTTGGTCCTCACTTGCTCTTGTGGATTCTCCAGCAAAGGAGACAGAAAAATCACCTAACATCAAATTAATCTCTACAGGGTTGCATGCAGATCCCCAGTCAAGTCAGCCCTTTTAGAATATTATTATCAAACAAACTATCTCTCATTTTAGTCTGATATATTTGCATTTGGGTTACTCCACAGTAAAAAAATGGCTTTCAAGAACAACAAACAGTACTATTTAGTGGGGTAGTCAGTCTCCAAGATGGCTCCCTAATGATTTTCTTATCCTAACATTCATGTCTTTGTGTGGTTCCCTCCCACAATATATCAGGGTTGGTCTGTGTAACCAACAGAATACACTGGAAGTGTCGGTGTGTGACTTTCAAGGCTATGTCAAAAAAACACTGCCCCTTCCTCCTTGTTTTCTCTTAGATTACTCACTCTGGAGAAACCAGCCACCCTGTCTTGGGAACATCAAAGTGGCCTATGGAAAGATTCAAATGGCGAGGAACTCAGGTCTCCTGCCAACAACCAGAACTAACTTGCCAGCCATATGAGTGAACCACCCTAGAAGTGGATCTTCCAGCCCTAGTCATGCCTTCTGAAGACGGAAGCCTTGGCCAACATCTTAACTGCAAACTCACAAGACACTCCAAGCCAGAACCAGCCAGCTCAGCTGCTCTTGAATTCCTGACCCTCAGAAATGTCATGAAACAATAAATCAGTATTATCGTTGCAAGTTTGGAAATAATTTGTTAAGCAGCAATGTTTAATTTATATTCTTAATTTATATCCACATGAACGAGACAACTCACCAAAGTAATCCTCCCAAAACAAAGAGATTGCCCCCACAATGAGCTTTATCTTCCACCTTTGGTCAAAGCAAACTTCCGGCACTTTTCAAATTCGGGCACGTTCTTGTCTCCCCTTAGAGATGATAATGTTCAGAAATATTAAAATCTAAGTCCAAAATGCCCATTTACTCTATAGTACCATACAGGTAGCTAGCTAGGCTGCAAAGTCTGCTAAATTAAGTTTTTAAAGCAGGCAAAAAATTAGTCTAGACAGTATCTATGGATAAACAACATCATTGAATTCAATGATCTGACTCAACAGAGAAGGCAAAAAAAAAATCTGATAGTAATTTGATTTTAGGAAAAGAAAACTATAATAAACTGCTACTATTAAGAAAAATTATGTATCTTCCAAAGCCAAATACCTACAGCAACACGAACACATTCAAAATATCTTATTGAAACCCCAAGGAAAATGCTGGCCTCTACACAAGGTGAGGAGCTTACATAAATCTCAGAGGACTATCTGCAATGTTATAAGCAAATCAAGATGTTTCCATTATCTCACACACACAAAAAATAATAACCAGAACTAGAGACAATCACCCACATTTTGGAGGATCTCAAAGATGAGACTGTGAGTTGTCATCATGCTTAACTGTGTATTGTGGATCATGCTTCATATATTCGTCTCTTGGCCTAAACTGTAAGCTCCTAGAAAGTAGGAACTCAGTACCTAGCTCAATTCACTGCTCATAGTTAGTAAGTTAGTCTGAGTTCCCCAGAAAAAAGTGAATCTGAAACAAGACTTTATTGGCAGGAGCAATCCCAGGGCAGCAAAAATGAAGGAAAAGGCAACAGAGTCAGAGGAGGATGGGAAGAAAATGCAAGATAATGCACTGGGCACACTGGCTACTAGTCTATAACAAGCAATCGTTTGACTGGTGTTCCCACTTGGCCATGCAGGACATGTCTGGACAGATTATATGGAAAAACCATGACTAGAACAGTCTAATGTAGAAAAAATGGAGAGGAAATTTGTCTGCTAGCTCCATCCCAACTTCTATTTCCCACTGATCAAAGTTTGTTCTATGCGGATTTTATTCCCCTAAACACCCAGGCTGTGGCCTCTTCAGCAACCACTAGGGAAAATATATCATACTTCATAAAAATCTGGAATTGGTAAAAGGGGCCAGAGATTTGGGGCATTGGTCTCAAGTAGCATAAATGCATGACCCCCGCATAGCCCTTTACCACAGTAGCTATTGCAAAGCCATGAAAACCCAAGGCTTTAGGGATCAGGTGAGGCTGAAAGAATGCATTCAACACAGCCAGTGTTGGTAGATATCTGTGGATAGGACCATCTTGTAGTCTGAATGACAAACAGGAGAATAACAAGTATCCAGTATATCTACAAAGTCCAGTTTTATCCAACTTTATACATAAATCTAACTTATCTAGTTAGCTCCAGCCCTTTTTCCCTGACACAAGCAAAATACCATTGTCTCAGAGACAGGGATAAAAGATGAAAGATTTTTACTGTCAGCACTCTTTCAAGGCTGATCTTTTTAGGAACAATCATCAGGTTCTGGTTCAATTGCTCTTCTCATGTCTTCCCAATGATTCAAGCTGGCCTCAGAACCTCTAAAATGCAGCTTTCTCCTGCATAGCAGCCCAGATTAATTCATTTGCTTCCATTTTATGCAAATTTTAAGTACATGAATTTGAAATATAAGTAAAGGCACATCTTGTGCATAAAATTTGAAATAGTTCAAATTCACTAATTTTTAAGAAATTGTCAATAATTGCAAAATTTTGAAGCTGGTGAACTATGCTTATACTATTGTCACTTATTAGGACTACTTTAGATGGTAACAAGCAAGCCCATTATCATTTTTCAGAGTGAGTCATGAATTATATATCTTTAAGAACATATGTTCACAAAATGCATCTGCCTCCTATTCTTGCTAGTGTTATCATTTTGCAGATGAGGAAACGGAGTCATCACATGATGGAATTTTGGGACTCAAAGCCAAGTCTTCAGTCATCAATGTCTGTGTCCTTTTCATTATATCATGCTCATGGTTCCATCATCTCAACTTTGTGTTATCATCAAACTTTACCTTCATGCATAGCATCAATGAAAATATTGGCTGAGCCTGCAGTATTCTACCTAACATGTACCTTTAGGTAGACATAAAGCTATTAATGGATACTCTTTTTACAGTATGATTCAACTACCCAGCCACTTAGCTACTTTGTGTCAATAAGCCATAGTTTGCCATTAATCTTCAAGAAAATAAAAATGGCAGTAACAACCACAAGAATACTAATATCTATCATTTGGGGGGGCAGCAGGTACTGTCTTAGAGTCTTCACATACATTATTGCATTTAACACTCACAACAGCCCTGTAAGGCAATACTATTATTTTTCTCATTTTACAGATAACAAGAGGCTCAAAGACATTAACTAATTTGGCCAAAATTACCCTGCTAGCAAGCATATACTAAGTGCTGAACCCAGATTTTTTTCCACTGACCCAAACTGCCTTATATTTGCAAAGTACAGTAGAGTTAACAAAAGCATGTTTATTTTTACATGTGTATTAGCTCTTTTTAATCTTTATCACAATTTATTTTGTAGATAAAGAAATTGAGGCTCAAGAAGTTTAGGTATTTTTTTCAAATTCTTACAGCTAATAAGTGTCAGAGCTGGGAGTCAAAGCTTAGTTGGATTTCTTTCTATTCACTGCTTCTCACTGGATACTATCAGTTGAAATCGAGACTGCCTGTGTTCAACTCAGTGTTTGCTAATCTGTCATCTCAGAAACATTATCTAAAAATCAATTTCTACAAAAAATCACTTAGAACAATTGTTTCCAAAGTTCCTACCTTCCGAAATAATGAGAAACCTCTAAGTTCATTGATGTAACTATAATTTTATGCTGGAAACTCCCAGGGATTTTGGAGAAGAGAGAGATGAGAACTGAGGAAATCATAAGACCCTTGTAGACATATTGAAAATAGGGGTATAACAATAAGGGTCCTCAAAAACAGCTGACATCTTAATGGGAAGCCTAAAAGACTTTTGAAGGAAGGACGATAGGACTAAGAAGCTAGAGATGAACAGAAACAAAACACCACACAATGGAAGTACTTTAATACACTGATAGAAAGAAAGAAAATTTCTCTTGAAAAGTTTCTGTTACTTCCTCAGAATACATATTAGGATTAGGTTTGGCTGCATATAACAGAGACATCCAAAATGGTGGTGGAAATAAGAAAGTTTGTACCTCTTTCGTATAGTGGCCAGAAATTGGCAGTTCTCGGCCAGTATGGAGTCTCCACAGTGTTAGAGAGCCGGGATCTTTCTTTGTTGTTGCTTTGCCATTCTTGGCTACCGTTCGAAAAGTCACCTCCTGGCTCAAGCAAGTTGCTGGAGCTCCAACCATTATATTCACATTTCAGGGAATAAGAAGAAGGAAGAAGAAAAGAAGAGTCTACTCTTTCCTTACAAGGAGATTTTCCAGATATAACTCACAACACTTCCACTTATATATCACCGAACAGAATTTCATACCATAATCACATTCACACCTGGTCGCAAGGGAGGCTAAGTCCTTCAGCTGGACATATTGTCCCCATATAACTACAGGATTATATTACTGAGAAGGAAAGAGAATGGATATTGGGTGTGCAACAAGCAGGTTCTGCCACAAATGGGTAAAGGGTAAAAAAAATAACAACAACAATAATAATATAATTCATTCAATCTACCTACCTCTTCAAAGACATCCACACCAGGATATTTCAACGCCATAAATAAATTGGCACCATGGTACAACATTCTATTTACAAAATTTTAAAAGTGAAATTAATTTAGATACTTTTGTAGCAAGAATAAAGGGAACGGATTGACTATGAAGCCAAAACTGAGAAAATTTGAGTTTTATGTTATACTAAAATCACAGTAATCTTCTAAACTGACAGTTGGCTTTTGTCCTCAGGCTGTGGTGCCTGGAAGCATGTGATAAGAAATTCTTTCACGTGTAATGCCCTCCGTATTCTCACGTCGTTGCGCTGCAGATGGCTTAAACTGAACTTGCCGTAGCCCTCTTTTCTACTTAACTACATTCATACTTCAAGCAAACACAGCTCAAATGTCAACTCTATCAAAAATGATCTTCAACTTCTATATATTCAAAATACTGCATAGAAACTAAAAGTCCACTTCTCTCTAAAAGTGTATAGAAATATGCAATTAAAGAAAATTTTGAAAAAAATAAGGTATATGACACATTCCTACACAAAACCACTGTTCTTTTAAATGTATTTTTATTTCCAAAAATTATAATAATTTCTAACATTTATTAAGTGATTATTATGTGCCAAGAGCTTCAGTGTGTGATTTTGCTCCGTAGGCTCTGTCATCCTTTCCATAAACATCTGCCAAACATGTATTATGTACCTAGCACTATGCTACTAGATAGGGATACACAGAAAAAAAACAGCTACTATCCTAAGGAAACTGATAGTATTTTTTTAAGTGAACAAACAGAGAAATAAAATGAGTACTTTCTAATTCCTGTGCGCATGAGTTCTGGGACAGAAATGGGGTTCAAATTCTGACTCCATGAATGCCTAGCTGTGGGACATGAGGCAAACCACATAACTTCTCCCTATTTCAGTTTCCTCATCTGAAAAATGGGGATAACAAAGTCCTGGATGAGAAAAGTCATGTAAAGCACTTAACTCACTGTTTGGCACAATGTAAGCATTCAATAAATGTTAGTTATTATTGCTTGCATTAATAATAGAACCCAGGGTGCTAAAGGAACGCTAAAAAAGATGCTGAACCCAGACACCAGGCTGAGAAGGCTTTAAGAAGATACCTGAGTTGATTGTTGAAGGCTGTACAACTCAAATATTCCTCTACGTTCTGCAGCTTTCAGGGGTCAACCTTCTTTTTCATGCCCAAATAACCCTGACTCACATCCCAGCAAAAGCAGAAAGTCTCATCTTTCATTGGGTTATCCTCTCAAGGACAGCAGTGAAAACTTGAAGAATGATGACATGTTCCACAAACCCTTGGGCTCCCCCAGCCAGATGCTGTCTCTGGATTATTGCTCTACGCTGTGCACAGCATGTCTGCTCATACCTAACCAGTTGTTCCAGGCTGTTTCTGCTTTCCCAGTTACACTTCAGCCTCAAGATGGACACAGAACCCTCTACCGACGCCCCGAGGCAATCTAAGAAGGAGCTGTCCCTTTAAATAAGGCTGAAAGATTGGGAGAACAGAAATACATCAAGAAGGTAGTCCACAACTATGACTCAAGATGGTTACTCTGAGGGTCACAGCCCAAACACAAGTTGACTGTCTCCTCCTAGCTCTCACAGGTCTTTTCCTGATGGGGGTAGGAGCCAGCTGCACCCCATGCACAGGAATCCTTAGACACCTCACATTCCAGAGTCCAAGCTCAATTCCCTCTTTGCCCCCAAGGAAGAAGGAAAACCTTCTCTCCGCAGTCTAAGACCCTTCTCTTTTCCACCTCAGGATGGCAGGTGCATGAACACCCATTTCCTTCATAGTAACGCTGCCCTCATCTCAAAGACACCTAGGACAATCATGTGAGTCCTCAAACATTGCCCCAAATCAGGGTTATTCCATCTTAACTCCTGTGTAGGACACCAATGGCCTAATCCATCTAGTGCTGCTTCAAGCTCGTCTATATCCATATCACAGACCTCCCTCCCTTGGCCTTGAGGTAAAAGGAAGTCCAGGCCTGCATGACCTTCCTGCTGTGGTTCCCAGATTTTTATGGACACTTCTTGGGAAAAAATACACCGGACTGGACTTCCCTGGTGGCAGAGTGGTTAAGAATCCGCCTGCCAATGCAGGGGACACAGGTTCGAGCCCTGGTCTGGGAAGATACCACATGCCACGGAGCAACTAAGCCTGTGTGCCACAACTACTGAGCCTGCATGCTGCAACTACTGAAGCATGCTCCACAACAAGCCACCGCAATAAGAAGTCTGTGCACCGCAACAAAGAGTAGCCCCCACTCGCCACAACTAGAGAAAGCCCACGCGCAGCAATGAAGACCCATTGCAGCCAAAAATAAATAAACAAAATCAATAAATTTTTTAAAAAAAGAAAAAGAAAGAGAGAGAGAGGGAAGCGGAGAGAGAGGGAGGGAGAGGGAGGGGAAGAAAATGAGAGACAGGGAGAAAGAGAGAGACAGAGAAAAAAAAATACACCTGACTCCACTGACACATCATTTTCAGGCAAAGGACAGTCTAAATCCAGATATATGGGAATTTTTTTT
Source organism: Eschrichtius robustus (assembly GCF_028021215.1). NCBI lineage: Eukaryota > Metazoa > Chordata > Mammalia > Artiodactyla > Eschrichtiidae > Eschrichtius > Eschrichtius robustus. Next base: position 56,648,479 of record NC_090825.1, read on the forward strand.
CATTAGCTTGTTAATATACTGCATTTACATTATCAAACAGAACACTTAATATGTTATTCTGAAGCTTTTGCATTTGGAGTTATTACCCTACTTTATGGGCTTCCTTGAGAAAAATGGGTAAGTGTTTGCCTTACAAATACATTACTAACAGGATTCATCCAAGTGGTCCACCCTCAAACCAAGAGAAGTCGCACCTCAAAGACAAATGTTTCCCTGTCAAGTATCTCATTTCCTCAGAGTTCTGCTCTCAACCAGATTATGTGTTAGGTATACTTTGCTTTTCCCTAAGTGTATGCTTCAGTTGTTTAGAATGGAAATAGCCAAGAGCATTTTAAAAACAATAAAGAACTGTCTTATTTAAAGGTATTTTAGAGACCTTCAAGATGGCGGAAGAGTAAGACGCGGAGATCACCTTCCTCCCCATAAACACTTCAGAAATACATCTACATGTGGAACACCTCCTACAGAACACCTACTGAACGCTGGCAGCAGACCTCAGACCTCCCAAAAGGCAAGAAACTCCCCACGTACCTGGGTAGGGACGGACCTGCACCAGAGGGAGGGAGCTGTGAGGGAGGAAAAGTTTCCACACACTAGGAAGCCCCGGCGGGTGGCGGGGGGGAAGCTTCAGAGCCACGGAGGAGAGCGCAGCCACAGGGGTGCAGAGAGCAAAGCGGAGAGATTCCCGCACAGAGGCTCAGCGCCGAGCAGCACTCACCAGCCCGAGAGGCTTGTCTGCTCACCCGCTGGGGCGGGCGGGGGCTGGGAGCTGAGGCTCGGGCTTCGGAGGTCAGACCCCAGAGAGAGGACTGGGGTTGGCTGCGTGAACACAGCCTGAAGGGGCTAGTGCACCACAGCTGGTGGGGAGGGAGTCTGGGAAAAAGTCTGGAACTGCCTACGCGGCAAGAGACCATTGTGTCGGGGGCGGGGGGGTGGCGCGAGGAGAGGGGATTCAGAGCACCACCTAAACCAGCTCCAGAGATGGGCACGAGCCGCGGCTATCAGCGCGGACGCCAGAGACGGGCATGAGACGCTAAGTCTGCTGCTGCCGCCACCAAGAAGCCTGTGTGCAAGCACAGGTCACCCTCCACACCGCCCCTCCCGGGAGCCTGTGCAGCCCACCACTGCCAGGGTCCTGTGATCCAGGGACAACTTCCCTGGGAGGACGCACGGCGCGCCACAGGCTGGTGCAACGTCACGCCGGCCTCTGCAGCCGCAGGCTCGCCCCGCATCCGTACCCCTCCCTCCCCCCGGCCTGAGTGAGCCAGAGCCCCCGAATCAGCTGCTACTTTAACCCCATCCTGTCTGAGTGAAGAACAGACGCCCTCAGGCGACCTACATGCAGAGGCGGGGCCAAATCCAAAGCTGAACCCCAGGAGCTGTGGGAACAAAGAAGAGAAAGAGAAATCTCTCCCAGCAGCCTCAGGAGCAGAGGATTAAAGCTCCACAAACAACTTGATGTACCTGCATCTGTGGAATACCTGAATAGACAATGAATCATCCCAAATTGAGGCAGTGGACTTTGGGAGCAACGATATATATATTTTTTCTCCTTTTTCTCTTTTTGTGAGTGTGTATGTGCATGTTCCTGTGTGTAATTTTGACTGTATAGCTTTGCTTTTACCATTTGTCCTACGGTTCTGTCTGCTCTTTTTTTATTTTTAGTATAGTTTTTAGCGCTTCTTATCATTGGTGGATTTGTTTTTTGGTTTGGTTGCTCTCTTCTTTCTTTCTTTTTTTTTATTACTTTTTAATTTTTTATAATTTTTTTAATTTTTAATTTTAATTATTTTATTTTATTTTATTATTATTTTTCTTTTCTTCTCCCTTTTATTCTGAGCCATGTAGATGACAGGATCTTGGTGCTCTGGCCAGTGTCAGGCCTGTGCCTCTGAAGCAGGAGAGCCGAGTTCAGGATATTGGTCCACCAGAGACCTCCCAGCTCCACGTAATATAAAATGGCAAAAATCTCCCAGAGATCTCCATCTCAACACTAAGACCCAGCTCCACTCAATGACCAGCAAGCTACAGTGCTGGACACCCTATGCCAAACAACTAGCAAGACAGGAACACAACCCTACCCACTAGCAGAAAGACTGCCTAAAATCATAATAAGGTCACAGACACCCCCAAAACACACCACCGGATGCGGACCTGCCCACCAGAAAGACAAGGTCCAGCCTCATCCACCAGAACATAGGCACTAGTCCCCTCCACCCGGAAACCTACACAACCCACTGAACCAACCTTAGCCACTGGGGGCAGACACCAAAAACAACGGTAACTACGAACCTGCAGCCTGTGAAAAGGAGACCCCAAACACAGTAAGTTAAGCAAAATGAGAAGATAGAGAAACACACAGCAGATGAAGGAGCACGGTAAAAACCCACCAGACCAAACAAATGAAGAGGAAATAGGCAGTCTACCTGAAAAAGAATTCAGAGTAATGATAGTAAAGATGATGCAAAATCTTGGAAATCGAATGGAGAAAATACAAGAAACGTTTAACAAGGACCTAGAAGAACTAAAGAGCAAACAAACAATGATGAACAACACAATAAATGAAATTAAAAATTCTCTAGAAGGAATCAATAGCAGAATAACTGAGGCAGAAGAACACATAGGTGACCTGGAAGATAAAATAGTGGAAAAAACTACTGCAGAGCAGAATAAATAAAAAAGAATGAAAAGAATTGAGGACAGTCTCAGAGACCTCTGGGACAACACTAAATGCACCAACATTAGAATTATAGGGGTCTCAGAAGAAGAAGAGAAACAGAAAGGTACTGAGAAAATATTTGAAGAGATTATAGTTGACAACTTCCCTAATATGGGAAAGGAAATAGTTAATCAAGTCCAGGAAGCACAGAAAGTCCCATACAGGATAATCCAAGGAGAAACATGCCAAGACACATATTAATCAAACTATCAAAAATTAAATACAAAGAAAATATATTAAAAGCAGCAAGGGAAAAACAACAAATAACATACAAGGGAATCCCCATAAGGTTAACAGCTGATCTTTCAGCAGAAACTCTGCAAGCCAGAAGGGAGCAGCAGGACATATTAAAGTGATGAAAGGGAAAAACCTACAACCAAGATTACTCTACCCAGCAAGGATCTCATTCAGATTCGATGGCGAAATTAAAACCTTTACAGACAAGCAAAAGCTAAGAGAATTCAGCACCACCAAACCAGCTCTACAACAAATGCTAAAGGAACTTCTCTAGCAGGAAACACAACAGAAGGAAAAGACCTACAATAGCAGACTCCAAGCAATTAAGAAAATGGTAATAGGAATATACATTTTGATAACTACCTTAAATGTAAATGGATTAAATGCTCCAACCAAAAGACATAGACTAGCTGAATGGATACAAAAGCAAGACCCATATATACGCTGTCTACAAGAGACCTACTTCAGACCTAGGGACACATACAGACTGAAAGTGAGGGGATGGAAAAAGATATTCCATGCAAATGGAAATCAAAAGAAAGCTGGAGTAGCAATACTCATATCAGACAAAATAGAGTTTAAAATAAAGACTATTACAAGAGACAAAGAAGGACACTACATAATGATCAAGGGATCAATCCAAGAAGAAGATGTAACAATTGTAAATATTTATGCACCCAACAAAGCAGCACCTCAATACATAAGGCAAATGCTAACAGCCATAAAAGGGGAAATCGACAGTAACACAATCATAGTAGGGGACTTTAACACCCCACTGTCACCAATACACAGATCATCCAAAATGAAAATAAATAAGGAAACACAAGCTTTAAATGATACATTAAACAGGATGGACTTAATTGATATTTATGGGACATTCCATCCAAAAACAACAGAATACACTTTCTTCTCAAGTGCTCATGGAACATTCTCCAGGATAGATCATATCTTGGGTCACAAATCAAGCCTTGATAAATTTAAGAAAATTGAAATCGTATCAAGCGTCTTTTCCGCCAACAACGCTATGAGACTAGATATCAATTACAGGAAAAAAATCTGTAAAAAATACAAACACATGGAGGCTAAACAATACACTACTTAATAACGAAGTGATCACTGAAGAAATCAAAGGGGAAATCAAAAAATACCTAGAAACAAATGACAATGAAAACACAATGACCCAAAACCTATGGGATGCAGCAAAAGCAGTTCTAAGAGGGAAGTTTATAGCAATACAATCCTATCTTAAGAAACAAGAAAAATCTCAAATAAACAACCTAACCTTGCACCTAAAGCAATTCGAGAAAGAAGAACAAAAAAACCCCAAAGTTAGGAGAAGGAAAAAATTCATAAAGATCAGATCAGAAATAAATGAAAAAGAAATGAAGGAAACAATAGCAAAGATCAATGAAACTAAAAGCTGGTTCTTTGAGAATATAAAATTGAAAATCCATTAGCCAGACTCATCAAGAAAAAAAGGGAGAAGACTCAAATCAATAGAATTAGAAATGAAAAAGGAGAAGTAACAACTGCCACTGCAGAAATACAAAGGATCATGAGAGATTACTACAAGCAACTCTATGCCAATAAAATGGACAACCTGGAAAAAATGGACAAATTCTTAGAAAAGCACAACCTTCTGAGACTGAACCTGGAAGAAACAGAAAATATAAACAGACCAATCACAAGCACTGAAATTGAGACTGTGATTAAAAATCTTCCAACAAACCCTCTTGCACTGTTGGTGGGAATGTAAATTGATACTGCCACTATGGAGAACAGTATGGAGGTTCCTTAAAAAACTAAAAATAGAACTACCATACGACCCAGCTATCCCACTACTGGGCATATACCATGAGAAAACCATAATTCAAAAAGAGTCATGTACCACAATGTTCATTGCAGCCCTATTTACAATAGCCAGGACATGGAAGCAACCTAAGGGTCCATCAACAGATGAATGGATAAAGAAGATGTGGCACATATATACAATGGAATATTACTCAGCCATAAAAAGAAATGAAATGGAGGTATTTGTAATGAGGTGGATGGAGTTAGAGTCTGTCATACAGAGTGAAGTAAGTCAGAAAGAGAAAAACCAATACAGTATGCTAGCACATACATATGGACTCTAAGGAAAAAAAAAAAAAAAAGGCCATGAAGAACCTAGTGGCAAGACGGGAATAAAGACACAGACCCACTAGAGAATGGACTTGAGGATATGGGGAGGGGGAGGGGTGAGATGTGACAGGGTGAGAGAGTGTCATGGGCATATATACACAACCAAATGTAAAATAGATAGCTAGTGGGAAGGAGCCGCACAGCACAGGGAGATCACCTCGGTGCTTTGTGACCACCTAGAGGGGTGGAATAGGGAGGGTGGGAGGGAGGGAGACGCAAGAGGGAAGAGATATGGGGATATATGTACATGTATAGCTGATTTACTTTGTTATAAAGCAGAAACTAACACACCATTGTAAAGCAATTATACTCCAATAAACATGTTAAAAAAAAAAGACCCAAGAATGAAGACCCAATGCAGCCAAAAATAAATAAGTTCATTAAAAAAATAAAAATGTATTTTAGCATTCTATTACTATTGAACACAGTAATACCCCTTGGCCAGAAACTTTCAGGGATGTTAGACATATAAGCTAAAGACCCTATCTAAAAACCAAGAGAACCACTTTTTGGATAGTCAAGAACCATTTGGCATTCAAATGTGTACCCCAAAAGATTTTTATTTATATTACTCAAGTATTAATTTAAAATTCAGTGGCTCTTACATTCGTAGTATCATAATACTCAGGGTAGAATTCAAACTATCTTCAATCATCTATTCACCAACCTCTCTCCTCTGTTTTAGACAAGCAATATTAAACAAGTTTAGACTTTCCTATCAATATATAAAGTTTTTTCTTTCCTCTGCAATAGGGAATTTTAAAAAATATTTTTGTTACTATTAAATGTTACTATTTAACTGAAATTTTCAAAGATAATATTTTGCTAGCTACTTCAATGGATTGTTGAAAAAATCATCTGAGATAATAGGGTAATGAACAGAACAACTTTTAGGAAACTGTGTAAAAATTATTAACATTATTGCCTTGTTAAGGTGGTAGAAGGGTAGATAATTGTACAAATGGCATTTAATACATGGCCCGGGAGAGTGAAAGGAAGAGGAATTAATGTGTATTGAGACCAACTTTGCAATTAGTTAGTATTTCTTAATCCTTACATCCAATGTATGAATTAGATATTTCTATTTTACAATACTAAAGTAAACTGAAGATAACAGAGGTTAAGTGATTTGTCCTACAGCCATAAAGCTAATTAAGAGCCTGAGTGGGACTTTGACACAAAAGAGAGGGCTCAGGAAGCATAAGCAGAAAGGTAGCAAGATCAAGACTGTCCAACCTACACCCCACTGTTGCCTGTCTAGCTTCACCTGGTTCTCTCCTAAGTGAAGAATGTGAGGGCCTTCCTTCCCCAGCCCTTCTAGTTCAGCCTCAGCCCCTGAGACCACCCAAGCAGTCCAACACTGGCCATTCAACAGTGAGAGTGAGAGCTGGCACATGGAGTTGGTATGCTGCTGCAGGTCAAGTGTCTGGTGAACCTGCTCTCAGGCCCTGAGGATCCACAGACCCACTGAGCTATAGTATATAATGTATATATTCTGCTTCTACCGTTCTGACTGGGTGACAAAACTGAGGTTCTAACTGGGCTTTCCCATCTGACCTAGGGTGGCATGAGTCTTTGCCTCACTGTGAAGGTCCTATAAGTGTATGCCATAAATGAAAAGTGCCCAAGCTGAAAACAGGCCACATGCTGCAAATACCCAAGAATGTCACAATTTATGAAGGCATAGCTTGACTAGAGAGTCACAGATTAAGAACAGAAGTTTGAGAAGAGGAAGGTATGATGAACTTGTTCCAGTTGCTAACTTTGTGATCTTTAGCCGATGTCTTTAGCTTCTCTGGGCTTCACTTTCCTCATCTGTAAAATGGGGGCAGGGATACCCATGTGACTAGGTTTTTATAAGAATTAATTGAGGTGATGTTTGTCAAGGATCAGGAACGGAACCTGGTATATAAAAGGCACTCAATAAATGCCGTATATCATAGATTCAAAAATGCGCATTCATTTTCACATTTTAACATCTCGGAAATTGGAACGAATTTTATATTGTGTTACAGTTTAGTCAACAGGTTTTTTCCCCTTTCTTAATGGTACATAATGGTACAGTCAATGGCATCTAAGGTTTGATCAAATGCAGAAATATCTTTCTCTTACCACAGTATTCAAGAACATATTTTATTCCTTCCCAAACCTGACAAGTCACAGAGCAAAAATAAAAGCAGCACACTATAATGGATGGTGACTTATAATCACTTAGAACAATTGAGAACAATTTTTCCCCATCTTATGCCACAATTCCACTTTTAGGGCTGTGAAAAGAGCAACTGAGATTTTTGTGAAATAGCAAGAGCTTTAAAGAGGGCTCCCTTGCCTTTTTCACAGACAGCCTTGGTTTTAAAAAAAATAATTGCTAACTCTAGGTAATGCAGTTCTATGAGAGGAAATATGTTCTTGTGTTTAAGAATGTTCCACTTAGACCATACTGGTTGGTTCTGCAAAATCATCAAACATTTCTAAACAGGATGAATTGTTTTGGTCCAAGTCCTGGTTTTAAAACTGATTCATATGAGAATAATGATGGGCAAATGAGTCACACAAACACACCTACACTCTCACTGGTCACCTGTCCCTTTGTTTCTGGGATGCCCTTTCTCCTTCCCTCTCCATCTACTGAATTCTTATCCCAAAGCCATCTAATGAAACAAGATAGACAACTGTAAATCATAGCTATAACTATTTTATAATGTTAATAATTATCATTAAATTTGAGGTGAAATAATGGTGCCTAATCCTTTAAAGGTACATATTGAAAATTTTGCAGATAAAATGATATGACGTCTGGGATTTGTTTCAAAATAATCTAGAACTGAGGAAAGTGGGTGGAGGTACAGATAAAACTCAGTCATGAAATTATTGAAGCTGGGTAATGGGTACATAAGAAGGGGCTCATTACACTATTCTCTCTGGTTTTGTATATATTTGAAATTTTAAATAACAAAAACTTTTTTAATATACCACTGTGAAAAGTACTACAACATATTTCACACCTAAGATGAATGAGTCAGATGAATGAATCTTGTAGAATCTTCAAGATGGCATGCGTGCATATAAATAAACTCCCATTCCTTCAAAGTGGTCAAATATTTCAAGATAAAGAACACCATAGCCTGGAGGAAGTACAAATTTAGGTCAACACAAACTTACTTATCTCTACTTTTCATCCAAAAATGCATCTTTGGATAGATTTGGCTCCTGACACACCAATCTTCGTGCATCATTACTTCTGGAAGATTCTCAGTCACCTATAATATTAATTATGTCATTAGAACATATTGGAAACAATCGTGCTCATTCCCATGGATCCCCTAGAATTGCTAAGGTTTTCCATTGGCACCTGTAGCCCTGTGTCTGGACTCCACGATTTTAGACTTACTGGTGCTAGCAAGTAATTTTATAAAGACATGCATCCCAGGCTCCTATTCTGCAGCATTTTGGCTTAACTTTTCGAGACCTTAGGTGCACAAAAGTACTAAATTTTCCTGAACAAGGCTTCCAGGCCAGGACCTAGGCCCAAACTGGCAGCAGCGATGGCAGTTGCAGCGATGGCAGTTGCAGCAATGGCAACTGCAGTGCAAGAGCAGCGGCCATGGCAGCGATGGCCACAGCCATGTGAGAAATGAAGGTTTCTGCACACAGGCACTGCTGGGACCCATGGTGGGAGTCCCTAGAGCCTGACTGTGGCATCTACACAAATACTAACTCTGGCCTGAGGATGGGACAGGAACCGCCGGCACACGGGCAGTAAACTTTGTCAGTAAATTATTACAAAATAAAACTGTATAGATGAATACTGCAAGAAAGCATGTCAGGGAGTCATTATAATCTTTTTTTTTTTTTCCACATCTTTATTGGAGTGTAAATGCCCCACAACGTTGTGCTAGCCTCCGCTGCACAACAAAGGGAATCAGTCACAAGTACACACATATCCCCACATCCCCCATCCCCACCCCGCCCCTCCAGGTCGTCACAAGGCATCGAGCCCATCTCCTTGTGCTACGCAGCAGCTTCCCACTAGCCGTCCATTTAACATTTGGTAGTGAATGCATGTCAGTGCTACTCTCCCACTTCACCACAGCTTCCCCTTCCCCGCCTGTGCCCTCAAGTCCGTTCTCTACATCTGGCTCTCTATTCCTGCCCTGCCACTAGGTTCATCTGTATGCTTTTTTAAATTCCATATATATGCGTTAGCATACGGTGTTTGTTTTTCTCTTTCTGACTTACTTCACTCTGTATGACAGACTCTAGGTCCATCCACCTCACTACAAATAACTCGATTTCGTTTCTTTCTATGGCTGAGTAATATGCCATTGTATATATGTGCCACATCTTCTTTATCCATTCGTCTGTTGATGGACAGTTAGGTTGCTTCCATGTCCTGGCTATTGTTAATAGGGCTGCAATTAACATTGGGGTACATGTAGCTTTTTGAATTATGGTTTTTCTCAGGGTGTATGCCCGATAGTGGGATAGCTGGGTCGTATGGTAGTTCTATTTTTAGTTTTGTAAGGAACCTCCATACTGTTCTCCATAGTGGCTGTATCAATTTACATTCCCACCAACAGTGCAGGTGGGTTCCCTTTTGAATCTCAGGTTTTGAAAACTGCTTCAACATTGCAAAGCACATATCCACAGACTTAGAAATAGAAAGTAAATTTAAAGAACAGGGCATTTGACAGGAAGATACACTACCTACTATGAAGCTTCAGATGAACCAATTATTAATGAAGAGGATAATTAAAAATTTTTTTCTTCCTTGTAGTTGAAGATGCATCGATAGAAGGCATAAACCAGCACTTTGAATTTTATACAAATCATGAAGTCACATTTGGTTCTTGTACAACCTCCATAAATTACAGGAAATGTCAGAGGAAATATTAAAATGCCGTTGTATAAATTTACATTTTAAATTAAATTTCAGCTTACACAAAACTGATTTGTATGAAGAATGAAATAGTTTTAGAAAAATTGTTTTGTGGGACTCATTAGCTCTACATGCACTAAAATTTTTATTTCAAAATAATTTATCAGAAATTCATCCCAAATGTTGTCACAGCCTATAAAATACTCTTAACAGCTCCAATAATTGCATCAGCAGAAAGATCCTTGTCAAAATTTAAAATTATCAAAAATTATTTGCAATCTTTCATTTTCCAAGAGCAGCTAAGGTCTCTTACAATTGTATCAATTGAAAATAAAATTGCTAAAGGTATATATTTTAATGACTTTTTAAATGAATTTGCATAAAAGAAAGCCACAAAATTATGATTAATCAAGATATCACACTGATAAAGTATTATAATTTATTGTATTATATAAAATTATGGCACCAAAAGTATTTTTTGCACTTTGTAAGTTATATTGTTACTCATATACCACTAGTACCTCTGTTGTATCTTATAAGTAACAAAATATTTTTAAAGGAAAAGCTTTATTTGTAATACTTTTAATGGCACTTTTTTCCTGCTTTTTCAATAAGAGCTTGCATTTTCATTTTGCACTGGGCCCCTCAAATTATCTAGCTTGCCCTGTTCACAGAAAAGGGTATTTTTATGTCTCACCTGATTAAGAGAACAGCTATATTTCTGGATGTAATCAAGGCCTTTAAAGCTGTTTCTAGCACTGTTATATGGGAGAAGGGAAAAGCTAGAACTCATAAATATTCAACCAATTCTTGCAAGTCCAGCATTATAGAAGATTCTAGTTGGGTGGGATGGTGGGGGGAACCTTAAAGATGAACTATTTTCTTACATAGATAGCAAAACTGAGGCACCAAATTGTGATTGTTTCAAGGTCACAAGTAATTTAGAGGCAGACTTGGGACTAAATCTCAAGTCTCTCAAATCTACCTGGTACAATTTCTACCACCAGTTCTTTCTGATTGTATCAATAAAGGTCCAGAAAACCAGAAAGTGCTCTAGGTATTTCAAACAGAATAATGTGAGTGATGACCACAAAGGAAGGCCCATTCAAAGGGGCTGGAGCAACCAAAGGAAACACAGCTATTGCTGGAGGAGAGATACCCCTGCCTTCTTCCTCCCTTCCTGCCTTTCATCTTTTGCTCCAGATTCCCATTAGCAGAACTGACCTTTAAGCCAGCTGACAGAAGAGCCTGGAAAACTCAGTCTGTAGGAGTCAGCCCTCTGTGATATTGAGCAGAACAGGGAAAGGGTGAGCAGTGCATTGAAAGCAAACAAGCAAATGACTGGCGCACTGAATAAGCCAGGGATAATAACTTCTTCAAGTCTGAGTGCTACCTGAAAATCTAAAAAGTGCTGGCAGCCAAATAATACTGGCAGTCCTCAATTATTGAGATAACGTATGTAAAGCCCTTAGCATGGTATATAGTTAAGTGGAGCTTATATCATCCTCATCATTGTCATTACCATCGCTATTACTACTATTAAATGGGAAGAGGTTTAAAGAATTATAAAGGAATCAGGAGAGTTTGCAAAGGATGTTGAGACCACCACACAGTATGTGAAATAAAAAGACAAAGCTGAATGGTCAGGCACAGTCTCTCCAAGCAGAGCAAACTGTTGAGATAGGCTGATTTCATGAGGGGCTTACTGAGGCAAGTTATTCTTAACCGATTGAATGGGTTTAAAACTGGTTTTTGTGGCTACTTGTTACCTTTGCTATAGCAAAAATCAGTGTTTTTCTAAGTTTATAGGAACTTCTTTATTCTCAGTCCTTCCTTTTGGTTTTCATTCAGTCAAGGCTTCAGGAGAGACCTTCAAGGATTGTGTAGGTCTTTACCACTGTTGTTGATTTTCCTTGAAGGTGAGGTTTCATCAGTGGAAATTTTATTTTCAGTTTACATGTCTATCAACGTGATTTTATTCTGTTTTGTCTTTAAATCATTTCTTGAATCATCTGTAAGGACAGTGGCTGCACTAAAGTGTTTAAGACTCTGGAAAATACACATTTAACAACAGTGAGCCCAGCAATCCCACTACTGGGCATATACCCTGAGAAAACCATAATTCAAAAAGACACATGCACCCCAATGTTCATTGCAGCACTATTTACAATAGCCAGGTCATGGAAGCAACCTAAATGCCCATCGACAGACGAATGGATAAAGGAGATGTGGTACCTATATACAATGGAATATTACTCAGCCATAAAAAGGAACAAAATTGGGTCATTTGTAGAGACGTGGATGAACCTAGAGACTGTCATACAGAGTGAAGTAAGTCAGAAAGAGAAAAATATCATATATTAACGCATATATGTGGAATCTAGAAAAATGGTACAGATGAACCGGTTTGCAAGGCAGAAATGAGACACAGGTGTAGAGAACAAACGTATGGACACCAAGGGGGAAAAACAAGGGGGGCAGGGGTGGGATGAATTGGGAGATTGGGATTGACATATATACACTAATATGTATAAAATAGATAACTAATAAGAACCTGCTGTATAAAAATAAATAAATAAAATTCAAAAAAATAAGCAATGAGACAAGTATAACTGGAAGAGACTGGAAGACATTTCAAAACCATGATGCCAAATTTCCCAGACCTGATCATGAAAGAAGTCACAAAGATTCTCGAGTCTATTTTAGATAGCTAGGTTACCTTTCCTTTAGCTTAGATATGGATTATTCCAATTCACTTGTAGTATTTAGGTATAACATATAGTGTTAGCAGTGGTTCAGAATCTTCCCTAGTTGGCCAAAAGAAAATCCAAGGCCATTCTATTATCTATAACTACTTGGTTTAAAGAATTTAAACTGGTTTGTTGTGCCCATGAGTTTGGGCTGTACTACTTACTATGTCAGCCAAAGTAATGGAACATATTATTGATAAATGCCTTTAGTAGTTTAACTCCTCTGGATAGGATCATTATTCTCAGGATTCTCTCCCCATTAAAAGTTTTACACTTTTGTACTCTTTGAAAGGAGATCTAGTCCATTTAGGAGGTTGGGGAATTATATTAGTTATCTATCGTTCTGTAACAAATTATCTCAAACTTGGCAGCTTAAAACCAAGAATATTTAGTATCTCACACTGTTTCTAAGGGTCAAGAATCTGGGAGAAGCATATCAGGGCAATTCTGGTTCAGGATTACTCTTGAGGTTGCAGTCAAGATGTCAGCCAAAGCTACAGTTTGCTGAAGGTTTGAATAGAGGTGTAGGATCTGCTCCCAAGAAGACTCACTCACATGGCTGTTGACTGGAGGCCTTGGTTTCTCACTGTCCATTGGTAGGGTGTCTCAGTTCTATGCCACATGGGCCTCTCTCTATATAGGGTTGCTCACAACATGGTAGCTAACTTTCCCTACAGTGAATGCTATTAGAGAGAACAAGGCAGAAATTACAACATCTTTTATAACCTAACTTTGGAAGTGACATACCCTCACTATTGCCATATTCTATTCGTCACATAGATCAACCCTGATACAAGGCAGGAGGGGTACAATGTACAAGGGATGTACAAGGAAGTGAATACCAAGAAGTGAGAATTATTAGGGACCATCTTGGACACTGGCTATCAAAAGGATCAAATCTTTGGAATTGCCTAACTAGTAATTCAACAGAATAATTGCCTTTGTCCTGGATTGGCATTGAAGAACCTGATTTTTTTTTAAAAAAGAGGAGCAAAAAGCCATTCATGAGATAATTTGACTTTGATGGAGCTGCAAATATATTATCTCTAAGTATGGTATGACAAAAAGTTATTGTTTTCATTTTGCAATTTCCTTGGTGCAAGGACATTTTCCTTCATTTATGTATTGTATGCAGAGTATCATTACTGGTAAAGTTAGAGCAATATACCCTTACATCATTCATTAAAATGGCTGAATTAAAAATAGCTTGGAAGAGCTGAATTATAAAGTTATGATGATAATTATTTAGGCCAAAGGTCAGCAAACTTCCTCTGTAAAAAGCTAAGTATTAAATATTTTCGGCTTTGTGAGCCATACATTCTTTGTCACAGCTAATCAACTCTGCTGTTGTAGTGCAAAAGCAGCCATAGACAATATGTTAAAAAATGAGTGTGGCTGTTTTCCAATAACTTTATTTTGCAAAATTCCACTTTATTTACAAAAATAGGGGGCAGGCCAGATTGGGTCTGCAAGCCATTCTTTAAGAACTGTGGTCTAGACTTATGTGAGTCATTATTACTAGGAAGGGGAATAGGAGAGGTTAAATCAGAAGTGGAATACCTTAAACCAGTGAAGGAGAAAGTGTTACAATATGGAAAATTTATCCCTACTGTGATGGATTGGTTCATGGAGAATTTTGGCAAATGTCAATTTGAGGTTTCCTCTGGTGCTGTAAGATCTGTTTTTGCTAGATCTTCCTCTCACGGATCTCATAACAGATCATTCCTAGTGTTTAAGAATTTGGGGGTCCAGATTTTATATATTCATTATGGAATTCTTGAACTTCCCCATGAACTTATGATTATTCTGTTGTTGTTGTTTATATGAAGTCCTTGTATGAGGACTTTAGTCGGTTTATCTAGTGTGCTATTCTGTTAAAATATTTTAATAGTACTTCTAAAGTATTTCTATACTATCTACTGAATGGTGTACTAGCTCCTATAATACTTCTTTTACTGTGAGTCTCGACTTTTATTACAGCAATTATTTTAGCTATCATGAAGGTGTCTAGTTAGTAATGTACTTGTTATTTTTAAAGAGTACCTAAGATTTTAAACCTTCTTTTTTTGTATAGCAGTTTCTAAAAGTGAATTATTTTGAAAGAATGCTAGCTATTAATTTATGTATTTATTATTTTATTTTAGTAATTTGAAATGCCCTAGAGAAGGCCACAATTCAGTCATTTGAACAATTTGATCAATTTGGTAAGGAATTAGATTTTTTTTTTAATAAATTTATTTATTTATTTATTTATTTATTTATTTATTATTTTTGGCTGCGTTGGGTCTTCGTTGCTGCGCCTGGGCTTTCTCTAGTTGCGGCGAGCAGGGGCTACTCTTCATTGCGGTGCGCGGGCTTCTCATTGCGGTGGCTTCTCTTGTTGCAGAGCATGGGCTCTTGGCAGGCGGATTCCCAACCACTGCACCACCAGCGAAGTCCCAGGAATTAGATTTTATATGAGAAAATGGTCTACTTATTGTAAAACAAGACTTTTTTTGTATGGTAAAAAATACATAACGTATAATTTGCCATCTTAATCATATTTTTTAAAGCAGCTTTATTGAGATACACACCATACAATTAAACAATTTAAATTGTACAATTCAATGGTTTTTGGTATCTTCACAGAGTTGTGGATCCATTGTCGCAATTTTTTTTTTTTTTTTTTTTTGGCTGCACTGTGTGGCATGAGGCCTCTTCCTAACCAGGGATCAAACCCGTGCCCCCTGTATTGGGAGCTCAGAGTCTTAACCACTGGGCTGCCAGGGAAGTCACTACCATCTTAATCATTTTTAACAGTTAAGTAGTGTTATGTATATTCACAGATCTCCAGAACTTTTTCATCTTGCATTTGCATTAAAACAACAAATTCCCTTTTCCCTTTTCTCCCCAGCCTCTAGTAACCACCATTCTACTTTCTGTTTGTATGAATTTGACTACTTTAGATCTCATATACATGTAATCGTACAGTATTTGCCATTTTGTGGCTGGCTTATTTCATTTAGCATAATGTCCTCAAAGTTCATCTGTGTTGTAGAATGTGATAGGATTTTCTTCCTTTTTAAGGCTGAATAATATTCCATTGTATGTATATAGCTCATTTTGTTTATCCATTTATCCGTTGATGGGCACTGGGTTGTTTCTACCTTTTGGCTATTGTGAATAATGCTGTTATGAAATGGGTGTGCAAATAACACTTTGAGATCCTGCTTGCAATTCTTTTGGATATATACCCAGAAATGGAATTGCTGTGTCATATGATGGTTCTATTTTTAACTTTTGAGGAATCTCCACACTGTTTTCCTTAGCAGTTGTACCATTTTACAATCCTGCCAGTAATCCATTGGGTTTCAATTTCTCCACATTTTCACCAACACTTGATATTTTCTGTTTTTTAAAATTTATATTTGCCATCATAATGGATGTGAGGTGATATCTCATTGTGGTTTTGATTTGCATTTCTCTGTAATGATCCTAATTAGTGATACCGAGCATCTTTTCATATGCTTGTTGGGTATTTGTATATCATCTTTGGAGAAATGTCTATTCAAGTCCTTTGTCCATTTTTTAATCAGGTTATTTGATTTTTTTGTTGTTTAGTTGTAGGGGTTCTTTATATATTCGGATATTAATTCCTTATCAGATATATGTTCTGCAAATACTTTCCCCCTTTTCACTATGCTGATTGTGTTCTCTGGTACACACAAGTTTTTAAGTTTGATGTAGTCCCATTTGTCCACTTTTCCTTTTGTTGCCTGTGCTTTTTGTAGTGTCATATCCAAGAAACCATTGCCAAGTCCAATGTCATGAAGCTTTTCCCCTAGAAGTTTTAGTTTTTGGTCTTACATTAGTTCATCAATCCATTTTGTGTTAATTTTTGTAGATGATGTAATGTTAGGGCCTAACTTCTCTTTTTTGCACGTGGGTATCCAGTTTTCCCAGCACTGTTGAAGAGACTGTCCTTTCCCCGTTGAGTGGTCTTGACACCCTTGTTGAAGATCATTTGACCATATATGTGAGTTTATTTCTGGAATCTCTAGTTTAGTCCACTGGTCTGTTTGCTGATCTACTTTTTTAGATACAAAACCCCTCAACAAATAATACTGTTGGCATTTAGTATTGGAGCAACAAAGAATATTACATTAGCAGTTGGTACTGAAGTGTCCAAAAATTCTGTTTTGGCCATCAAATTTCAGAAACACAATCAGACAATTCTCTATTGGGTAAGGGTTGTAGAGTTGCTGGAATAAGAATATTTCACCAGTGGATAATAAAATGAGATGAAGAAAATATTGGTACTTATAACTCATTAATTGACCAGTATAAATATGATGAATGTTTTTCATTAGTAACAAGGAGTTGCTGTACAATAATATCAGGTTTAAAGGTAATCGCAGTACAGGATCTGAAGATGTTTTAACATATTTAGTTGAGGCCTGTAACTGTTCTGAGGCAACTAAGCTAAGCATTGGCTACTTTAAGGGATTGGCTGTATAATAGGCAATAGGTCTTAAGTGTGTGCCCTGTTGGTGAGTTAAGACCCACACACCATGGTCTAGCTTTCTCATGTTTGCACAAAAAAAGAAAAGTTTATATAATCCAGGAAGACTTTTAAGGCCTCTGTTTTAATTAATCAGCCTGTGCCCATGGAATCTTTTGCCTGTTGGGATTCTGGGACCATAGTTATTTCTTCAGCGATTTCTTAAATCATACATACTGTAGGTGTATTATTAACCATATCAGCTGTAATTTTATTGTGTGTGAGAAATTTTCTAGGATTTTAAAAAGTAATCCTTTTGCAGTACATTTTATCTGGTAGTTCCATTTGCAAAGTACATCCCTACCTATTAAATTTGTAGGAATTGTGCCATAGAGGAGAAAGGAATGCCCTTCTGACAATGATTCCAAAGTACCAATTACAGGCTGGGACTTAGGAAAGGACTTAGGATTCTTAGAAATGTTCATTCTTTTAGTGCTTCCAGTAAACCAAGGCAAATAAACCTTGTTTTTACTCATGCCTTCCACAATTTACTATATACCCTCAAATTTGTCTTGTATTATCTTCTTTCACCATCTGGTACAGCCAATCATTTTTACTTTAAGTTAAAATTTCTCTTCTTTTTTCTTATTTTAAGTCTTTCTTATTAGATTTCAAACAACTTTAAAATTTTATTCTCAGGGATCTGATGCTCTATAGTAAGGAGATTAATGGTAGATATAGTGGCGCCATAGCAACAAAAAAAGATATGTTAGTCCCTTTGAGAGTTTAGAAAAAGGAAAGGGAAGTACTGGGGCTTAATGCTACCCTTGGAGCGGCATCAATGGACAAATTTTGGATAATTGTCCTTCTATGTCTTAGCCATTATGGAACACTGATTCTTTCAGTTACCACTGTATTTTCAATATCTACAGGTATTCCTATCCACAGGCTCCCAATTTTTAGGGAACAGAGGCTTTTTTAGTTATTTTATAACTAGTGAGCCAAACACCATTGAGTTTCAGCTTATTTACTTCCTAAGGCTCTGGCAATATCTAGCCACACACTGAATATTTTCTAGACTGGCAATTTTACATTTCACTTTCTTTTTTATTATTAAATTCCTTCTTTCAAATTTGATTCCATTTTTGACAAGACAAGACATATCTCTCTACTTTAGTTGTGGGTTTACTCCAGCTTCTAGACTACTTCCTGAAGTATATTTTTCATTTTTGTCTTGTTTACAATTTGAACCTTTTTACAATTTTTTTTCCTCTGCTGTGTAGGGTTTTTAAATTTTTTAAAATTTAATTTAATTTATTTTTTTATACAGCAGGATCTTATTAGTCATCCATTTTATGCACATCAGTGTATACACGTCAATCCCACTCTCCCAATTCAGCACACCACCACCACCACCCCCGCCGCTTTCCCCCCTTGGTGTCCATACGTTTCTTCTCTACATCTGTATCTCTATTTCTGCCCTGCAAACTGGTTCATCTGTACCATTTTCTAGGTTCCATATATATGTGTTAATATACGATATTTGTTTTTCGCTTTCTGACTTACTTCACTCTGTATGACAGTCTCTAGATCCATCCACATCTCTACAAGTGACCCGATTTCGTTCCTTTTTATGGGTGAGTAATATTCCATTGTATATACGTACCACAACTTCTTTATCCATTCGTCTGTTGATGGGCATTTAGGTTGCTTCCATGACCTGCCTATTGTAAATAGTGCTGCAATGAACATTGGGGTGCATGTGTCTTTTTGAATTATGGTTTTCTCAGGGTATATGCCCAGTAGTGGGATTGCTGGGTCATATGGTAATTCTATTTTTAGTTTTTTAAGGAACCTCCATACTGTTCTCCATAGTGGCTGTATCAATTTACATTCCCACCAACAGTGCAAGAGGGTTCCCTTTTCTCCGCACCCTCTCCAGCATTTGTTGTTTGTAGATTTTCTGATGATGCCCATTCTAACTGGTGTGAGGTGATACCTCATTGTAGTTTTGATTTGCATTTCTCTAATAATTCGTGATGTTGAGCAGCTTTTCATGTGCTTCTTGGCCATCTGTATGTCTTCTTTGGAGAAATGTCTATTTAGGTCTTCTGCCCATTTTTGGATTGGGTTGTTTGTTTCTTTAATATTGAGCTGCATGAGCTGTTTATATATTTTGGAGATTAATCCTTTGTCCGTTGATTCGTTTGCAGATACTTTCTTCCATTCTAACGGTTGTCTTTTCGTCTTGTTTATGGTCTCCTTTGTTGTGCAAAAGCTTTTAAGTTTCATTAGGTCCCATTTGTTTATTTTTGTTTTTATTTCCATTACTCTAGGAGGTGGATCAAAAAAGATCTTGCTGTGATTTATGTCAAAGAGTGTTCTTCCTATGTTTTCCTCTAAGAGTTTTATAGTGTCTGGTCTTAAATTTGGGTCTCGAATCCATTTTGAGTTTATTTTTGTGTATGGTGTTAGGGAGTGTTCTAATTTCATTCTTTTACATGTAGCTGTCCAGTTTTCCCAACACCACTTACTGAAGAGACTGTCTTTTCTCCACTGTATATCCTTGCCTCCTTTGTGAGGGATTACCTGACCGTAGATGTGTGGGTTTATGTCTGGGCTTTCTATCCTGTTCCACTGATGTATATTTCTGTTTTTGTACCAGTACCATATTATCTTGACTACTGTAGCTTTGTAGTATAGTCTGAAGTCAGGGAGTCTGATTCCTCCAGCTCCGTTTTTTCCCTCAAGACCGCTCTGGCTATTCGGGGTCTTTTGTGTGTCCATAGAAATTTTAAGATTTTTTGTTCTAGTTCTGTAAAAAATGCCATTGGTAATTTGATAGGGATTGCATTGAATCTGTAGATTGCTTTGGGTAGTATACTCATTTTCACAATATTGATTCTTCCAATCCAAGAACATGGTACATCTCTCCATCTGTTGGTATCATCTTTCACTTCTTTCATCAGTGTCTTATAGTTTTCTGCATACAGGTCTTTTGTCTCCCTAGGTAGGTTTATTCCTAGGTATTTTATTCTTTTTGTTGCAATGGTAAATGGGAGTGTTTCCTTAATTTCTCTTTCAGATTTTTCATCATTAGTGTATAGGAATGCAAGAGATTTCTGTGCATTAATTTTGTATCCTGCTACTTTACCAAATTCATTGATTAGCTCTAGTAGTTTTCTGGTGGCATCTTTAGGATTCTCTACATATAGTATCATGTCATCTGCAAACAGTGACCGTTTTACTTCTTCTTTTCCAATTTGTATTCCTTTTATTTCTTCTTCTTCTCTGATTGCTGTGGCTAGGACTTCCAAAACTATGTTGAATAATAGTGGTGAGAGTGGACATCCTTGTCTCGTTCGTGATCTTAGAGGAAATGCTTTCAGTTTTTCACCATTAAGAATGATGTTTGCGGGCTTCCCTGGTGATGTAGTGGTTGAGAATCTGCCTGCCAATGCAGGGGACACGGGTTCGAGCCCTGGTCTGGGAAGATCCCACATGCCGTGGAGCAACTAGGCCCGTGAGCCACAATTACTGAGCCTGCGCGTCTGGAGCCTGTGCTCTGCAACAGGAGAGGCCGCGATAATGAGAGGCCTGCGCACCGCGATGAAGAGTGGCCCCCACTTGCCTCAACTAGAGAAAGCCCTCGCGCAGAAACAAAGACCCAACACAGCCAAAAATAAATAATAAATAAATAAATAAATAACTTAAAAAAAACTGATGTTTGCTGTGGGTTTGTCATATATGGCCTTTATTATGTTGAGGTATGTTCCTTCTATGCCCACTTTCTGGAGAGTTTTTATCAAAAATGGGTGTTGAATTTTGTCAAAAGCTTTTTCTGCATCTATTGAGGTGGTCGTATGGTGTTTATTCTTCAATTTGTTAATATGGTGTATCACATTGATTGATTTGCATATATTGAAGAATCCTGGCATCCCTGGGATAAATCCCACTTGACCGGGGTGTATGATCCTTTTAATGTGTTGTTGGATTCTGTTTGCCAGTATTTTGTTGAGGATTTTTGCATCTATATTCATGCGTGGTATTGGTCTGTAATTTTCTTTTTTTGTAGTATCTTTGTCTGGTTTTGGTAACAGGGTGATGGTGGCCTCATAGAATGAGTTTGGGAGTGTTCCTTCCTCTGTTTGATAGAATTCACCTGTGAAACCATCTGGTCCTGGACTTTTGTTTGTTGGAAGATTTTTAATCACAGTTTCAATTTCATTACTTGTGATTGGTCTGTTCATATTCTCTGTTTCTTCCTGGTTCAGTCTTGAAAGGTTATACCTTTCTAAGAATTTGTCCATTTCTTCCAAGTTGTCCATTTTATTGGCATAGAGTTGCTTGTAGTAGTCTCTTAGGATGCTTTGTATTTCTGCGGTGTCTATTGTAACTTCTCCTTTTTCATTTCTAATTTTATTGATTTGAGTCCTCTCCCCCTTTTTCTTGATGAGTCTGGCTAATGGTTTATCAATTTTGTTTATCTTCTCAAAGAACCAGCTTTTAGTTTTATTGATCTTTGCTATTGTTTTCTTTGTTTCTATTTCATTTATCTCTGCTCTGATCTTTATGATTTCTTTCCTTCTGCTAACTTTGGGTTTTGTTTGTTCTTCTTTCTCTAGTTCCTTTAGGTGTAAGGTTAGATTGTTTACTTGAGATTTTTCTTGTTTCTTGAGGTAGGCTTGTATAGCTATAAACTTCCCTCTTAGAACTGTTTTTGCTGCATCCCACAGGTTTTGGATTGTCGTGTTTTCATTGTCATTTGTCTCTAGGTATTTTTTGATTTCCTCTTTGATTTCTTCAGTGATCTCTTGGTTATTTAGTAACGTATTGTTTAGCCTCCATGTGTTTGTGTTTTTTCCGTTTTTTTCCCTTTAATTGATTTCTAATCTCATAGCGTTATGGTCAGAAAAGATGCTTGATATGATTTCAATTTTCTTAAATTTACTGAGGCTTGATTTGTGACCCAAGATGTGATCTATCCTGGAGAATGTTCCATGAGCACTTGAGAAGAAAGTGTAATCTGCTGTTTTTGGATGGAATGTCCTATAAATATCAATTAAATCTGTCTGGTCTATTGTGTCATTTAAAGCTTATGTTTCCTTATTAATTTCCTGTGTGGATGATCTGTCCATTGATGTAAGTGAGGTGTTAAAGTCCCCCACTATTATTGTGTTACTGTCGATTTCCTCTTTTATACCTGTTAGCAGTTGCCTTATGTATTGAGGTGCTCCTATGTTGGGTGCATATATATTTCTAATTGTTATATCTTCTTCTTGGATTGATCCCTTGATCATTATGTAGTGTCCTTCCTTGTCTCTTGTAACATTCTTTATTTTAAAGTCTATTTTATCTGATATGAGTATTGCTACTCCAGCTTTCTTTTGATTTCCATTTGCATGGAATATCTTTTTCCATCCCCTCACTTTCAGTCTGTATGTGTCCCTAGGTCTGAAGTGGGTCTCTTGTAGACAGCATATATATGGGTCTTGTTTTCATATCCATTCAGCAAGCCTGTGTCTTTTGGTTGGACCATTTAATCCATTCACGTTTAAGGTAATTATCGATATGTATGTTCCTATGACCATTTTCTTAATTGTTTTGGGTTTGTTTTTGTAGGTCCTTTTCTTCTCTTGTGTTTCCCACTTAGAGAAGTTCCTTTAGCATTTGTTGTAGAGCTGGTTTGGTGGTGCTGAATTCTCTTACCTTTTGCTTGTCTGTGAAGTTTTCGATATCTCCATTGAATCTGAATGAGATCCTTGCTGGGTAGAGTAATCTTGGTTGTAGGTTCTTCCCTTTCATCACTTTAAGTATATCATGCCACTCCCTTCTGGCTTGTAGAGTTTCTGCTGAGAAATCAGCTGTTAACCTTATGGGGATTCCCTTGTATGTTATTTGTCGTTTTTCCCTTGCTGCTTTCAATAATTTTTCTTTGTTTTTAGTTGTTGCCAATTTGATTACTATGTGTCTCGGCGTGTTTCTCCTTGGGTTTATCCTGTATGGGACTCTCTGCACTTCCTGGACTTGGGTGGCTCTTTCCTTTCCCATGTTAGGGAAGTTTCAGACTATAATCTCTTCAAATATTTTCTCCGGTCCTTTCTGTCTCTCTTCTCCTTCTGGGACCCCTATAATGTGAATGTTGTTGTGTTTAATGTTGTCCCAGAGGTCTCTTAGGATGTCTTCATTTCTTTTCATTCTTTTTTCTTTATTCTGTTCCACAGCAGTGAATTCCACCATCCTGCTTCCAGGTCACTTATCCGTTCTTCTGCCTCAGTTATTCTGCTTTTGATTCCTTCTAGTATATTTTTCATTTCAGTTATTGTATTGTTCATCTCTGTTTGTTTGTTCTTTAATTCTTCTAGATCTTTGTTGAACATTTCTTGCATCTTCTCGATCTTTGCCTCCATTCTTTTTCCAAGGTCCTGGATCATCTTCACTATCATTATTCTGAATTCTTTTTCTGGAAGGTTGCCTAGCTCCACTTCATTTAATTGCTTTTCTGGGGTTTTATCTTGTTCCTTCATCTGGTACATAGCCTTCTGCCTTTTCATCTTGTGTATCTTTCTGTGAATGTGGTGTTTGTTCCACAGGCTGCAGGATTGTAGTTCTTCTTGCTTCTGCTGTCTGCCCTCTGCCTTTTTTACAATTTTTCCCTTAAAATAATTGTTTCTGAAATTGTCTTATTGCAGTCAACTTTAAAATTTGCATTGCTCTCTTAAGACAATTTTTTTAAGTTTATATAACTGGGTGATTTAAATTTTTTCTTTTCTATCTTTCAGCTTATTAAGCATTTTCCTTGGTACAGATATGCAAGGAACCAAATATTCCTTACATATCTGCATAACAAAATATTAAACTCTGTAACAAACTTCTGCCTGTATTCCAAAGTTTAGGAAAATCCTTAATTATGTCCCTTAACTTGGCTCTAGATAAGAATTTTAACTCAACCTTATGGTCTAGAAATTTTACAATATAATTGTTCTTTCCCTGAGGAAACCCTGAAAAAAGAATAGCTCATTTAGAAAGTCAAGTAAAACTGAGTAGAAAACAAGAGAGAAATGCAAAGTGAATAGGTTTCAAAAGGTTACAAAGTTTTTGAGAGAGACTGTCTTGAGTTAGAAATTTTTTGAGGTCTTAGCATGTTAATTTTTTTAACATCTTTATTGGAGTATAATTGCTTTACAATGGTGTGTTAGTTCCTGCTTTATAACAAAGTGAATCAGTTATACATATACATATATCCCCATATCTCTTCCCTCTTGCGTCTCCCTCCCACCCTCCCTATCCCACCCCTCTAGGTGGTCACAAAGCACCGAGCTGATCTCCCTGTGCTATGTGCCTGCTTCCCAGTAGCTATCTATTTTACATTTGGTAGTATATATAAGTCCATGCCACTCTCTCACTTCGTCCCAGCTTACCCTTCCCCCTCCCTGTGTCCTCAAGTCCATTTCCTACGTTTGTGTCTTTACTCCTGCCCTGCCCCTAAGTTCTTCAGAACCTTTTTTTTTTTTTTTTTTAGATTCCATATATGTGTTACCATATGGTATTTGTTTTTCTCTTTCTGACTTACTTCACTCTGTATGACAGGCTCTAGGTCCATCCACCTCACCAAAAATAACTCAATTTTGTTTCCTTTTATGGCTGAGTAATATTCCATTGTATATATGTGCCACATCTTTTTTATCCATTCATCTGTCGATGGACACGTAGGTTGCTTCCATGTCCTGGCTATTGTAAACAGAGCTGTAATGAACATTGTGGTACATGACCCTTTTTGAATTATGGTTTCCTCAGGGTATATGCCCAGTAGTGGGATTGCTGGGTCGTATGGCGGTTCTATTTTTTAGTTTTTTAAGGAATCTGAGTTTATTTTTGTGTATGGTGTTAGGGACTGTTCTGATTTCATTCTTTTACATGTAGCTGTCCAGTTTTCCCAGCACCACTTATTGAAGAGGCTGTCTTTTCTCCATTGTATATTCTTGCCTCCTTTATCAAAAATAAGGTGACCATATGTGTGTGGGTTTATCTCTGGGCTTTCTATCCTGTTCCACTGATCTATATTTCTGTTTTTGTGCCAGTATCAAGCTGTCTTGATTACTGTAGCTTTGTCATACAGTCTGAAGTCCAGGAGCCTGATTCCTCCAGGTCCATTTTTCTTTCTCAAGATTGCTTTGGCTATTCGGGGCCTTTTGTGTTTCCATACAAATTGTGAATTTTTTTGTTCTAGTTCTGTGAAAAATGCCAATGGTAGTTTGATAGGGATTGCATTGAATCTGTAGATTGCTTTGGGTAGTATAGTCATTTTCACAATGTTGATTCTTCCAAGGCAAGAACATGGTATATCTCTCCATCTGTTTGTATCATCTTTAATTTCTTTCATCAGTGTCTTATAGTTTTCTGCATTAGAATGATAATTAAACAAGTTGACTAGATTATTTGGTATTTTGTCTCTAATATTTTTAAGTTCTTCTTAATGATATTAATTTAATGATTTGGACAAGTCAAACATGACATTATTATTTTAAGTCAAAAAAATTTTTTGCTGTTTACCAAGAAAAGTGCGAAAGTTAGATTACAGTGCTTCTTAAAGGAAACAGAAGCTCTTCCAAGGGGACGGATGAGATTTTGGCATAGACAAACCCATTACACACAAGAAAGACAGGCCACTACAGTCAGTTATAGTGTGGGTTTTTGAAGGGTATTTGGGTTGCCCAACCAAGCAGAGACTAGGAAAGGGCCATTCTGTCAACAACCTGACAATCCTTGACACTTGAGTATGGGCAAAAGAAAGTGAACAGATTAACAAGAAAGAGGGTACCTTCATGAAGGTTTTATAGGGGACCCTAGGTAAAGTTTGACAAACCTTTTTTTTCACAAATTGATTGCTGGTCCAACAGATCTCCAATTAGCCCTCAAGTCTGGCTCGCATTGAATTGAAAACTTATCAGGCTTATGCTCCCAGCTGTTCCCTATGGAACACTTCCTTATACCTTCAAAAGCAACAAAACACAAAATAGAAATTGAGTCACAGCTGTAGAAAACAAATTTATGGTTACCAAGGCGGAAAGTGGGGGAGGGGTAAATTGGGAGATTGGGATTGACATAGACACACTACTATATATAAAATAGATAACTAATAAGAACCTACTGTATAGTACAGGGAACTCTATTCAATACTCTGTAATGACCTACATGGGAATAGAATCTACAAAAGAGTGGATATATGTATATGTATAACTGACTCACTTTGCTATACACCTGAAACTAACACAACATTGTAAATCAACTATACTCCAATAAAAAATTAAGAAAAAAAGGAAAAGAAAAAAGAAACAAAACAACCTAGGGCAAAGCAAAAACACAGGAAACAAGACTTTGTACATATAAACAAACAGCAGCAAAAGCAAGGCAAGCAGCAGGAGAATAAGTAGGTTAATGGCAAAAAAACATTTCTCAAATGGCATGCCTCCAAAATAAAAGGTATAATGATCTTATACAAAGACCTAGGTTTAATTATTTTAGTAAATGGTGCATCTCTAAATCAAAAGATCTAATTGCTGTACACAAAAATCTAGGCCTAAACAAAGACATATTTGGTTACAAATCCTAGAATAACAAAATAAAATCAGCAACATGAACTCAGTGAAACTAGTCAGAGATCAGATTATTGTTGAAACTGACTCAGCATATCTGAAGAGCAAATAGAATTTTGGCACAATGTGCCCAGTGAGTGTACCTGTTGGCCTCAGGCTTCCCTGGAATGCTGCCAAATGAGGGTCTTCAAAACAATCTCGGTGGAACCTCCAAAACTGTCCAATGAGACCATCACTCAACATCTGAAATAAAAAGACAAAGCTAACTTACTGCTTGTTATAGTAAGAGATGCTAGTCAGACAATCTTTTCAAGCAGAATACATCGTCGATCTTATTATATAAGGATATAGGGAAGCATGAAGTTCAGGAACTGGTGAACTCTTGGAGGTGTAATTGGGTTGACATCATCTGTAGAAGCGTGGTTACTCAGGTGAGACTATTGTTGGTTGGGTACCACTCAGAGGCATGCTATTGGAGTGAGTCTGTCCTTGATAGGCTGACTTTCAGAAGTGAGAGACTGACAAGAGTGGTTGGCTTGTAAAAGTGTGTTTACCAAGGTGAGTCATATGACAGAACAGGCTTTAAATTAATTAAGGTGGCTGCTTGTTTCATGGCTTTGTTATCAAACGCAAGTCCACGTGCTCGACACACAGTGAGGCCAAACAATACCAAAACGTTGGAGTTTGGAGCACAGAAAGGTTTATTGCAGGGCCATGCAAGGAGACGGGTGGCTCATGCCTTAAAAACCCTGAACTCCCCTAAAGCTTTCAGCAAAGCCCTTTTATAGGAAAGGTAAGGGAGGTGTGTGGTTAATGGTCGCAAACTTCTTGGTGTCAGATCCTTGTTCTTGAGGTCAGGTCACGGTCACGTCATGATGTTCCTATAAACCTCCACCAAAACAAATGTTATTCTCTGTTCTGACAAGAAAGGGCAAGGTCCCAAGGCTCAACTTTCACCCCCAAGGTCTAAGCCCTGACTAAGGAGGGAGTCCTTGTGCCAGCCAGTTACCCTGACCAGGAGCATTTGTCCAGCACCTAGTCTGGGCCCTCCCACCAGTGCCCAGGCCTGGCTGAAGAGGCAGATCTCAGCTGGCGGCACCCTCAGGGCCAGGTCCCCAGACTCTGCCCTGCTGTCATCACTGAGGGAGCAAGGCGCCCAGGACCCAGCTGCCCTCAGGCTCCTAAGGCCGCCAAAAGGGGGCCAGGTCCCACGGACTGCGACCCATGGAGACCACCACTGCCATTCGGTCACAGAGATAGGGATGGGGCAGAGGTTTGCTGCTGCTTCAAGGCCTGGGCCCGGTCAGTGGGCCGCCGTGGCGAGGGCGCTGGAGCTCTATGGGACACGGCCTTCAGCCTGTCCCCGGGCCCCCCAGGACACTTGCCAGTCCCGAGGCCCGAGGGCCTGCAGGGCCCGGGGAGGAGGCCGCGCTCCGCCTCTCACCGCACTCTCTGCCCCTCGGAGCACTGCCCTTGGAGGTTGGCGGAGCTGCCTGTTGGCGGAGCAGGACATCCAACCGCCGTGCTAAGGGTCAGGCTGTGCGCAAGCTCCACCCCTGTTACAGCTTCAGAATAATCAGTCTTTTCCTACATTTGTAAGTTTGGGTTTTTTTTCCTCAAGTTCAAAAATAAGATAAAGAAGGAAAAGGTAAGAGAACTATTGGAAGCTACTCATGATGTCAAAAATGGTAAAACTGACCACTCTGAAACAGGAGCCAGCCTTTGCGTTAGATGACAAAGTCTTTGGTATGAGTGAGATTTCTGTGTGTACAGTTGTACTTTATATGGTTGAGCCAGCAGAGGAAGGAAAAAAAAGGATACTTCTGGAAGAAGGGTTGAAGTTGAAATCAGTACATATTTAGATAATTTCAAATTTTCATTCCCTACTGGCATTAACATTTATTGTACACAATATTCCTTTTTAGTAAACATATTTGTAAAACATATATGTAAATTTGTCAAGAGAGTGTTCCATATTCCACTTGTACATTCCTTTACTTGGTTTTTCTTCTTTATTTCATCATACAGCAAGGTTCTCTTCAAAGAACTTCATAATTTCACCTTTTTTTCATATTCAATATTGTAAGTCACATCTAGTTTTAATTTATGATACCCTCTTCATTTCCCAGGCAACTGGTTATAATGTTATTTGTAACCACAGAGTTAGAACTTTATCATGGAACTAAACATTAGAGAAAGTAAATCTAAGTTTATTTTTGGAAAAGAAGAGGAAGAAAAGATAGTATCGGTATGATTCAAGCTGGTATGAATCACAGCTTGATTTCTGGATTCAGACAGATCTGGGTTTAAGTCCTGGCTCTTCCACCAATAAACTGTGTGACATGGGGCAAGTTACTCAACTTCTCCAGCTTCTGTGTTCTCATCTGTGATACAGTAATAATGAATAATACCTACTTTTATGGCTATTCAGAAGATTAAAAGCAATTAATTATGTAGCAAGATTAGCATAGTTCCTGGCACATTGTAGATTTCTAATAAACGGGATGTATTATTTTTGTAATTAATAGGAAAAAATGTGAAGAGACATGCTAAAATACATACTGTTTCTTCTCTTTTCTGTCTCGTTTTTTCTTTTGCTACTGTGAATGAAATTATTTTAAATATTTTGAAACTCTTTTACTAACATTTCCAACACAAAACCCTACTTAGATCTTCACAGCCTGTTAATGTAAGAAATGTGTTGATAACTACGTTAATATATATATTTACGGTAAAAAGCAGCTTTACTTGGGTGAGGTAACAAGGGTGAGAATATGAGGTCAAAGAAATGTATGAGTTCATTAAATGTGGCTAAAGTATCCAGGGAAGATGGTAATTTATACTCCTAAAGAATTTTCACTCCAGCCACACTCCGTCCATCTAGTGACATAATATATGGAGCCATGGGCTGCTGCAGCAGAAAATAATAGAGTGCCCAATTGGGATAGAACCTCCTGATCTTTATGAATGGCTCAAAGATACAGAGACACAGAGAAGGCTTGCAAAAGGACAAGTAATACTTCTGTGAAGTTGGTGTCCTATACCAAGAAAAGTTCTGAACAACTCTGGTTGAATAATTATCTATTGAATGAATGTACTATAATATATTTAACCATTCCCCTTGTGGAACATGTCATTTTCTCCCCATTTTTTTTACATTATAAATGATAATGCTACAAGCATCTTTGTATACAGAACTTTTTTCTTTCATCGAAACATCATGATGCAGTGATTATGAGTCCAGTCCCAGGAGCTTCAAATCTCAGCTCTGCCATGTGATCTTAAGCAATTTATTTAATCTTGGTGTCCCTCAGTTTCCTCATCTGTAAAATGGGGATGATAAAAGTACCTACTTCATATGACTGCAATGAAGATTAAATGCATCAAGCACTTAGAAAAGTGCCTGGCATGGAGTAAGCATTCTAGGTGGCGATTACTATTAAAAGTGAAATCTTGTCTTAGGATGAATCTTCAGTTGTAAAAGGGCATTTATATTTTTATGCTCTCAATGTTTAATGCTAAGTCACTTTTTAAGAATTAAATTGAGAATTTAAGATTTAAGAATTAATTTATACCAACAACAGCAATGTCTGGGTGCTTATTTTTCCATAGCCTCTTTCAAAGTTTTCTGCTTCTTCTTATACTTCTCTTACACACACTTTTAAATTTATTAAGTGTGAGATATTAGCTGATTGTTGTTTTAATGCAAATGTATTTAACTGCTATTGAAGGTATTTTTTAAAGCTTCCTCTTATTTGAATGCTGTTAGTGTCCTTTTGTTCTTTAGGGATTTGGTGTTAGGCTTTACCTTTGACTAAAGACTGATGTATTTAAAATTCCATTAGCTCACTTGTCATATTTAGTACAAGTAATTCCCTAAGTCTGTTTTCTTTTTCAGCTTCCTTCATTGATTTTCATTTTATAGACTTAAAATGTTTATACAGTAATATATATCCATCTTTTTTTTCATTTCTCTGTTTCCGCTCTTATTTTCCTTGTTATTTTCTTACAATTTGATTTGTTAATATTTACTTCAAGCAGTATTCTCCTAAAGGGCAGAGACTGTTAGTCATCATTGTATCTACATGCCTAAACCAGTCCCAGAACGTAGTAGGCAACCAATAAATATTTGTGGAATGTATGAATAAGTAAAGGAACAACTGAATTGGCCTCAGTAGTCCACAGACCACACAAATCTGGGATAACATAATAAGGTCACATTTTCTTTAACAGCCAAATTACAAAAACCATGAAGCTACATTCCATAAGCTTTAAGAAACCCATTCTTCCTTGGAATTTCCTTCCCGCAGACCTATTACACGTCTCCCTAAATCAGTTCTCCTGATCATTTAGCACCACTGTTGGAGTCTAGCAGGTCACTCCTGCCACCTGATAACCAGCTTCTCCAGAGCAGCACTCTGCCCAGCCAGTTTCTCTCCTAGCATGGACACAGATATCGCCTTTCTTTCTCCAAGGCACAGCTAAGATAATAATAAAACAATTAACAAAATATACTGCAGATTCAGGAATGAAATAACAATACAGTGTACTACTGCTAGAAGGAATTCCTGTTAGAACACCCAATGTGGCAATGGCCAGCTCACCCCCACCAAGAGAAAATCTCCAGGCATCTCTACACTCTGGAATACTGGCCCTAAGAGTCCCTGTGGTGGAAGTATGAGTGGGAGTGTGAATGTGTATGTGCTTGTGTCTGTGTGCGTAGGCACGCATGTGTGTGTGTGCGTACATGCACACATAGAAGAAAGAGAGATGGAGAGAGAGACAGTCAGAGAGAGAGAGATCTTTCCTCTTCAAACCCATGTCCTGTCTCATATGGCTGTTATGAAGATTAAGTGAGTTAAACAAATTAAATAACTGACAGTGGGAACACCCACCCAGAGAGTATAATCTGGCTCCCATGTCTCAAACAAGGCTATGATAAAGGTCAGCAGTGCATGTCCCAGGTCTGAGTTATTTTGTCTTAAATAACACTATGTGAAAAGCAGTAATGGTCCAATCCAAATATTAGTGTACCAAGTCCAGTCCTACTGATTCTCTTTCACACTTTTAATCTCCAGCATAAAGATATCAGGTCTACACAACCCTCTTGGCATAGTCCAGTATGACAATCTCCTGTAAACAATTAGATGGACAAAACACTATCTTTCTTTCTTTCTTTTCTTTCTTTCTTTTCTCTTTCTTTCTTTCTTTCTTTCTTTCTTTCTTCTTTCTTTCTTTCTATTCTTTTCTATTCTATTCTATTCTATCTTTTCCAAAATAAACACTATTTTGCAAGGACAGTTCAGCCTAAATCCATATTCCAGGGTGCTATAGTTTGAATGTTCGAATCCCCCCAAAATTCATGTGTTGAAATCCTAATACTCAATGTGATGGTATGAGGAGGTGGGACCTACGGGAAGGTGCTTAAATTATGAAGGAGGAACCCTCATGAATGGAATTAGTGCCTTATAGAAGAAGCTCTAGCGATATCCTTAGCCCTTTCCACCATATGAAGACACAATGAAAAGTCTGCCATGCCAGAAGAAGGTCCTCACCAGACCATGCTGGCACCATGATCTCAGACTTCCAGCCTCCAGAACTGTGAGAAATAAGTTTCTATTGTTTATAAGCTACTCAGTCTGGTACTTTGTTATAGCAGCCGAAACAGACTAAGACACAGAGATATATTTTCCCCCTCTGATTCCAAAAGGACATACGCCAGCCAATAAACCCAAAGTTGTCAGCTTATGGGAGACTTCAATTTCCTCCACAAGCAACAAGTGAGTGTTTGTTCTACATTTGTGTAAGTAAAAAGATCCATTCTGGTGATTTTGCCAAAACAAAGAAAGTCTTTTCCAAAGATGAATTGATGACTCCACCCCTAGAAGAAGAAAATAGATGGCAACTTGTAAATGATTTAATGCCAGCTTTCAAAAACAGTAAAGTCCTGATGGGCAGCTTCTTGCAGAAGGGATAAAAATGTAGTATGAGGTCTAAGTTTATTTCTCTTCACATTAATATGTGGTTTCCTTGCCGGTTCTTAAATATGACTACTTTCTCCATCATTTGGGTAGACTGAGTTAATATATTAAACTTACATTATTTGCAGACTAGGTTTTCTATTCCTTTCCATTATCCTTTACTCCATCTTTGAACTAATGCCATGCCATTTCCGTTCGTTTCCTCTAAAATTCTAGTACCTAGCAAAGATAGTTCCTCCTCATTGTTCTTTTTTTCCCCATAGTGTAATATTTGACAATTCTGCCAATTTGTTTTTCCAAAACAGTTTTGGAATCATTTTATTGAGCTCTATGAAGTATTCTTTGGTTTTTAATGGGCTTATGCTAAATCTATACATTAATTCAGGAAATATCATTTCTGCTATCCACAGTCATGCTATGTCACTGCATTCATTTGCTTTTCTGAATTCTTTCATTAAACTTTTTTTATAGTTTATTTTATGTGCCTTGAACATTTTATATTAACTTCTGCATATTTTATAATTCAGTGACTTTGTGAATAAGATCTCTTTTTAGTTACCTTTCCTAGTTGGTTTTTACTGATATTTAGGAAAGATATACATGTTTACAGATTTATCTTTCATTTTCCCATTTCACTGAATGCTTTTAACATCTTAAATAGTTTTGTGGAGGGTGGGAATGGCTTAATTTAGGTCTTCTATTTCTTGAAATAACATTTTTGTTTCCTCCTCCCCACCCCAATATTTAGTTTTCATTTCTTCTGGAGATTGTACTGGGATAAAAAAAATTTTCTAGCATTATAATGGAAAATAATAGTGAAAAACAGCACCTTTGTTTTGTTCATTTTTTAAAAGGGAAATGTTGCTAGATTTGCTCTACCATTTACAAAATCAACTTTTATTTTCAAATTCTTAGTTTTTCCTTTTTTTTATATAAAGAAAGAGCAACCCTATATCTCACTTTCAAGGTGTTTAAGACTGGATATTGAATTTTATCAAATATCACTTGGGGCTTTTATTGATATGACTGTATGATTTTATTATTGAAGTTATTGATATGTGGTTTTAATTTTGATAGTTTTCCTTTCATTAAATCACTCATTAATTCAGAGAGAATTTCCCTGATGCCCTAATCTTGAGTAGCCTCCCATCAGTCTTTATCACATCCCCTATTCTATTCTCTTCATGGCAGTTATCCCTGTCAGGAATTATCTTGTTTATTTGTTTACATGTTTATGTCTGTTCTTATGTATGGGGCCCTTACTGGTATTTCTGCTTTGAAACCCTTACTGATCAGATCATCACTGCCATATTAAATTGTGATATACCCTGATCTAACATTATAGAACTATCTTAGAGCTGATGGAATCCAAATCTGCTCCCTAAATCCTGGCTTTCCCTGCAGATCTATTTGCAAGTCATCTCTGGGCAGAAGTGGTCTTTCACTCAAGCGAGAGCACTGCATGGAATTGATATTCCTCAATTTCTGAGCTGAAGTTCTGACCTGCTGTTAAGTTTTGCTGCCCACTGGACATAGTGAGACCAGGGATTTATATATACTTTTATTCAGAGATTGTGCAAAAATGAACCCATCATCCTTAAATTTTTTAGCAAAATATAAACTATTTCTAAGCAAATAAGATCAAAATATCAGCACTAGATAATAAGTAACACTTGGATTTCAGCCTAGATGTTTTCACTTAATGTACCATTGACCTTGGTCAAGTTATCTATCCTTTTAGATTCATCTTTATAAAATGAGAGAACTGCATTAGATTTATCAATGCCTTCTAGCTGCAATTACAAATGAACAATTTATTAGAGAAAATGCATAAAATCAATATCAATAAACTATTCTTTTGAAATCTAAGTAGTTAAAATAAACCTTGGTAAACCTTCAGGCACTGCTATTTTACCAGAATATGTTGGTAGCTTGGTGGGATTTTTGTGCCCGAGCATCAGATCATCTTTTCCAGTTAAATCCCATGAATCAAATGATTTGGAGACGTACTTCTCCAGTGGAGAACTCTAAGGTAGTCTTCCTAGCCCCTCTGCTTATTCTAGAAACTGCTCTTCCTTCTCTCTTATCCCCTCCCACTACAATGAAGCCACAGCAGGACAGCCCTACTGCAACATGACCCTTCTTTCCAGCCACAGTTAATTACTTGTGGTCCAAGTTGGGCTTCTCACTCAGTCAAGGCCAGTAAGTCCCATCCCCAGGAATTTAGGTCTTAGATAGGAAAAAGATGGAGAGTTGGTCCCTAATGCTTGAAGCCATAAAATGTAAACCTTGGGTATACCGGGCAGCCATGTTCCCCATGGGAAAGATGTCTATATAAACAAGAGGCAAACAGAGAGTCTGACATTGCTGGTCCATAGACAAGCTGTATTCCTATCACTAGAATAGGTTGTTCAACTCTTTTTTGAGAAATAATCCAGTATACTTTCAATAAGTTCTTTTTGCCTTAGGTGATCAAAATCTGGTTTGCTTGCCTTCCTCCCCAAGCCCCAAATCTAAAGTAACACAACTTCTATCCAAATAAGTTGAACTCTCTCATCTTCAGATAATCTCCCTGCCAGGGATGACTGCTTCCTTCATAGCCCTGTCCATCTCTATGACTTCTATAATACTGCCTCGAGTCATCTGCTCACATTCCTCCATTCTTTTAAATTGAAAGATTTCCATTAGCTTAACTACTAAAAGATGTACTTTCTCCAGCTAAAATTGACCTGTATGACTTAGAGATATTTTTAGCTTGTTTCTTTCACTTCTGAGCCTTTCTCCTTCAGATTCTGTTGCACAGGAGTACTATAGTTTCCTGTAAAAGAAAATTCTATAGACACAGTTCAGTAAAAACAAGTAAATATATATATATATATATATTATATTATATATATATATAAATATATATATATATATAATATATATATATATATATTCTGTTGCACCTGTAAGATGGATCTTAATTTTATCTACTCAGATCTTGAAGTGAGAGGAAAAAAACGATGTGTGATACTTTACAAGAAATAATCCTTTGAACCAAACAACTTAAGATATACTAGAATCATGGTAAATCATCAAAATAACAGTGTGATGGCATCCTGTCTCCTCAGCAATCCAAATTCCAGTATTACATCCATTTGTAACAATGTAAATATGCACTCCACATAGTATTGGAAAATCCTTCTGAGGAAGGAACACAAATACACAAATTATTTGAGCAAAAATGTTACTAACCAGCATAGAAAAAAAAGAGTTAATGAGAAAATCGGAAAGGTATTAAGGGATATGAATTAATAGCTTATCCACAACTATTACTGAAATAGTCCTTTGTTTTGATTTTTTTAGATGTCTTACTGGCTTATATGTTCTTCATAACAAAATTCCCTAATGGTTTTTTCTTTCTAATTTATGTGACTATATATCCCCTCAGAAAAATCCAATTCCAAGATGAGAAATCTTCTGTTCAGTCCTTAGGGACCATGAAATATGTTTACCCCCATAGGCAACACAAGTCCTGTGAAATGCAGGCAGAGCTTTCATGCCTTAAAATTCATTTCTCTGACTGTACAATCATTACCAGTATAAGCAAAGCAAATCCAAATTACCACTTCCACTTCAGGCCAACTAGAGAAGAGACAGCCCTCATTTTAGAATTCTTTAAATCTTCCCCACCAGGAGGGCTAGAAAAAGCATAGCATACAGAATCACAAATTGGTCTTTTGACAAACTGCCAATCTAGTGACTCTTGCGAGAACAACAGTGAACACTAAGGACAAAACAAAAGTAATAGCTGAGAGATGCAGTTGAAAACTGAACTAAAAATGCAGTGGAAGCGGGGGGAAAAGAAGCCAGTCCAGCATACATGTAACTTCAGAGCCCCAAGAGAAAACTTCATAAGGATACCTTTTATTGCTTTAAAATTTATGAATAAATATCTTTGTAGCAGAAAGCCCTCATGGTTTGGTGAAATTCTTTGGATGCTTGGATATTATGACCCTAAAATTTCTGGTGCAGAAATTAAAAGTTAAAAAAGGACTTTCCCGTTTTCTGTCTCAAGGGATGATTTATTTTCAAAGTTATGAATACATATTTATCTATAAATTTTACTATAATAATCTGTGTTTAAAAATATAAATCTTTCTGGACAGAATGTCTTTATTCTATGAAAGCTGCTCATCAATTTGTAAATTAATTTTGTGAAGAACTTTCATGACATACAAAACATTAAAAATTACATGGCAGTTTATTTGGATCAATTTCATGTAATTCCCTATGGGCTATAACAAAATCATAACACTGACTCCTAAGATATCACTGGAATTAAACCTAAATTTAATTTTTAAAATATTTAATTCCCAGTTGCTAACCTACTGACTCAAAATTACATACATTGAAATACTCTCTTTCTTACTCAAAATTAAAAATGAAACCATGTCCAGTATAACATCCAACAGCTACTTTTTAAAAGTAGAATCAAAAATTCTAGTTTAACTTGTTAGACATATTTTTCTCTTTTCTGAAATCCCCTGAAAATGACAGTAAAGGAAATTTTTTTTTAAGGTATAAATTCACAAGCACAAAGACAGCTGGAAAGACACTATAGCAGACAAGAAATGTTAACAAATTTGTGGAGATGGAAAGCAGATGAAGAAGTGGAAACTGGCTTAAAAGAGAAGAGAAATCTGAAATCGAAGTGCCTAATGCCAAACTGAAGCAAGCTGAGTCTCTCCATAGAGCCCAGGAAGGGCTCAGGAATTGGAGGTACTAAAAAAGGCAGAGATGCAGAGTGGCACTGACAACAGGAGAACTGGTTGAAGAGAACACTGGAACCCTATCCTCCCTGATGAAGCCAGATGACTACTCTTTCTTGTCTCACCTTAAGAAAATGGTAAGAAGTGAACCAGAGAGGCCCCAGACTTGAGGACTCCAGGCACAGTAGAGCACAAGGATGGCACCAAAATGAAAATAAAGGACTAATCAGAGTTAGGCATAATGAACAATGAGACCTCCCACTTCCATCCTTATAACCTGTTCCTGGTCACAGAACACCAGGAGCCAGGCTTATTTCTCCCAATCAAGACATCAGAAAAGTTGTTGACACAGAAGTTGTCTCAGTGCCCCATCGCACTATGGAGATGGCCACCTGTCCACAAATTCCTCCATCACAGCAGAGCCTACAATCTGCTTTTCAGCGCCTTACTCTTAAATATGTTTGGATGGAGAGCCAAGTCTCATCAGACATTTAAGGAAAGCTCCGAAATGAAAGGCAGAGACAAAATAAAAAGACGAAAAAGAACTTGGGGGTTAGGGAGGGGCGGAATGCAGGCAGTAGAAGAAAACTTTGTTTTGTAACTCTGATTAATATCCTCCAAGAGGTGAGAGGACTAACGCAGTCTTTTCCATGCATAAAAGAGCTGGATCTGAGATAACTTTAGGTAGCATTCTCACTAAGTTTTGCCACTATTTGCCATTATTTCTGCCTTGCTGGGTTTAGACAATCTGCCCAATTCCTCTTTAGTAGAGTATAACACAAACACTCAAAACATTTATCAAAAAATAAACATTTTTAAAGAAAAAAGTTCACATTCCTCTATCATACTGTTAATAATGTTAGTATAATTAGCATTATTTTCAATTCACCTGGAAAAATTATTACTCTTTCCAAATAGCTGGCATTTATTGAGTGCTTACTTTGTGCTAGGTGCTGTGACAAAACCTTTACAAGCATAGTCTCTTTTCATCTTCTCAACAACCCTAGTCGGTGGGTACAACTAGTATTTTCATCACACAGATGAAGAAACCAAGGATTCCAAAGGTCAACTGACATCTCCAAGATGACAAAGCCAGGATTTGAATCTAGATATGCCTGGAACTAAAGGTCTGCCTTTAACCTCCCTGGTCACTACTTCTTAAAAAAATTTTAAAAGAAAATCAAAGTTGTATTGTGAGGGCACAGGAGAGGGAGTAAATGGTAAATTGGTAATATGTGTCTCTTGATGGATGTGTTCCTCAAAAGTTTTTTAAGTTGAAGATAAATACAGACCTAGAAATATTACAAAGGGAGCAGAGCTGTTCTTCTAGACAGAGCCTCACACAGGGCCCTTAACTTGATATTGATAGGGTTACCACGGCCCAGTGGTGGGGGTCCTTAGTGCTGTTCTAAAAGAAGATGCACAGCAAGATAAGGGGTCATCTGGAAAGAGTCTAAACCCAAAGGCACATCTCCCTTTCAGGAGCAAACTCTCGTTAACAAAATGTGGGGAGACACATGCGTAAGAACCAGAATACCAGTCCATGTCCAAAAACAATTAGAATGTTGTTTCTCCAATCATCAAATTTATGTGGGAAGTTAAGTTATAATCAGAAGGTTGCTTAGTAGCATGGAAACAAATCCAGGGAGTTAGGTTCTCTTAATGTTTCACCAAGCTAGTCATCCATTCATCCATTTATTTTTCCATTCACTAACTATTTATTGAGTACCTACTTTATGCCTGGCATTGTTCTTAATACTGATAATGTGATTATTAGTAAGATAGACAAAGTTCCCACTCTAATGGAGTCTGAATTTTAGTGAAAGAGATGGACAACGTCAAACAAATAGAGAATGTGATTTTAGATATTGATACATGCTATGAATAAAATTAAGCATGGTAAGAAGATAGAGGTTTAATAGGGTGGTCAAGGAATAATATCTAGCAGGATCTTTGAGATCTGAAGAGGTAAGAGAGATCATTGTGTTAAGTCCTAGGGGGATAGCAATCTAGCAGAGGAAACAGCAAGTGTAGACAGCCTAAGGTGGAGATGAGCTCACTATGTTTGAGGG
The DNA here is from genome assembly GCF_028021215.1 of Eschrichtius robustus. Taxonomy (NCBI): domain Eukaryota; kingdom Metazoa; phylum Chordata; class Mammalia; order Artiodactyla; family Eschrichtiidae; genus Eschrichtius; species Eschrichtius robustus. The sequence goes on from NC_090825.1 coordinate 56,688,128, forward strand.
ACAGTGTGGCTGGAGCCCACTCAGCAAGCAGTAGACAGGTAGAAGATGAGGTCAGAAAGTCGGTGAGGGCCAGATCAAGTAGGGCTTTATAGCTATGATAAGGATTTAATTCTAGGAGTTATTGGAAGCCATTGGGGAAGTTTTCAGAATGACAGAATCCAATTTCTGGGAATCAGGCCTTGGACTGGAATGAGAGGAAAACTTAGACTCTTCTTTGGGAGTGGAGTTAAGCCTAGATGTTAAGCTACGTATGTGTCATATGACAAGTGACAAAGTTCTAGCTAATGACAAATGAAAGTGGTGTGTGAAACTTTCTGAAAGGGAGGGTCCTATACCTCTCCTTTTTTTTCTCCTTCCCAGTGGCTGGGATGTGGTTGTAAATGGCTAAGCTGAAATCTGGTATTCCATATTAGACCTTGAGAAAGGAGCTTCATATTAAGGATGGAAAAGTAGCAAGATGGAGAAGCCTACATCCCTGATAATTATGAATCTTCCAGACCAGATGTGAGCTGCCTCTGTTTACATGAGAGATAAATTACTATCTTGTTATAAGTTTTCTGTCACTTGCAGCTGAATATAATCCTAACTAACATACTTCGTTCTTAGCTTGTTTGAGACTGCACAATCATTAGAAATTTCAGGCCATGACATTGACTCGAGTCTTCTCAGAAACACTGATGGAACATACTGGTCCCTATTTATAGTTTATAATAGGTTCTTCATAACTTGGCAGATTGCTCATTGTGGCACCCAAAGTCCACTTAGTGGAGCACTAGTTTACCACTGAGGTCTGCATCTTTTATTCTGGTTGATGACTTGATTGGATGTTGTGTTTCTTTGGCTCTTAAGATACACAGATGTATTCTCCCTTCAACCCTAAAAAGACTTTTGAACTTGATGGAATCTTGAATTCTTTCTTAACTTAGAATCCCACAACTCTTACAAACATTAAAATCATATCCAGTTTAATTCTGGCAAAGTTTTGGATCCAGTGGAGAGGGAGAGGTTGAAGATACAGGTTAGAGAAGGCTAGAGGAAGATGAAGCAGAGAGAATGAACTTTGCTAGAAGAAATCATGGATTAGCTTTTTTTCATTCATCATTCTCTGGAGATTCATCCAAGCTGTTGTGTGTATCAATAGTTTGTTTCTTTTTATTGCTGAGTAGTATTCCATGGTATGAATATACCACAGTTTTGTTAACCATTCATCCATTGAAGAACATCTGGGTTGTTTCCAATTTGGGGCTATTACAAATAAAGCTACTATAAACATTCATGGACAGGTTTTGTGTGCAAGTAAGTTTTTGTTTCTCTGGGATAAATGCTCAAGAGTGCAATTGCTGGGTCATATAGTGGTCGCATGTTTAATTTTTTAAGAAAGTGCCAAACTGTTTTCCAGAGGGGCTGTACCATTTTATATTCCCAATAGCAACATATGAGTGATTCAGTTTCTTTGAATTCTCATCAGATTTTGGTGTTGTTATTATTATTATTTTTTTTTAGTTTCAGCCATTCAGATGGGTGTGTAGTGATATCTCATCGCCTGGGTTTAATTTGCATTCCTCTGATGGCTAATGTTGACTGGTTTTTGAACAATGATTTAGCCTTGCATCCCTGGAATAAACCCCATTTGGTCATTGTATATAATTCTTGTTATATATTACTGAATTTTATTTGCTAATATTTTGTTAAGAATTTTTGAGTCTATGTTGAGTCTATGTTTGAATCTATGAGAGATACTCGTTTGTAGTTTTCTTCTTTATACCATATTTGTCTGTTTTGGTATCAGGGTAACAGTAGCAACACAAAATGAGTTAGGAAGTGTTTTCACTTCTTCTCTTTTTCTAGAAGATATTGTGTATAACTGGTATTAATTCTTTAAATGTTTGGTAGAACTCTCCAGTGAAACCATCTGGGCCTGGAGATTTCTTTTGTGGGGAGTTTTGAAATTATGAATTCAACTTCCTTAATAGTTATAGCACTATTTCAAATTATATATTTCATGTTGGTGAGTTATGGTAATTAGTACTTTTCAAGGAATTGGCATTTCATCTAAGTTCTCACATGTATGTGTGCTGAGTTGTTCATAATATTCCTTTATCATCCTTTTGATTTCTGCTGGGTCTGTAGTGATATCCCCTGTTTCATTCCTGAGTTTTTGGTAATTTGTGTCTTCTTTCTTTTTCAGTCTTGCTAGAGGTTTGTCAATTATATTGTTTTTTTTCCCAAGAAGCGTTTTGTTTCATTGATTTTCCTTATTGTTTTTCTGTTTTCAGTTTCAGTGATTTCTGCTCTTTATTATTTCCTTTTACTTTCAACCTGCTTATATCATATTTGAAGTGAGTTTCTTGTAGACTGCATATATTAATACTTGGGTCATGATTTTAATCCACTCCTGCCAATCAAAATACAATGATGTTTTTAGACCATGTATATTTAATGTAATTGATATGTTAGGGCTGTCATTTTATTTCTTGTTTTCTGTCTGTTCTTTTTTTTTATTTTTTACTTTTCCTGCTTTCCTGTTGATTATTCACACATTTTTTGAATTCCATATAGATTTACCTATAATGTTTCTTAGCGTATCATTTTATATAGCTTATTTACTGGTTGCTTTAGGTATTACATTATATATATATTTAAATTACATATATTTATATATGATATATAATATATATAGTGTATGTATAACTTATCTGAGTATACTGGTATTGTCATTTTACCAGTTCAAGTGAAGTGCAGAAACCTTATCTCCCTTTATGTCTCTTTACCTTCTCCATTTAAAAGTACAATTGTCTTAAATATTTCTTCTACATACATTCAGAATCATATCAGACAATGTTATAAATTTTGCTTCAAGCACCAAATATAATTTAGAAGACTCAAGAAGAAGAAGGGAAACCTATTATATTTACCTGTATTTTTGCTCAATCTGTTCTTCTTTCTTCCAGGGTTCCTATATTCCTTCTTTTATACTTTCCTTCCTGCTTAGAGTACTTCCCTTAGCTATTCTTTTAGAAAAAGTCTGCTAGTGACAAGATCTCTTAATTTTCCTTTATCTGAGAATGTCATGATTTTCCCTTCATTCCTAAATGGATATTGGTGCTGAATATAGGATTCTGGGTTGATAGTTCTTTCCTTTCAACACTTGAAAAACAGTATTATTTCCTTTTGGCCTCCATGGTTTCTGGTGTGAAATTCACTGTCGTTCATATAAGCTTTTATAGGTAAGGTGTCATTTCTTGTTCCCTAAGCTTTCAGGGTTTTTTCCTTTGTTTTGAATTTTTAGAAGTTGAACTATGTGTCTTGGCATGGATTTTTTTTTTTTTTTGGATTAATCCTATTTGGGTTTCATTTGTCTTATTTTTTTAAATAACAGCTTTACTGAGATATAATTTATATACCATAAAATTCACCCTTTTGAAGTTTACCATAAAGTGTTTTATAGTATATTCATGGGGTTGTGCAACCTCCACTGTCTAATTTTAGACTGCTTTCATCCTCTCCAAAAGAAACCTCTGATACTTACTGGTAGTCACTCTCTATTTCCCCTCCTCCAATCCTTGGAAACTACTAATCTACTTTCTGTCTCTGTAAATTTGCCTATTCTAGATATTTCATATAAATGTAATAATACAATACATGGTCCTCTGTATTGGCTTCTTTCATTTGGCAAAATGTTTTCATGGTTCACTCAAATTGTAGCATGTATTAGTACTTTATTCATTTTTTAAATACAATTAATATTCCATTGTATGGATACACTATATTTTGTTTATTCATTAATCAATTGATGGACATTTGAGTTGTTTCCACTTTTTGGCTATTACAAATAATGCTGCTATGAACATTTGTGCATAAGCTTTGTGTAGACATATGTTTTCATTTCCATTAGGAGTGGAATTGCTGGATGTTATGGTAACTCTGTGTTTGTTTGAAGAAATGCCAAACTGTTTTCCAAAGCAGCTGTAGCATTTTACATCCCCCCCCTTCCCCACATCCTTGCCAATATTGTTATTATCTGTACTTCTTACTATAGCTATCTTAGTGGGTGTGAGGTTGTGTCTCATAGTCTTGATTTGCATTTCCCTAATAGCTAATGATGTTGAGTATCTTTTCAAATGCTTATGGGCAATTTGTACATTTTATTTGGAGAGATGTCTATACAGATTCTTTGCCCATTTTTATTTAGGTTATCTGTCTTTTTATTATTGAGATATGAGTTCTTTATTCTAGAAAAAGTCTCCTATATGTGACTTGCAAATATTTTTTTCCCACTCGATGGGTAGTCTTTTCACTTTCTCTCTTTATGGTGTCCTTTGAAGCACAAAAGTTTTAAATTTTTTTGAAGTCCAATTTATCTAGTGCTTTCTTTTGGTGCTTGTGTTTTTGATGTCATATCTAAGAAGTCTTTTTCTAACTCAAGGTCACAAAGATCTACTTCCATGTTTTCTTCCAAGAATTTTACAGTGTTACCTCTTAAATTTAGTTCTATGATCCATTTTGAGTTAATTTTTGTATATGGTATGAGGCAGGGGTCCAATTTTACTCTTTTGCAGGTGGATACTCAGTTGTCCCAGCACTATTTGTTGAAAACTGTCTTTCCCTCATTTAGTTGTTTGGGCACTTTTGTTGAAAATTTGCTCAACTTCTTAAATCTGTAAGTTTATGTCTTTTGTCAAATTTCAGAAGTTTTCAGCCATTATTTCTTTGAGTATTTTTAGCCCCACCTTCTTTCTTTTCTCCTTCCAGGACTCTGATGACATGAATGTTAGATCTTTTGTTATAGTCACTCAACTCCATGAGACTGTGTTCATTTTTTTTAAATCTATTTTCTCTCTATTGTTAGATTGGGTAATTTCTATTTTTCTATCTACAAGTTCACTAATTCTTTCCTTGTACTCCTCCACTGTGTTGTTAAACCCATCCACTTAGGTTTTTACTCCAATTATTATATTTTTTAGTTCTAAAATTTCCATTTGGTTCTTTTTTATATCTTCTACTACTTTGCTGAGATTTTCTATTTTTTCTGTTTCAAGTGTTTTTGTAGTTGTGCACTGAAGCATTTTTGTCTGCTTTAAAATCTGTCAGATATTCTAACATCTCTATCATCTTGGTTTTATCATTTATTGTCTTTTTTATATACAGTTTGAAATCTTCCTAGTTCTTAACATGACAATCGGTTTTCAATTGAAATCTAGACATTTAGGATATTGTGCCATGAGATTTTAGATCTTATTTAAATCTTTTGTTTTAGCTGGCTTTTTCTGACACAGCAATGCAAGTGGAAGTGGGGTTGGGGAGCATGCACCCCCTTATTACTGCCAGGTTGGGGGAGAAGTCCAAGTTCCCTACTTGGCCTCCACTGACACCCAAGGTGGGAGGCTCCTCATTACTGGCTAGTGGGATGAAAGTTCTAATTCTCTACTTAACATTATCTGACATGAGAAGAGGGGAGGGGAGGTTGGGGCACCTTGTTATAGCCTGCTGAGGGTGGAAGTCTAGGCTCTCCACCAGACCTTTGCTGGAATGAGTGGGAGGTGGGGGGTGTCACATTTGGGTGTTTTTTCATAGTTTTTGTCTGGAGTAGAGCATTTATTGTCTAAATGTTTTCTATCTGCTTTACTGCCCCTTTACTGGTCCTTCAGCTAAAGAGAGCAATACTTTGTTGGGCCTTTTTTTGTCTGTACCATTGGCACTTCCAGGTAGCCAGCTTCTTCAGTTTCAAGTCTGGAACATATGAGGCAAAAAGAAAACTCCGGGAACTAACCATCATGTTCCTTGGGTTTCCAGGGCCCTAGTTGGTCTGTCTTCTCTCCATCTTTCAGAGTCTTATGTTTGTTTTATGTGTAATATTTAAGGTTTTTCATTGTACTTAGTGAGAGGAAGAGGGAAAAGTAGGTCTACTCCATCTTCCCAGAAGCAGAAGTCTAAGTAGAACTTTCTATAAATAGAATCACATTTTAATCACTAGGAGATATTAATAGTTAAAGGGACTTTGAAGTTAATCCTTTCCCAGTTAATAATAATTCCCTTGTGTATCTCTTCTGTACATTCAAACTATATCTTGGGTTTGCTTTAAATGAGAAATGCTTATAGATTATATACACATTTCTGAATATTGACTACAACTGTCCTCTTCCAATATTTGAATTAAATTCCTCTAAACAATTACTTTTTAAATGTTTTTTCCTTATTGACAATCTGAACATATTTCAATGGAAGGCAATTCCTTAAACTGCCTAGTGTTAAAGGATTGAATGAGAATTGCCAACTTTCCAGAAGCATAAGATGGAAACATTTCTTAGAAGTTTTCTATTTTAGAAGCTTCCCTGTATCTAATAGATTATTAGATCACTTCTCTTACTGAGTTTCTATATACTCACTAATAATTTACTATTAAAGATATTTATTTAACAACTTATGGATTTCCAGTCCTATTATTTTTTCAATAACCATTCCTCCTTGTCAAATATCTGCTCTTTTATACATATTAATACCTAGTAATACTGTCTTTTATTGCCCTCTAACTATCTGCCAGGCACTCTGCTAATGCGCTCCTAACATACTTTCATATTTAATCCTGTTTAAAGCAAGGAAAGTGAAGCTCAGGACAGAACTGAAAGTGTTTGCAAGTACATACAAGCCCTCTGCCTCCCAGCTTCATGCTTGTTTTGACAGTGCTACATCCTAGAGTAAGCATCTTTTCCTTCCAAGGTGAAAGCTTATAGGTATGTTTTCTCCTTTAATGCTATTTTGTAATTTCTACCATTCTTTGATTTTTATCTTGGTCAATTTTTTTACCTAAGAAATAAATTTTAATACAGAAATTTAAAATATAAGATATCTGTAATAGGTTCTGAAGTTAAACTCAAAGTTTATTTACTGTTTTTAATTTCAGTATATGTCATTAAAAAGTACTGACAATTCTTCAAAGTTTTATCACATGAGCATTGCAGGACTGTATTTGGGTACAAAGAGAAAACACTACTGGGTAGCTGCTACTTCATGCACTAACTGTGCCAAGAGAAAACAAATAACAGGAAATGTAAACTAAAATAAGCTGTGTTAATAAATCCTTGCTAATGATAAGAAGATTTACGGTTTAAAACATGTATTTTTAATTTAACCTAAAGGATAAAGATAAAAAGGCTATATGTCTAAGTATCTCTTTATTCATTGCAGAACTATTTTATATTAAAATTTTAATCCACTTTCATTTAAATTTTATAAAAGAATGGATATTTAATTTGCCTAGTCTTAATTTCAAAATACTGGTAATCAATATTTTTTCTTTCAAAAACTTTTGGCCAATAAATCCTCTCGCATACACTAAATAATACTTCACTTCTTTCCAATCCATTTCAATTATTTCCAAACTATTAATCAGGTGAATTCCTTACTAATTACTTAATCAATAGTTCTTTACATCGGTCATTATTTGCTATTCCTACATATTTAAAAAGTATTCCTGTTATTTTTCTTTAGCAAAGTAGAATACAGATACCACATACATGCTCATTTGTACAGAACAAGGCTCCCTATTCCATGATGGAAATTTTCAAATGCAGAAATAAACCCTGTTTGTTATTTGGACACATATCCCTGCAGATACACTGAACTACCATTTAGGAAGGTTTACATTAAGATTTTTTTCTTGGTAATCTATTCCTATTTTGGGGGCCTCTTTTTTCTGTATGCTATTGTATTCAACTGCTATCGAATTACCATCAGAAAATGTTAAAATCATAATTACGAATATTTTAGTTAAATTTTTTTTCTTGCCATGTTCAATTTCCTAATGACAGAAATGGTCCTTTTTTTTTTTAACGTGTTTATTGGAGTATAACTGCTTTACAATGGTGTGTTGGTTTCTGCTTTATAACAAAGTGAATCAGCCATACATATATATATATCCCCATATCTCCTCCCTCTTGCGTCTCCCTCCCACCCTCCCTATCCCACCCCTCTAGGTGGTCACAAAGCACCGAGCTGATCTCCCTGTGCTATGCGGCTGCTTCCCACTAGCTATCTATTTTACATTTGGTAGTGTGTATACGTCCATGCCACTCCCTCACTTCGTCCCAGCTTACCCTTCCCCCTCCCCGGGTCCTCAAGTCCATTCTTTATGTCTGTGTCTTTATTCCTGTCCTGCACCTAGGTTCTTCAGAACCGTTTTTTTTTTTTTTTTTTAGATTCCATATATATGTGTTAGCATACGGTATTTGTTTTTCTCTTTCTGACTTACTTCACTCTGTATGACAGACTCTAGGTCCATCCACCTCACTACAAATAACTCAATTTCGTTTCTTTTTATGGCTGAGCAATATTCCATTGTATATATGTGCCACATCTTCTTTATCCATTCATCTGTCGATGGACACTTAGGTTGCTTCCATGTCCTGGAGAAATGTTCCCTTTATACTCAAAATTTAAGTTAAATAAACTTGTTCTTTCGTAAAATGATTGTTGTTGCAAACGAAAATTATTAACAAATTTATTAACAAGTAAGATGTCTCAGTATAAAAACACTTCCTAGTATTGGTACTCTAATTTTATCTAGAATATGCCTGGAAGGCAACAATCACTACACATTTTCAAAACATAATATATACAGCACTTGCAAGTAGGATAGTCAAAACTGTTGGCCTTTTGACACATTGACCATGTGAGGAAGCATATCATCAGCGGCATCATCACCTTAGGAAATAATGATCTAGCTATGCAAATATAAAATATTCACATATAGTAAATTTATATAGAAGAATACCGTGAGGTAAGGGCACTGCTTTTTATCTATTCACTACCATTATTATAATTGAGTATATAAAAAGTCTACCTCTCCCATTTTGAATTATTTTCTGTTCGGAAAATAGAAGACATTTTAATTTCTCGTGATGGCCGGTTACGGAGAGGAGGACTTGTTATTTCTAAGAGCAAGAACCTAGTTTTATATGAATACACGCCTGGAGACGTAAAACCTAATTTTAGAAGGCATTTAATTTCACCTACAAAGCAGTTGATGTGTTAGATACAGCATACCTCAAAAGCTATCCTGCAATATTAGCGGAGGACCGTCCACCGAATCTATCCACTGAAGCCATTTCTCCTTTTTACCAGCGGCGATGGAACTGTATTATTGTGGAATATGCGGCACGTTCGGTGTTTAATAGGCTCCCCGGGAAGGGCTGTCACTTTGGAGGTGGTTCTGAGGTATGGAAGTTGGGCTGGGGTAGGGTCGTCGTGCTCGGAGTCAGCCACATGTACAGGCCATTTTGGTCGAGGCCTCACAGCGCGGAGCAGCGTCCGTGCGGGCTCCTCCAGCGAGCCAGAGGCTCGGGCCCGCGCGCCGGCCGCAGGGGGCGCGAGCGGAAGCCTGGCGGCGGGCCGAAGTCCGAGGCTGCAGCGCGGGCTTAGAAACCGCTGCCACGCGCCGCCGGGCGTAGACCCATAGGCGCCGCAGGCCCGGGCCGCGGTTTTCCCAGCCCCGCCGCCGTTGCCAAGGCGACAGCCGCCGAACGTTCCCGTGGCAGGCCCCGCCCACGCCCAATCAGACCGGCGCTCCCTGGAGCCCAGGTTTTCTTTGTTCCGCAGCCATTTCAGGCCCCGGAGGGTAGGCAACGCCGCTTCGGCAGAGGGCCCGAGCGCCGGAGGCCTCTGGGATGGTTTGGGACCGGGTAGGTGGCGTGAGGGTGCGCGGCCCCGGACTGGAGGGCGGGAACGGAGGCAAGCTGTTCGGAAGCTGCCTGACGGGCCGCGGGGAGAGGCGCCGGACCGGCTGCCGCATTCTCGGTGCCCGCCCGGCCGTTTGGAGCCCGGCGGCGGCGGCGGCGGCGGCGGCGCGGTTCTAAGCCCAACAGCTGCCCGCCCGGGCGTCCCTGGGGATCCGGGCAGGGGGCTGGCGGCGGCTCTTCAGGTGTCCGAGGTTAGGGCCTGAAGCCCGTTAGGGGCGGTGGGAAGAGGGTGTGTTCCTCGGGGAGCCTTTGCCCCCGACCATTAAACCGCGGCGTTTCAGGGCCCTGGGTACCGCAGTCGCTGCCCTGGGACACCTGCTTCCCGAGGGTTCTGGGCACTGTCGGGCGCTGCCCCGGATGCCCGGTCTTTGTCCCCGCCCGGCCCCCTCTGCCCGGGTGTCCCTGGTCCACACACACCATCGCCACCACACTCCGCTGGCTGATCGCTTTCTCCAGGCGGTTCTTTCCACTTGGGGACTCATGGTTTCACGACATGTGTACATAATTTTAATGTTTGTAACTGTCCGGGTTTTGCGTGGGTTTGTGTTTTTTGCGCTTTTGCCCTTTTGTACTTCTCTCACGCGAACGCGCCACAGGGAACTGCTGCTGAGAAGCGGACCCACGCCACAATCAACCTGTTTTGGGCATGGCTTTCATCCTTCAAAAACAATCGCCTGTTATTTGTTTCCTGATTTTAAAAATCAACTGGATTTTGCAAGGATTGCTTACAGTTTAAGTCCGTTATCTTAACAATCGCTAATCAGTTCGGTTCTTCAGCAGATAAAAATGTAGAAATTTAAAGTTGGAGACTATCCACAAATTGATTTTGACAGTTGTATTAAGAAGCTCAGTAACGATCCTGCGTTGAAGCTCATGACTTCAATGATGAGTGCATAAATGGTGCTTTTCTTTTTTTTTTAATCTAAAGGAAAGATGTTTTTAAAATACAAATTGTATCGTGGAATAGGTATTTGAAACTTTAAGGTTGTAAAATGGCTGTCCTGACATGCTCATTATTAGGATAACAAATTACTTCTGGATTTTAAGTTTCTCTGTTTTATTAAATTTTCATATTAGAATGGTAAATAAGTTATGCTTAATGAAGCAGGGGAGGATTCCGTCTTTTGAAAACCATTCTGTTTTCACGCCCTCCTGCACCCCATTCTTCTTAGAGAATGACTCCGCCAAGTTGAAAACTTGCAACTGCAAAAGAGAAATATTAGCTTGAAGGTGCAGATTTCTTCTTTACTCCTCAGCATATGCAACGCATAAATGTGTAACAGTTTGGAGTATGGTTTTTACTTCACCTAATTTAATAGGAGCCTAATGAACTATTAGTGCTCCATTTTCTTTTTCCTAAAAGGGGCCCCCACCAGATTAGCCTTGATGTAGTTATATCTTCAGCCTAGATATTTAGGGAATTACTAAATTCCTCCCACTGAAATATCTATAAAAATATTTTAAAGTAATCGAGCTTATTATCATTATATATTGTGAGCAGGATAAGATTTTGGTAAAAATATGTATGATTCTGGTTGTAAATCTTTCCATTATCAACACTTGTTATTGTATTCATTGTTTTTATGACTAGTTTTTTTCTTTATATAATGTTAAAGCCATCTCATGAACTCTGTTCTTCTAAATACTGTAAATGAACTGCATTGAAATATAAATGTACTATGTTTAGAAGAATTGCAGTTAACCATGTTGGATTCTGCAGATACTGTTTTTAAGAAAAGGAATTTGGTTATAAAGGAAACCAAACCAAGTGACATACGTAATGAAATAAATTTATCACATGTAAACTGCAGAGAAGAACACAGTAAGTGGAAGTTATTTTTATTGCCCAGGGTGTACATTATGAATATTTTTTCCTGGAATTGATATTTGAGTATGTATTGGTGCCAAAAAGACCTTGTTCGTAAGAAAACAATTTGGTTTACCAGCAAAAGGGTGAGAAAGCTGAGAAAGTCAAGGTGATTGATTAACTGATGAAGTTTTTAAAAACAGTGGAGAATAATGTCACCTTCAGAAAGGAGGATGAGAGACAGTTAAATTCCCCAGGTGTTGAAAATCTTTCTTAGTTGGTTCCATTCAGCCAGTGCTATGGTAGCTATCTGGTGAGCGTTGGCAGGTAAGGGGTCTCCTGGGTTGCAGAGGGTGAGAACTTCACAATGGAAGACAGATGTTTGCAAAAGTGGTAACTGTAGATTTACCACTACAATTACAACTACAAACTGTAATTGTAGTTACATGGATGGGTGTTAGTTAGTGTGGGAAAGAGTTTCTAGAAGCCACCCTTGCTTGCTCTAAGACCTCCTTACTAGAAGAATTCTTTGAAGTACTGTCAGTAGGTGTAATAAGTAAGAATGTTAAGAGTTCCAGAGTCTCAGTGGTTAAATGAGATATTGAAACAGGAAATAGGGGTGGAGATTTGTCTTAGAATTTTCTGGAGTAGATAGAACGTATACAGGAATGGTGGCTACATCTTATTCCAGAATGGCACCTGATGGCAAAGCAAATATTTGAATTCAGAACTGATGGAAAGCTGAAAGAAATCTCATATCTGAAAGGCCACAGGGTTTGAATTGACATGTACCTTTTTAATGGTTAAAATTTTTAAACAAAACTAGTCTTTTCAGTGTAGTATAGCAGAAGCAGGAACTCTGGAGCCAGACTACTTGGATTCAAGTCTTGGCACCTTCCATAATTAACTGTGTAACCTTGAACAAATTACTTCATCTCACTATGCCTCAGTTATCTCATCTTTTAAGGAATTAATCTTATGAGGGTTAAATGAGTTAATACTAAGCTCTTAGAACTTGGTCTGGCATGTAGTAAACACTTCATACATAATAACTGCTATTATTATCATCATTGTCATGATCATTGGTATTTTAGAAAACTATAGAAAACACCATAAAATAATAATCACTAATATCAGGACCATGAGGTAACTACTATAAACCCTTTGATACATTTCCTTCCAATATTTTTTCTCAGTTTATTTGATCTTTACACAGTTGAGACTTTAATATTAACAATTTTGCATTCTGCTGTTTTCACCTAGCACCATAAGCTTTCTCTTGCTATTAAATTATTTCATCGGCATCTTTTCAAATGACCACATAATGTTTTTGTGAATTTCTCATAAGTAAACGTTTTACTGTTGGACAGTTAGCAAGTTTCTTTTTGCAGTTGTAAGAAACACTACAGTGAATATTCTTATACATAAAACCGTTTCTGTGTTTTAGATTATTTCATTAAGATAGATTTCCCAAAGTGAAAGTGTTGGGTCAGAGTGTATGAACATCCAGAGCTCATGGTTCATATCGCCAAACTGCTTTTACTTAAGGGAATTTAATAATGGACTTAAGTTGAGGAGCACAGCATTTATTGCCCTTTTGCTTGAGTTGGGAGGGAAGAGAGAGTGAATTAACATTTTTTTCTGTATAATATACTAGGCATCATTTGCAGGCCTTTAACATACATTGTTACTTTTATGTACATTATGCTCATTATCCTAGCCCTATGTCGCTTTACACATGAGAGTTACTTCCATTTTACTGGATGGGAGAACTGAAGTATCGGTAGGTAAGTACTTTGCCCAAGGACTCAAGAGTGTTCAAGGCTGGATCTGAATCTAGATCTGCCTCATTACAAAACTCAAAACTTTGTAAAGTTTTATGTGATACACATACTCAGAATCTTATAATGAATATGTATACATTGAATGAATACAGAATCTTTAAAGGAATCTTATAATTCACTATAAGAGTGAATCTGTTAATTGTAGATCGTAGATCACATTATTAAGATAGTGAAACTGAGCTGGAAGTAATGAATGAGTAAATTACAAAGTTAAAACAGGTAAGACTTAACTATCCAAGTATATTTTAAAAAGGAAAAAAAAAACTCCTTACCTGGATGAGATGTAATATGTATGTATGTATGTAATGAATGTAATGAATATATAAAGCTGGTTTCTAAAATGATTGCAGCAAACATTTGTGGGTGAAACACTCTTTTGAAGACCTCAACACAAATAGAGGAGAAAAAAACAAATCCATCAAATTTGGGGTATAAGAGAAGTGACAAAGGCCCAATAAATAACTATATTGAAAAATATGTTTAGTGAAACCACTGGCAAAGTAAACTAAAATCTTAATTTAAAAAAAAATAAATTAATAATTGAGATGTTCCAGTTAAGGAGAAGACTACCAACAAGGTGTGTGAGATTAATTTTATACTGAAAACTAAAGCAAAAAAAAAAATTTTGAGTCGCGTTTTATAGTTGACTTTGAAGCACTCTGAAGCCATTAGTGAAATAATTATCGGTGAAGTCTCTGAAACCTCAGGTGCCAAAGTAACCACCATAGATGAAAAGGTTGATCCCAGAAAGGCCAAGATTCCATTGCTTTTGTCTTTACTAGGGAAGGAATTAGGGGGGAGAAATACTTCAGCAGATTGTGAGTGTACAAAATAGATACAAATAAATGATTAGGAATAGGTGGTATCCATCAAAATTGTAAGTAAATGAATATAAAACATTGATCATTATGCTGCCATTAGAAATAATGTTTTTGAAAAATACTTAATGAAGTAAAAATATAGTTTATTTTAGAGCATAGGAAAGTGATGAGAAACATGCCAAATTATGAAGGACTTGTTCCCTTTATTCATTCAGTAAGCATTTTTAGTGCTGACATTGTCCCTTGTCCTCAAGAGATTTAGATACTACTGTAGAGAGAGATATGTAAACAAAAAAGTGCAATGAAGTGTAGATAAAGCTCTTATGATATAAATCTGAAGAGACACCCAGTAAATATTTTCTGCTTTGTAGCCCAAACCAACTCAGCCATTGTAGTGCAAACGCAGCCATAGACAATATGGAAACTAATAGGTGTGGCCAGATTTGATTGGTGGGCTTTAAGTAGAGAATCTCTTAAAGTATACACTAGAAGGATTTCAGGAAGAGGTACCTACCGAGCCTTGTGTTGCCCTAGCATGAGCCATTGAAAGATTTGAAATGAGAAATTTGCAACGTTGATTTGTGTGATTCATTAAGAGCAGAGAAATAGAAAAAATAGGTTATTTTTAGGTGCTATAAACTAAGAAGAGAATCCAATTTTTTAAGTGGGCAAATCCACAGAAGAGGAAGTACAGCTAGCCAATAATCATGAAATAATCCTCTACCCCACCAATAGGGAAATGCAAAGTAAAACAGTGAAATTTTTTTTACCCATCATATTGGCAAAAGTGATAAAGTTTTACTAGTATGTATCGATAAGATTGTAGGGAAACTCAAACATTGAATAAATCAGTATAGCCATTTTAATTTTAAAGTAAAAACATTTTCGACCTAAGCAATTTCCATTTCTTAGAGAAACATAGGGGTATATCAGGAATCATGTATATTCAAGGATGTCTTTGTCAGTTGCCACAGAACCTCCAGACTTCCAGGTCACCTTTTTTTTTTTTATTTTTTTTAATTTTATTTATTTATTCTTGGTTGCATTGGGTCTTTGTTGCTGCGTGTGGGCTTTCTCAGCGGGGGCTACTCTTGTTGTGGTGCGCAGGCTTCTCATTGCGGTGGCTTCTCTTGTTGCAGAGCATGGGCTCTAGGTGCACAGGCTTCAGTAGTTGTGGCTCACGGGCTTTAGAGCGCAGGCTCAGTAGTTGAGGTACATGGGCTTAGTTGCTCTGCAGCATGTGGGATCTTCCCGGACCAGGGCTCGAACCCGTGTCCCCTGCATTGGCAGGTGGATTCTTAACCACTGCGCCACCAGGGAAGCCCAGGTCACCTTTTATCTCCTGCATTCTAAATCATTAAAAGGTCTATATTTGTCTCCTTTTTTTGAAACCCCGTAACAACTCTTCATATTCTTCTACCGTGCCTGCTGGAATTTACAGTCCGTCATCCACAAAATCCAGTCTCAATCTAGCTACTGTTCTCCCTCCCTTCTCCCTAAAAATCCTGTTTTGGATTATGTCATCAGATTATGTGACTACTACCCTTCATGATTGCTATCAACTGCTAACTGTTCAGGTCATTCCTCCTCATTTCTCAATTATTTTAGCTCCAGGCTCATTGCCTCTCTATACCATCTCAGTCTTTATATTGAGATTAAAATGAGTATACCTGATCTTTCCTCCAGTGTTCTTCCCATCTATTCTATCTTATCTCAGTCATTCACTCCCAAAGTGGTACCCTCTTGCATTGTCAATAACTACAGTCCCTCTGTGGTTACCATTTCATGTTTTCTACTCTTTGACCATACTTCCTTTTTTAGTAGTTCATTCCTTCTAGCTAGTATCTCAGCCCCAACCTTCTTTTTACCCCAATGGAATCACCAGTCCATTGATCCTATTACTGTGTCCCTGCCATTCACCCTCTTGATGTTTTTACTTCCTTTCTTACTCAGTTTAAATTCCATGGTTAATCACTCCTTTGGATAGCTCCCTTGCTCTTTGCTTGTTTAGTAGAACCATACCCTGGTTAAAACCAACTCTCTGCTTTCTTTGTGCCTGCCCCTATATAACTTAGTATGGCTGGAAGAAAACACACAACCACACATGACCACATACCTCACATTACTTGTTAATGCTGCCTGTTGATTATACTGTATTTTCCTAGTCTGTTCACTTTCCTACTTTCCTCAATAACTATTTCATATCTTCTTCAAACCTCCAATATAACTTTTCCCATCTTCATTTTCAGTTCATGACCTTGCTTCCTATTTTGTTAAGAAAATTGAAGCAATCAGAAAACTTCCACACACTCCCACCACCCCATGAACTACCATCATCTGTGTCAGTACATGCTCTCTTCCTGCTTTTTATCTTAGGTGAACTGTTTTATGTTCTTCTGTATGCTTTTGTACTAGATCCATCCTTTCTCCTCTATCATCTGCTCAAGGAATTGCTTCAGCTTCTGTCCTTCCACATCAATTTTTTTCTTTACTGGATTATTTCTGTCAGCAAACAGACAAACTATTATTTCTGCCATCTTAAAAAAATTGATCCACTCTTCACCACCTGTTTCCCCATATTTTTGGTTTCCTTTTGCAGCATTATTCCCCGAAAGAGTTGTCTATATTTGCTATTGCCAAGGTTTCTCCTCCCATACTCTATTAAACCCACTCCGATCAGGCCAGTGAACTGTTCCTGCTGAAACAGCTCCTTAGTTTCTCCAGTAACTTCCATGTTGCCAAATGCCATATGTCCTTGATTCTGTTCATCTTACGTGACCTATCAGCAACATTTGACAGAGCTATTTCATTCTTGAAACACTTTCTTCTTTGCTTTGCAGGATACCTTACACCGTTGGTTATCTCCTACCTCAGTGCCTGCCTCCTTGTAATTCTCCTTTGCTTTTCTTCTCACAGACCTCTTAGTGTTGGAGAGCCCCAGAGCTCAATCCTTGTTTTTTTTCATAAATACTCAGTCCATTGGTAATCTCATTCAGTCTCATGGCTTTAAATACCATCTAAATGCTAACAATGCCCAAATTTAGATCTTAAGCCTCTCTCCCTAATTCCTTACATGTTCAACTGCCTATTCAACATCTCTACCTAAATGTCTAATAATAGGCCTCAAACTTAGCTTGTCCAAAACTTACCTCCTAAACTTCCTCCCCAGTACCTACTCTACCCATAGACTTCCCCATTTTGGTTTGTCAATGGCAACTCCATCCTCGCAGTACCTCAGGCTAAATATTGGAGTTGTTCTTGACTTTGCTTTTTCTTTGACACTTTAGATCCATTCCTTCAGGGCGACCAGTTTTTTTCTATATCATCAAAATAGATCCAGAATCTTACCATGCTTCACCTTTTCCACTGCCACCACCCTGGTCCAAGCCACTACCATCGTATCTCTTTGGATTACTTAAATAGGTTATTACCTGGTCTCCCTATTCCACCCTACCCTCCTCCCAGTAGTCTTCCCTCAGTACAGTAGCCAGAGCAAACCTTTCACAAATTAAGATAGTCCCTGTCACTCCTCTATTCAAAGCGCTGCAATGGTTCCCCCTTTCACTCAGAGAAAATCTAGTCCTTACAGTAGACTACAAGGCTCTACATAGTCTGCCCAGCCCACTCCCCTTTCTCCTTACTTCCCTGACCTCATTTCCTACTACCACTTTCCCTCCTTGCTCACTGGCCTTACCTCCAGGTCTTTGCTCAGATCTCACATTCTCTAAACACTCCGTTTAATACTGCATCCTAACCCCCCATCCCCCTTATCCTGGATTCTTTTTTACTTTGTGCATAGCACACACCACCTCCTAACACACTATATCAGGGATCAGCAAGCTAGAGCTCCATTGCTGTGTGGCCTGTTTTTGTACAGCCTATGAGCTAAGAATGGTTTTTACATTTTTTTAAGGGTTGTAAAACAAAAACAAAGAACACACAACAGACGTATTCTTACTGTTTGGCCTGAACGTGGTCTGCAAAGTCCAGAATATTTACCGTCTGGGCCTTTGCAGGGAAGTTAGCACTAAATATTCTGTTTATTGTCTTTCACATGAATAAGCTCTAAGAGGGCAAAATCTTTGTTTTATTTATTGCTCTATTTGCAATAACTAGAACAGTGCCTAGAATATAGGTACTCAGTAAATATTTGTTGAATGAATGAATTGCTTGTAATGGAATAAAATTATAATGAAATAGAGCTATATATACAATGAGTAGGAAAGCTAAGGCATATTTTGGATGAGTTTTTATAGAACAGAAATAAAATTCTTTTTATTTCGACAGAAACATACGATTTAAATGAGCAAAAAACAGCTCTGCAAGGATACACATCAAATGCATATTAGAGTACCTTTGGGGAGGAGACCAGGATTAGGAGAGGTACTTGAATTTCATCTGTATTGTTTACTTTTTTTATACGATGAGAAGCAGTAACATCAATTTTTCATTTAAAGATACTTTTAATGAAGAGAAAGGGGAAAAAATAGGTACTGACTAAAGCAATGAGAAGAAATAGTAATGGGGTGGAGAGAGAGGGAAGAGAATATTGCCTTTCTTAAAGGTCGTATTTGGCCAGCAATCTGAATGAGAAGGAGTGAGCAATATGAATATTTGAAGAAAGAACAAGCAAAAGTGAGACTCTTAAGTAGGAAAAAGCATAACAACATCAGGGAACTGCAAGAAAACTAGTGTGGAACATAGTGGAAAAGGGGGGCAGCGTCTGCTAGTAGGGAGGACCCCACATTAGGAACAATTTTGTATGCTATGGTAAGAATATGAGGTTTTATTTTTAAGTGTGATGAGAAACCATTGGACGGTTTTGATGGAGAGAAGACATGATTTAATTCCAATTCTAACTTGATCATTTTTACTGCTTTGTCTCAGTATGGGGCTGTAAGTGAACAAAAGAGCAGGCTGGGAAACCAAATGTAGTAGACCATGCTTTTGTAGAAAATGGTATCTGGACTGGGGTAGACAGTGGAGAAGGTGAGAAATGGTCAGATTCAGAGTATATTTTGAAGGTATATATTAAGGACATATTTTGACAGTACTGACTGATGGTTTAAATGTGGAATATAAGGGAAATCAAGAATGAGTCCTTGGTATTTTGGCCGGAACAACTGGATGAACAGTAATAACTGCATTTAGTGATAATAGGCAACTGGAGGAGGAGCAGATTTGGGATGGGAAAGAGTTCTGTTTTAGTCAGCAAAGTTTGAGATACCCATTTAACAAACAAGTGGATATGTCTTATAAGGTGTTGGTTACTTGAGTCTGAAATTCAGAGAGCTATTCAGTGGCACAAACTGGATGAGATTATGTAGATAGGAGAAAGGTGCCTGGGATATTTAGGGTTGGGAGAGCCAGCAAAGGAGACCGACAAAGAGCAGCCAGTGAAGTAAAAGGAAAACCAAGGGAGATGTGATGCCACAGGCTAACAGGTGAAGGAATTGTTGCCCGTTTTCAGCACTGTGGAGGAATTAAGATGAGGCCAAGAAGAAATCATTGGGTTTGGCAACAAGGAAATCTCAGTCTCTGAGGAGTGGAGTGAAGAGGGGGACATGGTGACTGTACATAACTTTCAAGATGTTTCTGTGAATGGAAGGGAAATTGAGAAATTGAGCAGTAGTGGAGGGTAAATGGAGTCCAAGCTGGTTTTTAAAGGTATTTTTAAATAATTTGAAACTTAGAGAAAAGTTGTGAGAATAATTGGGAGAACTCCCATATACCCCTTATCTGGATCCACCAATTTTTTAACGTTTTGCCACATTCTTCCCACCCACCCCACACACACGTAATTATTTTTTTGATCATCTGAGAGTAGGTTGCATACATCTTGCCCCTCTGCCCTTTAACCTGAGTCTGTATATCTTAAGAGCCAGGATATTCTGTTCTGAAAGCACATATAGTTATCGAATTCAGGAAATTTAGTTTTTTACAATCTGTATTACAATTTTGTCACTTGTCCCACTAACATCTGTTATAACATTTTTCCTCCAGTACAGGATCCAGTCTAGGGTTTTATACTGCTTTTAGTTGTCATCTTTTTAGAAAAAGAGTTTTTTTTTTTTAATGGAACTTTGCCATTTTCTCCTCATAACAGCCCCATGAGATAGAAGTACTATTAATTATATCATTTTATAGATCATAGGTTAATTATTCTTTCCATGACTAATAAGTGGCAGAGCAAGAACTCAAAGTCAAGCCAAGGAACCCCAGGGTTTGTACTCTTAAGCTCTGTATAACAGTGCCTCCCATGGAGTGCTTGGAAAAATCTGAAATTCCATGTTTCAAGTGGGCAGATAAGTCAAATAAATAGATCAGAGGCACTGATTCTTATATTAAAAGAATGATTTTAAACTTCTAGATCTGGATTATAACTCTTTGTAATGGTGGATCAGAGTGTAATATGTCACCTTGATGAGCATCAGGGCAGAAGGAAAGCACAAGGAAAGTGAAGATATTTACACTTCATATGTAAATTTTACCAGACTTCAGTATAAATGATATGTTTTCAGAGTTATTGCTGCTGATTGTTTAGAAAGGTAAAATAAAGTACTTGGGTTAATTCTTTTGCGGTAAAGTTTAGTTGGCAGTATATATGGACATGGACTAAAGAGTCCTGATATATGTTTCAGCTCATAAAATGCTGCTTGTCAAACCTTTATTAGAAAATATTAGGAGACTTAATTTAGGAAAAGAGCATTAAACAGTGAATCATTGAAACCACAGATGCTCCAGAGTAGGAATTAGAATGCTCCATTGGATTTTTAGTTCAATAATGTTTTATACAGTTTTCTGTTACACAGTTTTGAGGGGATAATGGGTAAAGACTTCTGTTGGGTAGAAACCCAAGTTGTGATGAAAATTTTTGTACATAACATTTTCAGCTAAAGATTGTTCTTACTACTGAATGACTTTGGTAAGAAATGACCTAAACCTGGTGCAGTGCCATGCCCTTTCACAGGAGCCCAAGTATTTGCTGAAAGAATCAAATGACATGAAGCTCTCACTCAGGTAATTTAGTAGTCCCAGAACTACACTTGAACAATTGAGTTGAATACAAGTTTCCCTGAAGACTTGGAGAATTTCAGTAGCAAGTATAAAGAAAAGAAGTAAGGCTGGTTTTTGTATGTAGAATATGACCAGACTCATTATTTACTAAATGTTTTGCATCTAGAAGCTGAAAAGGAGCATGGTCTTTAGTTGCTTTATAAATGAGGAAATGAACCAAATGAGTGTAAATGATTTGTACAGGATTGCCCAGGCAGTTCTTTGTGCAGAGAAGAACTGAGACAAGAGCCCCAGATCTCTGACACGCCTTTTTTCCTGATGTTATTTTGGCTCATCGTGGCACAGAAGACTTAAAGACCTGGGCAGTTTGTCTTAAAACCCCATGAAGTTACACTGCTGCTGGGAGTTGAAGTGTCTGTTTCGCCTCCCCACATGTCATCCTTCCCTTGGTCTGACACCACCCCACCGTAAGTCAAGGATGAAACGGTGGAGAAACTGTAAAGGTAGTAGGTTTTTCTGGAGTCTTGTTTTAGCACAGGTAGTAAGCTCAGAATCAAGAGAGTGGTATAGTAGTTTAAGATTTAATGTGGATTGGTTCCAGGACCCCCACCCATACCAAAATGCACAACGCTCAAATCTCGTATATAAAATGGTGTAGAACAGTCAGCCTTCCACATCTGGCATGTGGAACCTGTGGATAGAAAGGGCCGACCGTATTACTGTTTTGTTGGATCGCCTAAGTTTGTATTGCTGAAATATACTAGGAGCTCCCTTTTATAATTGTTCAAATAAAGCATGTGTTTATCCACCATATTTGTAAACAGTGGTGCCTCCTGGAAATCATGATAAGAGATGTTTTAGGTCCTTTGAGATGTGGACTGAGTCTTGGGAAGAAGTGTTACCTGAAATCTGGCATCACAGTGAGGGTAAGTTACTACTGTCCCTACATATCCCACTAGTATAAATGTTAATAAAATGAATTTGAGGCATTTTTTTTTTCCCTTGATGGCAGCAGAGGCAGTGATGGCCAGTGCTCAGAACCAAAGTAATATAATTTGGAAAAGGCAAGAGAAGGGAGAGGAGGAATAGAAGTAGATGGGTAAGGAATTCTGTTGTCTGTAAAGAGGGTGCACACCTGAACTGGCAGCTGGTTTTGTTCTTGGCTTTCTCTATTCTTCCTATTCAGTCTGCTCTTTGCCCATCTGGGTATATTCATTATACTCAGTACCTCTCAGAGACTTTCATGCCAGCTTTCAGATTTACTCTGGTGTTCAGCCTGAGGAAATTGATTTACATGATAGTCATCAGCCTTCATCAGTTCCGAGCCCTACAATTCTGAGAGAACTCCCCTAAAAAGTTCAGTTCCTTCTACTTAAAGCAAATACATTTTGGGAATAGTTTATTTTTGTATATATATATATATAAAATTATGTGATTATATATTTAAATAGTTATTTACTATTTCTATTCTGATTAAGTGCTTCTGGTTCCAAGGAAGAAAACTTAATTCAGATTGTCTTAAGAGAAAGGGAGAGATTTATTACTTTTTTAAAGTCATTTGTGGAAATAGAAAGCCATCTGGAAGCAAGGCAGCTCCCAGAAGCAGATACTGTCACTCTGGTGGACCATGTAATCTTGCTCAATGCTTCCTTGCTTCCTCTCTGTGCTGGTCCATTCTCCTCTGCTTTTGCTTACAATTCTTGCCTCTTTATAATTTTGTCATGTGTGTGGAATCGAATGATGGCCACTTGCCTACCACATTGTGACCTTTTAGCTTCTGCTTTGAGAACTGGTAAATGCTTAAATGATCCTAGTACTTCCTGTTTATATTTCTGAGAAAGGAAATTCAATTGACTTAGCTTATCTGTTTGTGCTGGGATTCATCATGTGGAGAGTTGGGTGCCCAATCCTGGTTTAATTAATTGCATTTAGGAAATGCAGTCACAAAGTATCAACCTTGCCATTAGAACCATTGGTTAGACATGGGCTGCAGGCTACTCAGTTTCCTTTAGAAAGAGCCTTTGGTTTTACTGATAATTATCAGAAAACCAGTGCACTATGCAAAAACAAAGAGAGAAAAGAACCTTATAATATAGAACTGGATGTTGTTACTATGTTTTTAAAAATAGAAATCAAATTATTTTTCTTAATTAATTTGTAATGTTGGCTTCTGGGTCTTGATTTCTCCATTTTTTAAAAAACAAGATAGGGATGTTGTCTAATGCTGTTTTCATTTTGGAGATAAGATGTTGGGATCGCTATTTTCTAATTACAGTTAGTTTAAATTGATAAATTCCAATTCATGGGATGAGGGGGATGGATGGTGATAACCACATGATATTTATTTGGCTGATAGATAACTCAGTGTCTCTGTTTATAAGATAACAATAAGCTTTTCAACCCAAGGTTCAGTTTTTAAGGGTATATTCTTATAAACTGAACACTTCCTTAGTATGTATAAGAGATTAGTGTTATCTTTTATGTCTAGTGTAATCTCAGATTTCCTTACCATCTCACATTTTTTTCTAGATTTTATATTCATTAATTTTTTTATGTGTCAGTCTTGGTTGAGCCTCATTGTTTCTTTGTCATGGTAATAAAACAACAGACTTGAACACTCAGAGTATGTGCTGTTGTTTTTCATACTAAACAATTTGTTGTATATACCATCTATCATACAACATTATTTCCTGCTTTTTTTCCATTTGTGGACTATCTGTAGAATTTATTTTGTGATATTCTTTTCCTATCTCCTTGCATACCATGAAGACTGCCCTTAATCACCTACTTAGTTTTCACCCTTATAAAATTTTTACAGACTGATTACACTTATATCTGATTTAATATTCACCGCTTGATTTCTGGTTCTTTTCTTTGTTCCTCTATTCCTCCAGTATTTCTCTTTTGATTTTTCTATTTCTTTGGAATATCAACTCATTTAAATGACAGGTCAGACAGCCCATTTTGTTGCATATTCTTTGATCATACAAAAATAATTTAAGTAATCTTCATCTTAATTCTATCTCATGATACAGACTATCATCAGTAAAGCTGTGTCTTAATGATAATTTTAGTTGGGGGGGTGAAGTGTGAAGGGATTGAACGTTAAGTATCTACTATTGCATCATTTTACATTCTCAGTTAATCTTCCCATCAATACCATTTCACAGATAACTAAACTATGGCTCTGAAAGTTAAGCTACTTTCCTAAAAAAGACAATTGGCAGAACTGAGATTGTATGTATGACTCTGGAGCCCATGCTTTTCCTCTACTCTGTCTTCCTGCTTAGCAACAAAAATAGTGTAGAACAATATTCAGCTCAGGCACTAACATTGTGTTGGATAAAAATTGATTTCCTTTCATGAGTTTTTTCTGCTGTGTCTGTCTTCCCACAGCTGAAATATGAATGATATATGCCCCTGTATGTGTGAGTGAGATTTCAATGAACAAAGGAAAGATTAGATAAAAACTAATGATAATCAGCCTACTGACTACTTACCATGTATCACCTTTCTGTTTTACTGTCTAAACTGCTCTGACCCTTTTACCAATTCAGCCCTGGCCAGTGAGCATTGTGCTATGTTCCTTTTTCTGTTTACACTTGAAAATGTGAAATATTGAATCATCCCATTACACTTTAACAATCAAAGATAGTTTTGGACATGAATGAGAAACTCATAGGGCCCTCTCACTTCAGAACTTTAGGAGGAATCTAGCTGTAATGAAACAGTATACTTGTAGTTACCAAAATGATCTGTAATGGTTGTCCCCATGTGCTACCTAATTTTTCAAAAAACTATCAGCTTAGCTCCCTATCAACTATACAGGCATGTCTCACTTTAAAGTAGATACTAAAATAGTGAATCATACCTTTTTTTTTTTTTTTTTACTTATAATTTCAGATGTGTTATATGGGAAAATATTTGGCTATTTGCATTATAGCCCTTTTTACCATCGTCTTAAATACAGTAAGTGCAGCTATAATCAATAGCTTGCCTGCTGCTGATACATTTTTAATCATTCATTACCAGCGTTTTACCAAGAGCTATTATAGTCTTGCTAAGGTACCTACAGATTTGTCTTCATCTTGCATGTATGTCCACACATGAACCATCAAGTAAGTAATCAGTGTAGAGTGATGTTACTTTAAGACAAGCTGTTCTTTTAATTAATTATACTTCCATATTTTATGAACTATGAATTAAAGAAGCAGTTTGAAGTAAAAGAAACATTGGACCAGAAAGACATACATTCCAACCCAACGTGTTTTGTTTTTTTGTAGAAGTAGTAGTGAAACTGTCTTATTTATTTTTTATATATTACCAGCTTTATGGAGATATAATTGACATATAACATTGTGTAAGTTTAAGATATACAACATAATGATTCGATATATGTATATATTGTGAAATGATTACTGCAATAAGGTTAGTTAACATATCCATCATCTCGTGCAGTTACAAGTTAAAAAAAATTTGGGGGCGTGGGGTGAGAACTTTTAAGATTTATTGTCTTAGCAACTTTCAAATATATAATACAGTATTGTTAACTATAGTCACCACGCTGCACATTACATCCCCAGAATTTATTCATCTTATAACTGGAAGTTTGTACTCTTTTGATCACCTTCACCCATTCCTCCCTCCCCTGGCCCCTGGCTACTACCCGTCTGCTCTCTATGAGTTTTAGGGATTTTTTGATTCCTCATATAAGTAAGTCATACAGCACTTGTTCTTTCTCTATCTGACTTGGCATCGTGCTCTCAGGGTTCATCCATGTTGTCACAAATGACAGGATTTTCTTCTTTTTTATAGCCAAATAATATTCTTGTGTGTGTGTGTGTGTATGTGTGTATCATGTTTTCTTTATTCATTCTTCTGTCAGTGGACACATACCTTGGTTCCATGTCTTGGCTATTGTAAATAATGCTGCAGTGAACATGCGGGTACAGATACCTCTTTGACATAGTGCTTTTCTCTCCTTTGAATATATACCCAGAAGTGGAATTGCTGTCTCATATAGTAATTCTGTTTTTAACTTTTTGAGGAACCTCTATCCTATTTTCCATAGTGGCTGTACCAATTTACATTCCTACCAACAGTGCACAAAGGTTCCCTTTTCTCCACATCCTCACCAGCACTTGCTATCTCTGTTCTTTTTGGTAATAGCCATTCTGACAGGTTTGAGGTGTTATCTCATGGTGGTTTTGATTTGCATTTCCCTGATGATTAATGATGTTGAGCATCTTTTCAGTGTTGTTGGCCATCTGTATGTCTTTGGAAAAATGTCTGTTCAAGTCTTCTGCCCACTTTTTAATTGGGTTGTTTGGGTTTTTTTGATGTTGAGCTGTATGAGTTCTTTATATATTTTGGATATTAACCCTTTATCAGATACATCATTTGCAAATACCATTTTCCATTCAGTAGGCTGCCTTTTCATGCCAAAGGAGTTTAGTTTGATGAATCTCATTTGTTTATTTTTGCTTTTATTTTCCTTGCCTGATCCAAGAAAATATTGCTAAGACTGATGTCAAAGAGGGTACTGCCTGTGTTTTCCAGAAGTATGTTTTCAGGTCTTACATTCAAGTCTTTAATCCATTTTGAGTTTATTCGTGTAAATGGAGTGAGAAGGTGGTCCAGTTTCATTCTTTTGCATGTGAATATCCAGTTTTCCCAGCACCATTTATTGAACAGACTGTCTTTTCCCCACTGAGTATTCTTGGCTCCCTTGTCAAATATTAGTTGACTGCATATGCATGGGTTTATTTCTGGGCTCTCAGTTCTATTCCATTGGTCTGTATGTCGGTTTTTATGCTAGTACTGTTTTGATTGCTTTAGCTCTGTAATATAGTTTGAAATCAAGAAGTGTGGTGTCTCTAGCTTTGTTCTTCTTTCTCAGGATTGCTTTGGCTATTCAGGGTCTTCTGTGGTTCCATATGAATTTTAGGATTGTTTTTTCTATTTCTGTAAAAAAAAAAAATGCCATTGGAATCTTGATAGAGATTGCATTATCTCTGGATGGCTTAGGGTATTATGGACATTTTAATAATATTAATTCTTCCATTTCATGAACGTGGGATATCTTCCCATTTGTTTCTTCTTCAGTTTCTTTCATCACAGTTTTATAGTTTTCAGTGTACAGACCTTTTCCCTCCTTGGTTAAATTTATTCCTAAGTATTTTATTATTCTCTTTGATGGTATTGTAAATGGAACTGTTTTGTTTTTTATTCCAGATAATTTGTTGTTAGTGTATAGAAATGCACCTGGTTTTTGTATGTTGATTTTGTATCCTGTAACTTTACTGAATTCATTTAGTTTTTTTATAGAATCTTTAGGATTTTCTATGTGTAAGATCATGCCATCAGCAAACAGAGACAATTTTACTTCTTTTCTAATTTGGATGCCTTTTAGTACTTTTATCTTGCATTGTTACTTGGTATTGTGGTTAATCGTAGTAGTGAGAATGGGCACCCTTATCTTATTCCTGATCTTATAGGAAAAGTTTTCAACCTTTTACCATTGAGTATGATGCTTCCTGTGGGTTTGCCGTATATGGCCTTTTTTATGTTGAGGTATGTTTCTTCTATACCAAGTTTGTTGAGAGTTTTTATCATGAATAGTTACTGAATTTTGTATGTTTTTTCTGCCTCTGTTGACATGATCATATGATTCATATCTTTCATTTTGTTAATGTGATGTATCACATAGATTGATTTGTGTGTGTTGAATCATCCTTTCATCCCAAGGATTAATCTCACTTGATTATGGTGTATGATCTTTTGAATGTGCTGTTGAGTTTGGTTTGCCAGTAATTTGTTGAGATTTTTTTCATCTTTATCCATCAGAGATACTGGCTTGTAGTTTTCTTCTAGTGTCCTAACTTGACTTTGCTATCAGGGAAATGCTGTTACCTCGTAAAATGCATTTGGAAGTGTTCCCTCCTCTTCATTTTTTTGTAAGAGTTATAGAATTGATATTAATTCTTTTTTAAATGTTTGGTAGAATTCACCAGTGAAACCATCTGGTCCTGAGCTATTCTTTGTTGGGATTCAATCTGATCAATCTTCTTTCTCATTATTGGTCTGTTCAGATTTTCTATTTCTTCATGATTCAGTTTGGTACATCATATGTTTCTAGTAATTTATCTATTTCTTCTAGTTTGTCCAATTTATTGGTGTATTATAGTGATCTCTTGTGATCCTTTGTATTTCTGTGGTATCAGTTGTAATGTCTCCTCTTTCATTTATAATTTTGAGTTCTCTCTTGGTTAGGCTAGCTAAAGGTTTTTGTCAATTTTGTTTATCTTTTCAAAGAACCAACTCTTGATTTTGTTGATCTTCTCTATTATTTTCTTTTTCACTATTTCCTTTATTTCTGCTTTAATTTTTGTTATGTCCTCCCTTCTGCTAAACTTGGGATTAGTTTGTTCTTCTTTTTCCTATTTCCTTGAGGTATAAGCTAAAGTTGTTTATTTGATATCTTTATTTTTCTTGATGTATGTGGTTATGGCTGTAAACTTTCCTCTTAGAGCTGCTTTTGCTGCATCTCATAAGTTTTGGTATGTTGTGTTTCCGTTTCAGTTTGTCTCAAGATAAATTTTTATTCCTTTTATAGTTTCTTTTTTGATCCATTGGTTGTTCAGGAATGTGTTCATTTCCATGTATTTGTGAATTTTCCAGCTTTCCCCGTTACTGATTTCTAGTTTCATACCATTGTGATCAGAAAAGATACTTGATATAACGTCTGTCTTGAATGTGTTGAGACTTACTTAGTCGCCTAACATATGATCTAACCTAGAACGTGTTCCGTGTGCACTTGAGAAGAATGTGTGTTCTGTTGCTGTTGGGTGGAATGTTCTGTATGTGTTTGTTATGTCCATTTAGTCTCTAGTGTTATTCAAGTCCAGTGTCTCCTCATCGATTCTCTGTAAGAGTGGAGTATTAAAGTCCCCAGGTATTATTGTATTGCTGTTTGTTTTTCCTTTTAGTTCTGGTATTATATATATGCTTTATATATTTAGGTGCTCTAATGCTGGATACATAAATGTTTACAATTGTTATATCTTTTTGATGGATTGATTCCCTTATCATAATATGATGAACTTCTTTGTCTCTTTAGACCATTTTTAGTTTAAAGTCTATTTTGTCTGCTATAAGTATAGCTACACCTGCTTTCTTTTGGTTACCATTTGCTTGAAATATCTTTTCCATCCCTTCACTCTTCAATCTATGTGTGTCCATAAAGATAAAGTGAGTCTCTTTTAGGCAGCATGTTGTATCTTTTTTTTTTTAATTTCTTCCAACATTCTTTGTCTTTTGATTGGAGAATTTAATCTATTTACATTTAAGGTAATTATTGATAGGTAATGACTCACTGTTGCCATTTTGATAATTGTTTTCTGTTTTGTAGATCCTTTGACCCTTTCTTGCTGTCTTTGTGATTTGATGGCTTTTTGTAGTGTTATACTTTGAATCCTTTATCATAATCTTTTGTGCATTTACTACAGATTTTTCCTTTGTGGTAACTATGAGGCTTACATAAAATATCTTATAACATCCTATTTTAAGCTGATAACAACTTCAAGAACATACAGAAACTTTATACTTCTACTTCTCTCCCTATCACATTTTAGGTTATGGATGTTACAGTATCCATATTTTTTTACTGCTTATCCATTATCAAAGTATTGTAGCTATGGTTATTTTTAATACTTTTTTTTTAAACTTTTAAACTAGAGTTGTAAGTGAATTAAATACAACCATTACAATGTCAAAGAATCTGTGTTTCATAATATATTTACCATTACCAGTAGGTTTTATACATTTATATGGTTTTAGGATGTTAATTAGCATTCTTTTACTTTACAACTTGAAAAATGTTCTTCTATCATTTCTTGTAAGGCAGGTCTAGTGGTGATGAAATCCCTCAGCTTTTGTTTGGGAATGTCATTATTGCTCCTTAATTTCTTTTTCCTTTCTTTTTTTTTAATATTTATTTATTTATTTGGTTGCATCGGGTCTTAGTTGTGTCAGGCAGGCTCCTTACTTGTGGCTCGCAGGCTCCTTAGTTGCATCAGGCGAGCTTCTTAGTTGCGGCTCAAGGCCTCCTTAGTTGTGGCTTGCCGGTTCCCTAGTTGAGGCACATGGGCTCCTTAGTTGCGGCTCACCGGATCCTTAGTTGTGGCATGAGAACTCTTAGTTGCAGCATGAGAACGCTTAGTTGTGGCATGCATGTGGGATCTAGTTCCCAGACCAGGGATTGAACCCGGGCTCCCTGTATTGGGAGTGCGGAGTCTTAACCACTGTGCCACCAGGGAAGTCCCTCTCCTTCATTTCTGAAGGACAGCTTTGCTGGGTATAGTATTCTTGGCTGACAAGTTTTGGTGTTTTTTTTCCCCACTATTTTGAATATGTCATTCCACTCTTTCCTGGCCTGCAAAGTTTCCGTTGAGAAACCTGCTCATAGTCTTATGGGGGCTCCCTTTTATGTGAAGAGTTGCTTTTCTCTTGCTGCTTTCAAAATTCTCTGTTTTTGACTTAAGACAATTATAAATTTTTGACGTAGCCCTTTTTTGGGTTTAACCTATTTGAGATC
Source organism: Eschrichtius robustus (assembly GCF_028021215.1). Lineage (NCBI taxonomy): Eukaryota > Metazoa > Chordata > Mammalia > Artiodactyla > Eschrichtiidae > Eschrichtius > Eschrichtius robustus. The sequence goes on from NC_090825.1 coordinate 56,718,946, forward strand.
TGGATGTTCATTTCTCTCCCCAAGTTTGAGAAGTTTTCAGCAATCTAACCCAAGTCTTAACGTTTACTAACCAACTGACTTTCGGCAAGTTGCTTAACATAACTGAAACTGTTTCCTCAACTCACAGTTTAGTTTTGAAAATTATAGATAAAGTGTGACAGTACTTTGAAAATTATTAAGCACTGTGTTTACCTGAAACCACTAGGCAATGATCAGCGAACATTCTGAAATGGAATTTACATTCTGAAATGGAATTTACGATCATGTTAATAAAAGAGGATTTTTTTCTTAAATCAATGTCACGGAAATGACAACTGTGTTAGAGTATGGTTGACATATTCAATGAGGATAGTCAGTTGAATGTAGCATTGGGAAGATCTCTAGTAAAGCTCTTTAATGAAGCTACAATGCTAAAAGAATCAGGGACCTAATTTACTTATTTTGTATATTTGTATTTAATGTGTGGGCTTATTATTTAGAAAGGTTTTCTTTCAATTTTATGAATGTCTTAATATTGCCATCTGAAGAAAGATGTGGTTATTACTTGCAAGATAAGTTGATTTGATATATGAATTTAAATTGTATTTGGCTGGTCAAGGACCATAATTGTCTAGTATGTTTTATTTATAATTTACTTAACGTATTTAATTTATATAACAACTTTTGTTGTTCCCCCGTATCTTGACTTTTCCCAAGTTTCCATTTCTAAGAACCTAAGTGCAACTCCTTACCCAGCCTCTGTCACTGATAAATAATGAAGTAAATGACCATTGTACTTAATAGCTTCCAACACATGCAGTCCTTACCAAGTAGTACAAATTATGATGTGACTTTAAACAACATGTTCTTATGTTTTGGTTTTCATCAAAGACATTTTTCTAGCAGTTAGAATATTTCCATGTTAATCAGTACAGTCTGCATTCCCTTCCACTTTCTTCTGTTTTGTGTCATTTCTGGTACAGCTAGGACACTGCTGCTCATTAGAGTAAGAAACTCATGAAAATTGCCAGGAGCAGATTTATTGAGTTAATACAAAGAGTCTCAACTGGCTGTATATTAGAACCACCTGGGAGTTGTTTAAACATACCCATGCCCAGGTGCCTAGGCTCCACTCCTACATTGAGTCAGTGGGGGTCATAGGGAACAGGCATCATATTATTTTAAAGGCCCTAATGAGTATAATGCCCAGTCAGGGCTGAGAACCACTGGTTTACATAGCTTAACGTACATGGAGAGTGAGACCAATTGTGATATTAAAGAGTTAAAACAGTTAAATCTGTCTTAGAAATCAACAGAGAATTGGTGTTTTGATGATGAAAATTATATGACCAAAAGTTAAATATATGGGAAGTATTACTCCTATCAGCTTTTTATTTTGATGTACAATAAGTAGTTTGAATTCTGAAAAGCAAAGTGCCGTTATCCCACCTGAACTAATGAAAGGAGACCCTTAAATAAGAGAGCTTTTGAGTTCTTGGTGATGCATGGAATAGAAAGAAAAAGATAAGCCTACCCACGAACTCTACCCAAGAGTTCTGTTAAGGATTAGTCACATGTTCGTGGAAGTGGCAGAATGAGAATAATATGGCAGCATGAATCAGTGCACAGGCTCTGGAGTTGGGTGCATCTGAGCTTGAGTCCTGCCTTTGTTCTTTACTATTTGTGTGACCTTGGACACATTACTCAACTTTTCTTAAGCCTGTTACTCTTCTATAAAATGGAGGTAATAGTAGTCCCTACTCACGGAATTAAGTGAGATCATGCATTTAAATCACTTAGTATAATAACTGGCACATAGAAGTGCTCCATAAATGCTAACAGGGTTGCTTTTTTTACTAGACACAGTCCAGACTTTGGAATTACACAGATGTGGTTTTGAATGCCCAATCTGCCACATACTGGCTGGGCAAGCTACTTAACCTCTTTGAACCTCAGTTAATATAAAGTAGACTTAATATCTACCTCATAGTGCTGCTGTGAATATTTAATGAACTGAATTATATAGGAAGTACCTGATTGCAGATTGGAGTGAGTTTTGAGATCTAGTTTTCCTTCTTGTAACCTGCTCATTTTGATACTAGCCTTTTTTAAAAAATGTTTGTTTGTAAACTTTAGCACTTGAGTCACATGACTAGTCGTCTTCAGAGGTCTTCCTGAAAGGGCACTCTAAGAATACATTTATTTAAATTTTCCATAGTACTTATTTTTCATTTTCTTTTTTTTTCTGTAAATCTTTCAGCTCTTAGATGACAAATTGTAATGCCAGAGGATTGTAATTTTAACCTCTTAGCATAATTCTTCCAAGTGGTGAATGAGATCCATCACCCTAATCAGTCAAGAACAATTTAAAACCTGCTATGTGTCTAGCACCATGTAACATCAGAGGGTCTGTATGCTATGGTCCCTGCCCTTCAATCTAGTTGAGCTCATTTCCTCAGGTAGCTTGGGCTCAATGGTTGCTTTTGCTTTTTCCTCTCTTTTTTTTTTTTTTTGATCCTTAATCTCTGATTACTTTATAGAATCTCTTGAAGAACCTTCTAGTTCTACTGATATCTATTATTTAGCAAGCCTGTCGACATTTTCATTCTTTGACATTAAAAAAACCTCATTTTAAAAAAGTTACTAATAATCATTTGCCTTTAGACTTTCCCTTCTTTCCCTTCATACCTGAATTTTGGTTCAATTTCTTATAAAAGTTTTATTAAGTAACTTTTTAAAAAATAGCATGCTCTTTTTAGCCCTCTAGGCATCTCTGATTTTTTTTCTTTCTTGTTCATCATAACATCTTTTTGTAAAAAACCAGTGTAAGAGACATTTTATTTTGGAAGATCTGATTCACATTCAGCAAGTGATTCAGCAGATGACTTAAGCTGTATTTTGATTTATCTGCTTGTCAAATGAAGATAATACTTGCCACCTACTTACAAGAAAGGGATGTTGTGAAGATCAGATTTAGAATGTTTTGAACTCATTTACTCAATGCTATTGAAATATCTCATTTTTATTATATTTTCACACTGTATACATACTGCTTTTTTAGATCTATTATAATTTTTATAATAGTGAAATACGATTTTTACTTCTCTACCTCACTACAAAGGTATCAAATACATGTTATTTCTTTAGTATACAAATGGTTTTCTTTATGATTAGTTTCCCAGTTTACAGAAATTGATGTTTCTGTTTAAAAGGCAGTTTATCAGGGGCTTAGAGACTGGACCCTGGAACCAGGTTAGTTGGGTTTGAGTCATGGGTTTGAGTCAAACTTCCTAACATAGTCTGTGAGGTCTTCGTAGCCCTACCTTCCTCTCACTTTCACTTTTTAGTAAGTCCTATTAGATCTCAGGTAAAAAAGTCACTTCCTCAAGGAAGTCCTTTCCTGACCTCTTAACTGGGTTAGCATAATGTCCCCACAGCCCCTGGTACTATCCCCTACCATAGTCATTCTCCACTGAGGCAGTGCCACTCTCTGAGGGGGGAGGGGAATGTCCTAGTAATTGGGAGGTGCTCTTGCCACTTAGTAGGTGGAGCTGAGGGGTCCTAGATGTTCATCATTAAGAACTGTCTGGAGCCCTGAATGACTTTTGAATGTCCCATTAGGGAGTTACATAGGTGAAAAAAATCTGTTCATAGCTGTCAGAGCCTAGAGCCTAACTTAGTTTCGCATATACACATGGAATTTTTTGCAGAATTTTAATTAAATGTTGAGTTTTCCAGGAATAAAACTACTGTATTATTGAAGGAAGATTGTACCTTGTTTTGCGTGGAACTCTGCCAAGAATTGTTCACCATTTTGGGAAATCATGTCACTGATGGCACCATTTATCACATTCATGGTGATTCACCATATAGGTGGAAACATTTGACTGCTCAGTAAATATTTGTTTGAATTTAATTGAAATTAGGAGAGAAGAAAGACTCTGAAGCATATGGGAGAAAAGCACATCTTTCTTCCTGGCAGAATATTTTCTTTTTTTTCCTATTGCACTTCAATCGCATACTTCATTCATAGATAGTGCATGTGTCTCTGTCACTAAATGAGAACTTAGGGCAAGAACAGTATTTTACTTACCTTTGAATCTCTACTGCTCACTGAGTACATGGTAGTTGCTCAGCTTAATATTTATTCAGTTGAATTAATGGACAATAATAGTATTTGAGTAATGAGCAACAATAGTATTTATTCAGCAAATACTTACTGAATCACTCTGCTAGAGTGATTCAAAGGGGCAAAAAGATACTGTCACTGCTCTCAACACATGATGTGTTGCTAAGACAGACCTGGAAATAATTATAATATGACAGTTTGTGAAAAGGAAATAGCCATAAACTATAGATTTGTAATGAAAAAAATACTTAAGTCTTGTGGGAAGGTCCTACAATAATGTTACAGAAGAGAAATAGTATCCAGTACCAATCATAGTGCCAAGGAAGACTCTCAGTAAATACTGGGAAACTGAGTAGAGGAGCATATATCTGAAGAGTGAGATGGAGTTTGCCAAATGGTCAAATTTAAAGAGTTCACTCCAGACAGGAAGTCCCTATTCAAAGGCTCAGAGGTATGAGAGGCGCAGCTGGTATTGCTGGAGCATAAAAGTTGGAGGTTGAGTTGTAAGAGATAAAGCTGTCCCTGGAGGTGATGGACCAGATCATGAAGAGCCTCTTCCATGAAAAAGAAGTTAGATTTCATCTTGCAGGCAGCAGAAAATCATTGATTGATGTAACAAACAAAGCCACTAAATTTCAAACCATACTGTATGCCAGGCAAATATCTATAATCCTATTACAGAGTCAGTATGTTCTCACTTTATAGTTGGGAAACTGAGGCTGAGAGAGATTAATTAACTTGCGCAGGTTTTCACTGCTACTAAGTGAAAGAACTAGGATTTAAATTTAGGTTGGTTGAGTCCAGCCCTTCTGTCTGCCTTATGTTTACTTTTTCAACCAGTCTGGCTTCTTTACCTCTCATAAACTCCAGTAAATTCAAATTTTTAATGTAAATTCAAGTTCTTAACAGTTTAGGACTAGAGTAAGTTTTAGTCTTCTGAAGGCCAAGATGTTATCTTACAGTAACTTACCTCTTGCAAGCTTTTTATTCTGGTGCCAGCTTCTGTATAGATGGTTCAAATAACTGTCTTGGCTTATTGAAATGCCTTTTGGTGGGGGAGCGGGGACTTACCATTGAATGTCATGGGCCAATCAGCGTGATTTGTGTACTCTAAAAGAGAAAAATTTGAAGTACTATTTCCCCTTTCTGAAACATTTCTGAGTCTTCAGTGTGCAAAAAGAATGGTAACTATTTTAAGAAAATTTAATATTAATCTTGATATTCTATTTAATTAATATAGATGTAGTTTACTGTTTAAATAAACGATTTCTACCTCATAATTCTGGTGTGCTTGGTTAGCTTGAAGTACTTCAGACATTATCTAAATAACCCTGCGATATCTCTGGCTACCCTAGGATAAGATTCTTCCTAATTTTAATGGCTATGAAAATTTGGTAAGTTCTGGAGATAGAGGTGGCAATGGTTGTACAACAATGAAAATGTACTTAATGCCACTGAACTGTACACTTTAAATGGTTAAAATGCTAAATTTTATATTATGTATATTTTACCACAATTAAAAAATGTGGTATAGAAGTTCAGAGTGGCCTGAGATCTCTTATCAAGCAATTAACAATCAAATATTTTTGAGAGCCTTTTGTTCCAGATAACTTGAGTAAGGTGTGAGGGAACAGTTTATCTCAGTTCTTCCTATCTCATCATCATAGGCTGATCACATTAAATGTTCTTAATACTAAGCTATTCAAAAAGAAAAAGAATTCTGTTGATTTGATGCAGGGATAAAGAAGGAAGCATGGTAATGATATGGGGCAGCCATCCTCAGGATAGGTATGATGAAGGTATCTTTTGGACTTGGCTGCTGTTGGCCCCTGGCATTAGTTTCTTTTTCAGAAAGGCAGCTAAGGAGTTAAGTAGGTATCCAGTTGTCACCTCAACAGGTGGGATATGCATGGTAGCAGCTCAACTCATAACTAAGGCTCAGACTTTAAGGTTCCTCACCCCCTCTTCACCCACTCCCTCCCCCGTCCAGGAACAGGAGAAGTTTTAAATGTTCACCCATTAGATTAACCAAAATTAAAAGAACGTGCTGGTGGATATATGGGAAACATATTATTGGTGAGTGTGGATTTCAGCTGTTTTTGGAAAGTAACCTGGTAATAACTATTAGAAATGTTTAAATACACATACTTTTGGCCTAATAATCACACTGGGTTGCCATTACTGGCTAGGGGGACATTAGTACAAGAATGTTTTTTGCCGTGTTGTTTGTAGTCACAAAAAAGTAGAAGCAACCTGGAAGCCAATCAGGAAATAGTTGAACAAGTTATGTTCTATCCATTCTAAAGACCAATGTGCATCTATTAAAAAGTGAAAAGTTAAATCTATATGTAGTGGCCTGGAATGATGGCCATGCAATATTATGTGTTTTAAAGTTTTTAGTTAATAGAGTGTAGTATGTGGCATGATCCTAAAAAACAAACCAGAACTATGTGTATGTTTGAGAATAGAGAAAGGTGTAGAAGGATTCATATCAAACTGTTGAAACTGATTCTGTCAGGGAGGTGAGCTTAGTGATGGAATTGAATTAACTATTTTGTACAACCATGTTGTTTGATTTGTTGTAATATTGTTTTTGTAAAGTTTTTTTGAAGTTTCTGAAGTAAAAAAGTCAAGAGGGAAAGGGGAGAGGTCTATAGTGATAGAAATTATAATAGGGATTATGGCATGGGTTGATGACCGAGAATGGGTACAAGAGAAACCTTGGTACTGGTAATGATCTTTATCTTGATGTGGATGTTGGTCACACAGGTATTCACAGGTATTCACTTTATAAAAATCCATCTAGTTGTATGCTTATGATTTGTACAGGTTATTGTATAATATCAATTAAAAGTTTATTAAAATTATGGCACGTCAATACAATGGAATACTTTTTTAAAAAATACTTTTAATATTTAATGATATATGGAATTGGCCAAGAAACAAGACAATCCCATTATTATAAAATATATAAACACACAGAATGAAGACTGGCATAAAAACACTACAGTATTAATAGATACTATGTCCAGATATCATTTTTGTTTGGGGGGGTTTTGTTTGGGGGTTGGGTCATTTAGGAAGTTGATAGAATTTGGTGAGCAAAGCCAGACTACAGGATATTAAGCGGAAAATAAAGGTGAAGAAGGAGAGAGGAAAAGGTTTTTTAAAAATAGAAAAACACTGCTAACTAGAGAGGTACTGTAAGGTCAGGTAATTTTTTTTAACCCCTGCTAGGAAGGGACTAAATTCAGCTGTCAAACCATCAAGTAGTAGTAGATCCAGATGAAAAAAAATCCTCTCCTTCAGCAAATTCAGTTTGATTTTTACAATAATTCATGCCTGATACTTAAGTTTTGTTTTTGTTTAAGCATTTAGTTTTAAAGGAACTGTCATCGATAAGGTAGTTTCCATTGATTGTAGCAGATGCAACTCATGGTAGTTTAAGAAACCTATATTCTCCTCCCAATCTTAACTAATTAACTGTTGTAATTTCCTCTGATCTTTTTGCTCTATAGTTGCCACATGGGGGCAAATAATACTTCCTCCGGTCGGAGTGATAATAAAATGAGAAAATGTATGTGAAAACACGTTAATAGAATTAAACACTATCCAGTTGTAAAATTGCGTTATTTTTCTTGTTTTTCTTAAGCCCAAAGTCTTTAGTTGTGAAATGCGGTTATTTCAGGTGGAGTTTATTTCACGTAAAGAGTTCAAAAGTTGAAGTTTATGAAAGGATGCATTTTTTCGGTCAAATTATGCAAATGTAAATGCAACATGTAACTACATGTTTATCGAAGTGTGGGTTGTGATTGCAATGCATCTTTAATATTTTAGACTAAATATTAGGATTTAGTGCTTTATATATCAAACTGAAATGTAAACATTTTTATTTCTTTAAGTGTTGTTGAGCTGTCAGGGGAATTACCAGGCTTTCGTCCTTATTACAGTCATTCTTAATCACTAACCATGTTAACTTAAAATGACTGAAACCCAAAATCAGATCTCTTCAGGTGTTTCGCAGGGATTTTGATAAGGACTTGATTTTTGATTAGCCCTTAAATCAGTAATAATCTGGATGGAACTAGAGTTGGGTTGGAGAAAACTGCGTGGCACTAGGACCCAGGGGGCTCCCGTGAGCGGATCTAGGGGCCAGATTGCAAATTCGCGGTGACTCAGTCTGGTCGGCTCCTTGCGCTCGGCGGCCGCGGCGGCAGCAGCAGCAGCAGACATTGGCGGCCGAGCTGCTAGGATCAGTTTCCCTGGGTTTCACCGTCCGAGACTTCTTTCGGGGCGCCCCAGGCAGGTCCGAGGCGTCCGGGGAGCGCAGGGGTCGTTCTGGCGGGGAGGAGGTGGGTGCTTGGCGCGGGAAGCCCTCGGGCCTGTGCACGGGGAGTAACATTTGCTCCGTCTCTTCCTGTGTCTGGCTTTATTTGCAGCAAACCAAGATGGAGTATGAGTGGAAACCTGACGAGCAAGGGCTTCAGCAAATCCTGCAGCTGCTGAAGGAGTCCCAGTCCCCCGACACCACCATCCAGAGAACCGTGCAACAAGTATCCTTTCCGAGGCCTCGCCGCCGCCCGCGCAGCTTGCCCCGCGCGGGGCCCGCTCTCGGCGGCCGGGTGGCTCCCGCCGCCCCTCCCCCTCCTCCCGCTCCCCGGATCCCTCCGCCCTTCGTCCGCCCGCCCGGGAGGAGAGGCCCGCCCGCCGCCGCCGCCGCCTCGCGCACGCGGCCCTCGTGCCTCCGTTTCGGAGCGCCACAGCGCCCGCCGGTTTCCGGCCCGCGGGAGGCTGGGGGCTCCTGGCCGTCGCCCGGGATCGCGACATGTGAGCCGGCCGCTCGTCACGTCCCCGCCCGCCGCTGACCGGCTGAGGGGGTGGAGAGCGGAGCAGCCGGGTGCCGGCGCGGACCCCCGACCGACGCCCCGGCCCACACAATGCGCGGAGGGGGCGGCGGGCAGAGCGCTGCATGCGCGGCGGAGATCGGCGGCCTGAGTGGGGTGGAGCTGGCGCGGGGTTTGAACCGCCTGGGTGTTGGGCCTGGGGTTTCTGCCAGGCCCTTGCCCGGAAGGGCTGGAAACCAAGAAGTGAGGGGTCTCAGGCCTCTCACCCCGGGGCTGTTCGTGCCAACACCTGTTGCGAGCTCCCTGCCTCCCAAGTGAGATTTTCTTTTTACATCTTTGGCGCAAGACGGTCTGCTTAGTTACCAAGTCTTTACCGAGTTTGCTGGTCCTATTACTACGGATTTAGAGGCAGAAAGACTTAAGAGAAGAAGCAAAACCTCTACTGTGTGTACTTTCTGTAGTGCCCGAAACTGTGGTCAGATGGAGAGCTCTTGCTGCATCCAATAAGGGAAACAAATTCACCCGATCAGAAATAACCGTTTTATCTCTTATTTTAAGACGAAGTTAATTGTTTAGGAAACTTAAGTCTGCTGTTTGCAAAAAAAAAAAAAACAATTCTTAATTTTTATTGTTAATAAACAGGGAAAATTGCTTAGTATGGAATTTGGTAAGTAAGCTCTTTTGGCGTAGTTTGGACGTATTTAAATTTAAAACACTATAAACGTTAAGTTAAATACAGTTACTTGAGAAGTTCTGGTAAATAAGTTTCTCAAAGAAGTACTGCATTGCTGTAACTTAAAATTTTTCAGTAGGTAAGTATCTAGCCTTTTGGTTAATTAATACTGCTTATTTTAAAATGGAGGTGTTAATGATTTAGGTCTACTTGGTTTGGTTTTTTTTTTTAAGCCATTTCGCTTGTATACTGCTAGTACTGAGGGAAGAATAGTCGTTTTGGGGTGTATTGGAGCTTGTATTTGAAGCATTATTGTGGCTCAGTCTTAATTTGTGTTGTCATAGCTGTAGAAATGATAAATGTTGATATTTGATGAATTGTAGGTGTTATGTGACAGTTAATTTCTTAAGTTAGCCAATCCCAAAACTGCATTGTAATTTCTTGTACAGCACTGTATATCATAATTTTTTGTTTTAGTACATATTTATTAAGTACCTTTTATATGCTCAGTACTATGCGTGCGCTAGGAATCAAATTTACGGTTTATTCTGTGTGCCTGGAGCATAGTATGCCCTCTGCATAAGGGACAAATTGAATTTCAGTAGATAAAGGTTAATAGTATTTTAAAAATATGCACTGCTTTATATTTTCAGAGTGCCTAATAATGACCTTGTTCTTTTGTGTCTCCTTTGGAAGGAATGTAATTATTGTTTTTGTATAGGCTTGAGCACTTTCAGAAAGACCGTTATACTATTATGGATAGATAGCTCAAGTTCTAAGAAAGTGAACCTTATCAGGAAATATTTATGAAAAATTATTAGCATATCAGCATGCTGTTAATCTTGGCTGTTCACTAAAGAAAGAAATCACTAGGATTTTTTTGGTCAAAGAAAGTACACCTTGGAATTTTTCTAGAGAAATGTATTTTGATATTAATTTATGTTCCGAGCACTGAACACTGAGAGTATTCTAGTGTATAATAAGTAGCTAATATGGTGTGCCTAGAGTGTGTATCGTGGATTTAATTTAAAGATTTAAGTCTATTGAGAAAATTCTGTCTAATAAAACACAATTAGAGGTGTTATTAAAAAGCATGTTAGGGATTAGAGGGCATGAAGAAAGACATAGTAGACCATTATGTCATTGTTGCCTGCCAACAGAATGAAATACCTGCATGTTGGTGTCACTGGAAACGTTAGGTCTTGTTGCGGGGTGGGGGGCAAAACTGTAGAACTGTTGCAGTGTAGTAATTTCATAATACTGACTGTTATATAATAAGGCTTGATATGTAGATTTGCACATAAATAGCATTTTATCTTAACTTTTTGAATTCTAAAGAACAAATGAGTCTGATAAAAGCACTTTAAGTTAAAAGGCGATTTTATAAAGTTAATTTCCCTAAGTGATCTTTAAGAGACTTGTTTTTGTTTCTTTGGGGTGCTTTTCATTTTTGTCATTATTTTATACTTAAATACCTTTCTGATTAGGGGTTTTTTTTTAAGTTCAAATAAATCAAAGAAATTGTTTTGAAAATTTTTTCCATATGATATGCGCCTGTGCTGAAGGTGGAGCTTGGCTTATGTTGTCTTGAATATAATTGATGTAAAATATTAATATTTCAGCCATAAAGCGCACAAGAGGTTTAACACAACCATTGGTGTGTTCTTGGAATAGCATATTGATGGTTTTAATAAGATAACTATTCTTACTGGAAAAAATGCAAGGCTAAAAATCACAAAAGAGATTCTTGATTTTAGGTTAAAAGTGCCTAATTCCTTCCTTAGATTACACTGAGAAGTTTCCTTAACTACTGTTTGTTCTAGAAACTGGAACAACTCAATCAATATCCAGACTTTAACAACTACCTGATTTTTGTTCTTACAAAATTAAAATCTGAAGGTAAGTAGGGTTTGTGTTGGTAACTACTTAAAAGTTTCTTACACTTCAAATTTTGTCTTTGAGGTGTGTTAAAATATACGAAGAGTGACTTATTTCAAAGGATTTCATTTTGTAGTAACCACTTGCTTTAAAGATGTGGAATGAAAGAGCTACTATCACTCTAAGCATTTGGATGCTTAATGAGCATTCAGTTGTTAATTGGGTGTTTTTGTAATAAATTCACTCATTCTTTGCAAATGAAAAGAATGTTGCAAAGTCTACTTTGGTGCTTTGCTTCAGTCCTTTTACATGACTGTCATAGAGATAGATTTCTTTTAATACACAGATTGAATGCAGGATTTGCTAAATAACTGACTATATGTGTGATCATATTTGTATGATTAAAAGTTCATATAACCAAAATGAAAAGTCATGTATAATCCCATCACTCAGAGACAATTGTTAATCTCTTAATTCTGTATTCCTTTATATGGCTATGTACTGTTTTAAATTTTAACCAGAAAAAGGATCATTCGATTTATAGACTCCTGTAACTTTTTTAAACCTTCTAACAGTATACATGAAACTTTTTCATTAACTATTCTACAACAGTTTTAAATTATCTCTATATAACAGCCTGATTTTTAAATGACATGATCATCTGATTTTTTTTTTTAAAGATGTAGATATGTAATGACCTGATTCTTTCTTTCTTTTTTTTAATTATTTTTATTTATTTATTTATTTATTTATTTATGGCTGTGTTGGGTCTACGCTTCTGTGCGAGGGCTTTCTCTAGTTGCGGCAAGTGGGGGCCGCTCTTCATCGCGGTGCGCGGGCCTCTCACTATCGAGACCTCTCTTGTTGCGGAGCGCAGGCTCAGTTAGTTGTGGCTCAGGGGCCTAGTTGCTCCGCGGCATGTGGGATCTTCCCAGACCAGGGCTCGAACCCGTGTTCCCTGCATTGGCAGGCAGACTCTCAACCACTGCGCCACCAGGGAAGCCCAGATCATCTGATTTTTAAATGACACGGTCATTTGATTGTTTCTAATACAAGTAATGTGTCCATCTCGACTTTATTCATTTCACAAGTATTTATTGAGCACCTCTTCTTTGCCAGGCAGTTTGCTCGCTCAGGGACAATAAAAGTGAACAAAATAAATGAGAATCTGCCCTCGTGGCGCTTACGTTGTAGTGAGAGGTGTTCTTCGTAGAGTTATTTGAGTATTCCCTTCCTGGAACATTGTCAGACACCCAGAACGCACTCAAATGTTTTTTGAGCAACTGACTGGCCTCTAAGTGAAAGCACCATACCCTTTCAGAAGCCATAGTGCAATTAGTAAAAACTACTACACTTGGAGTTGAGAAATAAGTCTTAGACTCTGACACTCATTTCACCTCTCTTGCTTTTTTCAGCTACAAAATGCCTGTGTTAGCCTACCAGACCGTCCATAAGGTTTCAACTCCAAGCACTAGCGAGTGCGTTAATGGCCTTAAAATCTCACTAATCTTGTATTTATTCAGATTTTAATAATTCATGCACAGTATAATGATTTATTTTGAATTACTTTCAAATTTTCTAGTTAACTTTAGGGATTTTAATTTGTGATTGAGGCATGTAAGAGAAACTTCTTAAATTTCTAAATTTAAAGTTTAAGAAACTAGAAAGTCCTTCAACATATCTTTACATTCAGCGATTAATATTCCTAGTTTGATAAATATACATTAATGTGATGTGTTATTTCTTAATATAGAAATCTTATTTTTCCCACATCATAGTTGTAATCAGATAATTCTATAAGGACTTAAAGATTTAGTAAATGAATTTTTCTAAACTATATTGTTTAATTTGAAAAATTTAAGTTTGTTTTCACCAAGTCATCTATTCTGTCATGTCCTCATCCTGAATTCCAAATATTAAGATTGGTATAATATTATACTCTTTCTTAAAACTTTTTTGGGCTATGAGGATACATCAGAAGTATTTTTAAAAGCAGACAAACTTACAATTCAGATAGCAGCAAGAGAGGTTGGGTGTGTAACTGCCTCCCAAAAGACCTGTTAATTACAAAACCACAAAATGTTGGAAAGGATTTTATGTAATACTTGGTATTTCTTCCCGTGTTTATTGATTTATTTGGGACACAAGTTTGCTATATCTAGTTTTCTATTTAAAAAAATTAGCATTGATGCCATCCATATTAGAGAAGGAACATAAGTAAATTCTTGAAATGAAAATGCTTATTTATTTAGGAACCTTTTTGCCATTCCTCATGTGAATTTGTTTACACTGAATCATGGAGTAAAATTTTAGATGTGGAGAGACCTCAGAGATCAGCTCATCTCCTTCCCTCACTTTACAGATGAGAATTGAGACCTAGTAAAGTAGTCTTTTTAAAAAGAGGATGTGGTTAATTTTTGGCCCTTCTAAATGAATTTGGGACTGGCGATATTTTTAATTAAAATAAGTATTTTGATATAAAATATTTTATGTTTTTAATTTTAAATCATTTCACCTCGTGATTTTTTTAAAACTTCATCTTGTAATCTTAATTGTAAAAATGATATAGTGTATTTCTTATAAACAAATACACATGCCATTTAAAATTACATGACTGAATTATTAATGGCTGACTTAAGACAAAAAAGCTTATTGCTCGAAGAAGTTAAATTTATAAAGTTAAATAAATCTATTCATTTATTTTATGGAAGTTTTAAACTTTCAAGAGAATTTAGAAGTGTTTTTGTTTCATTATAGGTTACTGATTGAATGATGGTAATTGAAACCAGGAAGAAATTTTTAGAGGGTGACATAAAAAGCTCGTAGGCTATATTGCTGTGATGGCTTGAATGGGGTTTATATGCAAAGAAACACTATCTTTTTGCCTCCCCCTGTTCTGTACCCCTGAAGATTTCAATGCCAATCAAACTTTGAGAGCATACTACTAGCTAGAACAAGCTTGGGTGGTTTTATTTTTTAGTAAAGTACGTAAAACAGGAGTGCTGAAACAGCATATTGTGTTCAATACACCAGCTGTTCATGTCTTCTAGCCCTTTGAGGAGGGTGATCCTGTACCGTGCATCGAGTGTAGGCTCTGGAGCTGGACTCCTAAGGTTGATGTTTTGGCTTCCCCACTTCGTAGCCTTGTGTGACTTTGGTAAAGGCCTCAGTTTCCTTGTTTGTGCAGTGGAGATAATAATTCCTGTCTCATGAGGTTGTGAGGATTAAATGCAAACTACTTGGAAAGCACTTAGCAGTGTTTAGTACCTAATAAACATTCAGAAAATGTTAACTGTTGCTAATATTGTTGGTGATGAGGCAAATTGTTAAAGCATTGGTTATATTCTAATATTAAATTGGTTCTTGGAAAATTTGTTAGTACCATCTACGGATTAAACTTCTTTTACGTAGATTCTGTTTTTTAAAAACTTCTGGAAATTTAAATATTGTTTTACCCCCCACCCCCCCCCCTTTTTTTTTTTTTTTTAGCTCAGAGGCAAGTGAAAAACATGATATAAATGAACGGCAGTTATTTGTATGTGAAGGTGATCCCATATGTTCTTTGTCCACTTAATTTTTTAATAGGCTATCTTTAGTGACTAATACTTTCAGATCTGTAATTTGATGTTCATATCAGGTTCCAATAAAGCTTGAGTACATTGGCCATATATAAACTAAATTAACTCTTAAATTAAATCAGTGGTTCTCAACCAGGCGCAGTTTTGTGTGTCGTCCCCCCCCCCCCTTCCCGCTGCCCAATGAGACATTTGACATTATCTGGAGACATTTTTGGTTGTCACAACTTGGAGAGGTAATACTGGCACCTATGGCCAGTGATACTGCTAAACATCTCACAGTGCACAGGACAGCACTCCTCAACAAAGAATTACCTGGCCCAAAATGTCAATAGTGCCAAGGTTGAGAAACCCTGAACTATAAATCATGGAGCTAATCCTTGGATAATCATTTATGGTATTTTTTTTCCTGGTTATAGCAAATTAATGAAATGTTACAATCAGTTTCTGAATACATTTTTAAAGTTACCGTTCTTGGTATATTTTGAAATGAAAACTACTTTAAAACTCAGTGCTGTTGTTTTGTTACAGATGAACCCACAAGATCATTGAGTGGTCTCATTTTGAAGAATAACGTGAAAGCACACTTTCAGAACTTCCCAAATGGTGTAACAGACTTTATTAAGAGTGAATGTTTAAACAATATCGGTGACTCCTCTCCTTTGATTAGAGCTACTGTAGGTAAGTAATCTGTTACAATTTTGCTTATCCTGTTTGTAACTGGGTTGGTTTCTGACATGACAGACCATTTCCATAGGAATTTTTATCATCCATTTCATGTTGAATTGTGATGGGGAAAATAATTTTCATTGCTGCTTTTGAAATAATGTTACTAAAAGCTCTCTTAATCCAGCGAGACCAGGTTCACTAGTAGTTGCTTAATCAAAGTTGGTTACAGTGGGGCATTAACAAGTGATATTAATCTAGGACTACTGTTTTTTCTGTGGGTTCCTTAATTATGTCTTCCTTGTGTCATACATGGGGTATAATTTCCAGTTTCACTTTCTTTTGCATGTAAAGAAAAACTTCTTTGTAAAACATCTTCCGTGTAGGACCTTAGATTTTCACTGTATCCCCCCCTTGTTTTTAATTCATATTTGCCTTGTCTGTACCTAATTACAGTAATTTTTGAGTCTTTTAAGTGTTCAACTTGTTTTCAGTGAAAGAACAACTTTCTACCATTTTATGAAAGACTGTGTTAAAATGCTTAGTTTATAGTAACTGGAATAAGTAGGTTTGGGAGCCAATACAACTGACTGTGGGTAAGCACACACATCATCTGGTAGAAGCAGAAATAGACATGTACTGCAGAATAGCCCACCAATGGGTAGATTCCATATGCCATGAGGTTTCAGCAGCTATGTTTTACAAGGACCTGGAAAGCCTCTGTTAATCTGGCAGGTTGGTTAAATGGAATTCAGTTAAGAACCTCCATAATGAGTCAGTCATTTTCATTAAAAGTTCTTTGCTTTTGTATATTTTGTCTCATGGTAGGTTTGAAAAGTACCCAGTTCATCTCTGACTCAAAAAGCAGAGGCTCTGTAACTTCCCTCCAAATATTAAACATTGCCATCATTAACACTGATTTTAAATAGGATAGGTAGAGGGCATTTTTACTTTGAGGAAAGGGTCTCCCTAGGTTATTCTGATGGACCCTCATATACTCCTAATTTTCTACCAGACTCTTGACAGTGGTAAAAAGGATGGTGAGTGTATACCAGTCTTTTTAAAAATTTTTTAATCTTAACAGTACATACGGTAAATCTTGCCAAGGAAGTGTACTGGGAAGGACCACATTTCAGTGACTGTGTGGTAATCCATTAGAGAGGTGTAAAATTGTTTCTCCTTGTTAAAGAATGTATGGTTTGTAATTTTATTATTTCAGTGAACATACTTTTATGTATTTCATACACAGGTGAGAAAGTTTCTATAGAATTCATTCGTAGAAGTAGTATTACTGGGTCAGAGTGTTTTTTAAACATTTAAAATTTTAATAGGTATTGCCAGGCACATCAGTTTTCACTCCCATCTTTGTTGAGTCCACTGAGAATTACAGTTTTTCACTTTTTGCAACTGCGTTGGCATTAGAATATTTTTTGAGAGTGGATGAGATTATATGGGGCCAAATTAATTTGAATTTGTCAGTCTGTCAACATTCTTTAATATTCTCTCAGCAGAAGTCATGAATGTCAGCAGACTCTTAGTACCAAGTTTTAGTTTGTGTTTAATTTTTATTATTGCTTGTTTTAAGACATGTTTGGTTTCCTTTAGGCAGATCCAGAAATTTCTCTTTTCCTCAATTCTTTCATGTCTTAACTTCAGGAAAGAATACATGGCAAGAAGGAACAGATCTACTGTTAGTCTCGCTGCTTTTTGATCTTACTAGAAGGCCACTTAATTGTACGGCTTATATCTTAAAAATGCTGTCATTTTAAGACCCTTACCATATAATTTAATTTTTCTTGTGGAGAGTAAATACTCTTTACATTTTTTAACTCTTTACCATTGGGAGCAACCTTCCCAAAACTAACAATGGAAAACTCAAAGAGAATTTATATACACAGACAGTAGAATTTGCTGTTCAATAATAATTATTGAGTATCTACTATATGCCTGGCACTTTGTGTGCCTATCTCACTGAATTCTCAAAATAACTATGAAGAGAGAACTTTTTCTCTTCTTTTAAATTTTTTTTACAGAGTAGTATTTTGAATTACATATAATTTGCCTACTGTTAGTTTATACTCTTAATTAAGGTGCTAAAAGATCTGTAATCACCAGGCATATTACATTATGGTACTAATATTAAATTTACTAAGGCAGAGAAAAATACAAAATTTTTGTGTTACATACATATTTCTGTATTTGCATGATCCTGAGCTATTACAGCTAAGCCACACAACACAGTTGAAATAATCCAGTCAGAGTGACATGATCAGTCAGCCTATGCCACTAGCCTCCATGATCCAAAATCGCTTTGCCAGTGATTCATCCTTGGAATGTTCTGGGCTAATGGCTTATGTACTTTCTCTCTCCCTGCCCTGAGTCATGGCTTTGATCCTAGGTTAAGTCAGAGAGCTGATCTTACCCCTTTTATGTGTTTTTATTTGAATCTAACAAACTCATACTCATCACCCAGTGATAAGTGCTGCTAATAACATTTTGGTGTATTTCTTTCTACTCTTTTGTATATAATTTTTATAAAATAGGGGTAATTTTAATTAGTAGAACTATTCTTGATATTGTTGGAGAAGGGCAGGTTGTAGTCTTTTGTACAGGTACTTGTTAAAAATGCAAAGAGGGTGAAGTGTTGGAAAACAAGATTAGAATGGATCTGATTTATGTTGGGGTTTCCACAGATGTACTGTGGTGATACAGTGATCCTTGGTGAATGTTACTGTTGACATGGTTTGCAAGTCATACACTGATTTGGAACATTTAAACTGTATGTGTGTGTGTGTGTGTGTGTGTGTGTACGTGTGCACGTGCATGCGTGTGCACACACACCAACGTGCAAACGTGAGCACTCACATTGGCTTGTGGTGGTTCACAAGGCAGTATCTAACATAATGCAGTCAGATTTCCTAAAGGGGTGTGTTTTCTTTCAAGGTATTTTGATTACAACTATAGCTTCCAAGGGAGAATTGCAGAATTGGCCTGACCTCTTACCAAAACTCTGTAGCCTGTTGGATTCTGAAGATTACAACACTTGCGAGGTAAGGATTTTTGCTTCATATATAATTTTTCTATTTTTCTTTTCATGTTTATTAGTAATATTGAGAAAAAATAATTCCTCTGAAACATATAACTTCAAAACTTAGAAGCCTAAAGTTACCTTTTTGTTTTACATTAGTGATCGTGTATCTTACTGTTTAAAGACCGTTAAGTTATAAAACCTGTTTACTATATTTCCTACAAGGAAATATCTTCTGTCTTTGTATTTTAAAACTATTCTTGGGTGTGTGTATATGTAATCAGCAGAGCAATTGTCAAGCTTAATCAGGTGAAGTAGTATTTTTCGAAGATGGGCTTAATTAGATTTACCAAATTCCCAGACTGGGTACATTTTCAGTGTCTCTAAGTTGTTTTTGTGCCTCTTGTTGTATGGTATGTCTGAGGTATATGTAGTATACTACATATTTTAAGTTTTAAGTATATATTAATTATAATCTCTTGTTTGCCACTGATCAAATCAGTAGCAACCTTTCTATTTGGGGAGATGAAAGGGAATCTGTATGGATTTGTTTTCCTGTAATTTCTCACTTAATGAGTACCTTAACCATCTCTTTCATTAGCAGGCTTCCAGTTTGGATAGAAATCTGTTTTAAATAGAAATCATTTTAGGTGTTTTGCCTCTCAAGGCAGTGACTTATCTCCCTCTCAAAAAAGAGCAAGGCTTGGAGGCAGGGCAGGTGCAAAAATAACCTAATAAAAAGGAATCAGGTGGTCTTTTTGACTTAACGTTTTGTTGCCAGATCCGACTTGGGGAAGAGAGGACCAGGGAGAGGGAAAGCTAGCAAAAAGGAGTCTTAAAAAGTCACTCTTCTCCCTCCCTCAAAGAAAAAGAAAACAATCTTGCATTCTCATATATACATTTTCTAGTAATGCCTTGGAAGGTTACAGAAAAACTAAAATAAAAATAATATTTAGCCATCAGGTAACAGTTGATTAAAATTTAAATAGTGCTTTGTTATAATGATAACATAAAAGGAAGCCAAAATTTTAAGCAAGCACTTTCCAAGAATAAAAAGTTTAAACTGATAAGCATGAAATTGTGGAGCTACTAAGTCATACAGTATTCTTAAATTAACCTGTAGTGTAGAGAATAAGTCCCAAGGTGCTGCTGATAGAATTATAAGCAGAGTAAAGTAGGTGGTTGAGGTAACTGGTAGGTTAGATATTATATACAGGAGCTCTCTAGGTAAGCCACTTGGTTGTAAAGTGGTTGTAGGGGAAATTGCCAATTTGAATTGCCTGCCCTTTTAACAACTTTTGTCAATGAATGGTTTACAGATAAATAATTTTTTGATGATAATTAAGACCTCCTTTTGTTCTTCAAAAAGAGAAGTGGTACAATGGTTAAATGCACTTATACGTAAACATAGAGTTTTACATTGTTTTAACAAACTGGTATTTAATAAGAGAAAAATTAGTGTTGACGTAAAATTGGCAAGAATACTTCAGAAGTTAAGTTTTTTAATTAGATGATATTATTTACAGTCCCTGACGATAAAATTCTAATTCTAAGACATTTAATGCTAAAATTAAAATGTACCATTATATTTAAACTGAGGTTTTAAATAACTCAGTGGTATAATAAATTTCTCTTATAGCTGATGATTAAATGTATAGATTTTATGATGCAGGTTTTATGCGGACTGGGAACATTAATCCATACAAATTGGTTAATATTCCTCGATTTGCTTTTAAAATGGCTTCATTTTTAATTCTAATCATTGAAATGTCTTTTACAGGGAGCATTTGGTGCCCTTCAGAAGATTTGTGAAGATTCTGCTGAGATTTTAGATAGTGATGTTTTAGATCGTCCTCTCAACATCATGATTCCTAAATTTTTACAGTTCTTCAAGCACAGTAGTCCAAAAATAAGGTATCTATATAGCCAATATTAAATTAATTTATAAACTCTGATACGAACCTGACCACTCCCTTATTTTGCAGTACCTACTATTTTTGCGATCGGCAGAAGATAACTGGCTGTTCCATAGAGGTGGACTTGATCATTGAAATCTACTCCTCTAATGACAGCCTGTGAAATGTCACTACTGAAATTTTCATTGACTATGACACTTCTCCACCATCTACATGGTTAATTACATTTATAATGGTTAACAGTCACGCTTTTAAAGTCCTTTGTGTGAGGCTGAAATTCAGTGTGGGGCGGACCTTGTCGGGGTTGACACATACTGTGGAAAAATAGCGAGCATAAGGGGTTAGGTAGCGTGTGTTACGTAGCACATTCTTTGTCACAGGCAGCAATTGTGCAGAAACCCTGAACAAAGTAAAGTAGCAAGGCTTTTCTGAACGATCAAAGCCAAGATCACTTAAGAGGGAACAACAGTACAAAGTCCCTGGAGTTAGGAAGAAACCTTTTAGAGTGACAGAAGAAAACGATTTTGTAGCACAGTAGGAAATGAAGCTAGAGGGGTAGAGAGTAGCACATTACAGGGGTGTGTTTACGCCAGTAATCGGCACGCTGTGACCCGTGTGGCCAAATTCAGGCGTGACTTATGAGCTACAAATGATTTCATATTTTAAAAGGTTGAAGTGGGCGGGTGGGTAATAAAGCTGCCACAGACGTCTTATGTGGCCCACAAAGCTTAAAATATTTACCTTTTGACTTTTGGCAGGAAAAGTAGATTCCTACTGGAGCAATCTGAACAAGGATATTATGTGATCTTATTTATATGTGTCAAACAGGTAGTGGGGTTTTGCATAATGGAAATTGGGAAACCAGTTAGAGCCTGTTGGCATAATCCCGTTGGGAGATTATGGTTTGGACTAGAGGAGAAGTGGAGGTAGTAAGTGATTAGATTATGGGTATATTTTTAACAGTAGTGCCATTAAGAATTGCTATGGGATTAGATTAGGTATGTCAGAACACATAGGCTGTAGAACAGTCCCCATTTTCAGTTTCAGAAGGAATGCATACCCATTATTTTTAAATCTAAAATAATAAATTTCCGTTATGTCCCCATCCAACCTCCCACTCTTGAGAGCGAACATGTCCTTCCAGATGCTTTTCCACTTTCTTAGTAGCATTAACATATTGCTCCACAACCTGCATTTTTCACTTAACACGGAAAGAATGTGAAGAATATGTTTAATACATAGAGAGTTTTGACTCATTCTTTTTAGGGTGCGCGTGTGCACGTATGGCTGTACATACACTGTAATATTTTTGTGGAGGAACGTTTAAATTCTTGCCAGTCTTCTGTAAATGGAACAGAGCTTCAATGAGTATATTTTGAATTTTGTTTCTAGGTCTCATGCTGTTGCCTGTGTCAATCAGTTTATCATCAGTAGAACTCAAGCTCTGATGTTGCACATTGATTCCTTTATTGAGGTAAGATTTGTCCTCCCCCCACGCCACCTTATTTTTGAGGAGGTTAGAAACTGTTCATTGCATGTAGTTTTATTTTATAAATACGATAATTTATAATTATGAGCTGTCAATATTTAAATTATTTCTGATAGTATTAAAATTGGGTACAGTATAAACTTTGTGATTCTCGTTAACTGAAAATAAAACTGCTTTTCCTCTCACGGAGTTTTCTACTTGTGCAAACATTGA
This sequence comes from Eschrichtius robustus, assembly GCF_028021215.1. NCBI lineage: Eukaryota > Metazoa > Chordata > Mammalia > Artiodactyla > Eschrichtiidae > Eschrichtius > Eschrichtius robustus. The sequence continues at coordinate 56,741,336 of NC_090825.1, forward strand.
TTATGGTATGTGTGTGTTTAATATCTTGATTATAAAAGTTTCTACCTCAATATACTGTTCAAATTGCATATGGAAATTAAATCTCCCAGCTCGTTTGTGATGTTAGAAACATGAAGAAGTTGAATAAACTTAATTTGATAAAGAATCTGAAGGTGTAAATGAAAAGGATAGTACTTCTATTTTTGCATTGGGTTTCAATGTAAAATGAGAAGTTTCAGGGGGGAAAATTGGCTGTTAAAGCTCAGCGTGCATTTCTAATGGTACTTTTTAACTTTTTGATAAAAGCAGAAAGACAACAGGAGCATAGTTTTTTGGCCATTGAACCCTAAACAGTAGAATTTCTTTTCAGAACTTCTGCTTGATAACAGCGATTGTGAAAGGATTATTAAAGTTCCTTAGGCACTTCACTTTTATTTTCATCAAATGAAATTTAAATAGTCTATTCCTTTTCAGCTCTCCTTTAAAAAAAAAAAAAAGTCCTTCAGAGACCATATTGCTGGTATTCCTGTTGGGAAATTACAAGAAAGAAGGGGGGGAAATTATGTCTTTTTTTTCTCATCACTTAAATTGACAAGCTTCTTTCTAAACATCTTTTACCAATAGACTACAAGTAGTAGCCATTAGAATCCTCAAACCATTTGAAAATTGAAATGAAAACATGCATCTTAAATACATTTTACTGAATACTTACTGTGACTCAGGCACTGTGCTTGGTGCTAAGGATACATAAAGAAATTTTATGCTTCAAGGTGTTTTCAGTCTAGTTTGGTATAGAGGGTAGTGGACAGTATTAGAAGTTTGGAGTAAGACTGCCTGTGTTCAAATCCCAGCTCCACAGCTTAGTAGCTTGTTAACCTTGGGCACCTTATTTAACTGGTATTTTCAGTTTTTATAAAATAAAGCTAATAATAGACTTACCTTGTTGGATTGTTTAAAAGGTATTGGCTAAAAATAAATTGGAACAGCGCCTGCTACAAAGTAAGCACTCCACATGCTAGCTACTGCTATTATTTTTAGAAGCAGTAGTAGCTTTTATTGTAACTATCATAGTATTCCCTCTTAGTGTTCTTCTCTCATGGCTTATTAAAGAGAACAGTAATAGACATACCAGCATCTTATACAGAAATATAATTTAGAATAAAATAAATTCTTTCTGAAAATAAAAATTCCACAGGGCCATACTCAGCAAGTGGAACAAGAACGTTTCCTGGCATTTAATAATATTTTCCATTAGTGTTAAATACCATATTAATACTTCTCTGCTACTTGGTAATCCAGTAAGATTCACCCAGTTCTTCATCCTGTAAGAGTAGTAAACCTCCAGAGGAGGCGCCTGACACATGGTAGGCTCTCAGTAGCTATTTGCTAAATCAATAACTGGTTGGTTTTCTTCAGTCACCAGTGTTTTTATCGGGGGCTGAAATCATGCCTGCTACGTGTGACGGTACTGATGAAAAGTGTGTTGGTTACTAATACTTGGCTATAACATACCTTGGCAAAGCTGGGTATTCATACTCAAGACAATATCAAATTTCACGAAGGATTTATATAAGCAGCACCTGCTGGAAAAACCGTATTCTTACCGTGTAAAATTAAAAGAGCAACTACAGAGTTTTGAAAGCCTCAGAAGTAGAGGCAGGACTTGGAGAAATGAAAGTTTTAAAAATGCTACAACAGTACTTCACATATTGTCGCATTTGATATTTAAATTTTTCCATCGTCTTACCCATTTCTTGTAATATGATTTCAGGTTCATCTCTTTGGAGATGTTTCTGTGGTCCTGGGAAGAGACAAGGGAACACATTGGATTTTACTTAATTATTTTAATCATCTTTTTACTGCTTTCAGTATGTGTGTGTATGTTGTGTGTAGATAAAGTAAAACCTCAGGAGTGAGATAGGGAAGGCTTAATTGTTTTTACTTCTGACATCTCCACTTGAACCTCTGCAAGAGACAGCTTTTTCTAGTGGAGGCTTGTTGGTATAATGAAATGAGTGTGGACTCACCCATGATTTCGTGAAAACCAAATTCAGATTCCCCCACTTGCTAGCAAGTTATATAATGTCTAAACTTGTAAAATTGAGTAGCAGCATCTTGGAGTTGAGAAGGTTAATTGAAACAGTATTGTTCATTCCGACTTTTTTTTTTAAACCTTGTAGAGAAATTTAACAGCATAAGATCGATTGCTACTATTACTATTTTTTCAATAGTTGACTCAGTGAACGAAAGCAGTTTAGGGTCACGTTGTTGGAAACTCAGTATGTATTTCCCAATTGTTGGTGCTTTTATAGAATGTATGCCTGTTAAGAATCGGTGTTGGTAGGAATAATCTCTTAACAGACAGTAATTTTGAAGAGTAAATCAAACTGTATTTTAATGATTATCTCTAATTCTGGGTGATCTGGGTGAATGCTCCTATGTCCTAATGACATGGTTTTATTCTCATAAACTAAAGATTACTTCAAGATGCAACCACTCATACTCTGAAAAATGGCTTTAGATCATTTACCAAAATCATAATTTTTGGCAGTTATCATCCTGCGTCTGTCTTATTTTATAATCTAACGCTATAAAGTGTTAGTAGGGCCAGTTAATTCATAAGCCTTTATTTGTACAATATCTTCTTAGGGTTTCTTTAAATGTTGCCACCTTGCAGATTATTGCTTATTATGTATAAACCCTTTCTAGTATGTTGGAATACTTAACTAGAAGAAAATATTTCTTGTGCAATAGAATCTCTTTGCATTGGCTGGTGATGAAGAACCAGAGGTACGGAAAAATGTGTGCCGGGCACTTGTGATGTTGCTTGAAGTTCGAATGGATCGCCTGCTTCCTCACATGCATAATATAGTTGAGGTAATACAAGCAATTTAAAGGCTTTCTCCTCATCTTCCCCTCAAGAAAAATCTTGGGCACAAAACGTATAGTGTGAAACCACTGTCTTCCAATTTATTTGTCACATTTGTTTGGGGGGGGGGCTATAAAAATTAGTTATGATCATCTTGAAGTTAAAAATTATCTTTATGGCGATTTTTCTTTCATGAGATATAAGATGTTATGGAGGGGAAAGTTGTTTAAAGGAGTAGATAGCTTTTAACCAGTGTAACTAGGAAATATTTGGATTATTTGTATTTATTAGATATGGGTTAGGCCAAGTTTGTTTTCGACCCGTTAACTGGTAAATTGATCTGATCAACTTTTGATTTATGGTAACAGTGATAACAATTTCTGAATAGAAAATACATAACCATTATAGTGAGTTCTAGCAGACCATTTAGGTTTTAAAAGGCTCTCTTTCAGTCCTTATGTGATTAAAATAATTTTACTAGGATATTGTAAGTATGTTGAGCACAGATAGCTGTAATTAAAGGAAGGAATACATAATAACATAATTATTATTAGGACAAAGTAATTTGTTGGGCAATACTCATTATTGCTATAGTCATACCTAATTTTCATATTGCTGAATATAGTTGTACTTAAAGGATGGCATCTAAGACCAGTTAGAAGAAGGCTAGCATTCATGATGTTCAGCAACTCCTTTTCTAAAACATAAGGAAAGATAGTTGTAGTGATAAGGATATGTAGCAGCAAAAGATGGGGATAAATGACATTCTCTCTGATAAAGATATTCTCTCTGTAAAGTGTTTAGAAGAATCAGGTGGGGTTGGTTGAGAGTTTAGTGAGAGTCTGGGGTTAACCAGAAAGTTAAGAAAGACATTTAATCATTTGCCACGTCACAGCTGGGGAACCTAATTTACAAGGCTACAATTCTTTCTTCAGCAATACCCAGCATAGTAGTAGGACATGATAGGGGATAGCCTGTCACAACAGTTTGGTTGCTGTATTTTGTCGTGTGAGATGTTTCATTCAAGAATTCATCACTTGACCCCAGATTCAGTCCCAGGTACATTGGGAATTCATGCCTTTGATTATGTTTATTTTGTTTTTGCATGTAAGGTTTTTTTGGGGGGGGTTTTGGCCGTGCTGTGCACCTTGTGGAATCTTAGTTCCCTGACCAGGGATCGAACCCAGGGCCCTGGCAGTGAGAGCGCCAAGTCCTAACCACTGGGCTGCAGGGAATTCCCGGTATGTTAGGTTTTTAAAAGGGGTAGATTTGGATAGATTTGGAGATCAGATTGTTCCTCCAACTTAAGAGTGGATTTGGCTTGGTATGTTCAAAGGACATGAAGGACATGATAAACCTATTTTGTTGGCAACTAGAAATTAGAGTTGACAAAGAAATGTCACCACTTTGTTCCAAGTTAAAAAAAAATTAATTTTTGTAATTGTATAATACGTATATATCTTTTTAAATATGTGGAAGTATATACAGTTGACCCTTGAACAACACAGGTTTGAACTTCATGGGTCCACTCATACCCAGATTTCTTTTTACTAAATATGTACTACAGTACTACACAACCCAAGATTGGTTGAATCTGCAGATGAGGAACTGGATACAGAGGAACCGTATATATAGAAGGTTGGCTATAAGTTGTAGGTGGATTTTTGACTGCTTGGAGGGTTGGCATGCCAACCTCCTCGCTGTTCAAAGGGTAATTGTAATTATAAGAGACAGCTTGGGTAGTTATGTTATAAAAAAGATTGTCCATTTTATGAATGGTTTAATGGTGTTTTTTATTTTGATACATCTATGAAGACAATGTTTGAATATTAATACTTTTTAAAAATCTCAGTGGTTTCATGAAACAGTATACACCTATATAGAAGCAGATAAACATGAATTGGACACTTTACATTAGGCAACGTTCTAAAACAGTAGTTCTTAAGTTTGGCTGCTTTTTAGAATTGATTAGGAAGCTTTTTTTAAAAAATACAAAGCCTAAGTCGAGAACCTCTGTAAAAGTGCAAGGCCCATAGCAAAGGACCGTTAACTTGCTGAAATTAGGTTTATTTTAATTGTATGATTTAAACTGATTAATACTAAGCCTCCTTTGTTTACAGTACATGCTGCAGAGGACCCAAGATCAAGATGAAAATGTGGCTTTAGAAGCCTGCGAATTTTGGCTCACTTTGGCTGAGCAACCAATATGCAAAGATGTACTCATAAGGCATCTTCCCAAGTAAGTGTACCTTCTTACAGATACTCCCTTGTTGTTAAATTTAGCAGTGATTCCTCATTTTCATATTTTTAGGTTACATTCTTATGCCATCAGGTAATGAAGTTCTAAAGAAATAAGGCTTAATTTTACCGATGCTATAAGTAAAGACATTTTTGAAGAAGCAGTTACTTTTGTTTTCTAAATTACATGAGGGTGGTTTGTCCTGAATTATAACTAATTTTGGATAATCCATGGCACAATTTTTTATAATCTTATAATTTGACTATGGGGTCTCATGGATTTCCTACTAGTTGTGATACTATGCAATTTTTGGTTAATCAATTGTTAAGCCTGTTTTTAACCCAGTGAATGCTGTTAAATCAGTTATTTTTTTAATATATTTTTTCCAGTTTTATTGAGATAAGTTGAATTTGATATAAAACAGCATATTAGTTTTAGGTGTACAACATAATGATTTCATATATTAAAGTCAGTTACTTTTAAAAGTAATGCTCATGTTCTTTTGAAAATAAAGAAAATACAGGCCATAAAAGAAAATTAAAATGTAGAAAACTTAAAATGTCTTGTATTTCCACTCCCTTGAGTCATCACTGTTAGTATTTTTGGTGTGTTGTCTTTTAATGTTTTTTTCTGTGATAGTACCATATACCAAATGTGATATATTCAGAGTGTTTTGGGAAGAAATAAATTTGGTAGTATGTACATGGCATGTGGCTATAGTTAATGCTTACATTTTTGATTTTACTATTTTGTGGTTGGCTCTTTTCAGTTATTATAGGTTGTGCACTTTCCTCCATGTCATTACTCTTTAAACTTTGAGTACTGTTCCATCATGGTTTGTGTACCATATATATATAATCGACTCTTCTTCTATTGTTGAATGTTTAGTTGTTTGCCCTTTTTTTTTTTTTTTAACTCACAAATAATCCTGGACTGAGCATCTTTCTTTGTCCATAAGTAGTGATTTCTTTCAAGGAGAATTCTTAGAAGTGATTTTTACCAAGGACAAAGGGCCTGAGCATTTTAAAGCATCTTCATAAATATTCCACATTGTTCTCTAGGGAAGTTACACCAGTTTACACCCCACCAGCAGGGTCCCATCTTGTCACAACTTTTGCAATCCATTAATCATAATTTTTCCAATCTTAGCCCTCTGGATGAGCAAAAAACAAAACCATTTGTTTTAATATGTTGTAGTATTAGTGGAGTCACATTGTTTTCAGAAGTTAGGATACTTGGATATTCTCATTTTCATGTAGTCAGTTAAGTTTTTTTTCTTTTCCAATAAAATGCTTTCCCTACCGAGAAAACAATGCCACCTATGTTTTATTCCAGTCAATCTAGAATTTATTTGGGAGGAAAGTGCAAGGTGATGTGCTACATGGATTTTTTCCTCCCTTAGGAAATTCATATATTAATTATTCTCTTCTCCCTGACTTGTGATTCCATTTTTATGATATGCTTGTTTCTTACCATAGGATCATATAATTCTAAAAGTCATATAAACAGACATTAATTCTTATAAAACTGAAGAGATTTTATTAATGAAAACCTAAGCTGTAACACTGGGAGATGATAAGAACAGCTATAGGTTGGTGGTCTCTTTCATTACCCTAATAAAATCTAAACATTGGTAAGCAACCAAGAACTTGGTAGCAGGCTAAAAAGATCAGCAGTTCCCATTTAGTTGTGCTATGTGCAAACATTAAACAACCCATTCCAGTGATAAATGGATTTGATTTATATGTCTTCCAAACCACTGGTTTGGGAACCATTTTTAGATTAAACAAGACTGCTTTTATTTTTGGTTCAAATAATGTATTGTGAGGATGGGAAAATACCAACATCAGTCTGATCCTGAGATTAAAAACACAGTAAAAGAACTTGTTTTTCCTAGATCTGTTAACCAGATTCTTGTTTAATATGAGCAAAAAATGTTTGCTGAGGAATCAAAATTGTTAATGTGATGAGATCTTTCTTATTAAAATGAATTCACATAGAAAGCATTAATGTAATAAAGAGTAAGGTTAAATTCTTTTATCTTTCTGGGCTGTGTCGTGTATTCTTTTTTTTTTCTTTTCCTTTTTCTGTTTCTTTTTTTTAGCCAGTACTATGCTCTATTGATTATTGAACATTTGCTAATATATTTTGTTATCTGGTAGAACGGGTCTTCTTTTTTTCCCCTGAATTATTTTGGTTTTTTCCCACCTTTATTCTCGTACATTAATATCTCCTGGGGCTTATTTATGAATTAATCCATGTAAAACAACTAACCCAGTGCTTGGTATATACTTAAGTACTCAGTAAACATTCATTGTTGGTATTAACATCATTGCCTTTCCATGATGTTGCATTAAAATTCTCTTCTTGTTTTCTACAAGAGGCTTCAGGAGAAGGTTTCTTAACAATTAGATTTGTTCAAAAATAATGGTCTGCTTTGTATGATTGGAATTTGTCAGACACATGCCATATCTCCACGTGGTCACAGTTAACTCCAATAGCTCTTTCCTACCTCACTTTTTGACTTGCCCCGCCTTATCAGTCCCTTATTTCCTGCACATCTTCATATTCTTTCTCTATCTGGCACAGATATCATCCACAAATCAACAGTACTGAGCATAAACCTCCAGCTGCCCCCTGCTCTGGATTAATCGAACTGTCTTTGCTACTTCTTAAATACTGTTGGGAAAAGTTACACTGCCAGGAGGATTGGTGGCTGTAGAAATCCATGGTCTTCAACATCAAGTGGACCCTTCATACAATCTGCCAATTTTTCCTGTTCCAGATCAGCTTTTATCTTCCATTCACCAGAGCAACTATTTGATACCTTTATCACTCTTCTGAAGTTCTCTTCATTCATTTTGAGCACTTCTGCTTTGTAGGGAAAACAGGTGACCCTTCACATTTTGGCCAAAACTTAGATACATTTTCGTGTGAATTGTCTTCTTCCTAACCAGGCTTTCTATTTATGGTCTTGGATAGCATAATTTTTTTCTTACCCTTAGGGACCTCACTCTATCAGATAGATAAATTCTCTCTTTAAACTTTTCCCTCTCTGCTGCCTTAACTTTTTAACTTGCTGCAGTTTCTTTCATCTTAAAAAGATTGAAAGAATAGATGGGGCTCACTGTCTTTACTTCTTTACCTCACCTCAGGTGAACTCTTCAATATTTTATGGTCTGCCATCCATCCTCATCATTTTCGTGAAATTATTGACAAAGATCATAAATGATTTAACTGTTGGTGATCCAAATGGACTTGGTTCTCTTGCAAGATTCCTGTAGCTTACACAGTATGGTTCTGTGTGTTATAACTTTATCTAGTTATGGTGTACTAGCTATAATGTTGAATTACTACCATTAATCTATTATAGAATTTAGAAGGACTTTGAACATGAAAGTTTGGGTGGCTCATATTTTCCTTTTTACAAATTTGAAATCCCACTGCTTCCTTTTTACTATTAGTATTCCTTTGGTTAATGAGGGCTTGCAAAATTACCTCATTGAAAGTAGAGGTGTGCTTAAAATTGGTTTCATACATATTTATTTAGTGTGTGTTAAAGCATGTAACTATTTGAAGTAAGGCCACAACAAACACTGAGGACATTAACGTGGACGTAGATTTTTACATCTGGGGTAAAGAAAGGAAATTTACTTAACATTTATGGTCTTGTGGAAATAATATAAACTCTCTGAGCTTTAGTTTACTCATCTGTATAATAGGGATCATAATACTTTTCTCACTAGGTTATTAAGAAGGTGCTTTATTAATAACCCCACAGCTGGTACTCACGAGTATGAGTTTCTTTTGCCTACTCACACTTTTTCCACGCCCCCCAGAACGATGAAAGGTAGAATTTTGAAGCAGTGGACTGTGGACATTGTTATGTGTTTCCAAAGTATTCTCATACCTTTTGTCCTTAGTAGACTCATTTCAGTGTGTATGATTGGACAGTGAGGAAACGAATCAAAGTTTAAGAAAGCTGTCCAAGATAAAACCATCATAGCTACAAGAGGAACTGAAATTAGTATTTTGACCTTTACATAACATGTTTTGATTTTTTTTTTTTTTAACTAGTCATCAAAAATATTTCAGTATACCTGGAATTCCGTGTTTACAGACATTATGGTTCCCTTTTGGTGACAACATAATACTTCAGATTAGATATAATATTCTGATTTATTTAACTATTTTCTTATTGGAAGTTTAAGTTCGTAATGTCTTAAGAAGTTAGAATTTAAATTTCCAAACTTTTTATCAGACTATGATAACCTTGTCGGTAGAGCTCTTTTTTTCCTTTTTGATTTATTTCTTTTGGATTAATTCCTTTAAGTTTACTGTTTTTATATTTTAAACACTCTCATCTCTTTTATTAAAAGGAATACAAATACTGAATGTAGGCTTATTGTAAAAATGTCACACCATTTAGAAATAAAGTAGAAGATGGATACCGTCCCTTTTTAGCCTACTCACTCACCTCTCTGAAGACAGCAGTTTATTGTATAGCCTTCCTAGATAGTCTGTGTATATAAGTTATTGTATAGGTAATCTAATTTTTTTAATAATTTTTATTGGAGTATAGTTGATTTACAATGTTGTGTTAAGTATCAGATGTACAGCAAGTGAATCAGTTTATATATATATATATATATACACATACACACACATATATACATACACACACACACACACACACACACACACACACACACATCCACTCTTTTTTAGGTTCTTTTCCAATGTAGGCCATTACAGAGTATTTACTAAGTAGAGTTCCCTGTGCTATACAGTAGGTCCTTATTAGTTATCTATTTTATATATAATAGTGTATGTATGTCAGTCCCAATCTCCCAATTTATCCCTGTCCCCCTTCCTCCCTGGGAACCATAAGTTTGTTTTCTATATCCCTCTTTCTGTTTTGTAAATAAGTTCATATGTACCATTTTTTTAGTCTCCATATATAAGTGATATCATATGATATTTGTCTTTGACTGACTTCACTCAATATAACAGTCTCTAGGTCCATCCATGTTGCTGCAAATGGCATTATTTCATTCTTTTTTATGGCTGAGTAATATTCCATTGTATATATGTACCATATCTTCCTTATCCATTCCTCTGTTGATGGACATTTAGACTCCTTCCACATCCTGGCTATTGTAAATAGTGCAATGAACGTTGGGGTGCGTGTATCTTTTCGAATTAAGATTTTCTCCAGATAATATGCCCAGGAGTGGAATTGCTGGATCATATGGTAGCTCTATTTTTGTTTTTTAAGGAACCTCCATACTCTTCTCTGTAGTGGTTGTACCAGTTTACATTCCCACCAACAGTGTAGGAGGGTTCCCTTTTCTCCACACTCTTTCCAGCATTTATTGTTTGTAGATTTTTTGATGATGGCCATTTCTGACTGGTGTGAGGTGATACCTCATTGTAGTTCTGATTTGCATTTCTCTAATAATTAGTGATGTTGAGTATCTTTTTATGTGCTTTTTGGCCAGCTGTATGTCTTCTTTGGAGAAATGTCTGTTTAAATCTTCTGCCCATTTTTGGATTGGGTTGTTTGTTTTTTTGATATTGAGCTGCATGAGCTGTTTGTAAATTTTGGAGATTAATCCCGTGTTGGTTGCTGCGTTTGCAAATACTTTGTCCCATTCTGGGGGTTGTCTTTTTGTTTTGTTTATGCTTTCCGTTGCTGTATAAAGGCTTTTTTAAGCTTAATTAGATCCCTTTTGTTTTTGTTTTTATTTTCATTACTCTAGGAGGCGGATCAAAAAAGTCTTGCTGCAATTTATGTTATAGAGTGTTCTGCCTGTGTTTTCCTGTTAAGAGTTTTATAGTGTCTGGCTTTACATTTAGGTCTTTAATCCATTTTGAGTTTACTTTTGTGTATGGTGTTAGGGAGTGTTCTAATTTCAGTCTTTTACATGTAGCTGTCCAGTTTTCCCAGCACCACTTATTGAAGAGAGTATCTTTTCTCCATTGTATATTCTTGCCTCCTTTGTCATGAATTAGGTGACCATAGGTGCGTGGTTTTATCTCTGGACTTTTATCCTGTTCCGTTGATCTATTTTTCTGTATTAGTACCATACTGTTTTTTTTTTTTGTTTGTTTTGGTTTTTTATTTTTTGATGTGGACCATTTTAAATTTTATTTATTTATTTATGGCTGTGTTGGGTCTTCGTTTCTGTGCGAGGGCTTTCTCTAGTTGTGGCAGGCGGGGGCCACTCTTCATCGCGGTGCGCGGGCCTCTCACTATCGCGGCCTCTCTTGTTGCGGAGCACAGGCTCCAGACACGCAGGCTCAGTAATTGTGGCTCATGGGCCCAGTTGCTCCGTGACATGTGGGATCTTCCCAGACCAGGGCTCGAACCCGTATCCCCTGCATTGGCAGGCAGATTCTCAACCACTGAGTGACCAGGGAAGCCCCATGCTGTTTTTATTACTGTAGCTTTGTAGTATAGTCTGAAGTCAGAGAGTGTGATTCCTCCAGCTCCATTTTTCTTTCTCAAGATTGCTTTGGCTGTTTGGGGTCTTTTGTGTTTCCATACAAACTGTAAAAGTGTTTGTTCTAGTTCTGTGAAAAATGTTATCGGTAATTTGATAGGGATTGCATTGAATCTGTAGATTGCTTTGGGTAGTATAGTCATTTTGACACTAGTGATTCTTCCAATCCAAGAACACGGTATATCTCTCCATCTGTCTGTGTCATCTTTGATTTCTTTCATCCGTATCTTATAGTTTTCTGAGTACAGGTCTTTTGCCTCCTTAGGTAGGTTTATTGCTATGTATTTTATTCTTTTTGATGCGATGGTAAATGGGATTGTTTCCTTAATTTCTCTTTCTGATCTTTCATTGTTAGTGTATAGGAATTCAAGAGATTTCTGTGTATTAATTTTGTATCCTGCAACTTTACCCAGATTCATTGATGAGCTCTAGTAGTTTTCTAGTAGCATCTTTAGGATTTTCTATGTAGAGTGTCATGTCATCTGCAGTGACAGCTTTACTTCTTTTCCATTTTGGATTCCTTTATTTCTTTTTCTTCTCTGATTGCTGTGGCTAGGAATCTCATTTTTATCTTAAATGGAAATGTGCTTTATGTGTTTTACACCTAGAGGGCTTTTTGTTTTTTCAACTTAATTTGTTTGTTTGTTTGTTTTTGTCTGTGCTGCATCCAAAAACAAGATCCTTGCAGGGTCTTAGTTCCCAGACCAGGGATTGAACACTGGGCCCTAGCAGTGAAAGCGCAGAGTTGTAACTGCTGGACTGCCAGGGAATTCCCAACTGTAATTTATTTTTAACCAAGCCCTTAATGATGGACATTTAGATTGTTTCCATTGTTCTTGTTCTTGCATCAGGGAACATCGGTCTTTAAAAATTGGGAATGTTCGTTCATATATTTGGGATACATTCTTAGGGAAAAAATTGAAAAAAAATTATTTTTATTTTTAAGCACTCTTGATAAGCTATCTTATTCCCACTAAGATTCCATCCAGTAGATCCCATGCATGAGTATTTAAAAGGCCTGAGATACATATTGGGAGTACTCATCATTTGAGAAGGGCAGACAAAGAACATGCTGTAAGGCAATATTAGCAGTGGCCAATATTAGCAATATTAGCTATAAGGCAATATTGTTTTATTGGTATTATTAGTATTCATGAGGTTGTTAAGACTTCGAGATCTTTAGATCTTTGTTTCATGAATTCATTTCTTTATAGGTTGATTCCTGTGTTAGTGAATGGCATGAAGTACTCAGATATAGATATCATCCTACTTAAGGTAAGGAAACTATTTCCTGATGAATAGGGAGGATTATTTTTATTGACTTAGTAGATCTTTAAATTTGACTAACAGAACATTTATTTAGAGTAGGCCCTATGTAAATAGGCTTTCTGTTATATAATATGCTACGGAGTTCAAAGATAATGAATTTGGGTGGTAATAGATTCTAGCTTAATTGGAACTAACTAGGCGGTGACTCTGATAGAGTTCGCATCCATTTCCTGTTAATACAAATTGTTTGGAGTTTATTTTAAAATATGTTAAATATGTTCTGATCTTGATTCAGATACTCTAGATTATACCAGCTGGTGGGAAACCATATAATGTGGTTGAAAGTGCCTGATATCTAACATGGGTTACGTGATAGCCTATTCTCCCCTTCACAAAGAACTATTTTCTGCCCAGGGGAGTGGCTCTTAATGAAGAGGTATACAGTTGACCCTTGAAAATGGGATGTTAGCAGCATCGACCTTCAGCGCAGTCAAAAATCCCTGTATAACTTTACATTTGGCCCTCCATGTCCATGGTTCCATATCTGCAGATTCAGCCAACCATGCATTATGTAGTAGTGTTAAGACTCCATTTATTGGAAAAAAATCTGCATGTTAGTGGACCCGCACAGTTCCAACCCATATCATTCAAGAGTCAACTGTATTTCAGAATAATATGCATAATCCCATCTCTGAATATTCTCATTTTTTTACTGATATACATATTAGCTTATAATGAATATAACCAAAATTTTCCTTTAAAAAAAATATACAGGGTGATGTTGAAGAAGATGAAACAATTCCTGATAGTGAACAGGACATAAGGCCACGTTTTCATCGATCAAGGACAGTGGCTCAGCAGCATGATGAAGATGGAATTGAAGAGGAAGATGATGATGACGATGAAATTGATGATGATGATACAATTTCTGACTGGAATCTAAGTAAGTCAGAGAGGGAGAAGCACAGTCGCCAGCTTTGATAACAGTTTTGTTGAGAAATAATTCACATATCATACAGTGCCCTCATATCATACAATTCACATACCATACAAAAGGATACAGTTGAGTGGCTTTTAGTGTATTCACAGAGTTGTGCAACCATCACCACAGTAAATTTTGGAACATTTTTATCACCCCGAAAAGAAACCCCGTACCCATTAGTAGTCACTCCCATTTTCTTCCAGTTCCCCAGCCTTAAGCAACGACCAGTCTATATTCTGTCTCTAGGAACTGTTCTGGACATTTCCTACAAATGGAATTATACAAAAAGTGGTCCTTTGTGACTGACTTATCTGTTCATCATTTGATGGACATTTTGTTTCCCCCCTTTGGCTATTGTGAGTAATGATGCTGTGAACAGTTGTGTAAAGTTTGATGTGTAAACGTAAGTTTTCAGTTCTCTTGGGTATATACCCAGGAGTAGGATTACTGGGTCATATGGTAACTTTATGTTTAACCTTTTGAGGTACTACCAGGCTGTTTTTCAAAGTGGCTCCACCATTTACATTCCCCCCAGCAGTGTCTTAGGGCTCCAGGTTCTCCACATGCCTGCCTTTTTGGGTGTCTTTTTCTGTTACAGCCATTCTGGTTGTGAAGTGATAATCTTATTGTGGGTTTGTTTTTGTATTTTCCTGACGGCTCTGCTCTTCATTTACTTGTCATTTTATTCCTTAAAAAGACTTTATCTCACACTGTCATTTCTCAAAGGGGTATATATTTTGGTTGATACTGTGAAATAGAAACATTGACCACAGCTTTTCCTGTTTTCCTAACATAAACTTATTTTTTTCTGTGATAATTTGCATGAAAATTGGTTGATTATCATGCAGATTTCCAAAATGATATAAATTGCTTTTGTCATATTCAGACTTACAAATATGCTTTTTAAAATCTTGGTTTTCAACCTTACCTGCAAATCCACGTCATATGTTAAGCCTGCATTCTGGGCCACATACTAATTAGATAACTCTGGGGAGAATCTAGACACCTATGTTTTGCTTTTGCTTGCATGCTGGTTTTTAAATCTTCCTGCTCTAGTTCACAGCACATTTCACGTTTTGGGCCGTGTACTTCTTTGTTGTGGGGTCATCCTTTCCATTATAGGATTTTGAGCAGCAGCCCTGATCCCTGCCCAGTAAATGGCAGTAGTGCAGGAGGTGGGGGGAGAAGAACACACACAAAATTGTGACAACCAGCAGTGTCTCGAGACATTGCCAAATGTTCCTTGGGACACAAAATCACCCCCAGTTAAGAACCACGCTGTGATTCAGAGGGTTGAGATTTCTAGTAACTAACTGATAGAGCAATTAAGGACATGAATCATCAGCCTGAACTGTGTAAATTATTTGGAATAATGCTGATTACTGCCCATTTAGTTTCCTATAACTAACGGTTCATTAGAGTGACTAACGTGCCCAGCCCTAGGCCAAGGACTTTGTATGCCTGTCACATTTAATCTTTCCAACAGCCTTGGGTAGGTAAAGATACTGCAAAAAGAGAAACTTCCCAAGGTTAGCTTAGCTAGTACTGATGGCACATGTAGTTTTGGAACCCAAATCTCACACAAGAGAACCCAAGGTCTTCATTACTACCACAGAATTACCTCCCAGTGTATCCCTACTTTAAGGTTGGTGGGGAGCATGCATTAAGATTTAATGTAGATAACTGCAAAAGTAATAATGTGTGTTGAATTGGGGGGGGGGAATACTTCCTTTTCACATCCCACCCATCTTTATGTTCTTCCAGAAATTTTTCTGTGCAGATAAAGAAAAACGAGTGTACGGGCTTACCTCCTGTTGTTTCGCTTCGCTTTCTTGCACTTCATAGATAACTGCATTTTTTATAAAGTGAAGGTTCATAGCAACGCTGCACTGATCAAGTCTGTTGGCGCCATTTTTCCAACAGCATTTACTCACTTTGTGACGCTGTCACATTTTGGTAATTCTTGGAATATTGCAAGCTTTTTTGTTATTATATTTGTTAGGGCAATCTGTGATGAGTGATCTTTGATGTTACTGTTGTAATTGTTTTGGGGCTGCGTGAACCATGCTCATATAAGACGGCAAACTTACTAATTAGTAAATGTTGTGTGTGTTCTGACTGGTCCACCCACAAGCCGTTCGCCATCTCTCTCCCTCTCCTTGAGTGTCCCTGTTCTCTGAGACACAACGCCCCATGTCTCTCTCTTTAAATCAAGGGTTAGAAATGATTAAGCTGGGACTTCCCTGGTGGCGCAGTGGTTAAGAATCCGCCTGCCAATGCAGGGGACACGGGTTCGAGCCCTGGTCTGGGAAGATCCCACATGCCGCGGAGCAACTAAGCCCGTGCGCCACAACTACAGAGCCCACGCTCTAGAGCCCGCGAACTGTGGCTCCTGAAGCCCGTGCACCTAGAGCCCGCGCTCCGCAACAAGAGAAGCCACCACGATGAGAAGCCTGCGCACCACAATGAAGTAGCCCCTGCTCGCCGCAACTAGAGAAAGCCCGTGCAGCAACGAAGATCCAACGCAGCCAAAAAAATAATCAACGAATTAATTAAAAGAAATGATTAAGCTTAGTGAGGAAGGCATGTAGAAACTGCAGTAGGCCGGAAGCCAGGCCTCTTGTGCCAGTTAGCCAAGTTGTGAGCAAAAGAAAAGTTCTTGAAGGAAATTAAAAGTGCCACTCCAGTGAACACACAAATGATAAGAAAACAAAACAGCTTGAATGCTGATAAGGAGAAAGTTTTTGTGGTTAACCAGCCACAACATTCCCTTAAGCCAAACCTCGTCCAGAGCAAAGCCCTAACTCTCTTCAATTCTGTGACAGCTGAGAGAGGCGAGGAAGCTGCAGAAGAAGAGGTTGGTTCTTGAGGTTTAAGGAAGAAAGTCTTTATATCGCCATAACATAAAAATGCAGGGTGAAACAGCAAATGCTGATGTAGAAGCTGCAGCAAGTTATCTAGAAGATCTGACTAAGATAATTAATGAAGGTGGCTGCACAAAACAACAGATTTTCAATGTAGACAAAAGAGCCTTCTGTTGGAAGAAGATGCCATCTAAGACTTTCATAGCTAGAGAGTAGAAGTCAGTGCCTGGCTTCAAAGGGCAGGCTGATTCTTGTTAGGGGCTGATGCAGCTGGTGACTTTTAAGTTGAAGCCAGTGCTCATCTACCATCCCGAAAATCCTAGAGTCCTTGAGAATTATACTGAATCTACTCTGTGCTCTATAAATGGAACAAGAAAGCCTAGATGATAGCACATATGTTTATGACAAGGTTTACTGCATATTTTAAGCCTGCTCTTGACACCTACTGCTCAGAAAAAATGATTTCTTTAAAAATATTATTGCTCATCGACAAAGTACCTGGCCGCCCAAGAGCTCAGGTGGAGATGTACAATGAGGTTCATGTTTTTTTCACATCTGCTAACACAGCATCGATTCTGCAGTCCATGGAACAAGGAGTAATTTCAACTTTCAAGTCTTATTATTTAAGAAACACACTTTGTAAGGATATAGTTGCCATAGGTAGTGATTCCTCTGAAGGATCTGGGCTGAGTAACTTGAAAACCTTCTGGAAAGGATTCACCATTCTAGATGCCATTAAAAACATTTGTGGGGGCTTCCCTGGTGGCGCAGTGGTCGAGAATCTGCCTGCCAACGCAGGGGACACGGGTTCGAGCCCTGGTCCGGGAAGATCCCACATGCCGCGGAGCAGCTGGGCCCGTGAGCCACAATTACTGAGCCTGCGCATCTGGAGCCTGTGCTCCTAAACAAGAGAGGCCGCGATAGAGGCCCGCGCACCGCGATGAAGAGTGGCCCCCGCTTGCCACAACTAGAGAAAGCCCTCGCACAGAAACGAAGACCCAACACAGCCATAAATAAAATAAATGAAAATTAAAAAAAAAAAAAATTTGTGATTCACGGAAAGAGATCAAAATATCAGTATTACATTAGCAGGAGTTTGGAAGAAGTTGATTCTTCTTTAGGGGTTTAAGACTTCAGTGGAGAAGGTAACTGCAGATGTTGTGGAAATAGCAAAAGAACTAGAAGTGGAGCCGGAAGATGTGACTGCATTGCTGCATCTCATGAGAAAACTTTAATGGATGAGGAATTGCTTCTTACGGGTGAGCAAAGAAACTGCTTTTTCTTGAGATGGAATCTGCTCCTGGTTGAAGATGCTGTGAAGATTGTTGAAATGACAACTGAGGATTTAGAATATGACAGTGTTGGTTGATGAAGCAGCAGGAGTGTTTGAGAGGATTGATTCCAATTTTGAAAGAAGTTCTACTGCGTAAAATGCTATCAAACAGCACTGCGTGCTACAGAGAAATCGTTCATGAGAGGAAGAGTCAGTCGATGCAGCGAACTTCACTGTCGTCTTATTTAGGAAATTGCTTATAGCCGCTACCCCAGCCTTCAGCAACCACCACCATCAAGGCCAGACCCTCCACAGAAAGATTACAGCTTTTTGAAGGCTCAGATAATGCTTAGCATTTTTTAGCTATAAAGTATATTTTAGTTAAGGTATGTACATGGTTTATAGACATAAAGCTATTACACACTTCAGTAGACTACAGCATAGTGTGAACATAACTTTTACATGCACTAGGAAACCAAAAAGTTCAATTGACTCACTTTGTTGTGGTGGTCTAGAACTGAACCTGCAATATCTGAGGTATGCCTGTGTCTTCTTTCTAGCAGGGGAGGCTGATTTTCCAGAAGTGAAATCAGATCATATGTACTCTGCTGATTTTTTTCCATATATCATGCAACTCATCCTGTGTCAGTACCTAAATATTTCATTCTGTTTCCTGGCAGTATAATATTCATATGAATGGATCTACATACAGTATAAGTAAGACCCTTTTGATGAGTAAGGTGTTATTTCTGGCCAATGTAACAGCTTTATTTAAAAAAAAAAAAGGCAGTCATATACAGGATAAAATATCTTCATAATTAGTTCGCTAATTCTTGGTCATAAAGTATTCTTGTCAATAGAATTTTTTTTCCTGTGACAGACTACATCCTATTTAATTGAATCCTTTAAAAATTTGTAGAGGTAAAAATAAAGTGTTGTACATACAACAGATTTTATCTGTATATAGATACAGATAGATTTATAGATATATAACGAAATGATAATGGAAGTTAATGTAATGTCTTTGAATTAAATATTTCCATAGGAAAATGTTCTGCGGCTGCCCTAGATGTTCTTGCAAATGTGTATCGTGATGAGCTTTTGCCACATATTTTGCCCCTTTTGAAAGAATTACTTTTTCATCATGAATGGGTTGTTAAAGAATCAGGCATCTTGGTTTTAGGAGCCATTGCTGAAGGTAAGTCTAAATCAAACTTGAACTGTAAAGTCCTCAATAGGTGCTAATGTGACTAGGCTACTTTAAGGACTTGTTACTCTGTAAGCAGAAACTGTTCACGTACTTTGTTGTCTTGTGTTGCTAATAAGACTATTGAGGTAGATAAGACTATGATCCACATTAACCTTAAAAAACGATATTTGAGTCTAAAAGCCATCTTAGGATAAGTTTTTACTTTGAGCTAATTAATTATTATTAAACAACCGTAGACTTACTTATAACCCCAGCCAGATATTTTGAAAATGCCTTTGTTATAATAAAGAGAACAGAATGAGAGGATTCTGATGTCAGAAGCATCCCTGTTGCTAGAAAAATAACTTCCATAGGTAAGTGTAAGAAACATAAGTCAAGTGTCATCATCCTCTATAAAGGATTATTATTCTGTCCTAGCTGTAAACATCTATCTACAAGAAATTGAAGCATTTTACAGGCATTTTTGAAAGCCATAATTTCTGTAGCAGAAGTAAAATGTGCTTTCCTAACCCTACTGAAAGATACTTAAAGAGCAGTTAGCGCTCATTTCAGTTATTTCTTTAAAATAATTTTGGAACAGATTAGTGCAATATATTTATTGGAATGGAGATGATCTGAATGTGTTTCATGGATGCACGTATCAGTTTAGTATTCAACTGAAATAATTTTGTTTTAACCAAATTTCAGCACTTCCTGAAATAGTTCTGTGGGTTTTTTTCCTAGGTTGCATGCAGGGCATGATTCCATACCTACCTGAGCTCATTCCTCACCTTATTCAGTGCCTCTCTGATAAAAAGGCTCTTGTGCGTTCCATAACGTGCTGGACTCTTAGCCGCTATGCACACTGGGTAGTCAGCCAGCCCCCAGACACGTACCTGAAGCCATTAATGACAGAACTGCTAAAGCGTATCCTGGATAGCAACAAGAGAGTACAAGAAGCTGCCTGCAGGTGAGACATTCATAACAAAATGTTCATTGTGGGAGAAGGGAGTGTGAGTATTTCAGGGAGAAACTTAATTTTCAAACTTGTGTTGAAATGTTGATATTAAACCACTAATGGGGTTTTTGTTATCTGTATCTTTCAACCTGATTTATAAAACCTGATGGTTTTATAAATCCAAATGAGACTCTACCTAGACATCCATATTTGCTGTTTCTTCACGTTTTTTTTTTCTTAGTGGCTTTAACAGTAGCATTATCTTTCACCCTAATTCCCACACAGATATCTGGAGTGGAAGTGGCAAGGGTCCTACTCTTGAAGGAGTAAAAAAGTTTGAGCAGAGTGACATTATTAGTCGACAGGTCAACTACGATAACTAAGTTGCCACATAGTGATTCAACTCCAGTAGCAACTCTGTCAGTTGCATTTGGGGCTGCCTCTGTTTTTACATCAGATCAGCAGTTAGTTTCATTACTACCAGCATTTCTGTTTTCTGGAGCAAACCTTCATGTTCTAAAAAGGCTTGCCACTTAATGTTTATAGTTCTTAATTTTTCAAATAGAATTGCTTTTACTGTTGACTTTGTTAATAAGAAGAAATAGCTGTTGAAAGAGAGGAAAGTAAATTTCAGTGTAGCTGGACTTTACCAGATCTGAAGCAAAAATGTCTGGAAGAGTCCTAATTCGTAATGATGTGAAAGAAAGTTAAACAAGGGAGCTTTGGTGATTAACAGCACTCAATATTTTTTCAAGCCGGGGGAGGATACCGATTATGCTTGGTTTCCTGTAGATTATTCATTCAGCAAGGATTTTTTTAGTTCCCTACTAATTGTTAGGCATATATTAAATGCCGAGCTTACAGTCTCTGCGTCTTAAAATTTACAGGCTAGTAGGGCATACTGAACAACTATATAATTATAATTTGTGGAAAGTGCCATGAAGGAAATAGATATAGCTCAATGTTAATGAATAAGACTTCAATTAACAAATGGCTTAAGCCTATCATTTTAGGAAATTCCTACCTGGCTAGAACAGAAGAAAATAACCTTAATTTTACAAACGAAGGGCCAGATACACCTTAAAGTCGAGACACATTTAGGTATAAATTGAAGTAATTGCCCTGAGGCCCTAGAGTTTGTTCGTTTCTTGTATATTTGTCCTAAAAAATAAGCTGCATATAAACAAATTTATAATAACAAATGCACTGTGCATTCTAATGTATAGTGTGGTGCCTAGAGAAAACTTTTTAAACTTTACTGAGGAATAATTGACAAAAATAATTGCATATACTTAATGTGTACCACATGTTGATTTTGATATACATAAGCATGGTAGAACAGTTACCAAGATCAAAATCCTATAGTTAACATGGGTAACTCTTTTTTCTGTGAGAATGCTTAAGATCTACTCAGCAACTTTCAGGTATACAGTGCTATGTTAACTATAGTCACCATACTGTACATTAGATCCTTAGAATTTATTCCTTTTTTTCTTTTTTTTTTTGATTTTTTTTTTTTTATACAGCAGGTTCTTATTAGTTATCTATTTTATACATATTAGTGTGTATATGTCAATCCCAATCTCCCAATTCATCCCACTACCCCCACCAACCCCGCCACTTAGAATTTATTCTTATAACTGAAAATTTGTGCCCTTTGACCTCCAGCACCCCATTTCCCCCTCCCACTAAGAGAAACATTTGAGAGATCATCATACTGCTATGTTCTCATACATCTCAAACATCCTAAGTGTTAAAAAATGTTTCTATCATTTAACAGTGTCAATTCTGATTTCATTAATCTGGAACATCACTAGAATGTAAACCCCCCGAGAATGGGGACATTGTTTTGTTCATTGCTATGTTCCCAGCACTCAGTCACTAAATAAATGGTAAACACCAAATAAATTGTTGAATGAACCAACAATAGTTTTAGATTTTACCATTGTAGTTAAGCACATGCCCGTAAGTGACAGCATAAGGAATGGGAAAGAAATGGTTAAAAATAAGCATCTGGTGTGGTACGGTAAGGAGATATGCATGTAAAGTGTAATAGGTATTCTATAAACTGTAGACTTAGATTCCTGTCTCTATTGTAAACTGTTTCTTTTCTACAACAGTGATCTCTCTTTTTAAATTATAGTGCCTTTGCTACCCTGGAAGAGGAGGCTTGTACAGAACTTGTTCCTTACCTTGCTTATATACTTGATACCTTGGTCTTTGCATTTAGTAAATACCAGCATAAAAACCTGCTCATTCTTTATGATGCCATAGGAACATTAGCAGATTCAGTAGGACATCACTTAAACAAACCTGTAAGTACCTATGATGAACTGTTAAGGAAAAAATTAAATATAAAGCATAGTTACAATCAATAGGTTAACATATTTGAAAATTAACGTGTTTGGGGAGATGTGAACACTTAGTGTTTGCTGCTTTAAGAATGTAGAGCTGAAAAAGACAGCAAGTGTATTCACCTTTTAAGTAGTATTTGAAAAAAATATGTGCAGGGTGTGAAGATTACAGGAGCATATCACATGAATGCACCAACACTTTTTAGAGTGACTAAAGGAAAGAGGATAAAGGTTTTATACTCTGGATTTCAGCTTTTACTTAATTCCAAGTAGTTTGTGTCTCACTTAATAAACACTAGCTTTAGAGTACCACATCTAAACATCTGTGTTTTCTCACTGGAACTTACAAGTATGAGGAATACACTAAGGTAAAATAGTTAAAAATCAGGGTAATAGATTAAAATGCTAAATAGTGGTACAGAAGTGTGGCTAGGAAGCCAGACTCTGTCTCTAGTAGTATTAAGAATTGAAGAGATGGGTGGAATTTAATTTGTTTAAATAGGATTTAAGTAATATTAGAATTTTAATATAGCTCGAAATTCCCTGCTGAAGAATAGATTTCATGTTTATGATTACTCTCTGAAACATCATAAGAAATTGTCTGTGTTTATAAGTTATACTTAAAACTTGGTGCAGTGCACTTGTTTGTGGGTTTGCTTTGATGTTGGTTGTTTTGGTTTTGTTTGGTGGGGGGATTCCTAATATCTTAGATTAGACCATTTAGAATCTGTGCTCCTGTTTACATGATTACTATGTTTATTGACTTGGTTGCGTGAATTCTTCCGTTTTAGTAAGAACATTTAAATGATTATGAATTTTTTTCTGCAAATGTCCTTAATAAGTTTACCTGTCATTTATAACCTACTGCACAGCAGGAGTCATTACATGTCACAGGCCCCAGGACTAAAAAAAAATTCAGTCAAAGAATGAGTCTTAAAATTCTTTCAGTAATAATTTTACACAATTACTGTAAATGGATTTTAATTTTCATAGACTCAAAATGGACTAGTTTACATATGGTAGTGGAGCTTTATGTGTTTTTCATCGTTGTAATTAGGAATATATTCAGATGCTAATGCCTCCACTGATCCAGAAATGGAACATGTTAAAGGATGAAGATAAAGATCTCTTCCCTTTACTTGAGGTATGCTAAGCTGGTAACATTTAGTTAATCTGTGTTTCATCAAAAAAAACATGTTCAAATCTAAAATGGGTATATGTGGTAAGTGTTAATTTACATTCTGAACCATTTCTGTTAAAATGCTGAATAAATATGTAACTTCCCGTAACTTTAATTATGGTACATCTAAAATTTTCTGTTTTCACAGAAATACTGTGAAACAGAAAAAGTGTAATGGATGTGTTATGCTTTTTTTTTTTTAAGTAGGCAATGGATTGAATTGTATGTTTTCTAGCCTGCTCTACTTAATTGATAGTAAATTATCTTGGAGATCTTTCCATATCAGCATATATATGTCCATCTCTATTTAACTATTTCTTTATATGGATATATAGCCATGTCATAATTGATGTAAATTCTTTTATATATTATCTGTTGTTTATACATACATATACTCATATATATGTGAAGTAGCATTGGGACTCTGATGGGAGGGACTTCACTTTATACCTTTTCTATCTAGTTTGAAGTTTTGTTTTCTTGTGTACTTAAATGCTTTTTTTAACCAAAAAAAAATGTATATGCTCTTTAAATAACTGAATACATTCTCAAATGTGGTAGCTTAAACCTAGACGAATTGATATTGGTAGAGCCAGTTCAGTCATTCTTGTTCCCCCTATCATTCAGGGGTCACCACTTCTGCCATGGATTGTCCCTAACCAGCAAAGTAAAAACTTCTGTGACAGAGCAATGGCTAATCCTGGGCCCGACAAAACAAGAAGAATTATTATGACTAGATATATTTACTTCCAGGCAGGGGCTCAGAATGTGCCCAGTAAAGTCCACCCACAGTATTGACCAGAATGGGAGGATAAATAAATGTCTCTCTTACATTTGAGGAAAAAATAGGAATACATAATACTTAAATCTGTTTCTGAAAGATAATGTTCATTATAGAAACCTTTACATTTTTTTGAGGAAACCTCCCCTGACCAGCTAGTAAACTTAACAGCAATGAATGGCATCCAAAGGAGAGGTTTGAAAAGGTAAACCTGCTATGCTATAGACTAGTAGAACAGGCTCATAAGTGACCGGGATCTTATTGAGTACACTTTGAAGCATTTATCATAATCGCAATTATACCTAGAAGTTTTACACATCTGCGTTATCCTTTCTAGTGCCTATCTTCAGTTGCCACAGCCCTGCAGTCTGGCTTCCTTCCATACTGTGAACCTGTGTATCAGCGTTGTGTAAACCTAGTACAGAAGACTCTTGCACAAGCAATGGTATTTTTAAAAATTTTTATATCTCTCCCTTCTTGCCATATCATAAACATTTTTCTAAGGATAGGCATAATGTATACAAACTTTTTAATTGATTCAAAGTAAGTTTTCAAAAAATTGTGTCTTAATTTCAGCTGAACAATGCTCAACCAGATCAGTATGAGGCTCCAGATAAAGATTTTATGATAGTGGCTCTTGATTTACTCAGTGGCCTGGCTGAAGGACTTGGAGGCAACATTGAACAGCTAGTAGCCCGAAGTAACATTCTAACACTAATGTATCAGTGCATGCAGGTGAGACTTATTAAATTGAAATGAATTGAAACCTGGTTCTCTGTGTCACATTGGGGTTAATTTCTTCTTCTTTCTTGCAGGATAAAATGCCAGAGGTTCGACAGAGTTCCTTCGCCCTGTTAGGTGATCTGACAAAAGCTTGCTTTCAGCATGTTAAGCCTTGTATAGGTATGAATATTTTCTATTGCTGTGATGTGATTTTTAACATTATTTTTCATCAGCTGTGGTTTACATTATTAAACTGAAATACCATGAAATCCCAATATTTATAAGTGTACATTTTACTGGTTAGAGCTGCTCTGATTCAAGCAGGCAGGATGGGAACCCCTCCCTGTTCCTTGTTTCTTTGAATTCACCATCACTTCAGCAGCTCGTTAGGCGTTCATGTGACTGGAGAGAAGTTGGAAAAGTATTACTTTAGAGTAAAGGACATGCCCACCTGTGAATCCTTGGTCCTATATGCTAGTTCATGGATACTTCTTGAATAGCCTCTCTTTTTTGGTAGAGGTACCCAGTAATAATAATAATCAGGTTTTCTCATGATAAACCAGCATAATTTTTCAGGTACTATAGGAAACTTCAAACAACTTTCTTAAAAGTAAATAATGATTTGTTTCTGTTGAAATGGCATAGCATTTGTCTTAGCCTTTTGTGAAGATAAGAAGGGATTCCTTGAATAATGTAACCTGAATAGCTGTCAGACCCATGGATTAAATGGGGTTTTGGTTATTTTTCCTTCATTTCTATATCCCATCATTTAATCTTGGTTTAAAGCATTGATCTAAAATGGTTTTTTCTGTTGCTTTTTTTCATTTGATACAGTGTGCTTTGGGGAGCCTCCCTCCAGTTTTTATTAAGATGTAATTGGCATATCATTGTATAAGTTTAAGGTGTGCAACGTAATGATTTGATATATGTATATATTGGGAAACGATTACCACAGTGTTTAATTAATAACATCTATCACCTCACATAGTTAAAATATTTTGTGTGTGTGTGGGGTGAGAACTTTTAAGATCTGCTCTCTTAGCAACTTTCAAATATACTATACAGTATTGTTAACTATAGTTATAATGTGATATACTACATCCCCCAGAACCTAACTTATTTTAGAACTGGAAGATTGTACCTTTTGACCTTCAGCCAATTCCCAGTTATACTTTTCAATAATAACTGTCTTTCTGAACTTTGAATAATAACATTATTTATGACGTATTAAAGTAAACCATCAAGTTTAAGCCTAACCACTCTAAATGAAAGTGTAATGAATTCTTGTTTTATGGAAAGCTTGTTCTACAAATATTTGCCACCTGATTTAGTTTTTATGAGTTTAAACTTGTATGAAAGATTACATTTCTTTTTTTATTTTACGACTTTATAGATCACGTACCTTCTTCAGGAGGTACAGTGTGTCTAGTTGTCTCCCTGTTTTTAATGTTACCAACCATGATGATTATTTTCCAGGTTAGTGTTTCTCAACTGGAGCAATTTGGCAATGTCTGGAGACATTTTAACACTGGGGGTGTGTTACTGGTGTCTAGTGGGTAGAGGCGAAGGATGTTGCAAAACATCCTACAACACATGAGACAGCCCCTCGCCACAATAGAATAATCTGACCCAGATTATCAGTGTTGCTGAGATTGAGAAACTGTGAGATCGACTGGTTTATTAGGGGTTAAAAAATGATATTCTAATTCTTCATTTTGTAGTGAGAATGCATATATAGAGACATTTCCCATATCAATAAATTATTGCCCTGAGGTACAAATCATATAGGAGAAGAGGCAGGATAATTACTTGATTCTTTCTCTTTATTTACCAGTTTTCAAAATAATAATTGATTTCCAGCATCTTCCACAGGTATTGATATTATGTTTCAGAGTTTAGTTTGTGTTTGTTAGAGTGTCAGTATGAACTCATGATGCTCAAATTGTCCTACCGCTGGCAACAGGAGCTTTAGCAACTTGGGTCTGGAGTCTTTTCTGGTATGAAAAAATAGTCCAGGCTTGTTTCGTACATTTCCTGCCCTTAGCCTGCGGTGGGACATTACTCTGATAGCCCTTTTTCCTTTTAACTGGAAAGTGATATTTAGAGACCACAATCTGAGCAGTAGGGTAAAAGTTAATGTAAAAGCCAAAATCATTGATTTAAAATTTTCTGAGTGTGAAAAACCAGCTTTGAAGAAAGTTCTATTGTATCATGTTTTCCTCACTTTATTTTAAATTTTCTCAGTCTGATGACAAGAGAGATTACTCTGACCAGCTCTTTTTAATGATACTTAAAATAAAACCAAAACTTGGGCTTCCTGATACATTTCACATGAACGTTCAGTGGCCAGATACTGCCTCCTTCGGTTTCTTAAGATAATTATTACCAACAGCTTTTTTTTTTTTTTTTTTTTAAGGCTGTTTCTTGCCTAGATTTCAGTTTCCATCTGGTAGATCTCCTTTAAAGCACAAAACACTGCTATTGAGAAGTTTACTACATAGTTTTTAAAAACTTTTTTTTTCTAGCTGATTTCATGCCAATATTGGGAACCAACCTAAATCCAGAGTTCATTTCAGTCTGCAATAATGCTACATGGGCAATTGGAGAAATCTCCATTCAAATGGGTAAGATTTTTTTCCCCTTTAAAAATATACATTTTTAGATAATTTAATATTTTATAATGAGCTTTATATATATGAATATTATAACATATCACAGTAAAGGGGGCAAAAATATTTTACATTGATATTTTAACAATGAAATTTTTCTTTTTTGTTTTCTCTTTTGGGAATGATCTAGGTATAGAGATGCAGCCTTATATTCCTATGGTGTTGCACCAGCTTGTAGAAATCATTAACAGACCCAACACACCAAAGACGTTGTTAGAGAATACAGGTACCATATGACTGAACTGTTATGGTGAAGAGAAAATTATTTGCCTTTTTATTTTACGTTAAGATGTGTAGAGAAACTAAAGCAAAGCTAGCTTTAGAAACCCAGCTTATTAATTAACAGCTAATTTGTATTCTCAGTAATGAAATATACTGTTTTAGCTTCATTCCATAGCCAGTTTTCAGAAACTTTCAAAAAAACACTTTCTCCCCTGTTATAGTGTTTTAATACTGCCTAAAATGGGCCCCAACTAAAATAACTATTGAATGATACGAATTTTACTTTTACATTAATTCAGAGAGTACCTGGCAGCTGGGGAGTATTTTTTTTTCTTTTTTTTTTTTTTTTAATCTGTAAAAATGTAGCCAAAAATAGATTGCATTATAGTGGCTAGTTCATTAATAATGGCATATGTATTTTGTATTTTGTTGTATACTCTTCTTCAGATTGGGAACTTAAAGCAGTATCTTGTGGGATTTTTATTCAGGAGGCTTGTTTCTCTTTTGCATTTATAGAGAGCATGTTTATATTAAAGAGTACCTTCCATACTGTAAAACACATTTCAGGGTTATTTCTTTCCACCCTCCCTGATTTTTTAAAATGTAAATTTTGTTTTCAATCAGGCACATTTTTTTCTTGATATACTAAGACAATTCCAGTAGTATATTCATAGTCAGTGAATGCCTTACCAATATACTGGACAAGGAATCAAATAAGTTTTTCTAAATAAAAATCTATCTTCAAAGGTATTTTAATTTTACATTTTTTAATTATAGAAAGTTTATTATATCCTAATGTGATTAATTAATGTGATTATTGGTATGGAAGGAAATCTTTTAATTATGAAACAGTTATATGGCTGTTTGACTGTATGGGTACTGTTTATATCATAAAGTGAATTAGATTTTCTTGCTGAAAAGTATAAAAAGCTATGTATAGGATGGTTATGAAATCTTGTCAGGTTTTTATCTCTTTAGAATGCAGTACCTATACATGACATTCAGATTTGGAACACCTGGCCATTATCAAATTACTGTTGAACCTTAAGAAACTTCCTATTTATTTTTAAATGTGAATGCATAACTGCAAATAAATGTTGAGTGTAATGTATATTAAAGTTTCTTGTGGGATATCAGGTGGTGAATTTGTTATAGTTCCTTGAACAAATTGGCTTTATATATAAGATTATATTCTAAGTATGAGTCTACCCTAAGTAAATCAAAAGGTAGTTGATAATGCCCTTCAAGTTGATGGATTGAATTGATATGATTAAGAAACACACTTGGGATTCACTGTATTATTCTTATCACAAGTGACTGCAGGAAATGTTTCTCTTATTCCATCCCCAAAGGAGGGGGGTGGATAATAAAGTAAAATCATTGTCAGTAGGTAATATCTGTATATTTTAGCAACTTAATTACCATTATCTTAATATTTCATAAAGCCAATTCCTTAGTATATGCAGTTACTTGCTTTTTTTCTGATTAGTATATCCTACACTGAACTTTTTCAATGGACCATCATCTGCTTTATCGCATGTTTCATTGGGTTGTTCATACTTGCCTGTTTAATGAGAATGTTGCATAGTTTGTGTCTTTTGAACATAGGTTTTCTTTCTCTTGCTTCATATGAATCTGCTGGATTTTAGTATTATCTGTGTAGTTTGCTTCAAGTAATCCTTAAACATTTTTCTTTACCCCCCCACCCTTTTTTTATGAAAGGTTAACCTGTAAGTTTTTGAGAGAACACCATTAAAGCACCTCATGGTTTGTTTTCTGTTTGTTTTTTTTTTTTCCCCGTTGTGTATAAATGTATTTATATGTAATGTACCTTTGAATTGCAGAATGCAGTTCTGAGTTGCACTTGTTTTAACTCTTTGTAAATTTAAGGACTTAACTGAATTTTGATGGTGAATATATGTTTGATTAATTCCCACTTCAGATTTTTAAAAATAAAATATTAGCATGTAATCAGTGTGTTTTCATTATCTATTATCGTGTGCTGTGCATTTTATAGCAAGGACAGAATATTTGTTCCTTTGGTCCACATATCCCATGTCATTACAGTGGACTGTCTAAATTTCCTTTTTGTCAAACAGGGTTTGAAATTAGTGGACTATTTGAGTTGTTATCATCATCACCATCCGAGGTTTTTTTTCGGAACGGGATTTGACATAGCACAGCAATTCTCCAATCCATTTATTCAGTATGTACCATAACACCTAAAATTTAATAGTTGATTTTGATATCAGGCAACAAATGGTCCACTGGCTTGTTTTGGAAATGCTGGCAAACAAACCAAAAATATACCAAAATTTTGATCAGATTCCTAGATAATTTTCAAAGAATGGAAATCACATAGAAAGCTACGTAAAGAAGTGAGAAAGCTTTTAACTGTTAACTTCTGAGAAGTGTGTTTGAATAGACAATTCAGAAATGTAATCATTTACATTTACTAGTATTTCTTGGGGGAGAAAACCTAGATTTCATTGTTAAACTGAAATTTCAACCGGCTTTGAAGGAAGAATCTAAATCCATCTGTTTAATCGCTCATCATTTTATTAACAGAATATCTTGACACTTGATTGAGCGAGAAAAGCAATTCATCACGGTTTTTGGTGTTCTCTCAATCTTTAAAGTTTTTTTAATTCCTTTTGTTTTTCTTTTTCCAAGAGTATGCCATATATGTTGCTGCCCCTTATTATAGGGGGTGGTAATAAACAGCACTGGTGAAATCTTATGTTTATTATCATACACAAATTCTGTTGGTTTCTGTTTCTGAGTTATTTGTTGTTTTTTCTTTATTTTTTCTCCTTCCCCCTCATTTGCTCATGTCTTGGTTGGCGTTTGGTGGTGTATAACCGTGATTGCGTTACCTTAGCAATAACAATTGGTCGTCTTGGTTACGTTTGTCCTCAAGAGGTGGCCCCCATGCTACAGCAGTTTATAAGACCCTGGTGTGTATTATTCAATCTTTTTTTTTAATTCATTTTTCTTCACTCTTTCTTTCTCTTTCTATCTCACTTTTAGATATATTTTCAGTTGGTTACAAAAATCACAATCCTTAATCATTGCCAACCATGTGACTAATCTTGTCCTATCAGGTTTGTGAGGTTTTTCAGTAGCATCGTCATGTATATTTATTTTATGTTGTGGCTAACGACTAATTGATGCATGGGATAAGATTGTCACATGCTTGCTGTGTTAAAAAGCTTGATTATACATAAAAAGCATTTAAATATCCTCCAGTAAAATAAAGATGCATGCAAATTCTATAAATTTAGGTTTTGGCATTGTTTCTTTTTTAGAATTAATTTGAAAACTTGGATTGCATTAAGAAATACATGTTTAAATTTGTTATGTATAAAAATCTTATTTGCTTGTTAATGTAAAAATTAAACATCTACATCATAAGTTGTATAATAATAGTTTCTACTGTGGCAGTATATCCTATGTTCTGCTTCTTTCGATTGACAGTCTTTCAATTCAAGACATTTTTAGTAGTGTTTAATGGAATACAAGTCATAGTACAGTTTTAAAAATGGGTAATTTACTCTTGGCTCAAGCTCATTAATAGTTTAAATGGGAAATTAAAATCAGTTGTTATTACTTAGATGCAATTTATTAGTAAGAATTGTGAATTTCAAGGTTTTCACTATATTGAGATTAGATGGGCCCAACATAATATAGTAAGTGTGAGAAACTTTAAGCTTTATGAAAATTCTTTGAATATAAACATTATCTCTACTCTGGTGCTTATTCCATTAAATACTGTCCATTAGTATTGTAGTTGAACCTGCTTTTTACTTAAATGCTAAACTCAATTCTATAATTTTAATAGGTGCACCTCTCTGAGAAACATAAGGGACAATGAGGAAAAGGATTCAGCATTTCGTGGGATTTGTACCATGATCAGTGTGAATCCCAGTGGAGTAATCCAAGTAAGATGTTCAAAAGGATTTAACTTTTAGTGTTCTGAATTATGAAACTCTAAAGTTTAAGCTATAATTATTAAAAATATTACCTATTTTTACTGAAGATAACTGAAACAAATTATGTTTTAAATGTGTATTTCCTAATATCTTGAAATGATGATGCCTATTTTTATTTCCTAAATGTTTTTTTGGTCCTGACATATAATAACAGCAGATTGGGAGAACAAAAGTTATATTCTTGACTTGAATTAAGCCAAAGCTTCTTTCATTCACATTCAGACGTCACTTATTTACTTTGTAAATGCTTCCTAAAACCGTGAATATCAATTTGCTGAGTTTGAGGCTGTCTGCACTTCAGAGGGTGATCAAATAGTAGGATACTCTTTCTGTTACTTAGATCAGAAACTCAGTAGTGAATAAAATAGAACACTGAATCAACCATTGAAACTGCTTTAACTTTGAGAGTTTATGATTTAGTGATTTATTCATCCTTAATTTCATTTCTTAACGCTATTTCATACTATATTTAGACGTCTTTAGCCTTTAAAAAATTATTTGGCGGCAGTACTAAACGTGAATCTGATCAAACCTCTGGATCCAGCTGACATACAAAACATAAAGGAACGTGTTGATTTACACCGTATGTATGAAGTCAACAAAATACAGGCTATGGGGCTATAGGTTAAATGCCCCAGGTTCCTCAACAGATGAATTGTAAGGAAAAGAAAGTATGGGAAGGGTTTTCCAGAAAATAACCTTTCACTTTCAAGAGATAGGTGCTTTGAACATTTTTTAACTGAGACCTTTTGATACTTCCTGTCTTACGTGGATTACTGTGTTGTTTGTTAATTCAGGTTTAGAAACATTGTGAAATACCAGCTTATAAAATTCAAAATTGGTGTAGGTGATAGGCATTGAAAACATATGAAGTAGAACTGGAAAAAAAGTCTTTTGGCTAATTTTACATTTGTATAACATTAATAACTTACTATTAAAACAAGCCAGTACTGTCTTAAACGATGGTTCCTAGTTGCAAAATAACCTCCTGGCATTGAGTTTCTGGGTTTTTTCCAATACTTAAGAACTTTGTGTCACCTTTAATACATTTTAGAGGTATCTGATGTGGTATATACCATATTAAGAAGGAGCATTTTCATACAGGGTTTTTTTTTTTTGTTATTGTTGTTTTTCCTTTTGCATTAACATTTAAGACAGTGACAGTAACACGTGTGGTCATGAAATCACTACCAACTTAAAAGTTGGTATAAATTTCTACTTTTTACATACTTTATTTGGGTATGGTTAAAAGAAAATGTCTTAAGTTTTATTCTTTTATGTTTAAATTTTTAATCACAAATTCTGCATGTATATATAATTTAAATTTTTAACATCAGACTTTGATATTCAGAAGACACTGGAATCATAATTCGAATAAACCATAAACTTTGGGCACGTGGCATTTTATTTGCTTAAATATGTGTTTTATGCACATATTTTAGTATTAGTGATTTTATTTGAAATTAATGAGGTTTTCTGAATTTAATAGTAAAATTTAAAGTAGTTGTACATCAGCAGTATCTTGTATGTTGTATGTTGAACTGTTGTTTCAGTAAGATAGTCGAACTTGAAAAATACTTAAATGAAGTATTTCAAGCATATACCTGTCACCACCTTGTTCTTTTAGTCAGAATAACCTGATTATCTTATAAATAATAGTCTGAGCATTGGGGGTTTTTTTGTTTGTTTGAGTTGGGTTGGGCTGGGTGCTGTTTGTAACTACGTAATTTTTCTTCTAACTTATCATTTCATTTACATTTCTATCTGGAGGTGGATCTTGAAATTTAGATCTATAAATTCCTATGCTTTAAGTCAAACTTGTTTGGTGTATACTTAACTAGCTTTGAATTATTTCTAGGCCAATCAGAACTGTAAAATTATTGAATTTATATAATTAATTCCATAAATGAAGATTTTTTAAACTGGTGCTTATTTGATGCTTTCAGTCCTTGCTGATGCTACACGTTTACTAGACTGGGGTTTTGTAATGTAAAATGAAATACTGGGTTGGCCAAAAAGTTCATTTGGGTTTTCCTGTAGCACTAAATTCCAATATAAACTGAATGAGTTAGAGGTTCCTTGATGGTGGAGTAACAGGGACAACCATTAAGAAATTACTTTAATTCCTTATTATAGCTGTTTAAAAAAGTTGTTTTTTTTTTTTACCTAGGATTCTGTTGATATATATTCTGAAGTTTACATGTATCTTTTGTTGTGTTTGACAAATACAGTATCAATTGAAGATGTATTTCTTGCTTGTTATAGGATTTTATATTTTTTTGTGATGCTGTTGCATCATGGATTAATCCAAAAGATGATCTGCGAGACATGTTCTGTAAGGTAACTAAAAAGTCTTTATGATGCACATCATGTGACTGTTACAGTCTTAGTTGGGAAATTTAAATTATGTTTTTATTTCATATGAAACTTAGACTCTTCAAATCAGTACTGGTAGACTATATAACCTTTGTTCTTGGTAATAAAGAAGTTGACTTGATCTTTTCTTAATATACAGTAGTGACTTTGTATCAATAGAGCATGTATTTTAAAAATATTTTCTCAAGCAGTACCACTGATTCATGAAGTCCCGTTATCCCACCTATGCAAAATAGCATGTATTTTCAAAGATGGCTGACTAAGATTGGCGTATAATATAATCTATTGAACAAAGTAAATCTAACTGGTCGCAGCAAGGATTAAACCTGTGTGTTTTAGTAATGCCGCTTGTGGTTAACTCCAGTCAGCCCTCAGCCATAACAAAATAAGAAATAAAATGCTGCTACACATTTGAATTACCTAATATTAAAATTAGTGAACTAGGGCTTCCCTGGTGGCACAGTGGTTGAGAACCTGCCTGCCAATGCAGGGGACACGGGTTCGAGCCCTGGTCTGGGAAGATCCCACATGCCGCGGAGCAACTAGGCCCGTGAGCCACAACTACTGAGCCTGCGCGTCTGGAGCCTGTGCTCTGCAACAAGAGAGGCTGCGATAGTGAGAGGCCCGCGCACCGCGATGAAGAGTGGCACCCGCTTGCCGCAACTAGAGAAAGCCCTCGCACAGAAACAAAGACCCAACACAGCCAAAAATAAATAAATTAATTAATTAAAAAAAAAATTAGTGAACTATATAGTTGCAACTATGAACCCCCAAAGCTTTGTGTATTTTCAATTTGAATAAACTTAATAAGGCATAAAAATTTTAATCCCTTGGGTGAATTCTATACGTTTTTGCTTGCTTTTCATTACTACTATGTCAGATTGCTTAGAGTACTTCTGTTACTAGGACACTTGCTGAGTTCTAACCTTCTCAAAGCAAAGTGCAGCATATTCTATGAGGTGCTTTTAGGCAAGACATGGAATGGTGTAGAATTCAACAAAGTTTGAGAATAACTACTTTAATAGGGGTAAAATTTTAGAATAATAAAATCAGTAGTGTTTGATTTCAGAAGCTACGCAGATATGAGAGTTTCTCTTTTGTTATTGATAAATTAATGATTTTTTACTTTTTTGCAGATCCTTCATGGATTTAAAAATCAAGTTGGGGATGAAAATTGGAGGCGTTTCTCTGACCAGTTTCCGCTTCCCTTAAAAGAGCGTCTTGCAGCTTTTTATGGTGTTTAATCTCATACGCTTAGGCTGCAGTCCCATAATTAGGGGTAAGTTGTAAGAAATTTGGAATTTTCCAGGATGAAGGAACTTAAGTTAGGACTTCAGTCTAAAACTACTGAATAGAATAAAAGCTATTTGTTTTCCACAGAGGTTGAGTAAAACAGCCTCATGTTATATTTGACTTAAAATTACTTACATGAAGGCTGGAGATTGATTGATTGATGGATTGATTGATGAGCCAGCAAGCAAGATAAAATGCCTGGTTCCACTTTGAATCCTAGGTAGAAGGAAATCCAAGTTGGTGTACTAGTTGGATTACTCACCATTTCTTCAACCAATCCTTTTTTTAATTTTTGCCCTTTAAGAGGTCACTGACATTCACTGTGGCAGGGTAGAGATGATTCATTTTTAAAGCATGAATTTATAGTCTCATATATCAAGGACTTCCTATGTTGCGAGCTTTAGGGAAAACCCAAGTAGAATTGGAACTGGATTTGGTCTCAGTAAATAGGAATATTTAATATTTATTCTTCATATTTTATTGAACACCTTCCTTGTTCCCAGCACTGTGTTTTTAAAAGATCAGTGGAAGATTCTTTTTTGATTTGGGGTGGTAGAGAGGAAAGTCCACCTGCACTCTTGTTGTTTGAGTTTTTCTGACTTAAGTCAAACTAACAATTCTGGTCTTTTAGCCTTAGTTCCCTCGTTAGGTTATTTTGAGGATTAAATACTATTCTATATGTGGTGCCAGGACTTCGTATATTGCCTAACACACTAAGTTGGCTCAATAAATATCAGTAATATGGGTTAGTACAGTGAGCCAGGACGCACTTCATTAGTTTTTGAACATGGACTGAGACCTGTTCAACTGGAGGGTCAGAGAGTGTACTCAGTGTGTGTTGAGAAAGCATACACTTACTTGAATTACCTTGTATGTTGGAGTTTCTGTTTGCATGCTTGCTGGTTTACTCTGAGCTAGATTTTAAACCTGGAAAGATTTGAACATCTAAGTTGACTAGCCTAAAAGGGCAGTAGAAATGGACTTGCAGCCTCTGGAATGTCTCAGAGCCCTTTGTGTGTGTTGTCCCTCAGTGGTCTTGAGTCCTTAAGGCTGTCTTGTGGCTTTAGCATTTTAGAGAAGTGCTTGATTCACTTTACGTTAAATCATGAGAATGCAATAGATGAGAAATAACTTTTAGCATCAAGGGCTAAATTATTCAACAGTGAGCTAAGTCTTGAGCACTTTTGGGTTAATAACCCTGATTAATAAACCGTATGTGGTCTCTGTCATTTCACCAGTTATGAATTAACTGTGGTGATCTTCATAAATGTCCAGAGTTTCGCAGGAGTAGTTAAAGTTCTGTTGTGAAAGGACAACTGTCAGGTACTAGTTACAGTCTCCCAGTAATCTACCTTTATTTCTTAATCTTCTCATAATTAAAACTGTGCTAGCATTGAAAAAGTCTTTATCAGGAAAATGAAGAGGCCTGAGAGTATAGGACGTGACTGAGTAAAATAAGTCACGCTCTTTTTTTTGCTTAACGTTGGGAATACTGGCAAAAATGATAATGTTTCAATTCTCACTAAGGAAAGTGATTGTCCTAAAGAAAGTGCTAACTTAATTTTGAAGAAAGCAAGGCAACTTGTTATATAAGAAATAATCGGCTCCCATTGGGACCCATTGTGCGAACGAGGATAGATAATTAGACTGATGGCAACCTACAAGGCATATTTCATCTATATTTCATCTGTATAAAGCGCTGCACACCTCTCTGCATGTCCCCAGCTTGGCGTCACTTTTCGTATCTGATGCAGGTGACAGCTGAGAGCTGTAGGAGAAGGGAGCAACATGGTTCTCATTGACGAGCGTGATCTTAGGCAATTTGTACAGTTTCTCATTTTCTTTAGGTAGAGATAGCATTGCTACCTGATTAATTTTGTGTTCCACTGGCTTTAAAAGAAAAACAATTTTACGTATAAAATTGTTTCTGTTTTCTTACAGGTCCTTCAGTCTTGGAGACTATGAGGGAGCCTCTGCACCCAGGGAAAATGTTACCCTTTACAGGGGGGAAGGGTAAACCAGTAGGGAATACAGTACAATCCCAACCCTACTGGGAGGGGCGGGAGGGAGGTGTTGCCGTCACTGTATTAAGTCGCTGTTGGGAAACGTTTTAACATCTGGAGCCTTTGTGGGTGGAAATCTGTCTCCAATTACAACTCTGCACTGGATGTGAAGAAGCAAAAAAAAAAAAAAAAAAAGAAAAAGCTCTTCAGTCTACTCACAAAACAGTACATTCTGGAATATTATGGGGAATTGTACCAAAACAAGAACCATATAAATGATGCATAGGGATGAGAAAGAGGAAAAATTCTATAGCACACAATAAAGGAAACCTAAGAATGGGGATTAGAAGACAGTAAAGTTTTTGGGTTTTTTTTGTTTTTTTAGTTTTTTTTATTTAAAGGTTTTTATAAAATTTCCCACATTGATGGGGACTTGTTTTTGCATGCTGATGAAGAACTACACAAAAGAAAGCTAATAAGAGTTAAAATCAGCTTGCCTACCCATAATAGTAGAAGCAGGTTCTTGGAAGTTACAATTTAAGGTACCCCAGAAAGTTGGAAATAAAACAAAACAAATATAAACAATGAAGCACCCTGTGAAATGCCAAATGAGTCACTCCTTTCACCTTTGTGGGGTGGGCAGGGAGGGAGGAATAAATGGGGTTGGACATATCAAACTAAAGATTGACATCTTGATTTTGCATTAAGACATTAATGTAGTGGATATAATTTGATGGTTGTACTTCATTAGATTTAATTTCTAGGCCAAGATGTTATTTTTAAAGTGCAGTTTAAGGTTCAGGCATGCATTCTGGCTCATAGTGATTGAAAGTACTTTAAATTAGTGGGAGAGTAGCATGCTTGCATCACATAGAGTGAGATTGGTATTCAGTTACCTCTGTTGCGCCAGTTTGTGTTGCAGTTTACCAGTTCAATATAGCCCTGCATTTAAAATTCCTTTTTAAGATTTGTGGATTTTATTTTTATTAAGAATATAGATATAAAGTACTGTAGTTTACAGCTAGGCCTTGAAATATCTTTTTAGGATCTGTTAGGAATAAGATTGATATTGTATTGTGTGTAACCTGCACAATGTGGAAAGCTGATATACCTGTGCAAAATCTTTGCCTCTGTGCTGTCAGTGTGATGTGCTTTCTGCATGGTTATATACTACTAGTGATTTTATCAAAACTTCTAAAACTTAAATTACATGGTAAAAGATCTGTAAGAGGCTGCATAAATGTTAGTTGGCACATAAAGACAATTGTAGAAGTTGAAGACATGATTGCTATATTTCAATGTTTATTCCCACTCAACATATTGCCTTCTAAGCTTTCTTTTTTTGTTCAAAGCATGATCTTAAAGATATGTTTAAGTTAATGGATGTAATGCAGGGTTCCTACACTGTATTGGCGCATGTTGGTGGCCCTCTGTGCCCTAGATATATGCACACAGGGTGCAAGTAAAAGCTACAGAGTGAAAGTTGGTTTGGATCCTCTTCATTTCATTTGTTTAGCTTTTCTGTTATTTTTCTCTACTTACATGTATTCCTGTGAATAAATCCTTGTTAAGTTAACCCTTTACTTTTCCTTCCATGTGTATTTTCTTATATACTGTGAATGTGAAAACCTAACTGGTACACTTGATCTTGTGTCCATATGAAAGTGCAAGTCTTTATTAATTTGGATTGCCTGAACAGTGTATCCCATGATGATGAAGGAAAATGGAGAGATTTTTCTTTTTAACTCTGCTGGTCAGAGATGAAGCCACACCTTTCCATTTTTCAATGCTGCATATTTAATCTGCAACAGAAATGTTAAGCCATAACAACCTTTTTATATTTTAGTTTGTCACCTTCGCATTGCAGAATAAATACTGAATAACCATTTTTGTAAGCAGTTGCTCCTCTTTGCATGGTTCTCTTCCTCTAAAGGTGTTGAATGATACAGCCATTGCACTGAAGTTTGAGCTGTATGTGTGTGAATTTATAAATACCGTTTCAAAAAATTTCAGATGCATGGTAGCATGCAGAAAGGTTTTTGTTGTTGTGTGTGTGTGTGTGTATTTTTTTTTTTTTAACATGTTCTTTCACCTTCTTTCCTCTACTTTGGCTTTGCAAATTTCAGTCTGTAGAGCCTGAAATTAAATCATATTTTTAATGTACAGTTTTTTTTTTTAATTGTAAGTTGGATCCAAAGGGTATGTAGCATTTTGCTTTGTAGTACCATTGCCTCACTGGGAGCTCAAAATTTGCTTCCTAGCTAGTCTTTAAAACCTGATTAGGGTAGCTATTTTATCCTTAAATTCTAGTGATATACTGTAGTTTTCCAAAACTTTTTAGAATTTAATATGGGAGATATTTTAATATTCTGGAATAAGTAGTAAACATTTTAAATTGAAAGAATTGAATTCAGAATTCTCCTGAACACTTTAAAATGAACATACAAGAACAACCTTCAATAAAGTTATCTGGACCTGTGATAATTCTCTATTGACTGAAAAGCGTTGTTACCTATTGGATTGAAAAATTAATTTCTAATTAAGCAGATACGTAACATAAGAATGTGCCCTTTTTTGTAGTCACTTAACGTGTTTTTAAATTAAAAGGAAATATAATTTAAAAATACAAAATATAAATATGACTGACAACCTGAGATGGGGTTGGGTTTTTTGGGTTTTTTTCCCCCTTGAAGTTATAGTTTCTTCCTAATTACATTTCAGATACATAGTATAACATAGGAATTTGCAGAAGCCATTTAAGTTATCTTTTGAGGTAAGCTCTGATTTAGCGTTTATTCTGATAAAACTTAATACATCATGGGATATATATATAAAGCAACTTAATTCTTGTGGTGTAGTCTTAATAGTTTTGAATGTTGACTGAATGTCTATGAAATTGTGAGTTTGTCTTTGTTACATTCCAGTGTTTCTGCCTCTTGGCATGCGTAAAAGCACGGCTTACTTCATCTGCTCCTTACACACTAAAGTGCTGTTAGTGTGCTCAACTACAGAAATAGCCGCTGCTAAGTGATGTAGATTTTCTACTTGAATATTTTTATGTTGTAGGAACCTCAGGAGGTCAGTGTTTACTGTTTTATATATGCCTTCTTTTTCCTGTTTGAGCTTCTCTCTTTGAAGGATTCTAACAGAACAAAAGCTGCTGATCAACCTAAGTTGGAAACAGAAAGTGTATTTAATATAATTTAAATGCATGTTTGGCAGTTCCATGTTACAGTCCATTAGTAAGTGAACCTAGTGCCACAGACATTCATTTATTCAGGAAAGAATTTTGCTTTTTGTATTGTCTAATCTCTTTAATAACTTCATACTGTGTAAAAAAGAAATCACTTTTTTATATTTTTTGGTTGGTTATTTTCCAAATAATCAACATGTAAATAATCTTTAAGAGCCAGTTCTGATGCTTTACATTATACTGCTACTTGATTTTGTGATGCAGGTTGGATTTCAGAAGAATAGATTTTAAAACACTTAACCAAGCCATCACATCTTAAAATAAGTAGCATACATTTTGTAATTAACATATTGATAAACACTGTGATTTTTTTTGTTAAGACTTTTTCATTGACCTGAATTGCTTAAATTGCATATATTGTAAAATAGGATCAGATGTATATTTTAAAATAATTTCAGCTGACTTTCCTCTATTGAAATGCTTTGTCTACTCAGTTATAAAATATTCAGATACAAGTTTTATCTCAGGTGAATACTCTTGTATCCTTCTTGCTTTGGTGACGTATGCTTATAGAGAGTCATCATACTTGTAGTCTTTGTTTTTTTAGTGTATTTCATGAAGAATCTTTCCATTTAGTCTGATTTTCCAGTCCTTAATTCTTGCAGACTATGGTGGTATAAGTCCTTCCTGGCGAGAATTCAATTTGGTTCTCCTTTTCTCCAAACTCTTAAGATAGGAAAGTGGAAAATTTTTCTGTCATATATTAAATTACCCTGCATAGCTGAAATGCCAGAATTAAAGTATGTCTTAAACCTTTCAGTCTAAATTTAACTTAAATCCTTTGCCATAAAGAAAAACGTGGGATTTTTTGCTTCATATAGTTAATCTATATTATTCATATTGAATGTATTAACAGATAACGGTGCAAAAACATTCTTCCCAAGAGAAGAGTGTATCGTGCATAACTGCAATTTAAGTCCTTCCTTTAGTAGTACTTTACACACAGCTTTGCTTATTGAATTATTTTTGCAAGTAATACAAGGGGGAAAACACTTAACTGTCGCTACTAGTACTGTTATTGAAATGTAGGCATTGAAATTTTGATGAAAACTGGTCTTCAGATTAAGGGCCTAAAATAATCTAGATTAAAAGATCAATAAAGAGCTGTGTAACAATATTATCTAGTAATAATACCATGCAAGAGCATTGTATACCTACTTAGTACCTAGTCATACTGTATTAAATATGGAGATATTTCTAATGCCTCTTAAAAATTCAGTTTTACGTGAAAGTTTCATTCACTTGTACACTTTCCAGGTGACTTGTGACTAATTTTTTCAGTCTTACATAGATCTTCCCCCATTGGTATTATATGTAGAGGATTCTTTATCTTTATGCCTAATTATTACGCGTATTAATTTTAAGGTATACGTTTAAATTATAGCAACTGTTTATTGTGATTTGTATCCCAGAATGTATTGTTTTTATTTTTATTTTTTAATGTATGCATGATTTTGAGGGAAGTTAAAATGGTGATTATTTTTTTCACCTCTTGTACATTTTAAAGTCAAACCAAATCTATTTGCCAAGCATTATATCACTAATTAGGAAAATAGGCTTTTCCCGTGTATTACAATTTTTGTTCATCTACTATAGAATCCCCTTAACTGTATGGCTTGGTATTATTCACAGTTAGCTATTTTGCAAGTTCAGTTATCTTCCTAAAAGCTTATACTGTAACATGGTTAGCCTATAAGGCAATGTTGGTTCCCTCCTAATACCAGCCTCATAAAGGGGTTCCGCTGTACTTTCCCCATATTGCTTCATTGTTGTTTTTCCTCTGTGGATATATAACCAAATTAAGATTGGATGAATTTTATGGAGATAATAATAAGACAATACTGTATAAGTAATTTTGCTTAATTATCATCTGTGAGAAGAGATGTTTAAACGTGGTTGATGACTTCACTTCATATTATAAAACAGTTTTACACTTAATATTCATGTTAATATTGGGTGCAATAATTTAGTAGTTTTAGCTTTAGTTATAAATAACTGGATCTTTCTGCTGACAACTTAGGTTGTATGAGTTATGCTTAAAAGCTTTAAATCTGATGTTTCCTGTACCTGCCACACTATGTTAGAATGTGTCCTTCAAACATATCCTCCTGCAACTTCTCAA
This sequence comes from Eschrichtius robustus, assembly GCF_028021215.1. NCBI lineage: Eukaryota > Metazoa > Chordata > Mammalia > Artiodactyla > Eschrichtiidae > Eschrichtius > Eschrichtius robustus. The sequence goes on from NC_090825.1 coordinate 56,784,432, forward strand.
ACTGTACTAAATTGATATTTCTTGAAGTCAAACTCTGTGCTAACAGATCTTCATTTTAAATAGAATACGGTTTTAATTTTTGATAAGCTGCTGAATTTTAAAGAGAGTTTTTTGGGGCCACCAAATATTTTGGATCATGCAGAGAATATATATTGTACTGTAGTAATTTTGTATTTACATTTGTATGATGTGACATAATAGATGTGAATGTTAATCACTGCTTGACTATGTTAATAAAGTTGTTTAACTATAGATGTTTCACTCTGATTTTTAATGGAAGGAAATGAGCTTTCTTCCCCCCTGTTCCCCCATCCCATTTTGGGTCCAGATAGGTCTTCTTGTTGTCTTGTTCTTTGTTTTGTTTTTTTGTTTGTTTGTTTTGAGAGGGTTTTTTAGCTTACACTTTAGTGCACTCTTGTTTGACATCATCTTTTTTTACTGAGTATTTTCTTAGTTGTATAATGTAGTAAAAAAAACCTGTTTTCCCCACATTTTAATCCTGTTATTGATGTATTTCTAAACAGTTGATTCTAGGTTCAGCTTCCGGTGGGAGAGGAAAAAGATACTGCTCTGCAATAAAAGGAATTAAAACTAAGTGAAGTCATGAATAAAACATTGAAAGGATAGATTGCATGATTGTGTATGAACGTCTGGCCTATTAAGGCTTTCTGGTCATCCTTCAAAAAAATAAGACTTGTAATTTTGGAAATTAATATTTACAAAAGTAGTAGTTTCCTCTTCAGGTTGTAATCCATTATTATAGTTGCATGTTACTAATTAAATGTATTAATATATTTCAGAGGAAGTGTGTGCATAACTGTGAAGTACTCTTTTTTTTTTTTGGATTTATAACAAGGAAAGTGCCTGAGATTAGATTAGTGCAACCCAGAAAACTTTTAAGGGAAATGAGACTTGGGGTTTTTTTCCCTTTCGTTACCTGCACATGAGAACATTTGAGATACCTCACTTGGGTTGGAGGGGAGGGGGAAGATGACACCTGAGTATCATGTCTGAAACACATCATCAAGAAATAGTTTAAGATTCCAGAGTTTAGGACTTAGGTTGTGGAAGAAGATAATCAAAACCAGCCTAATCATTAGTTATTCATGATTCCAATTTGCTGCAGCAATCTTAGAATGTGCCTGTAGCTAAAAATCTTTTGTAAGTCTTTAACATTTTAATGAAATTAAAGTACAGACTTTTAAGATGTTTTCACTTTATACCTGTTTTTGAACAGACTGGTGTTTTTAATCTTGAGAGTTCATAATCAGCCTGACTCCAATCATTAGCATTACATGTGATTCTTTAGGAATGATTGGAAAAGTATTACAGCAGTTGAACTCCACAGCTCTGAGCTTGGACGTACTCATTGCTATGGTGAATACAGAAGCTGCGACTGTCATCTTGTCCTTAATGTCAGAGTCTTGTGTTGGCATAAAAGAAACTCCTGAAACATCCGCATAGATCTCCAGTGTTCAGTTCAACACAGTTTGCAAGTTACAGTTTAGAAATTCAACAGAATCTAAATCATTGGCAAAAGTGATACTGGAAAAATTCTTATACTAAGAATCCTAAAGTTTTTGTGCCAGTTACTGATCTAATTCATTTCTGTACATATTATAGCCATTTTGCTCTGACAGTTTAAATTTTATACGATGTATTCCTTTTCTAGCTTTATGTTACCTTTTCAAGAGCTTCATTAAACAGTTTAAGAAAGACAAGTGAACAGTTGTAAATGGATTTAGTACAACTACCCAGTAGAATAACTTGATGTTTCTGTGCACATATGAATAGTAGATTTGTGCATTGTTTTTAGTATCTAAATTTGCCTGTTAATGTACATGATAGCTATGCCACGTTCTGTGAACAGTTTACACAACCGTCTTAATTGTTGGACATTCAGAAATTATTTCTCATTTTTTACTCCTAGAAATAAAGTTATGATGAATGCCCCTATGCTTAAATGTTTGCATACATCTGTAGCGATTTCTCTGGAACTGCCATGTCAAGAGGAGATGGTTATAGTACAATTTCCTTTCATAGAAAGTTATACTAATTTTCATACCCAGCAGTAACTTCAATGGGTATTAACCATGTGTGCTGTAAATTGTGATTTAAATAGCATGATTTTCTAACTTTGTATTTAGGAAATTTTATATACAAAAATCATACTTTCACATCACATATTTAACAGATATCCGAGTCTTATGTCACAGGCACAATTCCTTAATCTTATGGAGCTTACATTCTGTTATAGCAAGGCAGATAAGTAACTGTGTGTTACATGGTGGCAAGTGCCAGTGAGATGGGAGGTGATGATGAAGAGACTTGTTATTTTAAATGGGGTGAGTGGACATAGAGGAAGGTCTGAGGGGGTGTCGTTTGAGCAAAAACTTGGAATGGACGTCTGGGGGTGACTATCTCAGGTAAAAGGAACAATAAGGACGAATGTCCTGAGACAGTAAAATGTTTGGAATGTCAGTTTTGCCCTTGAGTAAAGTTAAAGGACCATTGTGGGATTAACTGGATATGTTTTAAAGGAGGAATCGAGATTTGCTCACATACTAGAAATGGGTTTGAGAAAAGAAACCAAGGATGGCTCTTAAGGTTTTTGGTCTGAGCAGCTAGAAGGATGGAAATGTTAACTGGAATATGAAAAATCTGACATTTGGGTTGAGCCGTCTGTAAAGAAATGTGGAGTAGGCACTTGGAGTTCAGGGAAGATCGTCTGGCTGCAGATGGAAAATCGGAAGTGTGTAAATGTGCTTTAAACCATGAAACTGAATAACACCATCTGAGAACAGGAAGAATGAAAGATGCAAGGACTAAACATGAAATTCCAACAATGACGTCTTAAGGCTTGAGGAAAGAAAACTAGAGAAGCATGGTGTTCTGATGTATAGAACAAGTAAGGCAGAATTTACTTTGCATTTAGCAACCTGGAGGTTGTTTTGGCAGACTTTTTTTATGGCTGTAGAATCAGAGTGAGAGCTATCATCTCCATCCCTCCAGAAAGGTTGAGAGACCATAGGCTTCCCTTTTCGTCAAGACCACGTCAAGTAGCTTTGTTGTTTTCTAAAAACTGGGTTGTTCAAGAAATGTGGAAGCTTGTGAGGAGTGAACAGGCGAGAGTGGATAGATGACTTCCCTAGATGATAACCAGCGTGTAGTGTCTAAATTTAAAATTTAAAACATCCCCAAAGACTGGCAACAGGTTTTTGTTTGTTCCAAGATTATTGTAGGGTTCATGTGAAAAAGAGAAACCAGAAAAACTGTGAAAGAAGGTAGTCATGAGGGTGGGACAGTCCCAATCAGGTTGTTGGGTTTTGTTTTTGTTTTTTTGTTAATTATGGCTACATGAGTGAAAACTACTGATTCATACATAGGCAGCTCAAAAGAACTGAGTCCAGAAACATCTAAATGCTTCACATGAAACTAGTATATGGCACTTAAGTGAAAAAATATGGATTAGTTTACAAGTGTTGGGAAAACTGGGTAGGCATTTGTTTTAATTAAAAAAAAAAAAAATTGGGTTCCTATCTCAACCTCATACTGTGTACCAAAAATTCTAGATGGCTCTAAATTAAAGTACAATATGAAACCTTAAAGTTTCTTTTTTATATATAATCTTAGTGTGGGGAAGGCATTTCTAGGAATGACACAAACCCTGAAAGTCATGAAAGAAAAGATTGGTTTAAAAAGCCTAAAAATTCTGCATGACAACGTAAAAACTTAGGGGAAATTTTGCAGCTCCTTTTACAGAAAATGATTAATTTCTGTAAATTTTAAAGAGCTCCTGTAAGTCAGTCAGACAACCTATTAGAAAAATAGGCAAAGAATATTGAGTTCACAGAAAATTTACACTTAGATTGCTTTCACATTGACAAAGGTCAGAAAGGCTTCGTGACGCACTTACCTAGGGAACATGGCAACCGGAATTCATACATTGCTAGCAGGAGTGTAAATTAGTACAATATGAAGGGCAATTTAGAAACATCAAAATTATAAATACATGCATTCTTTGACCTATAAATCATTCCCTAAGTAGTTAACCAATATGATAGCTCATAAACAAATGAAAAGATACTACATATCTTTTCACAGTCACTAAATTCACAAAAACTGAAAATACCAATTGTTAAAGATGCATGATAGAGGAACAGGAACTCTTACAACTCTGATTTAGTATAACTAGTTTGGAAACTAGTTTGCCATTACCTAGTAAAGTTGAACACTTGTATACGCTGAGTCAGCAATTATACTACTAGGTATATACCTTGGAACAACTTCTTATGTGTGCCAGAAAACACACAAGAATCTTCATATCAGCATTGTAATAACAAAGAATAAAAAGGAATAATCCAAATGTCCCACAGGATGGACGAATTTTTAGAATAGTTCTCAGCGAAAGAAGCCAGTTAACAGTAAAATACAGAGAAACCATTTATATAAAATTCAAAAACAGACAAAACTAAAAAATACATAGAGATGCACACATAAGTGTGTAAATAAAATTAAGATGGTTACAACTTGAAAGCTGAGGGTGCAATGATGAAGAGTTTGGGTGGTGGGTACATTTTATTCTTTAAATGGTACATGAATGTATACTCATGTATATTTCACACATAATTTCATAGCACCAGAGAAGACTTATCTGGTAACCATATACTGGCATACTGACCTCCCTTTATTTTTCCAGCAAGTTCATCTTTTATAATCAAATCAGGCAACTTTATGGTAACACTATAGATGTGTTAGCTCAAGTTCATTTCAATCCAACATACTTATTAAGGACTAAAGATCCATGAGAGCTTTTTTTGTTCAACTTCTGAGATATCCAATACTTCCTACAAGGCAAAGTAATATATGTCTATATTCACCTTCTGGCATCTTTATTGATAAACTTCTCTAAGTACTTTGTTTTTACATTTTCAATTTGAAGGCACATTTTCCCAAATAGAAAAGTATATATAAGAGGTCTTCTTAACACTTATTTCCTTATCACAACTTTTTTTTCTTGGCCATGCTGCACGGCTTGCAGGCTCTTAGTTCCTCGACCAGGGATTGAACCCAGGCCCTCTGCAGTGAAAGCGCAGAGTCCTAAGCACTGCACCAGGGAATTCCCCAAAGGCCCACTCTTTATATATGAAAAGGAAGGAATTGATAGTTACTAGGCCTTTCTTCCGTGTCTGCTAGGATTTTACAAGCATTTCTATTTTGTTAAGCCTCATCCTTTTTGTCAACTGTAGGCATGCACATTTTCTTTAAGCTTCTTAAATTTTAATTTTCCTGAAATCCTTTTAGGACTACCTTAAACGATACTCAACAATGTATAAATTCAAAATATTTCCACTAGATGGAGCCATTGACCTATATTAATCCTGGAATATTAGTACAGTATTTTGTAAGAACATAAAACATATATATATATATATATATGGAGAAAATTTCCACACCGTAAGCTCACCTCAATTAACATGACGTTTTTACATGAAAATAATCTTGAAAATTGTTAATGACATTCTCCCTTCGAACACAAAAATATCTTCAAGAAATGTTTCCCTAAGTCCAAGGACAGGGATTGTGATCTAGGCAGGACATCTCAAACTTTAATGTGCATACATGTCACCTGCTAGTCCCGATAAAATGAAGATCCTGATTCAGTAAGTCTAGATGGGGCCTAAGTTTGTGTATTTCTAACAGGTTCCCCGGTGATGCCTTGCAGCTTGTTTATGGACCTTACTTTGAGTTAGCAAGGACCTAGAGAGTTCTTGGGAACCTGAAGTTCCCTTATGACATTAAGAACTAAATAGTTAACATGTAAGCGTCACAAGAGAGCAGGGGCTTCTGTATATTTTTTTTGCTCGAATGTCTTCAGCGCCCTGAGCAGTCCCTGAAACAAAAGTAGATGATCAACAATATTTGTTGAATGAATGAGGACAATGTCTAAGTGCTTTATGTATATTAACTCATTTCCTTTTCTTGACAGTCTATGAAGTCAGCTGTTTTATTATTCCTGTCCATAGAGAAGGAAACTAAAGTTATATGTAGCGAAACCAGAATTTAAACTCAAATAGTTGAACTTGTCACTGGCTCCAGGGCCCATGCTTTTAACAAAAAATACTATACTGACACTCATTTTTAGGTAAGAGATAAAGTCCCACACCGATTCAGGCACTTATTGTCCAAAGGTCTGTTGTAATATATCTGTTTATGGTCACTTGTTCCTGACACATTGTAGGGTTTGCTATGCCACAACATAGAGTCCCAAGGACAGGAGCCACGACTGCACAGTGTGAAGAACATCTCCCCACTTCCTAACCTGGCCTATAGAGCGGAGGTGGGAAAGAAATGAGGGACAGCCAGCCCACCACTCAGGGTTCATGAAGGAACAAGTTGCCACCAGTCCTTACCCCATCATCTAATTTGGTTAAGTCTTGTAGTTTCCTCGACCAAAGGAATGATCATCAAGACCCCAAATTACAGAAGATCAATAAAGACAGGAGCTCCTTAAGTGCCCCTGGACATCCAGCCTAAAAGAGTTATTTAACATCCCCTACCTCTCAGGTCTTTTGCTGGGCCAGGGTTCTGTGCTGGGACATCTCTGGCTTCTTCATGGGAATTGCTATTCCAGTTATATTGTCCGAAGAAAGTGTTATTTTACATTGTTTATTTTTTCTAATCTTCTACAGCTACTATTTGATCTCATTTGCAAATCTGGCGAAAGGGAGGTGGATATTTGAAATTTTTCTGTCTACAAGAAGTCACTCATAACTTAAATAGTTGCAGGTGGATTATATTAATAAAGTTCATTTACTATTACTTGAACAAACTTCCTACAACAAATTCTATTTTTTATGCCATTTGGCTGAAACTTAAATTCCTGTACCTTTGTATCCCAGTAAAAATATTTTTATTATGTAGTTTAGGAAGACCTACAGATGTCTCAGAAAGCACTTGTCTTCTTAGGAAACATAAAATAGCTTGCATAAACTCAAATGCACATAAGAGCTTTCCCTATCTTTTAGACGTTTTTGTTCCCTGTGATCCCAAGGTCCTCTCCCACACTGAATAACTAACCTGGCCCACTACTTTGAAGAAGTACTTACCATATTAAAAACTGTTTTCTTCCTATAATTCTTTTGGGCCAAATCAATTTTTCACAGGTTTCTGTGTTGTCCTCTGCCCCTTCCTACACCTCCCAGCTCACCTTTAACTTTCTGTCCAAGCTCCTGCCACCCTGACCCTTTGTTCCCCAAACACAGGAAGTGAGGAAAGCCTTAAGGTCTTTGCACACTCTGTTCCCTGAGTCTGAACTGTTCTTCCCTTTTTATTCACATGGCTGGTGCCATTTGGTCATTCATATTTTAGGGTGGGTATCACCTCCCCACTAGGGCCTCTCCTCACCCCCCCAATCTAACCTATAAATCGTTTCCTGTCCTGTCTGCATTTTCATTTTTTGTATCACACTTGTTTAGTCATCATGTCTCCTGAGTCTCCTCCAGTCTTTGACAGTTTCTCAGTCTTTCCTCGTTTGTCTCTACATGGAAAATTTTAAAGTAGATTGGTCAGGCACTTTGGAGAATACTTCTCAATTTTGAATTGTCCGATGTATTCTTATTATTGAACTGGGGTTGTGGATGTTTTTTTGAAGACTTCTACAAAGGTGAAGTATCCTTCTCACTGCATCATATCAAGGAATACTTGATATCAACATGACATCACTATAGAGATGTTAACTTTGATCTCTTTATTAAGGTGATATCAGCCAGTTTCTCTGTAGTCGAGTTACTATTTTTCTCTTCCCATATTCTGTTCTTTGGAAGCGAGTCATTGAGTCCAGCCCACACTCAAGAGGAAAGGAATTAAACCTCACCTCCCAGAAGGGGACATATCTGCATGTATTATCTGGAATTTCTCTCTAAGGAAGATGTGACCCTTCTCCTCTCTGTATGTACGTATATATTTAATTATTTATATCAGTACGAACTCATGGATATTTGTTTTATTCTTTGGGTTGTAATCTAATACTATCACTGTTGTGTTGCTCAAGTTCTTTCAACTTTGACCATTGGGAACACTTTCAAGTTGGTTTCTATGTACTTTTAACATGCCCTGATGCTTTTTTATTTTTATCTTTAGCACTAACTTTCTGTCAATAAGTGATACTCTGGGCTCATCTTGTTTATTTCCTGCCCCAGCCCTAGAATCAGCTATTTCTCCAAGGAGACCTGGTTCCTTTTACTGGAGAATGGCATTTAAAAACTAAGAGCTGGGTGCTGGGTGTGCTAACTGCTACTGGCGTGTTACTGTTCCTACATCCTCTCAGTGGACAGAGCAAAGAAATAAATGCATGTATACTAACCCATCTATAACCACATGTCTGTATTTACTTCTATATCAGTATAGAAAAATAGTGGAGTTGGAGATGTCATCATGATAACTTAACATCAAGTTAATGTCAGGATATCATGATGATATCTCCAACTTGAATTCATTTTCGTCCTCCCTCCTGCTCTTGCCTTGATTCTTTATAACTTCTTTCTCTGAAAGTAATAAGCCTGGCTCCCATTATCTTCAGTGTCTTTACTTATTTGTTCAACCCTAGTAAACATGTACAGTAGTTTTGGAATTACTAGCCCGTACCACTGTGAGAAACAACTTACTACAGTCCAATGTTTACATACAGCATTCAGTCATAAAACCGTTTTCCAAAGTTCCTTAGGTCAGCTCCTTTTCCTCCAACCCGTTCAGGGAGATTATGTCATACACTTGTAATACAGTTTGAGTCACTTGTCTCAACCTGCATTTCAGACTTTGATTCCCATCTTCCCCAGCATCCTGGCTCGTTTTTTAAATCTGCATACAGTGAAAGTTCTATGGATTTTGACAAATGTAACAAATCATTTCTCCACTGCCCCCAAACCACACAGAAGAGTTCCATCACCCTAAAAAATTTCCCCATGCAGCTGCTTTGTAGTCAACTACTCTCCCTTCCTCCAAGCTTTGGCAACCACTGATCTGTTTTCCATCCCTATAGTTTTGCCTTTTCAATAATACCATATGAATGGAATCATAGAGTATATAGCCTTTTGAGTCTGACTTCTTTCACTTAGCAAAATGCTTTTAACGTTCATCCATATTGTACAAATCAATGGCTTACTCATTTTCATTGCTAAGTAGTATTCCACTGTATGGGGATACTGCAGTATATTTATTCTTCCACTTGTTTTTTTTTTTAATTAATTAATTTATTTACTTATTTATTTTTGGCTGTGTTGGGTCTTCATTTCTGAGCGAGGGCTTTGTCTAGTTGCGGCAAGCAGGGGCTACTCTTCATTGCGGTGCGTGGGCCTTTCACTGTCACGGCCTCTCTTGTTGTGGGGGCACAGGCTCCAGACACGCAGGCTCAGTAGTTGTGGCTCACGGACCTAGTTGCTCCGTGGCATGTGGGATCTTCCCAGACCAGGGCTCGAACCCGTGTGCCCTGTGTTGGCAGGCAGATTCTCAACCACTGCACCACCAGGGAAGCCCTCTTCCACTTGTTGAAGAACATCTTGGTTGTTTCCAGTTTTTGGAAGTTATGACTAACACTCCTAAACTTTATGACTAAACCTTCACATACAGGTTTTTGTGTGAACATAAAGTATTTGCCTGGATAAATATTAATGGGTAAATATTGTTAAGTCTCTAAGTTTTGGGGTAATTTGGCCAAAGAAATAGGTAACTAATACTCCTTTTTTACCCCTGAACCATTTGAGTATAAGTAACAGATGCCCTTTTATCCATAAATCCTTTAGTATGTATGTCCTAAAATATTCTACATGACCACAGGAAAATGATCAAAATTTCGATCTAATTTGCATTCTTATTCAAATTTTACTAGTTATCCCGATAACGTCACTTATAACAAAAGAAAATTCCCATATTACTCATCGTACTCAGGTGGCATTCCTTTTTCTTTTTTAATAAATTTATTTATTTTATTTATTTATTTTTGGCTGCATCGGGTCTTCGTTGCTGCGCGCAGGCTTTCCCTATTTGTGGCGAGTTGGGGGTACTCTTCGTTTCAGTACATGGGCTTCTCATTGCGGTGGCTTCTCTTGTTGCGGAGCACGGGCTCTAGGCACGCGGGCTTCCGTAGTTGTGGCTCGTGAGCTCTAGAGTGCAGGTTCAGTAGTTGTGGCACACGGGCTTAGTTGCGCCACAGCATGTGGGATCTTCCCAGACCAGGGCTCGAACCTGTGTCCCCTGCACTGGTAGGCAGATTCTTAACCACTGTGCCACCAGGGAAGCCCCCCTTTTCGTTTTTTAATCTGGTAAGATTCCCCAGTCAATGTCTTTCATAACACTGACATTTTTGAAGATGATAAACCCATTATTTTATATCATGTCCCACCATTTGGGTTCATCTTTTTTCTTCCTGTTAGATTCAGAAATATTCATTTTTGGCAGAAATACTGTAATATTAGGAGACATATTATGCCAATTTGTACTGTTATGAGTGATGTCAACTTGGATCTCTTAAGGTGCTATCTACCACATTTCTCAGATGTAAAGTTACTAATTTCCCCTTTGCAATTAATAAGTATCTTGTGGGCTGATACTTTGAAATTATGCAAATCATGTTTCTCATTAAACTTTCACCCACTAGTTTTAGCATTTATTGATTATTCTTGCCTAAGTCAATTATTACTATGTGGATTGCCAAAATGTGTTTTTCAGTATTTTTTTAGTTGGCATTGTATTACAAGGAAGAGTTTCTCTTTCCCATTATTTATTCTTTTATATCAATATGAATCAATGCATTTAAAATTTTTTTGATTTTATAATATGTGTCAAATTAAAATTTGGTAATATTAAGCCTAAGTTTTTCTTTTCTCCTCTCTTCTGCCACATTCCTCCCCACCTCCCCTCCCCCACCCTTTAAAGCTGAGGCTTTAAAGCCTCAGCAAGCATTTATTTGCTTCAGAGATGGGCTCAAAGAATTAGAGCAAACAAAAAACCCAATTGGATTTCTGAACAGATTTTTAAAAAATTTTTGCTATCGCCTGTACCTTTGATATCTTATACCCTAAGAAATAAATTTTAAAATTATCTTCACTAATTTGTACTGATTAGCAGCAGAAAGGGAGTGGGGGAAAAGAAAATTGGTTACTATACACAATATACTAGTAACAAGGCAAGGAAGAGAACAAGGGTGGCTGCTCTAATTTTTTTTTTCTTCAACTTGTTAGGGCACTAGTTGATATGTATAACGTCTTTCCTCCTCTGCTCATTCCATGTTCCCTTACTCTCAGCCAGCCAGTACCTCAGCATGTTGGAGTACTTAAGCTGGTGAGGTGAACTAAGCCTTCTTTCCTGAAGCTCTACTCAGCAGTCAGTCAGTATAGCAGACTCTATTGGTGCCCTCCCAGATCCTCTTTACAAAGCCAGTCAGCCCTCCACCAGCTGACGAAAGGTAGGCTGAGTACAGCCCACAGCTGCATTCTTCTCTGGAGCCTTGCCCTTGGCTGATGGTCAATGCCCCATCCAGCAATTGCTGAGACGGATGCCCCAACAGAGCAGAATCCATGGGAGCAGCCACACACACCATCACTCCCAGTGACCCACTTGGGAATTTGTGCTTACTGCTCCCACAGTCTTAGGCCCTGTGGATCTAGAGATCTTGTTTCCCAGAGGGGAGATGCTTCCATAGGGTCCACCGGAAGAATCTCACTAAACTTAAAGGAAGGAAGCAAGAAGCCATAATCTTGGCATTCAGACAATCCACTGGGTCTTCTTTAACTACTCTCAAGTATGTTTATTCCAATGTAGAGACTTAGAAGGTAACTCCAGGTGGGTTCATGGATCCATTGGGCCTACTGCTTGATCTTTCAATTTTTGAGAGAGGTAAGTTAAAATCTCTCACTATGATTGTGGATTTTCCTATTTCGCTTTGTAGCTCTGTCAATATTTGCTTTATATACTTTAAAGACAGGTTGTTAGGTACATATAAAGTATAGGTCATGATCATATCTCAGGGAATTAAATTTCTATCATTGCAATAAATTATTAAGTAAATTAAAATAAATATATTAATTACACTAGCTTTCTTTTGGTTTGTATTGTCTGATGTATTTTCCATCTTTTTTTTTGTTTTTCCTTATCTTTATGTGTGTCACTTAAAAACAGCAGTTAGAAAGCATAATTGGATTTGCTTTTAAAATCCAGTCTGACAATTTTTGTCTTTAAACTCAAAGAGTTATGTATAGATTCATCTCTACTTTCTATCTTTCCCTGCAGTGTTCTCTTTCTTTTCTCTTTTTTCTCTCTACTTGACCTATTTTTTTCAAATTGATTGAACATTTTTTCTTCTTTCTTTAATCCCTTTTTCTCTATTAATTTGAAAGTTATATCCTTTATTATTTTTTTAAAATTTTCTTTATTATTTTGGCTGTGTTGGGTCTTAGTTGCGGCATGCAGGATCTTGGTTGCGGCATGCAGAATCTTCAGTTGCGGCATGCGGGCTTCTCTCTAGTCGTGGCGTGTGGGCTCCAGAGTGCATGGGCTCTGTAGTTTGTGGCACGTGGGCTCTCTAGTTGAGGCGTGAGAGCTCAGTAGTTGTGGCATGCAGGCTTAGTTGCCCTGCGGCATGTGGGATCTTAGTTCCCTGACCAGGGATCAAACCCAGGTCCCCTGCATTTGAAGGCGGATTCTTTACCACTGGACCACCAGTGAAGTTCCAGTTACATCCTTTAATTTTAGTATTTTATGGTGACTTCAGCTATTTTACATGCATACCTAACATGTCACTCAAAGATTTTTTTTTTTTTTTTTGGCTGCACTGGGTCTTTGTTGCTGCGCGCAGGCTTTCTCTAGTTGCGGTGAGCGGGGGCTACTGTTTGTTGCGGTGCACAGGCTTCTCATTGCGGTGGCTTCTCTTGTTGCAGAGCAAAGGCTCTAGGTGTGCAGGCTTCAGTAGTTGTGGCTCGTGGGCTCTAGAGCACAGGCTCAGTAGTTGTGGCACACAGGCTTAGTTGCTCCATGGCATGTGGGATCTTCCCAGACCAGGTCTCGAACCCACGTCCCCTGCCTTGGCAGGCGGATTCTTAACCACTACGCCACCAGGGAAGCCCCACTCAATGATATTTAATTCAGTTTGTTCGGAACAATCCCTAGACCCTAGAATGTTTTAACTCTGATCACCACCCTCTCCCACTTATGTCCCACTATTAAATAGTATTTTAGGTTTTTTTCCTCCATAAAATACACATTATATTTACTTTATATATTTGACTTTTGTTTAGATTTGTCCATATATCATAGTATCCTTATATTATCTTTCCATATCATTTCAGTTTGTATCTCAAATTTTCTGTCTAAAGTCATTCTTTATATGAGTACAGACTTTAGAATTTCCTTTAGGAAGGGTCTGTTGTAGTAAAATCTATTTTTGCTTGTCGAAAAAAAATCTCCTAATTTTGCTTCCTTTCTTGAAAGTTGTTTTGGCTGGGTAGATAATTTCAGGTTGACATTTATTTTCACTCAGCACATTGAAGATACTATCCCCCTCTCTTGAGCTTTATATTGTTGCTATTGAGAAGTCAGTGTTTAGTCTAGCTTCTTTTTTTGTTTGTGTGTGTGTTTGTTAAAAAATTTTTTTGTCTTTGGTGCATATTTCACCATGATGAATCTGAGTGTGGAAATACTTTAAATTTATCTTACTTGGGATACAATGAACTTGCTAGGTCTGAAGGCTTATGTCCATTAATAATTTTTATCCATTCTCTTTTAAAATAGTGAATCATCTCTTTTCCTTTTTCTTTTCTTTTATTCTTTTGTGTGTGTGTGTGTGAATCTTTTCTTATCTACTTATCTAATCTCTTATCTACTTCTGGAACTACCATTAAACAGTTTGTTAGAATTCACTCTGTTATCTTTTATCCTTTAGCTATTTTTATCTCTTCCTCACTGTCCTCAGAGACTCTTTTCTTTCTTACTATCTTCCAACTCACTAATTCTGTCTTTAGTTCTGACTAATCTGCCATTTATTTCTTCATTGAGTTTTAAGTTTTAATTGTTTTATTAAAGTAAACTAAAAGTTCTAGTTGATTCTTTTTCAGATCTCATCATTTTATAGTCTCTAATTCCTTGCTCATTACTCTCTTTTTTTTTTCTTTAAATATATTCAACTTAGTTATTCATACTCTGTGTCTGATCATTTCAATATCTGAATTCATTGTGTGTCTGATTCTGGTATCTCTGGTATCTCTTTCACTTATGGTGCCTGGTTTCCTTGCGTTTTGTGATTTTTAAATTAACTCTCAGATTCCTTGGAATTTTTTTTTTTAATTTTTATTGGAGAATAGTTGATTTACAATGTTGTGTTAGTTTCAGGTGTACAGCAAAGTGAATCAGCTATACATATACATATATCCACTCTTTTAGAGTCTTTTCCCATATATGCCATTACGGAGCATTGAGTAGAGTTCCCTGTGCTATACAGCAGGTCCTCATCAGTTGTTCATCTTATATATACTAGTGTGTACTTGTCAGTCCCAATCTCCCAATTTATCCCTCCTCCCCCTGCTTATCCCCTGGTAACCATAAGTTTGTTTTCTACATCTGTGACTCTACTTCTGTTTTGTAAATAAGTTCATTTGTATCCTTTTTTAAGATACCACATATAAGCAATATTTTATGATATTTGTCTTTCTGTGTCTGACTTACTTCACTCAGTATGACAATCTCTAGGTCCATCCATGTTGCTGCAAATGGCATTATTTTGTTCTTTGTTATGGCTGAGTAATATTCCATTTTATATATGTACCACATCTTCTTTATCCATTCCTCTGTTGAGGGACATTTAAGTTGCTTCCATGTCCTGGTTATTTTAAATAGTGTTGCAATGAACAGTGGGGTGCATGTATTTTTCTGAATTATGGTTTTCTCCGGGCATATGCCCAGGGTTGGGATTGCTGGATCATATGGTAGTTCTAGTTTTAGCCTTTTAAGGAAACTCCATACTGTTCTCCATAGTGGTTGTACCAATTTACATTCCCACCAACAGTGTAGGAGGGTTCCCTTTTTTCCACACCCTATCCAGCATTTATTCTTTTTGGAATTTTATTTGTGGAAATTCTTGAGGCATGGGTTGAAATTATTGTCCCCAGGAGAGGATTTTTTTTTGCCTCTGTTACTTATTTGGCATGTAAGTAACCCAGAGCCACTGAAATAAGTTATCTGCTTCAGGTGTTTGTTTGTTTGTTCATTTGTTTTTTAAGGTAGCGTGGCTACAAATTCATGTAAGTGCTAGCTTGTGGTTATGAATTTTTCTCAGAGATTTGCCCTCTTCATCCACTGTGTAGGTCAAAATTCACAAGGTTCCTTGCTATCCCCTTCTTTCCAGCAGGTTTATTTCTTGCTCACCTTTGCCTTGATAATATTGCCTTTGGGGTCCCAAATTATGATAAAGGTGATGTTTTAAATCAATAACAAAATGATGGAAAATGTAATATGCAGTTGTGTGATAACTTGTAAAAATTGTTAGATCCCTGTATCATGCCTTAAACTAAAATATATTCTAAACAGATTAAAGATTTAAAAGTAAAAAATGAAGTCAGGGGAAGGTTATAAATATACTCTTTATGTTCTCCTTCTCCTGAAACAACTCAACAATTTGGCAGAAGTTGTGGAAGAAATCTGATCACCACCAGAGCCTTTGGTATAAGTACCACCTATGAGACTGAAGCTTTGGATTTTATGGAGACAAGCAGGTATTATCCAGGAATGTATCTATTACTCCATAACAAACCAATCACTCCAAAAGTTAGTGGCTTAAAACAACAACAATACTTTATTTTGCACATGAATCTGCAATTAGGGCAGGGCTTAGAAGGGAAGCACATCTCTGCTCGGCATTTCATTGGCTGGAGTGGCTTCCTGCGAACTGAAGGATCCACTTTCAAGATGTGTCATTCAAATGACTGGTGAGTTGGTTCTAGCTGTTGACTGGAAGCCAGCTGGGAATGTGTTCTTTGGGCCTAATTCCTGGCTATCTATCTGGACCTCTCCCATGGGCCATGGCCTTATTCACAGGATGGTGGTTGGGTTTCAAGATCAAGTGTCCCAAGAGAATCAGATAGACATTGTACAGCTTTTTATGACCTCACCACAATAGTCACATAACATTATTTTCACTGTAGTCGCAATCTTGCCCAGATTCAGGTGAAGGAAACAGATACCACCTCTCACTGGGAAGAGTGTCAAAGTTATAAGAAGAACATGTGGGATGGGAGATATTCTTTTGCCCATTTTTGTAACAGGCATTCAATCACAGGAAGTAAGTTTGCTGTAAACCTGCTTCTTTAATGTGACCTGGTACATAGTCTACTGAACCCACAGATGACCCTGGCCACTTGGGAATGACCTGGGAACTGCTGCTACCTGACTGTTTTACAGCGCTTTGGGAGTTTTTCATTAGAGAGGAAGCCACTGCATACCTATCTACACACCTACCGGGAAGCTGCCACCTCTGCTGACAGCTGTCATAAGACTTCTTGGACTTAAATCCTGCTTCAACCACTTATTGACTGTGTGAACTTTCTGTGTCTCAGTTTCTTCATCTGTAAACTGAGGATAGTAATAATACATATTTCAGAAGATTGTCATGAAGATTAAAGGAGTTAACTTATGTAAAGGCTCAGAAATGTACCTGCCACATAGTTAACCTACAGAGGATTCTACCCCGGGAACTCTGCTCTGTGCCCACCTGCCCATGCTTCCAGGGTGAAGTAAAAGTTGCTCCTGGCCAGAGAGGGACTTCCAAGTGTTGGGGTCTAAGTGTCATCAACCAAAGAGTCACATAGAAGAGATCTAGGGCCGAGCACCTTCAACCACTTTCTGAATAAATCTCGGCAGCCCTCTCATTTGACCTGGATCCTTCTGCTTCTGGCCACTTGAGAAAGACACCTTTCACCCCAGACCACTAGCTGTTCTCCACCTCAGAGACAGGGCACCTGCTGGGCTGCTCCTCTCTGGGCAGTATGAATGGCCTCCATGAACAGAGCAGTGTGCTCCCCAGCTGGAGCCCGGGTGGAAAGGCAGACACCTCAATCAGTTAGCCAAGTTTCTCCAGAGATCTCTGAGAGCCAGTCACCCTGGTTAGTCAAACCATCATTGGGGACAGTGAGCTTGTAGGAAAACCACTGGTCGTAGGAGGAGAATCAACCTCTGAGATATAAGAGGAAGTGACTTCTGGGACTTCCCTGGTGGCGCAGTGGTTAAGAATCTGCCTGCCAATGCAGGGGACATGGGTTTGAGCCCTGGTCCATGAAGATCCCACATGCCGCGGAGCAACTAAGTGTGTGCGCCACAACTACTGAGCCTGCGCTCTAGAGCCCACGAGCCACAACTACTGAAGCCCACGCACCTAGAGCCCGTGCTCCCTAACAAGAAGCCACCACAATGAGAAGCCCACGCACCGCAACGAAGAGTAGCCCCCGCTTGCCACGACTAGAGAAAGCCCGCGTGCAGCAACGAAGACCCAACGCAGCCAAAAATAAATAAATAAATAAACAAATTTTAAAAAAAGAAAAGAGAGGAAGTGACTTCTAATGAAAACAAGTGAAGCCATGAAATAGAAGGACTTCTGCTTTGCCTCTCCTTCTCCAATTCTCACTGAAATGGCAAAGAAATAGAAAAATAAATTCAAAGGACAGCAAAACCAAAATGTGTGCTTCCAGCAGATCAATATAGCAAGAAATTTTCAAAAAGAATAAAAGAAATGAGATTGATTGACAGAAAAATCTAGCAGAGCAGAAGAAACTAAAACATTTACAGGTAACAGGGTACTCGAGCAGTTAACAAAAGAGAAAAACAGTTGAGCCAGACCCCTAAAACTCCACCAACTCGCCAACTCCTGGAGCTGTTGCCACAGCAGCTGGCTCTGTGGTATGGACTCAGATGAGAGCCACGGGTACAGTTTTTGAAGTAGTTATTTATCACTCCCTCCACCCCAGATCTGGTTGTTAAACATTTACCAACATACCACTGCTCCAGAGTAAGCTAAGATTAGAGGGAAAGGACAATGCCTGGAGGGTCAGGGAGCCCACGCTAAGAAGAGAAGTTTACCTACATAGTCTCCCTGTCCTTCCACAATCCCATGAGGCAGATTCCTATAATTAAAACATGCATTCACTGCCAGGTAAACAGGAGTTCTCACTTGAAGTGAGGAAATGCATTCCAACTATGAATAAAGTTTAGTCTAGACTTGCACCTACAAATAGGAATAGAAAACTAAGAACCAGTAAACCTTTTCGGGGGAATCAACAGCATGAAAGAGAGCACCAAATTCAACATACGGAACTAGCTCATGCTAAAAAATATAGAGTTAATGGAAACAGATTAAAAATAGTTAATATCCTCAGAGTTACCTGAAAGCATATTGCATTCAAAAAAGAGACAGTTCCTATGAAACACAATCAGAATTTATGGAAATTTAAAAATATAATTGCTAAACCCAAAAGTTGGTCTGAATATGCCATTGAGTTAGAAAACTGAGTTGAAAGATTCTTTGAAAATGGTATTCCAGAAAGAAAGAAAGAAAGAAAAAGAAAGCAAGAAAGGAAAGAAGGAAGGAAGGAAGGGGAGAAGGAAGGAAGGAAGGAAGTAGGGAAGGAAGGAAGGAGAAAGAAAAGTAGTATTAAGAGACATAGAGGATAGATATAACTTAAACTGTAGGTATAGGACTGTGAGAATAAAAGGGAGGAAATTATCAAAGAAATAAGGAAAGAACATTTCCCAGAACTAAAGAGGGACTTGGACTGAGAGGGCCTATTAAATGCCAGGCAGAGTTAATGCAAAATTATCTTCTAAAGGTATCCAGGTATTAATATGACAAAAGTTGGGGTTTTGCTGCCTCTTCTTTTAGAAACCACCTATAAGTAACAGAGGAGTGAGAAACAGTAATGCCAACTCCATATCTAATGAAATGAGAAGGCATCTGAAGC
Source organism: Eschrichtius robustus (assembly GCF_028021215.1). Classification (NCBI taxonomy): domain Eukaryota; kingdom Metazoa; phylum Chordata; class Mammalia; order Artiodactyla; family Eschrichtiidae; genus Eschrichtius; species Eschrichtius robustus. The sequence goes on from NC_090825.1 coordinate 56,803,424, forward strand.
TAAAATAGGAAGCAGGATTGCCAAAAGTGGCAAGGGTCGAACAGAGACACAGGGAAGAATGGAGCCCAGAGCTGCAAATCTGAGAAAAAGACAGCAGAACCCATGACCCTAAAGTAAAGTGCATAGGACTTCCCTGGTGGCGCAGTGGTTAAGAATCCACCTGCCAATGCAGGGGACATGGGTTTGAGCCCTGGTCCAGGAAGATCCCACATGCCGTGGAGCAACTAAGCCCGTGCACCACAACTACTGAGCCCACGCTCCACAGCAAGAGAAGCCACCGCAATGAGAAGCCTGTGCACCACAACGAAGAGTAGCCCCCGCTCGCCACAACTAGAGAAAGCCTGCGCACAGCAACGAAGACCCAACTGAGCCAAATATAAATAAGAAATAAATAAATAAATTTATGGAAAAAATAATAAAGTGCATAGCTTAAGATAAAAATCAATAATCCCTCTGTTACAACTATGAAATGAAGTTCTGGTGGTGGGAACTTCTCTGGACTCAGTTTAGTACCGAGAAAAAGCTGAGGAAGTGGATTTGAGCAAGAAATATCACAGACTAATCATATTTTTCAGGAAGCAGTCTATTGTTGAGGGAGGAGAGTGAGGGAGAAAGATGCATTGTGACATCCCTTTGGTGCTGACCTCAAGTAGGCTGCAGAGAGGAAAAACCTAAAGGGACTGACTCGCACACATAACCCTGTGTTATGAGGGGAGTTTCTACTGATTTTGAATGCAGTCCTGGCCTCTCTCCCACAAAACTCCAGTAAATAAGTAGTCCGGGGGGAACTTAACTTATTTAAAGTTGAATAAGTAAATTAAAAAAAAAAAAAAAACTACCGTACGAACTATAAAAAGAGATAAGAAAGAATGAGGGGGGGAAAACCAGGCAAAACAAATGGCAGATGAAGAATTCTCACCATGGAGCAGGAAAAAATTGAGACCAAACAAATTGCCATGAATTAAGTTTTAAAAAGTTATCTCTATAAAATTCATCTGCATAAAACGAGAGCACAAAGCAGAAATATGTGAGTTCAGGGAAGACAAGATAAAAACATGAAGACACATTTTTCTTCACGTTGATGAAACATGAGACAGCAGGGCCCAGGGAGAAGTGAAAAGAAGGGACTTTCCTGGTGGTGCAATGGTTAAGAATCCGCCTTCCAATGCAGGGGACATGGGTTGGATCACTGGTCGGGGAACTAAGTTTCCACATGCCACAGGGCAACTAAGCCCGTGCGCTCTAGAGCCGGCGCACCACAGCTAGAGGGCCCACACGCTGCAACAAAAGATCCCGTGTGCCACAACTAAGACCTGACGCAGCCAAATAAATAAATATTAAAAAAAAAAAAAAAAGAAGTGAAAAGAAAATAAAAATTTCAGGTGTTGCTACAAGGATATATTGTACAACACAGGGTATATAGCCAATATTTTATAATAACTATTAAAAATGTTCAGATGTGAGCATGACACTGGAAGCAGCACAAAGGAGACTAGGCATTGCTGGAAACACAGTGAGGTAGGCACACAGAGGACAGGATTTAAAAAAAAAACAACAAAATGAAAAATTGTAAAAGTTTTAAAAAGAGAAAAAGATAATTTTGGAAGACAAGGAAAGAAAAATCTATTTATGCATGATTAGTGTCTTTCAGTCTAAACACTGAAATAAGATATTTAAGATATCATTCAAGTAAATATTAAGAAATATTTAGGTTGTAATTCAAAATAGTATTCCAGAAATAAAAGACTTATACCAACTGATTGAAGAAACACTTCATATCATTGGCAATATCTGCTTGCCAAATACCAAAATCTGTTCTCCCCTTTTTTCAAAGAGCTGGGCATATGGCTCAGCCATATGTGTGGGGAAGAGTTGTCCTGTGATCTGGAATACCTGTAGTAGACTGTTACCCTAGGAAGAAATAAACTTCTATTTTGTTACGACCATTTCTTTTGGGATCTATCATAATAGTTTAGCCTATCCTAACAGGGTGACAGAAAAAAATGGATGTGCTGCATCTATAACAAGATACATTGTAATAAATTTATTTGACTTCAAAGAAAAATAACCTTTTGAACAGACAGGTTGAAAAAAATGATGTAAAAAAGGGAAAAACAATTTAGGCTAGCTTCAGACTTCTCCACAGGATATTTATTGCTAGGAGACAGTAGAAAAATCCTATAAAATCAAGGAAATAAAGTGTGATCGACAGACACTAGTCAAATAGTCATTGAAGCAAAGAAGGCAACAGGAAAACATTTTATTTTTGTCTTGTTTCAAGTATACATATACTAGTATCCTTGGTGGTGCCATTTGTGTTTTTTCCTCCCAAGCATCCAATACTTTTCAGGATCTTTGTTTGCTGCCTTATCTCTCACCTCTGGTTCCATTTTTAAACATCTGGGTAAAATGATTCTGATTCTTTTCTTCCCTTTTAGTGTTTAAGTTTCTTTATCTATTTTTAAATAGTACATTCACATGGAACAAAATTCAAAAAGTGCAGAAGTCAGTCTCTTTATTCACGTTACCTAGTTCCCATCTTCAAAAGCAACCATGATTGATTCTTGGCCTTTTGGCTAAGGTCATGTGCAAAGACAATCATGGTTACCAGTTTCTTACATAGCCTTCCCAAGATAGGGTAAGTACACACAAAAAATACACATACAATTACTTAGATTATATATATATTATATGTATAAAATGTTTGTGTATATAAGTGAAATGTGTGTGTATATATACATATGTTTGTACATATACACAAACACACACATACATAGTTTTCTTCTTTTTATGCAAACAGAAATATACCATGCACTCTGTCCTATACCTTGCTTTGTTCTGCTTACTAATATATCTTGAATGCTGTGCAGTGACGTGCTGGTAAATGTCTCACCACCAGCTGTCTTGCCCTTCTGTAACTTCATCTCCACGTAGCAGCTAGGATGGTCCTTCTAAACATTTGGTTGTGGTCCGCCTCTGCTGGAAGGAAGCCCTCTGATGGCTTCTCACCACCATTAGAGCAACACTGAAGTTCTTCTGTGCCTACAAGGCCCTAGCTCATCTGGCCCCTGACTCCCTCCTCATTTCCTACAACTCTTACCCACTTGCTCTGCTCAAACCACACCAAACTCCTTGCTGTTCTTTGCACTTGCTTTCCCTTCTGCCTGATAGGTTCTTTCTCCAGATATCACAGGAGATTCTCCTTCATTCCATTCACCTCCTCACATCGGTCTTCTCTGAAAACGTTCTCCCTGAAATAGCACCTCTCATTACTCCCTAGTCCTCTTAATAATATTAATAACTTACATTGATTGTATTTACTATATCCCAGGCATATCTCTGTTTTCCATATTTTAAATCATTTAATCCTTACAACAACCCTTTGAGGTAGGTGCTATTATTATTCCCTCTTTACAGGTATACATTGTACATTCCCTCTTTACAGATGGGCAGGTGTAAATTGCGTCACACAAATGATTATGTACCTTCCCTAAGGTCACAGAGCTCATAAGTATCAGAGCCAGGTTTAAAACCCAGTTTAATTCCAGTGTCATATTCTATATAGTCCTATAGTCTCTTATCTGCTGTTTTTAAATACAATATTACACTGCCTTTGCCCAGATTTATTTTTTAATATAGCACTTATCACAATACTGTATACCTAATTACATATATTAGACATTATACTGTATATCTACTTCTTTATGATATTTTATTTTTGCCTATTAATCCTACTGAGCTGTAAGATTTCTGAGGGCAGACTTTACCTATTTTCTTCACTACCATATGTCACACATCCAAAACAGTGTCTACACACAATACACAACACACAATTATTCAATGACTGAATGGGTATATATATACATATATACATATATATATGTATATATATACATATATATATATGTATATATATCTACAGATAAACTGAAAAGTAGGAGAAGATGTATTTTTAAGAGTGAAGAAAGGATGAGTACCCCCCAAACACCAACACCAACACATACACCTGCAAACAAACGAAAAAAAAGAAAAACAAGAAATGCTACAAAGGGGACTTCCCTGGGGGCACAGTGGTTAAGAATCTGCCTGCCAACGCAGGGGACACAGGTTCGAGCCCTTGTCTGGGAAGATCCCACATGCCGTGGAGCAACTAAGCCTGTGCGCCACAACTACTGAGCCCGAGTGCCACAACTACTGAAGCCCACGTGCCTAGAGTCCGTGCTTTGCAACAAGAGAAGCCACCAGAATAAGAAGCCACACACCACAACGAAGAGTAACCTTGCTCACCGCAACTAAAGAAAGCCCGCGCACAGCAACGAAGACCCGATGCAGCCAAAAATAAATAAATCAATTTATAAAAAAAAAAAGAAAGAAAGAAATGCTACAAAGAACAGTTTATAGCTTTTTGTGACAAGATATAAACTAATTCATCTAAAGGATGTATCAGTGAATATGGAGGAAAAAAGACATATAAGTGAGATTACACAGAAGGTAATGATTTAGCAACTTTCTTTTTCTGGAGAAGATATATTTGAAGATAGCTTTGAATAAAGGAAAGAAGTGGTTTTAGCTGGCATGTGGGAAGTGAGAAGAAAAAAATAACATATTTTTCTGGACCTAAATTTTTTTTAAAAACCCTAATTGATGACAGTTTTTTCTTGAAGCACTCTTTTAAAAAGTGTATCAAGGCAGATATCCAGTGGAGTTGCAAGGCTAGAAACAAAATTTCATTTCATCACCTTTGGATCTGCTCAGTTTGGCCTAGTCTGGTTGACTCCCTGAAAATAGTTCATCAGAATTTAATGGTCTTTCTTTTTTTTTTTTTTTAATAGATTTATTTTATTTATTTAATTAATTATTTTTGGCTGCACTGGGTCTTCCTTGCTGCGCACGGGCTTTCTCTAGTTGCGACGAGCGGGGGCTGCTCTTTGTTGTGGTGCGCGGGCTTCCCATTGTGGTGGCTTCTCTTGTTGCGGAGCCCGGGCTCTAGGAGAGCGGGCTTCAGTAGTTGTGGCACGCGGGCTTCAGTAGTTGTGGTGCACGGGTTTAGTTGCTCCGCGGCATGTGGGATCTTCCCAGACCAGGGCTCAAACCCATGTCCCCTGCATTGGCAGGTGGATTCTTAACCATTATGCCACCAGGGAAGCCCTAGTGGTCTTTCTTAAAGATTTGATAGAGAACATTGCAGTCATGTCTACAGGATGATTTGGTTGTCTGTTTCCTTCTGCCTGTAAAAAGGGACTGTTTTAATACAATGACCAGATGTCCTGTTTAGGGTGGGACAGGTCTAGATTTTGATAGAATCTGAGTTTTTGGACAATTATATTTCTTGCATGTTTCAGAACTGATGGTGAGAAGAGAAAAAACTTTTTAAAATAATATGTATATAAATAAATTCGCTTGAAATTTTTATGGGATCCTTATTAGTTAGCATTCATATTCATTTAGAGCACCTGGGTTAGAGCGACGATAACCAAAGAAGGGACTTCTTTATAGAATGAATGTGATGCAGACTATGAATGAACACCAGACTATGAATGAAAAAAAAAAACCAAAACAAAAAAACCATAAATAAAAGCCCTGGGTGGATGAGTTTAACTTTCAACCTTGACCACTCATCTTCTTTTGACCTCTTCTATTGCTTGTGGCCTCATTTACCTTCCTGCATAACACCTTGTTCATGCCGCTGTTAACAGTACTGTAGTTTACCAATGTTAATAAGTTTACCACAAGTTAACAGTAATTTACCACTTACTAGTTCTGTGACCTTGGCAACTTATTTAATCTCATCGAGTGTATTTTCTCATCTGTAAAATCGGGATAATAATAGTAGTGACCTCATAAGGTTGATGTGAGGATTCAGTGAGATAATACATGAAAGGTGCTTTTATCATGCAGAACTAAAATTGCACATGCAGTTATAATTATTTTTTCCAACTAATTGATCAAGATCCTATTAGAGTTATTAACTGGAAATCCAGAAACACTCTCTTGACGTTCTGATTTTGCTCTGGTCCCATGTCCTTTCCTCTACTCAAGGACCACATTTCTACAATTATCTCCCCACTCCCTTCTCTTTGGCTCATTCCCTCTGACACTCAAGCATGACTTAATACTGCCCATTTTATGCTCCTTCCCTTTCATTCCTTGTTCCCTTCAATATCTGCCTATTTCACTGCTCCCTTTCACAGCAAAGCTGCTTGAACAAGTTGTCTATATTTGCTGTCATTACTTCCTCTTCTCTTTTCAACCCACTCCTATCAGGTTTATTTCTCCACCACTTCAAAGAATCAGCACTTGCCAAGGCTGCCTCCATTCTGCTAAATGCAATGGCATTTCTCATATTTGTCCATTGACCAGTTCTTAAAACATTCTCTTGGCTTCAATGCCTTCCTTTTTTCCTGGTGTTTCTTCTATTTTGCTACTCTTTTTTAATCTCCAATGCTGGCTCATCCACTTCTCCTGACATATAAGTGTAGAAGTGCCCCAGAATTTTTGGTTCAACTCAATTCTCTCTCTCCTGTGCACTCTCTCTCTCTCTCCCCCCACCTTCGATGAATTTCATTGTCTCATATATACATGGTGATGACCCTCAAATTTATGACTTCAATCCAACATCTGTCTTTAGCTCCCAAATCATGTATCCAATTGCCTGATAGCCATTTCCACTTGGATTTCCAATAGGCATCTTAAACCTAACATGTCCAAAACAGAACCCTGAATCCTCCTCCCTTTCTCCAAACCTGCTGTTCTCTGTACCTTTTCCATCTCTGAGGCACCATTATACACCTAGTTGCTCAAGCACAACTCCTAGGACCATCCTTGATTTCTTTCTTCCTTTCATACCCTACATCTAATCCATTAGCAAATTTTGTCAGCTTTACATTCAAAATAGATCTTTTTTTTATTTTTTTTTATTTTTTTTATTTTTGGCTGTGTTGGGTCTTCGTTTCTGTGCGAGGGCTTTCTCTAGTTGCGGCAAGCGGGGGCCGGTCTTCATCGCGGTGCGCGGGCCTCTCACTATCGCGGCCTCTCTTGTTGCGGAGCACAGGCTCCAGACGCGCAGGCTCAGTGATTGTGGCTCACGGGCCCAGCTGCTCCGCGGCATGTGGGATCTTCCCAGACCAGGGCTCGAACCCGTGTCCCCTGCATTGGCAGGCAGATTCTCAACCACTGCGCCACCAGGGAAGCCCCAAAATAGATCTTGAGCCTGATCACTTCTTACCACTGCCACTGCTGTCACCTAGTCCTTGCCACCATCTTCTCTTGCCAGGGCTGTAATATCTGTTTTTTTAAGTGGCTGCCCAGTTCCTGCCCCCACCCCCAAAGCCCTTTGCACAGAGCGGTCAATGTGATCTTTTAAGACATAAATCAGATCATATCTCTGTTGCTTTAAAACCCTCCATTGGCTTCCTTGGACTGAGACCAATACAACCAGCTTCTCTATCCTTGACACAACTCTGCCTTCCTCTCTGACCTCATCTCTGATCTTCTCCCAATTTATCACTGCCTTCCAACTACACTGCTCTCCTTTCCGTGTATTTTAACAAAACAAGCTCACTGCTAACTGTGGGGCTCTGCACTGTCTGATCCTTCAACATGGACCTCTCTGCAGATGTTTGCCTGGCTGGTCCTTTGGTTCATTCAGGTCTCTGCTCAAATGTCACTTCCTCAGAGAGGCTACTCTCTGTAAAGAAGTCCCTTCTCCCCACCACAATCTATCCCGATTATACTTCATAGCATGTATCACCATCCAAAAGGATCTCACTTATTTACATACTTGTGGTCTCTCTTCCCACACTAAGTAAGTGCCGCAAAAGCAGCAAAGTTATTTGTTTCATTCACTATTATATCCCCAGTATTTAGAAGAGGGCCTATCTTAATATAGGTGTTCAATAAATGTTTGTTACATAAATGGATGGGCAGGGCTCCCTCCTTCTCCTTGTTTGACCAAGAAACTCAGGGACTATGCTTCTTACTGGTATACTATGTTGTTGCTGAAATCTGGTGATACCCAGTGTGCAGAAGGTGCTGGTCCAGTGGTGACTGAGATCTCTGTTCAGGCTTCAATGAGTCTTCAAGGGAGACCAAGCCCACTCCTCCATTCTTAGCTCAACCAAAGGTGCCTCTTTTCTTGGGTTCCTATGGCTACAATTCCTATTCTAGTCTCTATTCTTCCAGTTGCCATACACAGCCACCTCCTAGGGGGCTAGCTTGTCCCAGAAGCACTGAGTTTCAGAATGTGCTCTGGACTCCACTACCCCCACGAACCCCAAACCAGCTAATGGAGAAAAATCTCTAAGAATCCAGACAATTTCCTGTCAGTTTCTTTGAAAAAGAAAGAAAGAAAGAAAGAAAAAAAGAAAGGAAAGAAAGAAAGAAAGAAAGAAAGAAAGAGAAAGAAAGAGAGAAAGAAAGAGAGAGAGAAAGAGAGAAAGAAAGAGAGAAAGAAAGAAAGAAAGAAGGAAAGAAAGAAAGAAAGGAAGGAAGGAAGGAAGGAAGGAAGGAAGGAAGAAAGGGGAAAGAAAGGAAGAAAGAAGAGAGAAAAAGGAAAAAAGAATAAAAGAGAAAAAGCACTAACTGAATTTGAATTCCTCTGAACAAAGTGATTTGCTTATTTATTCATGTAATAAATGTTTATTGGTTGCCATTGATATACCAGGCACTCTTCTGGGCAATTATTTTGTAATGGTCATCATCTCTATTGTCTTCATCATGAGTCCATATTGCATTGTGAATTTCTTAAGAGAAGAAATACTCTTTTCACTGTATTAGATGCTCGATAATTGTCTATTGCCTGAATAAATGAAAGAGAGGAGATAGTTAATGAAAGACTTAAGGAAGATTTGCCCCGGTTACATTCATACTCAAGTGAAAACAAAGAGCGATACTCCTTAAATCATACTATGTTATTACATTAAAATAAATTTTAAATGTTTAATAATTGTCATAATCTTAATAACACATAAACATTTTCCATGTTTTCTTTTGATTTTTGTCCATTTACATGCATAATTTTCACATATTTATATCTTTAATCTATTTTCTAAGTTATCTTCTATATTTCCGCTTAATATTAATGACAAACATTTTTGTATGTTTTTACCTTACCATCCATCACCTTCCTGTCTGTATGATAATAATTTCTCTTTCCTTATTTTTCAAACCGCTGTTGGGTTCCCTGTGGTCACCAGCTCTATAAGCCTATCAGGTATTTTGTGCCAAGACAGCAGGTAAGAGAGTTCCTGGGAAAGTACACCTCATTGTGAAGGAAGAGATGATGTCATATCAAGGAACAGGCAGTCAATCCCAGGTGCACTCAGGAGAGAGGAAAGGTGTGCCTAACAAGCTGCTTGAACTGAGAAGAGTGTGTGGAGGGTGATATTTAGCCTCATTCTGCAGTTTGATTAACATGTTTCTACTTCCTGGCCCTCGTAGAGCAGCCTGTCTGGATACCATCTGACAAGCTTTTGCTTTTCTTTGTGTTTTGCATAAAGCTTTTGCTTTCAATATGCTGCTATTGAGTAGGGGAAAATGAGAGAACACCAGATTTCAGGGATCTGCCTGTTTCTCTTCTGCCTTTTAATGGAGCTTAGCTTTTTTGCCACTTATTATCAAGTACAAGATCAGTACAGAGAAAGGCTACTGAATCTGACACAGGATGCTGCTCTTTGAAGAAATTAGCAGGAAATAAGAGAGGTTTTTTTATAGGAGCTTCCCTTCTGCCACTCTCATCTTGGAAACAAGTGGAAATTCATTTGCAAAATTATATTGAAAATAAATGAGAAAAATGTGTTTACTTTATAGTCAACACTTCTGGAATAGAACTAGTTTTAAATGATGTAATGAAGAAATAGCTCTTGTAATTAAATGTTGATTAATATGCTGTGAGCTGTGAATCCAGGATTGGAAATAGGAGATCCAACTAAGGAATGAAAAGGAGGGAGTTCTCTGGGTGCCTTGCCCTCAAATCTTAGAGATATTTTGTAAACCGGAGAATTGAGATTTAGGTTATTTTGTGTTAATTTCTCCTCTTTTATTTGCTACCACTTATCAAATTATGTTTTAACAGTCTAAATATGCTTCGAACTGTTAAAAAAAGAAAATTCAACTGAGTAAACTTAAAGATCTAATTGGCTTTATTCAAAGATTCGTGAATTCAGCATCCCATCTAACAAGAGTGCTCTCAGGAGCTATACCAAATGGAAGGCTTTTATAGGCAGAAGGAGGGTGGGACAAAGAAGTTAAAAGACTAGATTATTTCACACAAGGTCACTTTCCATTAGGGGAAGGTATGGGGTCTCAGGCAGATTACCTCACTAGTGCTGATCAGGAAATTCCAGACTGATTGGTTTAAAATTCCACTCCTGTGGGTGCTGAAACTGCAATTAGGTTAGGTATTGAGTCCTGGTGGGGTTTAGCATAAGGGACCCTACTTTGGGGCCTGTTGCTTCTTTTTAAAAATTCCCCCCTTGATCAAATTCTCAGCCTGAGAGATGTGACCAAAAAATGTAAGGCATTAGTGCCACTCTCAGCCACCACTCTATAGTTCTTGCAGCTTTCATTGACCCTGTTTTTTGCTGAATCTTGTGTGGTATTCACAGGTTGCATTTCAGGCTCACATTTTTTGTCGGTCACTCCCTTTCTTTCTTTCTTTTTTTTTTTTTAAAATTTTTATTTATTTTTTATTTATTATTTTTATTTTTGGCTGTGTTGGGTCTTCGTTTCTGTGTGAGGGCTTTCTCCAGTTGCGGCGAGTGGGGGCCACTCTTCATCGCGGTGCGCGGGCCTCTCACCATCGCGGCCTCTCTTGTTGCGGAGCACAGGCTCCAGACGCGCAGGCTCAGTAATTGTGGCTCACGGGCCCAGTTGCTCCGCGGCATGTGGGATCTTCCCAGACCAGGGCTCGAACCCGTGTCCCCTGCATTGGCAGGCGGATTCTCAACCACTGCGCCACCAGGGAAGCCCACTCCCTGTATTTCTTTTTCCATGTTCCAGCTTTAGGGAGATCATTCACATGGAGATCATTTGCTTGGTAGTTAGCAGCTGTGAACATGCAGTTAAAGCTCTTAATAGAATACAATGCACCAGAGAGACTGTCATGATTATTATAGGCAAGATCATTCCCAATGTCTAGAGTGTACTTTGGAGCCATGTCCCCCAAGACCCAAACCAATCAAAATCAAGTAAGTCAAAGAAAGACCCCTTGATGGAGTCACCTTTTAAAGCCAAACAGCTTGTTCAGTGATCTTGTGTAACTGAGTATCAACTTCCCCAGAAATGTGAATCCAGATGCAGCAGGTGGTGGTGGCACAGATTATCCTAAAGGATAATCAAGGGCTATCCTGCTATCAAGAACAACTTTGGGGACTTCCCTGGTGGTCCAGTGGGTAAGACTCCATGCTCCCAGTTCAGGGGGCCAGGGTTTGATCCCTGGTCAGAGAACTAGATCCCACACGTATGCTGCAACTAAGAAGTCTGCATGCCACAATTAAGACCCAGTGCAGCCAAAAATAAATAAATAAATAATAAATAAACAAATAAATATTTTTTTTAAAAAAGAACAACTTTGGCCAGATTGTCTAAGGGTCTGTCTTGCACAGCTATTGCTTTTTTAGCAGACTGCAATATTTTCAAGAGTTAAGGAGAGTTTCCTGATTATAGCCTCATTTGTATTCACTCCTAACTAGGGAAGTAGAGCCCTGCCAAAAGAAGTAAATCCTGAATCATGAATGCCTCCTGGTAAGTCCTTTCAAACTTGATAATGTAAATTCAGGGAAGTTGACCAATGAGGTCTCAGTTTGTTTGTAGACAGTTAGGGGCACAGTTAGATAACCTAACTAAGAGGCGTTGCCTGGTTATGTGCCAGCCTTCTAGGTGTTCACAGGCTCAAGGAGAATGATAATCACCCCAGAAAAAGATAAATCCTATGGGGGTACAAACCACTTCCGCTAAGGTGGTACTGTTAATGGACTCATTTGCAGGGAGTGCTACATTTTTCTGTTCAACCCAAGGGTCAGTTAGGTTTTTTCCTAGCCTGAAATAAAAAGTTGTTCTAAATTCCAGAGGTCACCCCCCCCCCCACCTTAGCAATGGCCTGGGAGATATGGGTGATGTCATTATCTTTCCAGGCCAATGCCATTGTAAAGGAAGGGAGAGAAGGTTTCATGTTTAGTTAAAATGTGAAATCTTGATCTGGCATCTTGAATGGAAGCAGTCTAGATCAATATCAGGTACTTCTTTTCTTAGTCAATTTGATTTGAAGGTCTCCAGCAGTTATACAGGAGCAGATGGCAGGAGGAGCCTTTTTCAGCTTTGAGATGTATATCCAAAGTTCAAATCCTTGATGTTTGGCTGCCATTTGGGTAGTGAAGAAGGCCTGGTATAGTCCCTTCTAGAGAAATTCGAGGGCAGTCTTTGCTCTTAGGGATGCCAAATTAGAAGGGTGGAAGAAAATTGAAAATGTTACTTTGGAGAGTTGTAGTCAGATATTTGAGGAAACTAGAAGAATTCAGTTTTTTTCAGATATCTTGTCAGGTTTCAGCTGGGAAAACAGTAAATATTTCTGGCAGTATTGAACAATCCCTTGGTTTTAGGAGGCATTCCCAAAGAAGGTGCAGAAGATACTACCTTCCCAAGATCTTAGAGCTACTCCCAAAGATGGCCAAAAGAAAGAAAGACTTAGATAATGACAAAAAAGAAGGTGACAGTTGTCATTTGGAGAGAAAGGATCAATAACCACTGTGTCTGGTTTTGGAAAGGAGGGGATAACATGATATTTTATTTTCCTTTCTCAATTGGAACCACAGGCTGAGATCCAAGGAGAGCTGACTCTGGGAAGAATTCTCTTCCTTAGGCCACTTTTGTCAGTTTTCCCAGGATTCCATCTGCAGGCTCCAGTATTAACCAGAATTTGGCAAGGTTTTCCACTAATTTTATTTTCAGTTTTCCCTTTGATGATTACGGAAATAACATAGCAATTTACCAGAAAAATCCTTCAGAGTCCCAGACAACTTTGGGAAGTTCTCAAATGAGGGCCCTCCTTTGAAAGTAGATATAGGGGTGTTTGTCAGGTCATTAACTTGAAATTAGAACACTCCCTAACACCATACACAAAAATAAACTCAAAATGGATTAAAGACCTAAATCTAAGGCCAGACAGTATCAAACTCTTAGAGGAAAACATAAGCAGAACACTCTATGACATAAATCACAGCAAGATCCTTTTTGACCCAGCTCCTAGAGAAATGGAAATAAAAACAAAAATAAACAAATGGGACCTAATGAAACTTAAAAGCTTTTGCACAGCAAAGGAAACCATAAACAAGACCAAAAGACAACCCTCAGGATGGGAGAAAATATTTGCAAATGAAGCAACTGACAAACTTGGCAGACTTTTGAGTGTGGTCGTGTAGCCTTTTCAGAATGGAAAAACAATTCAGACAGAGGATTACTAGATTGAGTACTCAAAGTAGTGTAGAGGGGAGAGTAGGAGTTACGTCAATCCTACAGTCTTTTGTTTTAGGTACCTCATATATCTTTAATATTTCACTAGTCTTTTACAGCAAATCTTTTAATGAAGCTGTTTTCGGAATTTTAAAGTCTTTTGGAGGCTTCTGCATACCAATTAAAATAGGTATCCCATTCTGTTTGATGTGGGAACTCTTACTTTTTTTTTTAACATCTTTATTGGAGTATAATTGCTTTACAGTGTTGTGTTAGTCTCTGCTGTATAACAAAATGAATCAGCTATATGCATACGTATATCCCCATATCCCCTCCCTTTTGCATCCCCCTCCCACCCTCCTTATCCCACCCCTCTAGGTGGTCTCAAAGCACCAAGCTGATCTCCCTGTGCCATGCAGCTGCTTCCCGCTAGCTATCTATTTTACATTTGGTAGTGTATATATGTCAGTGCTACTCTCTCACTTCATCCCAGCTTACCCTTCCACCTCCCCGTGTCCTCAAGTCCATTCTCTACATTTGTGTCTTTATTCCCGTCCTGCCCCTAGGTTTATCAGAACCATTTCTTTTTAGATTCCATATATATGTGGAACTCTTACTTTTAAGTGCACTTTTTAAATGATCTTATCTAATTGGAATATTCTTCACAGTGCCCATTGTAATTCTAGATTGTAATTCCCCTGAGAGTTAGCAGCAGTTTGGTAGGACCTCAGCTATAGACAGAGTTTAACCCGCATTTTTGTCCAGCCTTATCTAGCTGCAAGTGGGGTGCAACCCACATCTCTGTCCAGCCATATTTTGGGACCCCCAACTTGATGGTTACCAAGTCAAATTTTTGGGAGACAAAATTCTAGGTTGTCTTTAGTAAGATTTTGCCAATTTTGTAGGTACTTATAGCTTTGGAACTACAGTTTTCAGACATAAAATAAGTAGGTATGCCAGAAGGTAGCACATTCAACTTGAAACCATGCCCCATAGGGTTAACAGAAGCTGGTGTCTTAACAGAAATCCCCAAGTGTGTCTTATAGAACAGCAGATAAGGGAACAGCTTGTTAAAAACTCCTCTGCTTGTAACCTGCCTTTACTGATTAAGCTTGCTTGCTTGCTTACTTTTTTTTTTTCTTTCTTTAATTGCATACCCTCCAAGCTTCACATAGCTTAGATAATATATTACAAGACTTTTTGACCATTAGATAACACCTCTGACCTATGGGTCACTATAATAATGGGGGCTTAAGTTGTTTTCTAGGAATTTGGAGTCAGCTCCTGTCCAGTTCAAGCTGGCTAAAGTTGGTTGGGACCACTGATCCTAAAGCTGGGTCTGCACAGGTATCTGATGAATGACCTTTTGATGTCAGAGGGCTGAAAAGTCCACCCTCAAATCAGGCTAAGCACGTCCATTTTTGAGTATGTGTCCCATGAAGAAGCATGTAACGCAGATACACCTGCCCAGAATGCTTGTTACCTCACATTTTCCCTACCTCCAATCCCCTTTCCCCACACCTAAGACCACCTTGCTTCTTTATCCCATCAATATCTCAAGCCCCTTGCCTTCAGGGAGGTGGATCTGAGACTTGTTCTCCTATCTTTTCTCTTGGCTGCCTTTTGAATAAACTCTTTCTCTGCTACAAACCTTGGCATCTCAGCATTTGGCTTGCTACAAGTCGGGCAAGTAAGCCTGGTTTGGTAACACATTCTGGGTATAGATGATGCCATTTCTTTTAACTAGGCCTTTGGGTTTTGTGGAGCCAAACTATACCTAAGAGAAACATGCCTGTCGTTGGAAATTGTGGGGTGTTTCACAGTGTAACTTGTTGCACAGAAATTTCCTTGAGGCTGGTGGGAGGCTTAGCATCAAAGCAACCTATTCCATAACCAACTTATCCTATCATGGAAGTCTTCTTGAGGTGGCAAGTACTGTAACAGTTTTTAAATGTTCAACCCATACCCACCAATTTTTTAGGTTTTCTGGCTTCCAAGATCCCCATTAGCAGTAGCTTTTACTGGACCCAGTCCAGTTTTTAAATCAACTCAGTATGATCCCAGCTGGTAACCAACAACAATTCTCATGGATCTCTGGACAGGGGAAAAGGATTAAACTAGCAAAGGAGCCCCATACTGAGAGCCCCCAACCCCCCACAAGGGCTGTGAGCCTGCAAGTCAAGGCCACCACTGCCCAAAGCCCACGCAGGCTGAGGTCAAGCACAGAAACCCTTGGACTCCAAAACTCACATAATTTCCAAAATCCTGCTGTTACTTCAAAATTCTCAACAAAATGCACCATGACTCCATTTTGGGCCTGTTGTTTCTTTTAAATGGGGCTATAACATAACTGCTTGAGCCAGAGTTTAATGGGGACCAGGAGTATCCCCTGGAAGCCAGCATATGGATAGCAGGTATAATTAGAGAGGGCTCCTAAGAGGAAGATGACTTTGGAGGTGTGGGTCACCCAAAACTTGAAGGCCAAATTGTTTAGGGGACCCTTCCCAACAGATGATCTCCTGCAAGAGCCAATCTTGAATATTATTATTTCAATTTTATTTTATTTTTATTACAAAAGGTAGCTTATCCTTTAAGAAGTATACCCAAGCCCCCCCAAATTCTTCTGAAAATATTTAATGTGAGAAAATTAAATCAAGTAGAACTTAAATAATGACAGTTTTATAAGATCTAGCACCAATTAAAAATATGAGTTATTAAGAGAAGAATGGAATTATTGAATAGCCAAAGTCCATCCACCCTGACATTCTGATAGGCTCAATCATTCATCCATTCTTGCACTGAACAGTTACTGAGTGACTATTAAGTGCTAGGTATTATAGACAGTGAGTGAGTGGAATACTGTTGTTATCTATGTACGTTTTCAATAATTTCAGAATGTGTTTGGATAAGCAAGGCCTAAGCGTCTGGGGCACAAATACTTTAAGGCATATGAATGAGGCTACTGGCTTAGGGCCTTATCTACACTCTGCATCCTTGGAAACCTCACTTGAGAGGTCAGAATGTGGCTAATACCATCCCCATTCTTCTACTACACCATTTTGTCTGAAGATTAGTCACCTTAATCACTACTATGAAGTCCCACAATTTAAATACCAGGCAATTACAGCATATGGTGTTTTGACCCTGACGAACCTTGTAAATACCCGAAATATACAGAAGATTTATCTTCATGGCAGGCCTGCGTCTAATATTTATGGGACCAGAGGTAAGAGTACGAAATGGAAGTCAGTGTACCTTGTGCAACTATTTGAATACTGTGCAAAACTTTCAGTGTTGGAACCACAAATTGGAACACTAAAACAAGGAAAATCTCTGCTAGACGCTACTTTCTTATGCAAAAAAAAATACTTTGTTACGCAAGAATTTATTGCACTCAAGCTGAGAGGAAGGCTTCATAAGTTAACTAATTTGTCTTCTCTCTTATCTAAGCACTTCTGCTGCTCAGATTCTGCCTGAACTCCAAAGCAGTCTATTTCTGATATGGACAGCTATAGCAGCCACAAATTTTCACTGCATTTGGTGTTCCACCTTTTGTTTTGAAGATATAGGCAAGAGATAAATGTTTCCTAGGAGCCTGAATAGTGTTGGTCATGGGAGAGGGTATTGATAATTATGCGTCAAGTGTTCAGCATCTGTAGCAGAGGCACTCATGAGTTTTTTAATAAATTAATGTGTGTATTTGTGATCTGTAAGGTCCTTTAAAGCATGGGGTGCAGGATAGGGGCCTCTCCTGCCCAGGTCTAACTGCAGTAGTGCTTGCTTAGTGATGCTGGGAATTTAATGCCAAGCTCATCAGCCGGGTGATCTAGATGGCTGTATCTTTCTTAGAATTTCTTCAGCATCAAGAAAGATAGTGCTGGGGCTTCCCTGGTGGTGCAGTGGTTAAGAATCCACCTGCCAATGCAGGGGACACGGGTTCGAGCTCTGGTCGGGGAAGATCCCACATGCTGCTGAGCAACTAAGCCCGTGCGCCACAACTACTGAGCCTGCGCTCTAGAGCCCGTGACCCACAACTACTGAGCCCACGTGCCACAACTACTGAAGCCAGCGCGCCTAGAGCCCGTGCTCTGCAACAAGAGAAGCCACCATGAGAAGTCTGCGCACCACAAGGAAGAGTAGCCCCCACTCACCACAACTAGAGAAAGCCCACACGCAGCAACGAAGACCCAACGCAGCCAAAAATAAATTGAAAAAAAAAAAACCAAAAGACAATGCTAGACTAATGGCTTAGACAATTGTAGCAAATTTCTAAGTTTGACTTTCCCAAAAACTAGTGTAAATGATAGCATTATGAAGACTTTTTAAAGAAAGGAAAAAGCAGACATATACCAAAAAGAGGGTAATACTGTGAACCACGTTTCCATTGCCTAGCTCCTAGAATGACCAGCTCATGGTCAATCTTGTTTCATTTTTACCCCTACCCATTCCTCCTCCCTCAATGACTCATTTTAAAGCAAATCCTAGATGTCGTATTATTACAGCCTATATATTCCTGAAAGATATTCTTAAAAAGATATAATCACAATACCATTATCCAATGATTCCTATTAAACACTTTACGGCTTCATCCATGTGAAAGGCACTGTCTGGTTTTTACTTTTGAGGATGGAAATAATCTGCCATGAAGAAACAGTGGTATAGTGTTCACCATGTTTGAAGTCACAAGACCCGAGGAGGTGTGATGTGCATGGACAGTTAAAGCTACACTAAATCTATTTGTCGGGCTTGGCTTCAAGAACTGCATATTTTGGACCTAATTGATCTGGTTTAATTTTTGCCCCTTAACCTCTGGAAAGTAAAGCGTGGGAAGGGGATTTAGTGTCTCTGTTATGCCGAGGCGTGTTTGAACTTGTTTCTTTTTCCAAAATGTACAAGTTGCTAGGAGAACCATGGATTTATATGAACAAGTCCTGCAAGAGACTTAAAAAAAAAAAAAAAAGACAAAACTGGCTGAGTTAGGGAAATTCTTTGGTTTCGGGTCACGTTCCTGCTGTCGGCAGTCCCGGCTGGTTTGCTCCGGGCGTGCTAGAGGTCAGCGGCCTCGGCCGAGGACTTGGTGCCTGGGTCTCGCGCAGCTCCCGGGGCTCTCAGGCGACAGGGCGTTTCCTCCTTTTCCGGCCTCGGAAAGTTTTGTTTTGGTTCTTAATTCCCTATCAAGAAAAGGCACCCTGTTGACCATTTCTCAGCGTCTTCTCCTGTTGGCTAGAGGCCAAGTTTCCCCCATTCCAACTTGCACCGACTTGGGAACCTTCGAGATACTCGAAAGCTCAGGAAGCGAGTCTTGCGAGGAGGAAGAGAGAGGGCAGCCTGGCTGTGGGTTCCACTGTTCCTGGCCGGCCCCTCTCTTCGCTCCGTCCCTGAGCCAGTACCCATCGCACACGCGAAGGATGAGAACAGTCTCCCGGGTGACTGCTCCGGTACCGGGTTCTCCACCGTTCCCAAGGAAATGCTCTTTCTCGGACGTGCCCGCGCTGGGGCGGGAGGGAGCGGACTAAGACCCGGCAATGAGGCTCGGGGCGCATGCGCAACCCAGCCTAGGCGTTTGAGTGTTCGCTCTGCAGCAGCGGCCGCTAGGTGGCGCATGCGTCCTGGAGGGTGCGGGCCGGCCTCCGGGAAGAAGGCGGCGGCGGCGGCGGCGGCGGCGGCGGCGGTAGCGGCGGCAGCGGCGGTAGCCGCGGCGGCGAAAGGCGGGGGCGCCGTGGGGGCCGGGCCAGTGTTTACGGAGCGGCGGGAGGGCGCGGACGCGGAACCCAGCGCGGCGGCGGCACGATGGTCATGGCGCATTTCGTTGAGAATTTTTGGGTAAGAGAAGGATGTTGGACATTGTGTGGGTTTCGGAGTCCGAGGGTTTCTGCGCCTGACCTCGGCCTGCGTGCGCTTCGGGCGGCGGCGGCGGCTCCGCGGGCAGGGCCGGCGTCCTCCGACCGCCGCCTGCTGCGTCCCGCCTGGATGAAACCCGTCGGGCGATTTGCTGGCTTGCCGCCCTTGCGGGGGGCGGGGGCTGTCAGCGCGGCCCCTCAGCCCGCGGTGGGGACGCCGAGGGGCCGCCCGCCGCCCGAGCTGGGACAAAGCGCCGGATGGGGCGGGAGACGGCACCCGGCCCCGCCGGAGACTCCGGGCGCCCGGCGCGCTCCGCGGCTCGGACGCGGACGACGGGCCCGCGGCGCGGCCGCCCCCGGCTGCGCGCTGCCGGCGAGTGCGGGCTGGAGCCGGGCGGAGGGGCTCCCCTCATTCCCGCCCCGCAGGCCCCCATCTTAGCCCTTTGGTCCCCCACCATTCCCCCACGAATTCCCGTGCGGGCTTGGGCTGGATCAGCACTTCCTCTCGGCCTCGCAGCTCGGCTCGTTGGTCTGCGCCCAGGACTTTGCCTCTGGGCCTGTTCACAAACCGTATAAAAGTTGAATTTAGTGGACTGGATTCCTTGGGCTTAAATGCGCCGATACGTCTCCCTGTTCCCCGTACTCCTTCCCCTTCCTCATTCTTTCCACACTCTCCTTTTAACTCAGTATTAGCGTTAGGTGGTTCTCTGAGAATGAGTTCCCAGTCTCCCTGTGGAGTGTTTTTCTGCAGTTATTGTTTGCTGTAATGGGAAGCACAGTTCAGCCATGTACAGGAAAGTAATATGTGTACTCAGGTATCTCAGGAATCCCATTTTATGGCTTGACAGTTGCGAGTGCCACAATTCCATTTTAGTTAAGACGTAGAAATATTTAAAGTGGTACTCTTTCAGTGAATAAGGTATGTCTTAAGTTCTTAATTTCTGAGTGTTTCAAGCATGGTCTTGCTTAGTAATGAAACCAGTTCATAATTATTTGTCTTGAATGTTCCTTGTTTTCCACAATCGACATAAATACTAGACGTTAGGGTGTTTTTTTCTTTTTTAAACAGATTTATTGAGGTACAATTCACCTGCCGAATAATACACCCATTTAAGTTAACAATTCAAGGATTTTTCGTATGTTCATAGAATTGTGCAAATGTCACCACGCTCTTAGAACAATTTCATCATCTCAGGAAGAATACCAGTGTTCATTAGCAGTCTCTCTACATTTCCTTTTTGCCTCAGTCCTAGGCAACTAATCTATAGATTTCTGCCTATGTAGATTTGTCTGTTCTGGACATAATCATATAGATGGGTTCATACATGTGGTCCTTTGTGACTGGCTTCTTTCACTTAGCATGTTTCCAAGGTTCATCCAGGGTGTAGCATGCAGTACTTAATTCCATTTTATGGCCAAATAGTGTTCCATTGCATTGTGTGGGTGTGTGTGTGTGTGTGTGTCTCTCTATATCTGTCTATCTATCTCACATTGTATTTATCCATACATCAGTGGTAGACATTTGGTTGGTTGTGCATTTTGGCTATTATGAATAATGCTATGAACATTTCTGTACAAGTTTTTATGTGGCTATATGTCTTAATTTCTTCTGGGAATGGAATTGCTGGGTCATATGGTAACTCTCTGTTGAACGTTTTGAGGAACGGCCAAACATTTTCCAAAGTGGTTGCGCCATATTACAATCCCGCTGGCAATGTCTGAGGTTTCCAGTTTTTCCACGTGCTGGACAACACTTGTTGTTATCTTTTTTATTGTAGCGGTTGGGTGTGAAGTAATATCTCATTGTGGTTTTGATTTACAATACATGATTTTGTAAGTATTTTCTCCCATTCTGTGGGTTGTCTTTTTCACTCTTTTGATGGTGTTCTTTGAAGCACAGAAGTTTTTAATTTTGATGAAGTCCAATTTGTCTAATTTTTCTCTTACCACGTATGCTTTTGTTGTCATACCTAAGAAGTCTTTCCTAACCCAGGATCACAAAGGTTTATTTCTATGTTATTTCTATGGATTTTGTATGTAGTTTTCGTTCTTACATTTAGGCTTATGATCCATTTGAAGTTAATTTTTGTGTACGGTGCTGGCAGAGGTACAGCTTCATTTTTTGCATGTGGGTCTAGTTGTCCCAGCACTATTTGTTGAAAAGGCTCTTCTTTTTCCATTGGATAGTCTTGGCACTCTTTTCAAAAATTAGTTGACGATAGATGTATGAGTTTATTTCTGGATTTTCATTGGTATCCCATCATCTATCCTTATGCTAATACCACACTGTTTTGATTACTGTAGCTTTGTAGTAAGTTTGGAATGGGGAGGTGCAAGTGCTCCAACTTTGTTCTTCTTTTTCAAGATTATTTTGGCTCTCCTGGGTCCCTTGATTTTCTATATGAATTTTAGATTTAGCCTATTGATTTTAGACTTCAGGTTTTACAATGGCAATTTGTAAAACTTCTATAAGGATTACTTAAAATTTGGTGTTGTTAGAATGTTTTGTATTTTTTTTTAATTAATTAATTTATGGCTGCGTTGGGTCTTAGTTGCTGCACACGGGCTTTCTCTAGTTGCAGTGAGTGGGGGCTACTCTTTGTTGCAGTGTGCAGGCTCTAGGCTTCAGTAGTTGTGGCACGTGGGCTCCGTAGTTGTGGCTCGCAGGCTCTAGAGTGCAGGCTCAGTAGTTGTGGCACACGGACTTAGTTGCTCCGCGGCATGTGAGATCTTCCAGGACCAGGGCTTGAACCCGTGTTGCCTGCATTGGCAGGTGGATTCTTAACCACTGCACCACCAGGGAAGTCCTGTTTTGTATTTTTGGATGCATGAATGTGTTTTTGAAGTTTGCTAACTTAATTCAAAATTGCACATTAACATTTTAAGGTTATCTTTTGTTTTGTGTTCATTGAGTTTTGAACATAGCCTTTTTTGACGTTTTGGCTATTTTATGAATAATGCTTTATGAACATTTTTTGCAGGTTTTTGTGTGCCCCTTGTTTTCCCTCTTAGTAGAGGCATGGAAATAAATTTGGTTATCTGAAATCTAGAGAGAATCCCAAGTCTAGTTTGTGTTTTAGTGTTTGCCTTCACTTCCAATATTGAGTACAAATAGTTAAAATATACTGCCTTTTATTTTACTTCCTGGTTGGGGGTGAAAGCTCTAAATTGGACCTTAAAAAGCTCCAAAGGAGGGCTAAATGAATTAGGAAACTCTGGGAACTAAATAACTTCTCAGAATTTGTTAGATGTCTCTTTTTTTTTTTTAGATGTCTCTTTAAGACAACTTAAAATTTTACCTATTTCTGAATCATTTATAAAAAATTTCTTAAAATAGAGAATTTGTAATATTAATTTCACTTTTCTCCCCTAATGTTTAAAGTGGCACTGTCAAAACAAAATAAAACTTGTCAAAGTGAGTTAATGGGAACCTTTAAAGTTTTAGGTTTCTAACCAAACAAGCTGTTAATTGTTTTTTTCCCTACATATAAAAAGACAGATCTTTTTGTTGTGGCATTTTGTTAGAGGAAAATTTGAATCATTCAAACTCTCTTCAAGTTCTTTTGAAAGCAGCACATGCTGCCTGCTTCTTTGTAGTTTTTCTTAAAGTAAAACTATATGCTACATTACAAATTCCTTTACCTTATACTATACTTTGAAGAAAAAAAATATCCCAAACTTCCTACACAGCAGGTGTTTTGTTGCTGATAAGTCAGTTTTTGCCACAAAGTATAGTGTCAAAAAGATAATCAAGTTGAAAATGTTTTTCTTTCTATTAAAATTGGACAGCAAAAATAATGTTGATAACAGAAATCCACACTGTTACCTTTAATATATAAAAACAGTTAGTCCTTCAAAAGATTATTTAACTTCAAAAAGGTATTGACAAATATTGCGCTGAAGAAGTTTCTCCATCTGCTGCTTCTTTCTCAAAGAGTCAAATGCTAGTTTATAATACTCTTGATTATATATGTCAGCCTTACAGTATAGCGATTAAAATGGCTTTATATATTTTTATATAAGTCCAAATTATTTAATTCAAGAGTTAAAAAGATTTTTTTTAAGGAATGGATTTCATAGCGATAATTACTTAAGGGGAAAAAACAAGTGAGCACAGCATACCTGATTTAAATACCTTGTAAACTTCATTTTACATAGTAATCCCAATCTATATAAGATATAAAGTATTCCCCCAAAGATACCAAGTATTCTTTAGCATACATCACATTGTAATGAAGTGACATTTTTAGTTAGGTGACTTTTTCCAAAGATCTCCATTCAGCACATCAAGAATGAATGAATAACAATTACCTTAGGTATTTTTGTTCTGAAGTTTTTCCTTATTTCTTTTTTCTTTTTAAATTTCTTTTTCTGATTAGCCAGTACAGAAGCCTCATACCATTTATCTATTGATTTCACTGGTATTGTCATGCTTTACTTTTAAATAAATTCAGAGCACTAAGGTTATACAGTTCTCTCTTGGTATCCTTGGGAGATTGGTTCCAGGACCAATACCAAAATCTGCATGATGCCCAAGTCCCTTATATAAGAGGCATAATACTGTATATCCAAAATTTGATCTGTCATTACATGGATAAACTGGGAGGATTAAAATGTTTTTAAAAATCTGGAGTTGCTATTAATAGGACTTTGGAATGCAAAACATTATTATATTTTTGCTTGGTTATTTAGTCGAAATTTAGTATCCTACATGAGAGACTAACAGCCCCCCCACACACACACACATATTCTTTGGGGTTTTTTATCCATATAAAAATTTTAAAATACACATCTTTAGAAAATTAGTTGAGGCGACCATAGAAACCCAGAATATAGACTTTTTATTACTTGAAATTTCCAAATATTGTAGTTTGGGGTACCTGCTTAGGATCTGATCCCATCAGATGATATACTAAAATTTTTAAAGTGTGTAGGTTTGTATGTTTACATATATAGAGTAATTAACCAATTTGCAAAATTTACATGGCTTAGTATTTAAAAGGTGCAAAAGGGAATGTAGTATAAAATCTTCCTTTTATCCACCCACCAAGATCTCTCAAAAGGTAATCACTGTTACCAATTTCTTATGTAGCTTTCCAGAACTAACCTCTGTATATACAAGCAAATAACATGTTAAAATGTGTTATTGTATAACTGTTAGCCAGTTAGCCATGCCCAAACTATTTTCAACTGCAACAAGCTATGAAAATTCAAACTACAGATTCATCTAACTTGGTTCAAATAGACTTGACAGGTAGATATTATAAAACTATAGTATTTTATTTAATTTATTTTTATTATTTTAAAATTTTATTTTTGGCTGCGTTGGGTCTTCGTTGCTGTGTGCGGGCTTTCTCTAGTTGCGGCGAGCGGGGGCTACTCTTCGTTGCGGTGCGCGGGCTTCTCATTGTGGTGGCTTCTCTTGTTGCAGAGCACGGGCTCTAGGTGCGTGGGCTCATGGGCTCAGTAGTTGTGGTACTCGGGCTCAGTAGTTGTGGCTCGCGGGCTCTAGAGCGCAGGCTCAGTAGTTGTGGCGCACGGGCTTAGTTGCTCAGTGGCATATGGGATCTTCCCAGACCAGGGCTCGAACCTGTGTCCCCTGCATTGACAGGTGGATTCTTAACCACTGCGCCATCAGGGAAGCCCAAAATTATAGTATTTTAAATGGAACTAAATATTATTGTCAGGCCGTTAGGTGTTTTTTGGGGGGGGCGTGGGTGGTGGAAGGGTGTTTTTGTTTGTTTGTTTTTGCCTTAATCATTGAAATTAAGAAATTGATGCTGATTTAGTGTGCATAAGTTTAATTTAGGGGAAGGATTTTAGAGGATTGATATGGAGTGATAAAAATTTGCTGTCTGGGTTCTTTTCCAGCCCTACAGACTAAATCCTAAAGGTTCTAATCCTTTCAGAACTACTTAAATTATTTTGGCAAAGGCATGGGAGAAGAGTATGCTTTGTGTCATCCTGCACTTTTGATTACTATAAGCCCTTTGGAAATACATATTTTATACACACACACACACACATATTTTGGAAGTAATTTTTTGAGTCATGGGATATCCTGAGATTATCCATCCTGATTTTATAATTCTCAAACAGTTAACAGAAGCACCCTAAGAAGTTTGTATACAAATACAATGGCATGGAGACATACGGAAAAAGGAATAAAGGCTTGGCTTTCAATTTATCTAGTGTGGAAGAATGAAAAGATATTTGAATTGGAAGAATTTTAGTAGGAATCTGGTTCAGAGAGATAAGCAAAAATTGGTCAGATGTTAGGGAAAACAAAAGCAAAACAGTAATGGAGACCTGTAATTACAGTTGACCCTTGAACAATGTGAGGGTTAGGGGTGCTGACCCCTGTGCAGTTGAAGATCAGAGTATAACTTATAGTTATTATAGTTGGCCCTTCCTATCCATGGTTCCCCCATAACCGCGATTCCACATCCGCGGATTCAAGTAGTACTGTAGTACTTACTGTTGAAAAAAATCCACGTGTAAGTGGACCTGCGCAGTTCAAACCTATGTTGCTCAAGGGTCAGCTGTCTATCTGTTGATAAAGAGACTAGAGAATGTTGCTGGAATGGCCAGAGGCAGAGAGGATTAAATTGGGAAGTGATTAGTGAACTGTGTGATGAAGTTGAGGTACACAATTCCCTCATTTCCGTCATGCCCATGCTCCTTAGTGGAATTGCAGGAGTAAAATTATGGAAGATATGACAAGCATGTTTGCTTGACTTTAGGGAAAAGATAGGAAGGTACAATGTAAGTAAAGCAAATTGGTGGTGCTGGGGCCTTAAGTAAGAAGTGTTAGTTTTTAGTTGGTTGAAATAACAGCCAGTGAAGATGTTTTTCTTTTTTATTTATAACTTTTTATGTGATAGTTAAAACACATAAGAAAATAAAAATTATCTAAAGCCTTTCACTCTGTCCTCTAAGATTTTCTTTGGAAATGTAAAATTCAAAACAGGTTCTACTATATAGTTCTGTATCTTGGTAATGTCAAATGATATTAACATCAAAGCATTTTTCTCATGTGATTAAGGATTCTTTGAAAATATTTTCAGTATAGGTTTCATGGAATGGATAAGATGTAATTTTTTTATAGCATTCCCCTTTTGGACATTTAGGTTACTTACAGTTTTGTTTTTTCCATTTATGAATTATGAGGACTGGAGATTTAAGTATTAACGTGAACAGAATGTCAGATTAAGAAGGTAGCCTTGTGTGTCTTTCCAAGCATAGATTGAAAAGTTTTTGAGAAAGCTGAAATTGTTGTTTTATTTTATTTTTCATTTTGAAAGTAATGAAAACTACATTTATTTACAGAATATTACAGAAAATTTGCAAGATAAAAGAAAACATTAGCTCAAAACTATTTGCTTCTGCTATTTTTGTTGTGTGTATATGGTATCTTTTTAGATGGCTTGAAGGGTTTAACTAATTGGAAGAGCTGAGTTGTAATTTAAAAGATTAGGGAGGAGTATTTGAGGGGTGAGAAAATGATTTTTTTAAGTAATAAGATTTGTTTCCTTCACTCAGTGGACAGATGTGTTTGAGTAACTTTTGTTGTGACTGCTGAGCAATGTTCATTCTACGTTTTAATCACTGTTTTCTGCTTTAGCAATATCTTGACAAGAGCTCTGAAGAATAGTTTTAGTGATCTTGTGTGAAAATTTTAATACATAAATAGAACATTGATTAGAAGAGATTCTAACTTGTGGTTGAATGTCCTGTTTGCCTGTAGAAAAACTGTGTGCATGTATTTTATTCTTTTCTTCCTAGCAGTTTTCAAGGCAGAAACAGACCTGGAGGGCTGTCATTGCATATTTGTTGAATTCCTATCAAAAATGTCTAGAAGATTCTTCACTAGAGGGGCCATTCTTCAAAGCAAAAAAATATCTCCAGAATTAGTTAAATGTTTCATCATGTTTTTCAGAGAAGGCAGGATAAAGTGAGATTACATCAGGCACACATTAATGATATTTTACAGTGACTTGTCCAGGGTTACCTAATAAATGTCAGTAAGAGCTAGAGTAAAAGGAAAATGTAGAGAGGTAGGAAATGATGATATTTATTTATTTATTTTTGAGGCAGCTTAGAGTTGAGAGGAAGCTTAGGCATGTTATTGCTGTTCACATGATAGTACCTCCTGACCCTTCTTTTCTCCTTCCAAAAAAATTTTTTTTTGATTAAAAAGGAAACGAGGTAAAATCAATGTTTTAATGAATAGCCCGGTTATACAGTGTACACACTTAATCTTTTGCCTATTTTTCTAGTTCTCGGACTTATCAAAAGTGAAGAATATCCATGTTTTTAATTTTAGTGCTGGATTTACTGTTGCCCTTAAAAGTTCTTTGAAGGAGAAGTTTCAAAGCCTTAATTAAAATCTATGGGATTTATAGTTTTGTGCTTTTACACTATTACTTTCCGTGGCTCTCTAAAACCCAGATATGTTAACAGTTCCATTTTCATTAAAATAGGAATTTCATAGCATTGTTAATAGAGGAGTGCATTTTTTTCTTCAAGTGGAAATATTTTGTGTTTTGATTGCATTTTATGTCTATTAAAATGTTTTTAAAGTATAAAGTTATAAGATCAACCAGAAAAAGATGTTTTGAGTTACCAAAATAGATTTGATGACTTAAACTTTTTAACTTGAAATTTCAAGGATATCTCACTTGTAGACTCTATATTAGACCAGAAGAAAATCGGTACATTATTAGTGACTTGGTGACCTTACTTATAACTTAGTTATCTTTTCAGTTAAATTTCACTTTAATTGATAATTTAGATGCAAAACAATATGCATAACATGATCTCATTTTCATATTAAGCAGTAACATATTTCTGTATGTATGCAAAAAGGAATCTGGACTGATACACATCAAACTGGTAATTGCAGTCATCTTACTTCAATTAGAGTATTTAGGGGACACAATAGGTACTAAGTTTGTGTTCTCTTAAAGGACCTGTGTGATTCTGGATTTCCATCTTTAAAGGATAATGAAACTTTTTTTTTTCCACTTCATGTTAGGAATTATTAAAAAGATTTTTACACCTGTTTATATTGGATTATAACAAGATTTTATTTAGCTCAAGTCACATTTGGGAAACTTTCTATGGAAATGCTACCTCTTCACAAAGTGCATTGCGATTGGCAGAGACAAGATCCTATCTTGGTGTAAACCTTCATTGTAATTGTCCTCCTTGGGTCAGCAATGGTGTTAGTAGCTGTTTTTGTCAGTTAATACTGAAAATTTCCCTGCTAGAATTTATTGATTAAAAAAGATAAAATATTATTTATTTAACTTTTTTGACAACTTTATTGAAATATATTTTGTGAACCATACAGTTCATCTTTTAAAGTGTATAGTTTAGTGGTTTTGGTAATGTTCACAGATACGTGCAAACCATCATCCTAGTCAGTTTTAAATTACCTCAAAAATTTTCATTACCTCAAAAAGAAATCCCATACCTTTTATCACCCCATGTCTCACCTTCACCCCATCTCAAGCAATACACTAATCTACTTTCTGTTTCTATAGATTTCTCTATTCTGGACTTGAATAGGAGGGGAATAGGAGGGGAATCATATAGTATGTGGTCTTTTGTGATTGGCTTCTTTCTCTTAGCATAATGTTTTCAAGGTTCATCAATATTATAGCATGTATCGATATTTCATTTCTTTTTTATAAATTTATTCATTTTATTTTATTTTTGGCTGCGTTGGGTCTTTGTTGCTGTGTGTGGGTTTTCTCTCGTTGGCGGTGAGTGGGGGCTACTCTTCGTTGTGGTGCGCTGGCTTCTCATTGCGGTGGTTTCTCTTGTTGCGGAGCACGGGCTCTAGGCGCGTGGGCTTCAGTAGTTGCAGCATGTGGGCTCAGTAGTTGCAGCATGTGGGCTCAGTAGTTGCAGCATGTGGGCTCAGTAGTTGTGGCACGCGGGCTCTAGAGCGCAGGCTCAGTAGTTGTGGCGCATGGGCTTAGTTGCTCCGTGGCATGTGAGATCTTCCTGGACCAGGCTCGAACCCAAATATTTCATTTATTTTATGGCTGAATAAATTCCAGTGCATGGGTATATCACATTGCTATATTTGTTAGTTGATAAACATTTAGGTTGTTTTCACCTTTATTATGAATAATGCTGCTATAAACATTAGTATACTGATTTTTTTGTGGACATACGTAATTTCTTACATGTTGATTAAGCTAATGAATATGCTAGCTGAAAATAAGCTCATCACTGATGAGTAAACACCTGCTCTTAAAAATCTAGCTATTCAGGTTTGGATTTCTTTTTGGTGTTCTAAAATTGATTGCAGTGATGGTGGCACAAGTCTGTAAATATACTAACATTTTTTGCATTGTACACTTTAAATGGCCAAATTGTATGGTGTGTGAATTATATCTCAATAAAATTGTTATTAAAAAGAATAAAAATTTGATCAGAAGAAGAAAAAATATTGGCCATTGATAATCAAGATTTTATATCAACAATTGTAGTGTACTTGGGAGAAAATTGCATTTTGCAACTGCTTGTCAGTATAGCTTTTAGCTCTGTTACTCCTGTATTAAAGACTTGACTTGTTTATTATTTTTTTTATTAGAAAGTTAACCTATGCTCATTATTCCATTTTCCAGAAATAATTTGCTGTTAATAGTTTGCTGTATATGCCTTCAGATTCTGTTTGTATGAATATATGCAACCTGTTATTTTTTCAATGGAAATGAAATTTTATGTATACTGTTTCATACCATGGTTTAAAACAAAATTTATTGAAGCACATTTTACATATCATAAAATCTACCCAATTTAACTTTACTGAGTGGTGCAGCCATCATTAATTTTGAACATAATCATCCTCCCAATAATTAGATCCCTCATGCCCATTGACAGTTAATGCTCTTTTCTACCCTCAGCTCTAGGTGGCCACTAATCCACTTTCTTTCTCTATAGATTTGCCTATTCTGAACATTTCGTATAAATGGAATCATACAATATATGGTCTCTTGTGTCTGGCTTCTTTCAGTTAGTAAAGTTTTTATGAGGTTAATCCATAAAGTCATGTGTCAGTGTTTGTTCCTATTTATTGCTGATTTGTATTCCATTGTGTGGGTCTACCTCATTTTGTCTCTCCATTCATCAGTTTGGGACATTTAGGTTGTTCCCAACATTAGATTATTTTTGGCTTTTATGAATAATTGCAACTTGCTTTTTTTTCTCACTGACATTATGTATATCTGGGCAGATTTAAGAAATTAATACTTTAAAATGTACTGCAATTTTTTTTTACTGCAATTAAAAAACACTATGTATTTCATTGTAGGATATACTATCATTTGTTTAACCAGTAATGTTAATGGATGTTTTTGAGTTCTGTTTTTTCACAATTATAAACAGTACTGCAGTGAATATTTTTCCACATTTATCTTTGTATGTGTGTTTTTGTGGTATAGATTTCTAAAAGTGGAATTGCTGGATTAAAGGGCGTGCACATTTACAGTTTTAGTAAAATATTGAAGACCAGAAAACATCTTTAGTTGTAATTCTTTTTGATAATAAAACTCTGTCGTCAACTTACTTGTACATTTGTATATTTTAGTTAGCCAAGAAAAAGCAAGTTCTACTTGCTTGAGTTAACAGAATATGTTAAGAAAAAAAAATTTTGAGTCGAAAATGATAAACTTGTGGTTACCAAAGGGGAAAGGTGT
Organism: Eschrichtius robustus; assembly: GCF_028021215.1. NCBI lineage: Eukaryota > Metazoa > Chordata > Mammalia > Artiodactyla > Eschrichtiidae > Eschrichtius > Eschrichtius robustus. The sequence continues at coordinate 56,834,424 of NC_090825.1, forward strand.
GTGTGTGGGGGGATAAATTAGGAGTTTGGGATTAACATACACACATTACTATATATAAAATAGATAATCAACAGGACCTACTGTGTAGCACAGGGAACTATACTCAGTATTCTGTAATAATCTATATGGGAAAAGAATCTGAAAAAGAATGGGTATATGTATATGTATAACTGAACCACTTTTCTGTACACCTGAAACTAACAGAACATTGTAAATCAACTATACTCCAATATAAAATAAAAATTAAATTAAAAAAAAAGAAAATGATAGGAACATATCCACTTCAAGGTCTAGGGTGATAAAATGGATATGTAATTCAGAAATATTTCCTGTTATTTTACTTGTCTTTGAATTAGACTAAAAACATTGATGGCTATTAAAAAAATGAATAGAACCTACATGGGGGTACTTTTAGTTAAAAAAAACTGGGTAATCTCAAATGGTGACAGAAATATGAGTTACGATTGCCAGTTTCAAGAGTGGTCTTCCGCATTTCCGCAGAATTTCCAGTTTTTTTTCAGGTGAAGACACTGAAGCCAAATAGGTCTAGACCTGAGCTCCAATGCTCTTGTCTCCTACTGTATTTTTTCACATATGTATAGATATGTGTATATGTAATACACTGTCATCTCTTATCAGCAGCTGTAAAGTAAGGTTTTGACAAGGTTACAATAGGCCTGGGTTCTTGGTTGGTACTTGACTTTGAAGTTTTTTCTTTTTAAAGATGTGTGTATATTTGTGTGAGAGAGTGTGTGTGTGTGTGTGTGTGTGTGTATGTGGAGAGAGAGAGAGCCATTTGAAGTATTACAATTTTTGTTTAGTTTATGCCAGAGAAAAAGTTAATGATCAATAAATGTTTGTGTTAATAGATTTATGAAATTAAGAAAACAGTGCCTAGAATCAGGCTTACTACATTTTTTAGAACTCAGTAAATGAATGAATACCCAAATAGGAAGAAATGACACATGGATTTGTAATCATGCAGCGTGTTTATGTTTAGTCGTTAGTGCCTCTTGAAGCAGACCTTTTCAGCTTCACATCCTCCTTGGTATTTTTCCTTCTCTTTCCAAGTGAAGACCTGAGGGATGGAATAGCTAGTACTGTTTCCAAACGTATATTATATTACTGTTACTGTAATAATATTGTTATATTGAATGGTAAAGAAATTAATAAATCTCATTTCCTCTATTGGTAATTTTAAGTAATATGCTATTTGCATATCTGAACTTACCAAATAAAGAGCTTACTTTTTGAGAACTTCTTAATAAGAGCCTAGGTTGCTGAATGTAATTTAACCTTTTTTTTTTGGCCGTGGTTGCGCGGCTTGCGGGATCTTAGTTCCCCAACCAGGGATCCAGCCTGGGCCCCTTGCAGTGGAAACGTGGAGTCCTAACCACTGGACCACCAGGGAATTCCGCACCCCCCACCCCTTTTTTTTTTTAACCTTTTCTTGATTGATTAATGTTTACAGTACTGTAACAGTGAAACAAAATGCTCAGGACCTTATTTCCCCAGTTACTAGATGATCTCCAAGTTTTCTTGTTTTCTTTAAAAAAGAGAGGTGGTAAATATTATTTCTTCTAATAGTCTGTGTGCTTGTTTGAATAGCCCTTCAGTACCAGCTCATTTCTAATTTGAATATGCATGATGAATATGCATAATACATATTGGGAACCCAGGTAACCTGACTTGTTAGAATTATGTGCAAATGAAAACTGGTAGTTGTCAGGGGAGAACTTTGGGGACTGAGAGCTCCAGACATTGGATTTTATAGTTTTAGATTTCAGATTTGTTTTTTTCAGGGTTCATGACTATGTTATGGGGGAGTTGGTGGATAGTTTTAATTATTTGTAGTTTCTGTATTATATTGAAGTAATGGAATGGATCCCTTGGAGGATTCAGGCCCTTGATTATTTTGTCTATAAATATACTAATCTGCATGATGATGTTATTTTTGCTTGCTATAGACTAGTGTTAATGGTTATTTCAGAGAATATTATTTTGACTGGAATAAATTTGCATGAAAAACCCAGAGAAAGTAAAGAACTAAAGTTAGATCACAGATTTTTTTCTTTATTTTAAACATGAAAAATTGTAGAAGCCAAATGGATGTGTTTAGATGTATAGGAGACTATAGTTTTATTTTATATTCTTGATAAATGGAAATGGATGTTCAAAATGCTAGGGATATTATTTGTATTATCTTATTACAAATATGATGTTTTAATTCATTGTATGTATAACAGATTAATTACTTGCTATATTAGCTGGCAGGTTTATTAGGGATCACTTCAACTTAGCGGGAAGTTCCTATAATATGTTTCCTGTTTTTGGTGGACTGTGGAAAATTAAGTTTCAGTTTGCATAACACTTGCTTACGGCATTGCTTTCTATTTCCAACAAATATATTCAGTTCTTCATTATTGTCACTGAAGAAAAATAAAAACTGCTAACTGCAAAAAGAGTTGTTGAGCTTAGTTTATAAAGAGTCTTTCATTTCACCTATAAAATTGATATTTCTGATGTTTTCTTTGTTATGACTTGCTAATTTAGCTTTATATTGGTTAAATGGCATTAGGATTTTCTAGGGTTGTGTAGTAGTCTAGTTCTGTTAATTTCCCATTAGTTGAGGACTAGCCAATAGACTGTTACTGCTCTTTTATTAAAATTTTCTCTCTTTTCTCACATCTCAAGTTGTTTAAGTTTATTGAAAGACTTAGATTAGTGATTATAAAGTGTTTTGTGGTATTTAGTGCCTATGTGATTAGTAAATTCTGTCTTGACTCAGAAGTCAAGATTCAGTTATTTTAAAGTACAGACTCTGAGTTAAATAATCAGGAATCCCTCAATGCAGGTTAAAGGAATTGACATGGGATTTGGTAATGTATTTTAAAAGGTCCCTGTTTATCTTTTCTAAATTATGCTGCATTTATATTAAAATTTCAGATGAATTTCATTAATATATCCTTATGAGTGATTATAGAGTGTGTATGTGTGTGTTGTGTGTGTATGTGTATATAATATATTGTAAACTGTATCAAAGCATACAGTGTTCCTTTGTTACAGTTTAAAGTTATACATTTAGAGCAACAATGGTTAAATTAAGGAAAAACAGCTCATTTGAGCATTAGAATTGCATGTTAGTTATTCTTAAGTCATTTTGATCTCTTTGTTAAACTAAAAATCTTTTTAAATTTTAGGGGGAAAAAAATAGTGGCTTTGATGTCCTTTACCATAATATGAAATATGGACAGATATCGACAAAAGAACTAGCAGATTTTGTAAGAGAAAGGTATGTATTTTTAAATAAGTCATTTAACAATTCATTATCAAGATAAATTTCAGAATATAAATAATTGAGAAAATTTTAGTTGGATTTAGATAAAAGTAATGTTACACTTTTAAAAAGTACACTATAGTTATACTTTAAAGTAGTGGTTCTCTGTCATCTACACACTGAGGGCTAAATAGTGGCTGTCAGTGGCATTGATAAACTCCTGATTTGCAAATCACTGCTTGAAAATATTATCTATATATTTTTCATTGAATATGCTAGCAAGGTGATACAGTAGAAAAACTGAGGAATTTTGTAGGATAAGATATTACCATTTCTCTAAACAAATATGTCACTAAACAAACATTAAAATAATTTGAAAAGACTGTTTTCTGAACTTGTAGTTTAATTATGTATTATTATAACTTTTATTTTTAAAAAGTCCTAAGTATATATTTTTAAATTGTGCAAATTTAGAAACATAATTTTTTTATTACTCTTAGAATATAATAGTCAATTAACAACTATTAAAATCAGTATAATTTTTTTGAATTTTATTTATTTTTTTATATAGCAGGTTCTTATTAGTTATCTATTTTATATATATTAGTGTATATATGTCAATCCTAATCTCCCAATTCATCCCACCACCACCACCCCGCTTTCCCCCCTTGGTGTCCATATGTTTGTTCTCTACATCTGTGTCTCTATTTCTGCCTTGCAAAGCAGTTCATCTGTACAATTTTTTCTAGATTCCACATATATGCGTTAATATACGATAAAATCAGTATAATTTGATTTGATTAAGGCTATTTTGTGGCTGGACCCACTTGGTAATTTTTATGTCAACACATTTAAAATCTTTACCTTGCTAATATAAGGATACTTTGCCTTTAGATACAATACTTCACTCATTTATTCTTTCAATATATATCCCATATCTGCTGTGTGCCAGGCACTTGTCTGGATTTTGGGGATAAAGAGGCAGCTTCTGCTTCATGGAGTTTGTCAACTGGTAGGAATTGGGGAACAAACTATTCCATGTTAGACAAATCCTCTTTGGCTTCCATCTTTCTACTGGAGTTTAAAGGGGGACCATAACGCCCTAAGTGCTGTGGATAAAGCTGTCCCTCACTGGCTCACTTTTCATCACTGGAAAGAGTAAAAGGAGAGACTCTAGAACTCTGCATCTCCTGGCACATCCCCTAGCCTCGTTCTCCCCCAATACTTACATTACTACTATAATTGTCTACCTTGAGACCAACAGAGCAGTGGTAATTATGCTTTTTAGCCCTATTTATGTCAGTTAAGAAGTCCAGGACTCCTGGGTCATCCCTTCTTTGCTCAGAATCTGACCCCTTAATGATTCTGTGGTCAGTGAGACAACACCTCCTTTCACTCCCCCTTCCCTACTTTATTTTTCTTCATAGCACTTAACAACCACCAGATATAAGTGATATTTTACTTATTTATTTGTCTGTCTGTTTCTCCCCACTAGACTATAAGCCCCACAAGGTCAGGGTTTTTTGTTTTTTTTTTTTTGTCTTTTTTGCTTATTGTTCATTCTCCTGCACTTAGGATAGAGCTCGGCCCTTAGTAGGTCCTCAGTAAAGATTTTTTGATAGAATGAATTTCTAACATCACTGTCCTGATCCAAGCTATCATTATTGTTGCCTGGACTGCAGCAGTAGCACCTAACTGGCCTATCTGCATTCATTCTTGTTCTCCTGCAACTTATTCTCTGCACTGTAATTGGAGTGTTTTTTTTTTTTTTTTCCAAACTACAGATCAGTTTGTTACTCCTCCTTGTTTAAACCATTTCAGAGGCTTCCTATTGCTCTTAAGACAGAACTGTGTGGTCTGACCCCAAATTGCCTTTCAAGCTTTAGCTCACACTAGACTCCTCTTTATTCAGACTCCTTTTTCCTCTCCAGAGACATTGGCTATTTTATTGACAGGCTTTTTTTCAGTCCAGATTTTGTACATGCTTAGTCCTTGTTTGTACATGCTGACCTTAAGGGGTCAGCAGTGTGCTCACTTCTCCAGGGATGCCTTTCCTAATCTCTCTGACTAGGTCAAAATCACTTATTGTAATCTCTCTCAACATCATATATCTCTTTGTAGTATTTATAAAATGTTGTAATTACTCATTTTTGTTATTTGTTATTGTTTCTGTTCCTTATAGGGGAACAGTATACAATATTCTGTTGTATCCAGTGCCTAGCACAGAGCCTGGCACAATTGGATACTCATATTTCTTGAAGGAGTGAATGATAAAGAAAGGAAGAAAAGATAGACATAAACATATGCTATGCACTAAGGACTTTGCATACATTGTCTTATTTAATTGTCAAAACTCTAAGTCCTATTTTATAGATAAGAAAATTGGGACCCAGAAAGGTTAAATAACTTCTTAATTTAGTCATTCAGACTTTCTTTCTCTCATATCCTCATCCTCTCCTCCCCACTTCCATGCTTCCTTCATTTCTCCTCCCTTTCTCCTTTGCTCCTTCCTTTCTTCCCTCCCTACAGCTTTATTGAGGTATAATTAACACACAATATGCTCACATATTTAAAGTGTACAATTTCATACATTTTGACATATGCATGCACTCATGACCATCACCACAATCAAGATAGTGAACATGTTCATCTCTCCTTTGTAATTCCTCCCTTCTGTCCCCCCCCCATCCGTAAGCAACTACTCATCTGCTTTCGGCACTTCGGTTAGTTTGCATTTTCTAGAATTTTATATAAATGGAATCATATAGGATATACTTGGTTGTCCAGTGCTTTCACTCAGTATAATTATTTTGAGATTGGTCCATGTTGTTGCATGTGTCAGTAATTCATTCTTTTTTGTTATTGAGTAGTATTCCTTTTATGGATATATTGTAATTTATTTATCTGTTGAAGGAAGTTAGTTGTACCTATTTTTTGAACTTTGTAATGAGTGTATCAGTTTAATCACAGAGTAGATATTTTTTCTGACTCCTGTTACTCAGCACTTTTGTGAGATTTGTGTTGAATTTAGTATAATTTATTTACAATGCTGTTTAATATTAAATTATGTACATTTACTAAATGTATTTATCTACTACTGTTGACAGACATTTGGGATGTTACCAGTTTTTTACTGTTACAAGTAATACTGCTTTGAATATTCTTGCACACGTGTCTCAGTATACACATATTTATATTAGTGATTTACCCTGGAGTAGAATTGCCAGGTCCTAGAGCATGTGTATGTTCAACTCTAGTAGTTAATGCCAAAGAATTTTCCAAGGTGGTTGTACCAATTTACACCAACAGCAGCCTTGTTGGAGAGTTCCAGTTGCTGCATGTCCTCAGCAACACTAGGTTTTGTCTGTCCTTTAATTTGAGCCATTCTGATGAGTAGTACTTTCTCATTGTGGTTTTAATTTGTGTTTTCCTGATGAATAATGAGATTGAACATCCTTTCATATGTTTATTGGCCATTTGCATCTTTTCTTTCATGAAGTATCTCTTCATCTTTTGCCTATTTTTCTGGTTTTCTTCTTCCTTTTAAAAAATAAATTGAAGGAATTCTTTATATATTCTAGATAAAAGCAGCTTGTCAGTTATGTGTTGCAAATTTATGTAAATGCATTTGAGTTTTATATGTCGTCCAGCAGCCTGGCGATTCTTGTTTATTCTGGTAATTTTATTTATCTGTACATTCTTTTGGATTTTCTGTGTGTGCAATCATCTTGTGAAAATGACAGTTTTATCTCTCCCTTTTTAATACCTTTTTCTACCTTTTATTTCTTTTTCTTATGGCCCTGGCAAATACCTCCAGTGTAATGCTGAATAGAAATGGTGATGATAGGCATCCTTATCTTGTTCCCAGTCTCACATTTCACTCTTAAATATTTATTCTGGTTTTTTTCCCTGCTATTTATCAGATTATGGAAATTCTACATACTATTTTGGTAAGGCTTCTGTTTTCCTTTCTAAAAAAATCATGAATGGATGTTTTCTTTCGTTTTCTTTTGTTAGTCTGAATTACGTTAATTTTGAATGTTAAACTAACTTCCCTTTCCTGGTATAAACCAAACTTTGTGGAGATGTATTATCATTTTTATACATTAGTAGAACAGTTTGCTACTATTTTATTTCTTATGTTTGCATCTGTATTTATCAGTGAGATTGGCCTGAAAATTTCCTTTCTCTAAATATCCTTCTTATGTTTTACTAATCAAGGTTTGTTGGCTTCATAAAATGAATTGGGGAGTATACCCTATTTTTGTATTCTCTGTAAAAATTTGTGGGGGATTATAGTTTCTTCCTTATGAGTTTTATAGAATTTCCGGTAAATCCATCTGGGCTTGAAACTGTCTTTGTAGGAAGGTTTTAAATCACGTATTTAATTTTTTAAATAGTTACAGGACTATTCAGATATTGCAGCTCTTCTGTGAGTTTGATAAGTTATATTTTAAGGAGTTTTCCTATCTCATGTAAATTTTCAGATTTATTGGCAAAAAGTTATTCTTAATATTCTTCAATGAACTTTTAAAAATGTCTACAGGATCCGTACTGACGTCCCACTTTTTATTCCTGATATTGGTTGGTTGTTCCTTCTCCCTTTTTTCATGATCAGTCTCATTTGATGTTTGTTGTTTTTAATAGTTTGTACAAAGAACCAATTATGGATTTTGTTGATCTTCTCTTTTTATATATTTATATTCTGTTTCATTAACTTCTTTATTTCCTTCAACTTTGTGTTCAGTTTTCTGTTCTTTAAATTTTGGGGGATGGATGCTTAACTTAATGATTTTCAACTTTTTTTCTTTTCTGACATATTCATTTAACTCTATAAATTTCTCTCAAGCATAGCTTTTGTTGTACTCCACTAGTTTTGAGAAATAGGATTTTCATTATACTTTGTTTAAATTTTTAAAGTTTCATTGTGTTTTCTTTCTTACCTCTGTGGGTTATTTAGAAGTGCATTTCTTAATTTCCAAATATGTGTTGATTTTTAAAGGTATATTCCTGTTGATTTCAAGCTTAATTGCATTGTGATTAGAGAACATACCTGTGTGATTTCAATGTTTTGAAATTTGTTGACACTTGGTTTATGGACCAGGGTAGAGTCAGTTTACTAAATATCTCTATGTACCTGAAAATATTTTGCATCTGTTGGGTATTGAGTTCTATATGTATTTATTATGGTTAAGTTTGTGAATTCTGTTGTTCAACTCTAAGATATCCTCACTGGTTTTTGTTTTTTAATCCTGCTCATTTTATCAGTTCCTGAAAGAGCTGTTTTGAAAATCTTTTTTTTTTTTGAAAATCTTTCTTATTGATTGTGAATGTTCATCCATGTAGTTCTGCCAATTTTTGCTTTATATATTTGGGGCCATGTTAGTAGATGGATAGAAATTTAGAACTATGACATCTTCAGGTGAACTGAACTTTTTTTTCCATTCATTCTTCAGTGTCCTTTTATATCTCTAGCAGTGTTTTTTGCCTTGAAGTCTTCTTTGTTGTTATTAAAGTGTCATCTGTTTGCTTTTGGTTAGTGTTTGCATAGTGTTTGCATTTTTTTCCTTAGCTGTGTTCTTGTGGTGTAGATATGTTTCTCTCTTGTTTTTAAAGCCATTTTCACAATCTTTATTCTTTTTTTTTTTTTTAATTAATTAATTAATTTATTTTTGGCTGTGTTGGGTCTCCATTTCTGTGCGAGGGCTTTCTCCAGTTGCGGCGAGTGGGGTCCACTCCTCATCGCAGTGCACGGGCCTCTCACTGTCACGGCCTCCCTTGTTGCGGAGCACAGGCTCCAGACGCGCAGGCTCAGCAGTTGTGGCTCACGGGCCCAGCCGCTCCGCGGCATGTGGGATCCCCCCAGACCAGGGCTCAAACCCGTGTCCCCTGCATTGGCAGGCAGATTCTCAACCACTGCGCCACCAGGGAAGCCCCTCTTTATTCTTTAATTGGAGCATTTAGTCCTTCACATACAGTATATTTGCAGATATATTTGGGTTCAAATTTGGTGCGTCAGAGGTTGTCAAACTTTTTGTGTAAAGGCTTTGTGTGTGGTCTGGTCTCTGTTGCAACTATTCAGCTCTGTTCTTTTAGTACAAAAGCAGCTGTAACCAACATGTAAATAAATGAGCATGGATGTATTCTAATCTTTATTTATGAAGACAAACAATTGACTAGATTTGCTGATGGTGCTGCAGTTTGCTAACCCCTTTAGTATTTTAATATTTTTTTTCTATTTATCCTACTTGTTTTATATTTTGTCCTCCTCATTCTTGCCTTTTGGCCTTAACAATTTTTTTTTATTCTATTAATTTTTTTTCTTCTATCACCTTAGCAGTAATAGCCTCATTCTTTTAGTGGTTATCCTAGAGATTATAACATATTTCCTTGATGCATTAATTTCTAATAATAATTGGTACTTTTATCATCTTCCTGAAAATGCAGGAACCTGAGAATACTACCACCTCCTGACTTACATGCTTTATATGCCATTTGTGTGTGTGTGTGTTTAACTTTTTACTCTGGAAATTAAAAGTTTTCTATTTTTAAAACACTTTTTATTGTGGAAATATACACTTATATGCCATTTTTGTTGTGTGTTTCTTTAGCTTTTTATTTGAAAAATTTCAAACTTAGCCAAAAAAATAGAGAAAGTATTACAAACCACTAAGTAATGAACTATAATATAGTTTCAACGGTTTTTAGTATTTTGACAGTCTTGTTTAAAACAGTTCCCTGACATCAAATTATTACATCCATAGATACTTATGTATGTGTTTCTTTTTTTTTTTTTAAAATATGCAGCTTGATCCTATGGACAGGTCTGCAGGCCAGAGAATTTTTTCTTTCTTTTTTCTTTTTTGGCTGTGTTGTGTCTTCGTTGCTGCACGCGGGTTTTCTCTAGTTGCAGCAAGTGGGGGCTACTCTTCATTGTGGTGCGTGGGCTTCTCTTGTTGAGGAGCACGGGCTCTAGGTGCATGGGCTTCAGTGGCATGCAGGCTCAGTAGTTGTGGCTTGCAGGCTCTAGAGTGCAGCCTCAGTAGTTGTGGTGCACGGGCTTAGTTGCTCCGCAGCATGTTGAATCTTCCCGGAGCAGGGATCAAACCCATGTCCCCTGCACTGGCAGGCGGATTCTTAACCACTGTGCCACGAGGCAAGTCCCTATATAGTCATTTTTTAGATTTATTAAAATTATTTACTTTTTCTCTGATATTTTGTCCTGGATCATTTTTCTTCTCTTTAAAAAACATCTTTTAATATTCCTTAATGTGGATTTTCTGGTGATGAATTATCAATTTTTGTTAGTCTGATCATATCTTTAATTTATCTTTATTTAAAAAACTTTTTATTATGGGCACGTTAAAACATATATAAAACTTACTCAGAAATTAAGAACTTAATGTAATGAACTTCCATGTTGCAGTCACTGAGTTTCAACATTGTCAAATCATGGCCAGGCTTGTTCCGTCTGTTCCATACCACTACTCTTTTTTTTTTTTTAATCATTTTTTAAAAAATTTATTTATTTTATTTAATTTTGGCTGCGTTGGGTCTTCGTTGCCGCGCATGGGCTTTCTCTAGTTACGGCAAGTGGGGGCTACTCTTCGTTGTGGTGCGTGGGCTTCTCATTGCAGTGGCTTCTCTTGTTGCAGAGCATGGGCTCTAGGTGCACAGGCTTCAGCAGTTGGCGGTGCGTGGGCTCCGTAGTTGTGGCTTGCAGGCTCTAGAGCACAGGCTCGGTAGTTGTGGCACACGGGCTTAGTTGCTCTGCGGCATGTGGGATCTTCCTGGACCAGGGCTCGAACCCGTGTCCCCTGCACTGGCAGGCGGATTCTTACCCACTGTGCCACCAGGGAAGTCCCATACCACTACTCTTGAATTGTTATAAAGTGGATCTCAGATTCAGAAACATTGCATTTCATCCATTAGCATTTCAGTCGTGTCTGTGAAAAATAAGGGCTGTTTAAAAAACATAACCACAGTATGTTACCTTATCTAAAGATGTAGTATTAATTCCTAATATCACCAAATACCAGTCAGTGCTCACTTTTTCTCGATTGCCATATATACACACGATACACATAATTGATTTCCTCTAATCAAGATCCCAGCAAGAGTTATACACTATGTTTAATTGATATGATTTTTGAGTCTCTTAATCTGTAGTTCTCCTCACTCCTTCCTTACTTTTTTTTTTTGTTTAAGAAACCAAATTATTTGTTCTATAGCGGGTCCCAAATCCTGGAATATGCTAATTGCATATTCATAGTTTTATTTAACATTTTCCTTTACTCCTATATTTCTTATAAATTGTTATTTGAATGTAGCAACTAGATCAAATTCAGTTCAATATTTTTTTTTCTTTTAAATTATTAGCACCTTTAATTATTATTTATTTATTTATTTATTTTGGCTGTGTTGGGTCTTCGTTTCTGTGCAAGGGCTTCCTCTAGTTGCGGCAAGCGGGGGCCACTCTTCATCGCGGTGCGCGGGCCTCTCACTATCGCGGCCTCTCTTGTTGCGGAGCACAGGCTCCAGACGCACAGGCTCAGTAGTTGTGGCACACGGGCCCAGTTGCTCCGTGGCATGTGGGATCTTCCCAGACAAGGGCTCGAACCCGTGTCCCCTGCATTGGCAGGTAGATTCTCAACCACTGCGCCACCAGGGAAGCCCTCAGTTCAATATTTTGACAAGAATACTTCATCGGCGGTGGTGTGTACTTCCATCAGAGGCATATAATATCTGGTTATATCTCTTTTGTGATGTTAGTAGCCATTGATGCTCATCACCTAGATCTGTTATTTTATTAGGGGTTTACTTTCATTTATATTTTTTCTGGGTATGGAATTCTAGTTGGTAGGTTTTTTTTAAAGTCATTTTTTTTGGAGCAGTTTTAGGTTTACAACAAAATTGAGAGGAAGGTACAGAGATTTTCCATATGTCCCCTGCCCCCAGACACGCATAGCCTCCCCCATTATCAACATTACTCACCAGAATGGTACCTTTTTTTTTTTTTAACCAAGGATGAACCTGCATTGATACATCCTCATCACCCAAAATCCATCGTTTACCTTGGGGTTCACTCTTGGTGTTATACATTCTATGGGTTGGTCAAATGTATGATGACATATATCCATCATTATAATACTTTGCAGAGTATTTTCACTGTCCTAGAATCGTCTGTGCTCTGTTTTAATGTCTCCATAGTTTTGCCTTTTCCAGAATGTCATATGTAGTTGACCCTTAAATAGCACAGGGGTTAGGGGTGCCAACCCTCTGTGCAGTCGAATATCTGTATATAACTTTACAGTGGGCACTTCATATCTGCAGTTCTGTATCCGTGGATTCAACCAACTGTGGACCATTTAGTACTATAGTATGTATTTGTTGAAAAAAAATCTGTGTATAAGTGGACCCGCACAGTTCAAACCCATGTTTTTCAAAGGTCAGCCGTAGTTGGAATCATACAGTATGTAATAGCATTTTCAGGTTGGCTTCTTTCACTTAGTAATATGCTGAATAATATTCTGTTGTCTGGATATGAATTATTTATCCATCATCTATCCATTCATCTACTGAAGGACATCTTGGTTGCTTTTGAGTTTTGGCAGTTATGAATAAAGCTGCTATAAACATACGTGTGCGTGTTTTTGTGTGAACGTAAGTTTTCAACTCCTCTGAGTATATAGGAAAGAACACAATTCCTAGATTGTAGGGTACGAATAAGTTTAGTTTTGTAAGAAACTGCCAAACTGTCTTCCAAAGTGGCTGTATCACTTTGCATTCTCACCAGCAATGAATGAGGATTTCTGGTGCTCCACATCCTTGCTGGTATTTGGTGTTGTCAGTGTTCCAGACTTTGGCCATTCTAATAGGTATGTAGTGGTATCTTGTTTAAATTTGCATTTCCCTGATGACATATGATGTGGAGCATCTTTTCACATGCTTATCTGTCATCTGTATATCATCTTTGGTGAGTTGTCAAAGTTTTTGGCCCATTTTTTAATCAGGTTCTTTGTTTTCTTATTGTTGAGTTTTAAGAGGTCTGTGTATATTTGGGATAACATTTCTTTTTCTCATTTGTCTTTTGCAAATAATTTCTCCCAGTCTGTGGCTTGTCCTCTTATTTTCTTGACATCATCTTTCACAGAGCAGAAGTTTTTAACTTTAATGAAGTCCAGCTTATCAATGATTTCTTTCATAGATCATGTCTATAGTGTTCTATCTAAAAAGACATCACCATACCCAGGGTCATCTAAGTTTTCTCCTATGTTATTTTCTAGGAATTTTATAGTTTTGCATTTTACTAGATTAAAAAAAAATTCTTTGAAGACCATTGCATTATCTAGTGTTGAGACGTTAGCTATCAGGCTAATTATTGTTCCTTTGAAGGTAACGTTTGGTGGTGGGAAAGGTTTAGCTGCTTTTAAGATTTTCCTTTTGTCTTTGACTTTCAGCAGTTTTACTATGATGTGACTAGATGTACATACCTTTTTATTTATCCTCTTAGGGTTTATTGGGCTACTTGAACCTGTGGTTTGATATCTGTGGTCAGTTTTGGAAAATTCTCTGTCATTATCTCTGCAAATATATATTTCTTCTGACCCATTCTTACTTTCTTTACACATTATGTTAGACCTTTTTGCTCTGTCCTTTGTCTTTTATTTCTCTTCTCTGTTTTCCATTCTTTTGTTTCACTGAACTTTTTTTCTTTTTTTAATTAATTTTTATTGGAGTATAGTTGATTTACCATGTTACGCTAGTTTATGTTTCACTGAGTTTTAATCCAGAATAGATCTTCTCACCTCTCTCTAGTATACGTCTCACTGCAGTGTATTGAATCTACAGTTAAACTGCATCCACTGAGATACTAATTTTGGTTATTGTATTTTTCAGATATAGAATTTATATTTTTTTCAAATTTGCTGTGCTTTCCCCCACTTTTGAAAAATGATTTCTAGCTCTCTAGTGAAATTCTTGATTTAATCGACTGGCTCCTTGAACATAATGCATAAACTCATAAAGTCTAAGCTTTATAATCTTAGCGTGTGGAACATTGTTAAATTTGCTTCCACTGGTGGTTCATCGTTTCCTTATATACCTGGTGGTTGTATGAATGTATGTAAGACAACCATGCAGGATCCAATGTCAGTTTGAAAAGATAATATTTGCAGTCCCTTTGAGAGCTTGCCTACTTACGGTTCATCCTTAACTCCTTATATCCTTACTCTTTGAGTCTCAGTTTAAAGGGTATGGGATTTTCCATGCTTCCCACCTTTGGCAAACCTGAAGCTAGTTTTGTCTCCCTTACCTTGTGAGGCCTTGCTCCGCTTCTCAGGATCAGCTGCTGCTTGTAGATGCCCCAAGGGAAAAGCTGCCCTACCTCTCTGTCTCTCTTCTCTGGATAGCCTTCTCTTGGGTCTTGGCCTGCTGATTCTTAACTGCCTCTTTAGTTCTCTGATGCCTTTTAGGTACACCCCCCACCTCTCCAGCTTTTTCTCATTTTCTCATTGGAAGGTTTTTGGATCAATTTACTAGTACTGGAAATGAACCATTTTTTCCTTGCTGTTAAACTTATTCATTGAGATACTATTTCTGTATTAACTTTCTAAAAAGTATCAAAGTACTACCCTTGTAATATAGTATATTAAAAAGACACACAAAAGTTTAAAGGAGCAGAAAAATATCACAGTGCCATCAGTGAGAGGCAGTTACTGTTAATAGTTGCTTTTTGTTAAAGAGCTAGCTTTTGTGGGGTTGGGGAAAGAGTCTGGAGATAAGCTTAGTTTGGATATTCTGAGCTTGAGATGATTAAGATGTCTAGCTCGACTTATGCTTGAGGCATTTAGATATTAAACAGATGATTTGCTTCAAGAGCAGGGTGGAGATCTGGATTTGTTGATCTCAGAATGTTAGTTGAAGCTATCAAAGTAACTGGAAGGCAGTGGTGGTTGTAGACTGTTTCTTTGTTAAGGGTAGCACAGATTGAGAAGGGACGGGGTCATTATGGGAGAGGTAAGATAGAACTTAATTTTTGTAGTGTTACGAAGGCCAAGACAACGTCATATTTTTCATTTGTAAGTTATGTGCCTATAGGAAAAATTTTTTCTATTCTATATTTAATGGTTTAATTTTTTTAGCCTAAAATTCTGTATGCTGAATAGCAGTTATATAAAACACAGTATCCTAGTGTGAAATACTTGTTAGTGTTTTAGATCTAATCGCAGACTAGATTAAGTACTGAAGTTCAGGATCTCAGACTTGCTAATAATTCATACTTAGTTTTGTGCAAATGACTGTCCTCAATCTCTTGTTCCATTAAATGTGCATAATAATGAATTCACAATGTTAAAGAATAGTAAAACTATATTAAATACACCAAGGAAATATTAAACACAAATGACTTTCATACTGAATCAGTTTGTATATAGAGAGAATGCAAGAAACAGTATTTTTGTACTTCCTGTTCCGATAACCACTGATACTAAAGAAGAGGAGTGACTTCGCTGAAGTTTTTTTGGTGGTATATCAATACATTATTTTAGTTCTATACCAGACTAATTCTTTAAGTAGATGTGCACAAAGGCCATTTAAAGATAAGCCAGAAATTCATGACCACATACCTACTTATTTTTAACATATACTTTGAGTTATCTTTTTGTTTCTATAGTTGTGACTGTATTTTAATAATTTTACTATGTGTTTGGTCATTAAACAAGAGCTATTATAATATGGAAATTTGATTTAACAGAGCTACAATAGAAGAGGCGTACTCCAGGTCAATGACAAAACTAGCAAAATCTGCAAGCAATTATTCACAACTTGGGTGAGTTAATTTCTTTGAAGAACTCTTTCAATGTTGATTTAGGCAAAGTTTATGAGAATAGTAGGTTCCCATTAAGGATAAAATAGTTCATAAATTTAATAATATATAATGTGTTCAAAATGCATCTATATGTGAATATATCTCAACTTGATAGAAAGTATAATTGAATTTGCTGAATCAGTTAACACAAAGTAAATGAAACTTACTTTTTTCCCTTTATTAAACTACACAATACAACTTCATTCTTCCTTCTTTTTTCCATATCTCTCCTCACTTTTCTGGCAGCCTCCTGTTTCTAACTCCTCCATGTAGACGCGCCTCTTCTAAAACATAATTTCTTCTTTATTGACCACAGTAGAAGGGCCAGAAAGTAACTGGAATAACAGAAGCTAGCTTTAACCAATTGACCATGGTTTTGTTTTTTTTTTTTAACAAATAATTTATTTTTCTTTCATATACTCATTCTTTTAGGTTTCCAGTATGATTGATATTTTAGAAATATTTATTATTTTTAAAAACTTTTTATTGGAGTAGAGTTGATTTACAATGTTGTATTAGTTGCAGGTGTACAGCAAAGTGAGTCAGTTATACATATACAAATATCCACTCTTTTTTTTAGATTCTTTTCCCAAGTAAGCCATTACAGAGTATTGAGTAAAGTTCCTTGTGCTATACAATAGGTTCTTATTAGTTATCTATTTTAGATATACTAGTATGTATACGTCAATCCCAGTCTCCCAGTTCTCCCCCTCTCACCCCATCCCCTGGTAACCATAAGTTTGTTTTCTACATCTGTGACTCTACTTCTGTTTTTGTTTTTGTTTTTTTTAAGATTCTTTTCCCATGTAGACCATTACAAAGTAGTGAGTAGAGTTCCCTGTGCTATTCAGCAGGCTATTGTTAGTTATCTGTTTTATATATAGTAGAGTGTATAGGTCAGTCCCAATCTCCCAATTTATCCCTCCTCCCCCCCATCCCTTGGGAACCGTAAGTTTGTTTTCTACATCCATAACTCCATTTCTGTTTTGTAAATAAGTTCATTTGTACCCCCCCCTTTTTTTTAGATTCCACATATAAGCAATATCATTTGATATTTGTCTTTCTGTGTCTGACTTACTTCACTCAGTATGAGGCCATGGTTTTAATATAGGAAATTCTTATTTTTAGTTACCAGGTGGGAGGTAGAAAAAAACATGTGTTTTCTAATAAAGTTACTGAAAACATTTCTGTCTTTGGAATATGTGCCTTTCATGAATAATAGGTGATATTTTATTTTTTCTGTTAGTGTTGTTACTTAAGATTATAAAGATTTTAAATATTAATGTTTTTGTTTACTGATGCATATTTAGGCAAGAATTGAATTTTATCTTTCTGTATTTAGTTGCATTTAAACATATTTTGGATTGGTCAGTTTCCTTTCTTAGTGCTCATTGTACATTAACTTGTATTACCCGACCAGAAAAAAGTTGTGTATGTCAAACTGTAAAAAATGGAATGATACTTGAAATTCCTTAAAGAAACCTGTATTTAAAGAAATCTTATGTTGAACCTCCTTTCAGTGTAAATAATCCTTGAGTAAAATAAAGGGACACTCTCATCTTACCTGTTTTGTAAAGTCTAGACTATCATGTATCAGGTTTACATGAAGTGATGTACATGTATTTTGGTGCTGTAGTGAGTGGATACTTTTCAGGTGTCCTTTTTTCTCTCAGAATTTTCCATCTAACTACTTGCCACATTTAGTGCTGATGAGATTTAAAAGTGTGAGGTAAGATCTAATCCGAACAGTCCTATTTAAGTATTTTAATTATTCTCTTTGAACTTTTTGTTATTGCTTAAAGTGATTGTTGTCAGTTAGCTTTCCTACTGGGTAGGAAATGCAGTAATTGGCACAGAGTACATGTTAGGATGAGTAATTTCTTTCTCTACCGTCTTGCATTAGTGATCATTGTTGCTATTTGTTTTTGTTTTATCATAGAGCAAAGCAAGTGCTGTTGAAAATCTCTGAGGAAGTACCTGAGGAAACCATAGGATAAAATTATTCTTATATCATTCCCTACTGACCAAATTAGTTTAAACTAACCTTTGGCATCCTAAGTATTATTCAAAATATTACAATGTAGTAACTCTTGGAAGTACTTGAACCTGTTGAAAATATTAAATTCTCAATGTTGAGAGGAAGTGGTAGGAAAGTATGTCATACGTTCTATACCAAGTGTAGTAGAAAGGGGACTCTGTTAGTGTTTGTTGAAGTACCTGGGTAAAATATGAAACAAAGTTTCAGATAACAGTTTTAAAATAATTCTTAAATAAATTTTAATGATGAAGGCACTTAAAAAATCATGTGCAAATTTGACTTTTGCATGTTTAAATTCAGAGGAGCTTTTATTTTTTTAATTTTATTTATTTGTTTTTTTTGGCCACACCTCAGGCACGCGGGATCTTAGTTCCCCGACCAGGGATCGAACCTGTGACCCTGCATTGGAAGCATGGAGTCCTAACCACTGGACTGCCAGGGAATTCGCAGGAGCTTTTATTTTTGATGAAGCATTTTAAATGGAGCACTGAAGAGTCTAAAATTTAGATTTGATAATAAGTTAGTTTTAAACAGTAGACAGTGATTAGAAAGGCTTCTGATACAAATCCAAATAACCACATCAACTCAGAAAATGACACGTTATAATTAAGGGAGGGTCATGGCCAGACCTGTGATACGAGTTAATTCATTTCTCTGTATCTGAGGTATAAAAATATTTTAAGTAATTAACCAAGGATTAAAAAGTCAAGGTCAGGCTGTCAGTCGTTTCATTTGTGATTTAATTTAATCTCATCTTTTGACTAATTAAAATTACTGAATATAACATTATTTCCATTGGTTCTATTTTGGAGCCTTAGACTTTTTTTTCCTTTTAGTAAATTATTCCCATGTTTTCTTTGCTTTAGAACATTTGCACCAGTGTGGGATGTGTTCAAAACATCTACAGAGAAATTAGCAAATTGTCACTTGGATCTTGTTAGAAAATTACAAGAATTAATAAAAGAAGTTCAGAAGTATGGAGAAGAACAAGTAAAATCGCATAAAAAGGTATCAGTTTTCCTTGTTAAAGGATTGATTGGTCAGATATTGAATGCTTTGTAGTTCTGTCATTTTGATGAATCATTTCATACCAAACAGACTAAAGAAGAAGTTGCAGGAACTCTGGAAGCTGTTCAAACCATTCAGAGCATAACTCAGGCCCTCCAGAAATCCAAGGAAAATTACAATGCCAAATGTGTAGAACAGGAACGTTTGAAAAAGGAAGGAGCTACACAAAGAGAAATAGAAAAGGTAATAGTAATAAAAATAATACCTCTGTGGTTTCAAAGCATTTTCAAATACAAGACTGCATTTAATCTTCAAACACTCAAGAATGATCTCATATTAAAGATCAAGTCACTGTGCCTCTGAGTGTTAGTGATTTACCTAAGTGAAACAGAAGTAGGTTTACAAAATATGTTGTATATGGTAGATAGATTAGCAAATACATAAAAAGGAATGATTTCTTTACATCGGTGACACATGTGCAGGATATTTTTTATAAGATAATTGATGAGATGCTGCTTGGTGTCAGATTTAATAATGAGGTAAAAATTTTTTTAAAGCAAGACTTTGGTAGATTTAGCAAGGCAATAGTTACTTGAGATAAACTTTAAATATATGTTGTGGGTGATTTATTACTGACTTTGAGCCCATGTATGTAGTATTGTGGTAAACCACAACCCTTTCCCCAACTCTCATTTTGATTGAAAGTAGATTTTTTTCCCCCTTTCAAAACAGTTTAACCATCCACTTGTTTGATGTGGTATATATCATTTAGGAATCAGCCATAGGGAGTGATAATTTTGAAAGTTTGTAGAATATTTGAAATAGCCAGTAAAAAAACACAACTGTAATTATGTTGCAATTATAATAATTATAAAAGTGTATATACATGGGCAAGAACTAGAAGAGCATCTGGAAAAATCAAAACAGTCGATGGAATTTGGGGTAATATGTTTCCTTTAGTGTTTTGTGCAATAACTAAAAATTGGGAGGGGGTAAAAAATGAGGCACAGTAAGTTCATGATTTTAAAACGCTCTTCATTCCAGGCATAGCAGTTAAGAATAAAATATAAAAAGGGAAAATAAAGCAAAATAACATGCTTCAAAAAGAAGAATATTATCTTCATAATGAACCAGAAATGGAACAGAGACTCAAAAGGGCATGTAGAGATTGATTATGCAGGGTTGTTGGACCCAAAGTCCTAAGTTAGGCAGTGGAATTTAGCTCTTGTGTGGTAAAGGGGACTAAATATTCCCCACTTGAGATGAAGCCCAAGGAACCCCACTCACTTGGTGATACTATAAGTAGTGAAAAAAGACTGTTGAGCTGCTGAAGGGCTAAAGCATTATTGGAAGTTGGGGCTTAAGGATGCAGTTCTGACTGGCAGTCAGGCCAAGGAACCAGTTCATGACTGTTTCGATCATATCCCCTATATTTTTCCAGGGAATTAATTAAAAGCTACCTTTATAAGACTGATACTAAATTGGGGCCTTGGAGGGCTGGCAGGAGATAACCTGAAACTGCTAAATGGGGATGGGTGAGCATAAATGATAGAATATAACACAATTCTAGGAGGTGATGTTTACCTTGTATTCTATAGAGTTTTCCAGCATCACTGATGGAGGGAGAGAGAGAAGAGAGAGGGGAAAAAACAAGAACCCTCCCACCTGAAATGAGCAAAAGCACATCTTAAGAAATCTAATATAGCTTTCCCTGCTATACAACAGTAGAGTGTTCCTGTGAAACCTTTCATAAGCCAAAATGGCGTAAGCAAAAAAGCAAGTACCTTAGAACACATCTTGCTAATGGATGCACAAAATAAATTGAGATAAAGCACAGATGCTTACAGACACAGTTCAAAGCCTTGGCGACCGATGCTGAGTGTAGATCCTGGGAAGGAGCTTGGCGGTGCCACTCTCACCGCTTCTCAGGGTGTGCGCTGCCTCTGTAACGGCTCCTGCAAAACAAACGCCGAATGCTATTTTTCTTGTACCTGTTTTTGTAAAAGTGAAAATCCTCCTTGAATGTTTTTCAGTTCGTGAAAACAGGAACTAATATAATTCTTTTGTAAAAGCAAAGTAAACAAACTTGTAAGACAAACTTTTGAAAAGCAGGGGACACCTCTGCTAACACAGATGGCAATAAATTTAACAATTAGAATAAGAATTCACTCCAAATAAAATTTAGGTTTATAAAATAGATGATCAGAAATGTTCGTGTATGTTGAGGATGTTCAGATATGCAAATGAATATAAATGTATATTAAAGAAATTGAGAGAGATAATGAAATAAGATCTAGTAGATGGGAAAACAGCTAACTAGAAAACTTGGCAGTGAAATATATGGTTATTGAAATTTTAAAAAAAGCAACAGAGAAGACAAACTTTAGAGCTGATATAGTGAAAGATTGAATTTGGGCACTCACCCATAACATAGTACAGAGAATAAAGGTTACCAACATTCATCTGATGTGGATTTCAGAAGAAAAAAAAAGGGAGAGGATGGTAGACAGGTAATATTTGAAGAGTTAACAGATCAGAATATTTCAGAATTTAAAAAACTCAGGATTTCTTAGATCAAAAGTACATTCTTGGTATTAAGCAGATTAAATAAAGATAAATTCAGAACGAGCCACCAGAGAAAAAGAGAATATTAAAAGCTACCGGGTATATCTTTTTCCTCACATCTCTGAAATCAGAATGCATCATCAAATGATAGTATCATATAATCATTGTTGGCACGGTGGCATTTGTGGTGTAGTTTCACTGCCTCTGTGAACTTGGTTGTTATATACCTGGTGGCATGATTGGACAACTGCAACACTTTGATATTTCAATTAACAGACCACTTTAAGAGCATTGAGGAAGGATTAGTTCTGATTGTTGTCTGAAAACCTTTTGCTGAGACCTGGTAAGATCAAGAAAATGTGAGCACCAATGTTTGGAAGAAAATCTGGAGATGATAGTGGAGCACTTTTAAGAATTGCTCTGTCAGTAATGCTTTTGGTGACACTGAAGATAATACTATGTGGGGAAAAAAAGAGACCTCAACAGTCCCTGAATTGGAAGTAACTGAGAAGGGTCAGAATCTGACTGTGAAAAAAGATTCAGGAGTATCTCGAAAGTTCATTTTGCTTTCTTTTTAATTCTGTATCACACAAGAATAAAAATCTACTTCTAAGTAAGTCTAGAAGAGCTCTTTTAAAAGTCTAAAATAAAAATTTTAAGTGATAAGAAAGCATTATTTCATGGTTTGACAGTGTTTTTCTGTTTCAGTGGTACACAGGATAATGGTGTGTGTTACAATTAATGGTATATTAGAATTAGTAGTAGTCAAGCATGAACATTAAGCATTAACTACTGAGAGAATAGAAGTATAGTCTAAATCTTCTAAATCAGCCAAAAGAAAAGAAGAGGAAGGGGTGCTTTCTTCTAATTGTTCTGCTCAGAGGTGATATCTTTGCTTGTGATATTAGATGTGTTAATGGGTCTCTGATTTATATATATTCAAATGCAAGCCTAAGTAAATAATTTATTTTGGCCTGTAATAAATAAACTCTTTATTAACATGAATGTAGATTTTTTTAAAACATAGATCTTTGAACTGTTTTTCCTTTGGTGAACTTGAAAACATAAATACTTATTGGCTATTATGACGTAGTACGCTTCTCATCTTCATTCACAAACCCTTATTTTTATAAAGCACCATTTGGAAGATACTCATATTTGTGGACTATGACAAAGTACTTATTTTATGTGTATGTATTTGATTCATAGGAGTTTACTATAAAAATTATAGACACTTAAACAGAAATATTTCTGGTAGTACATCAGAAAACTTATTTATAATGCTAAGGAAATGAATAAAATGTAGGATTTATTTCGTTATCAGTAGGTAATCTATTAAGGCCAATCTTTTGTTTACGAGAAGAAATGTAGCTATTGCTTTTAAAGCATAAGTTGCTATGCTCCAACTTCCCTTTTAATAATCACTTTACAAAAGTGGTCAAGTTTGTTACTACTGGGGCATTTAGTTTCTATGAGTCTACCCTAAGAATTTACAGTTTTACTAAGCAAAGATACCATTTAGAAAGTCATTTTGACTTAACTGAGTGTTGCTGTATAGTCATTTCCTATGAGAGATGTTTCTTGCTTTCAAAAAATATATATATTCCCAATATGATTACATTCTTCTTAAAATTTTATTTATTTATTTATTTAATTTTTGGCTGCGTTGGGTCTTTGTTGCTGTGCGTGGGCTTTCTCTGTTTGCAGCGAGCGGGGTCTACTCTTCGTTGCGGTACGCGGGCTTCTCATTGCAGTGGCTTCTCTTGTTGCGGAGCGTGGGCTCTAGGCTCGTGGGCTTCAGTAGTTGCAGCACGCAGACTCAGTAGTTGTGGCTCGTGGGATCTAGAGCGCAGGCTCAGTAGTTGTGGCGCACGGGCTTAGTTGCTCCGCGGCATGTGGGATCTTCCTGGACCAGGGCTCAAACCCTTGTTTCCTGCATTGGCAGGCAGATTCTTAACCACTGCGCCACCAGGGAAGTCCAGAATACGATTACATTCTAAAGTGTCCTCTATATTCTTTTATAGGATACCCTTAGTTTTCTTTAAATTTTTTTTGTCATTACTTAAAATACCTTGTGAATCAATAAACTCTTTAAAAAAAATTTATTCATTACTAAGTATTACTTTTGCCAGTTTTCTAAGATGCCTCTTTAAGTTGGTATGTAATTTCCTTATTCTGACATACGATGTTTACCTTTGAAGAGTGAAAGCTGATGTAAAAAATATATTAGAACTTATAAAGAGTATCTTATTTCTTTTTTTGTAAGTGAGAAACCATTATGTTGTCTACAATGCAGCATATGTGTCTACTAGGAAAAATAATCATAGCAAAATATTAATTGAACTTTTCCTGTTTATTAGTATAATAAAAATTAAGAGTTTACTTTAAATATAGGCTATAGACTCAGTTCTTCCCTTTTTACATGGTTCATTCACATATTTTCTGATTGTTGGATTATGAATTTGTATGCCATAGTAAATAAACGTTTTAGTTTCTAACATGTGCCTGTCATCATGCTAGATGTTATGAAGGTTCTTAAAGGCTAAGTACATATTATCCCCTCTGTCTTCAAGAAGCTTCCTTCTTTTTGAGGAGCTAAGACTTATTGAATAGTACAGAACAAGAGGCTGCTAGAGAAAGGTTTTAATGGTAAGTTTAGAAGGGGAGGTGTCTTATTTTGTGTAGAACCTGCAAAAAGAAAACAGGAAAGATCCCATGGAATAAATTACTTTAAAAAGTATGGACACAATCATTATAGTTATATTTTGGGGGACTTTTCCATTGTTTATGAATTTCCTTTCAAATTTCAAATACTTCTAGGAGTGATCACAGCTCGTGTATTTATCAATAGCTGACACATAAATTATAAGGCAATAACTTAATAGGCAGCAGAGAAAAAGAGTAGTGTTAGGATGAAGAAGAAGCAAAGAAGAGGGGGCTCCCAGTGGGAATATATCATTTTGCTAGACTGTGTCATTAAAAATCACTCCATGGACTGTGGGTTGCTTGTTACTCTTGTATAGACTGAAAATTTAGGTAGCTGGAAGAAATTCTCTTCTTCCAAGTCTCTTGGCATAACAAAATCCAAAAGGAAACCCAGATAACCATGGCATTAAAATTGTTTTTAAAATAAATTCTAGCAAACTTGGTTATCTGGACTTCCCGTGAAGGTAGTTTGTAAACTCTAAATATCCATCTCATCTAATGGTTAAATGTTTGAAAGGGCAAGGATGTTAGAGGAAGTATATTAACAGTAGTATAAAATAATGTCATACGGCTAGACGATGGGAAGAGAGTTTAAAAAAAGGTCCATAGGAGCAAACTAGAAAATCATTGTAGGTTTTAGACACTTACTTAGATATAATAACAGCAAAATGTAACAGCAAAATATAATGATGTATGTTCCTGTTGATGTTCCTTTTAGAAACCATAATAATAGCAGATACTATTTATTTTGTAGTCCCTGTCCCAAGCATTTACATAAATTACATTTCATCTGTGCCAAAGCTCTAAAAAAAATATGTGGTATTTCCATTGTAGGAATGAGAGAACTATATAAAACTCAAAGACAAAGTCAACTGGGTAGTAATTGGTAGAGCTAGAAGTTGAATCCAGTTTCTTTTGGCTCTGAAACCAGTTCTGATACAAGATACGGTTTTGATACACTACAAGATAAAGTGGCATCCTATATTCTTTATTTAAGAAGGCCCACAAGCATAAAGCATGTATGTTTAATATAATATATGCAATTATATTTTAGAGAGAGTACAGAGTTGCCTTTTTAGAGAATAAGACTGTATGCATCTCTTGCCAACCCCAAACCTCCAGGTAAACCCAACTTTCTGTTTCTAATACTTATTCTTAGACTCCTGAACATAGCTGGAGATAATTACCTACTGGCTCTGATTGGCTCTGCACAAATTCCAAGTTTTGCAGCTTAGCCCTCAGTGGCTCTTTGCAAGACTTTTACTCCTGTAGTTATTACCAGTTGCATTCTCCACAGCCATGGTTTGAAACTTTCTTTATTCTCCTGAAGTTCCCAACCCTACCCTACTCTTCTTCACTCGTAGCAGACCCGCTCTTACCTCATCATGAAAGTGGAGATATTTTATCTTGAAATCCTGTAGCTTTTCTTTTTTTGATCTTCTTTAAACTCTTATTTACTTCAACACCCCTTCCCTTCAAACTTCCTGTATCCAAATTGATCAGCCCTTTGAGAATAATCAGGTTTCTTGATAGCCACATGTCTGCCCCAACCTACAAGTGACACATAGTTTTTCTTCTTCTTTAATGTCCGTCTTCCATTTGTTTTTACTTCTTTGTTACTTTCCACCAATTTCTAGCTGTTTATGTATAGGTTATACTTCTTCTATGAAGTCCCTGAAGAAAAGATCCCTATATAATTTGTATTCATATTCCTCACTGCCTAATATTTAACATATTATTAAGTTTTTATTGAATAAGTAACTTTGATAAAATTAGAACTATAATAATGCAGTAACAATTTCTTGAAAAATAGGCAATGATTAAAAACAAATTTATAGATTTTCTGGAGCACAATGGAAACTGAGAAACCTCAAGGAAAATTGATTTTTTTTTTCAACTTTTGAGCTAGCTTTATAGTCACTGATCAGACATTAAATGGAATATCTGTTGTGGAAGGAAGGAAGACTCACAGGTGTGTAAAGGAGTGTCAAGCATATTCTGAGGGTATTGTCGCATTTTTGTTCGTTGAATTTTTAGTAACATTGTACTATTATGTGGTTGTGTGATCTTACTCTGAGTTATAAAATGAGAGTATTTAAACTTTTTAAAGCACGTTCCATCAGACAAGAGAATTAGCATTTAATTTCTGCATTATTGTGTGACCGTAACAAAAAATACTGCTAAGGAGGATTTGAAAAAAGGTATTAGTTTTTGTCAGCTTGAACTCAACATAGGCCTCATTTCTTAAAATGCACTTAAATTATTA
The DNA here is from genome assembly GCF_028021215.1 of Eschrichtius robustus. NCBI lineage: Eukaryota > Metazoa > Chordata > Mammalia > Artiodactyla > Eschrichtiidae > Eschrichtius > Eschrichtius robustus. The sequence continues at coordinate 56,861,152 of NC_090825.1, forward strand.
TTTCATATAAACTTATATCAGGAAATAAAAAATATTTTGTATAGTTCAAAATATTTCTGTTTTGTTACAGGCAGCTGTTAAATCTAAGAAAGCTACGGATACCTATAAACTCTATGTGGAAAAATATGCATTAGCAAAAGCTGATTTTGAACAGAAAATGACAGAAACAGCTCAGGTTGGTATTTTTAAGTCTTTAAATCTAAAACAGGATATTTGTGTTTATTGTTTATAAATTATAATAAATTATATTACTGATAAAAATAATATAATTTTTCTGTCATAAATTTTTTTAGTATTAGAAAATGTTAAAATGCACAATCTCAGTGTTCTAATAATGCTGTTTTAAAAATATACATCTTGTTTTGGAGATTGAAGACCAAGAATCAATAGTTACAATATCATAAGGGATTATTCAGATTGACTGGAATGTTTAAAGAGCATTGGAGAAAATGAGGACATTGGTAGATGATGAAGACAGTAATGATTATGTATGGGTTTTAAAATTGACTTATACTTAAGAAAACTGGAAATGACTCAGTGCTGAGGATACAGTGGTTAACAAAACAATCAAGAATCCCTGCTCTCATAGAACTTCCATTTTAGTAAGGGAAGACAGACAATCAGTTAAAAAAAGTCTGTTTCCTATACGCTTGGGATAAATTATATTCAATTTGATGTTCTTAGAGCCTTAGTTAAAGGCCTAGATTTATGATGGGTGCTTTTATGAATTATACCCAAAACTTCTACCTTCACCTCTTGTCCTCTTTTCTTGTTTTGTTTTTCTCCTTAGCACCTGTCATCATCTGACACCATGCATTTAATTTACTGTCAGACAGGATAGGATGGTATGCTGCTGTGACAGAGAACCCCCAAAATCTCAGTGGCTTACAATAGCAAGTGTTTATTTGTTATCACGCTACTTGTTCATCATGGCTTAGCTCTTCACTCTGGCACTGAGGCTGGTGGAGGAACCTCTTCTTAGAACATTCTTAGTCATCATGTCTGAGGGGCTAGAAATATGGTGGAGCACACTGGCTCCTCTACCCATATTTTTTGTTGTCTGTCTTCCCCCCACTAAAATATAATTTCTGTAAGAGCAGGGATTGATTTGTTTACTGCAATCTCCTCAGCACTTAAAACAGTTTTCAGCTCATGGTAGGCACTCTGTAAGTGTGAAGAAGGACTTTATGAATCTGACTTTTTGGATTCTAGGGAGTCTTCTCGCTTAGAGTGGTGAATGATTCACACCTCAGAAACAGACGGCTTACATGCTTGTGTGCAGGCATAATGCATCCATCTCTACTTACCGTGTTGTGGGCACTGTGCTAGTGCTGGGTGTATACAGTATATATGTAAATAAAACAAATTCTCTCTGCTCTACATGGAGTATACAGTATAGGGGAGGGAGACAGACATTAAATATATGCTTAAATGTAAAGTTACAAATTATTATAAATGTTACAAAGGAAAAGAACAAGCTTCCATGAGATAGAATAAGAGGGATGACCTAATTTGGATTAGGGAGTTAGCAAAAGTCCATTTTGGAGAAGTAACATTTAAAACTGAGATTTGAAGAGTCAGTAAGAGACTCATTCTAGGGCAGGAGTGTTCTAGGCACTGGGGACAGTGGATATGAAGACCCAGATGTGTAAAAGAGAGATCACATTCTAGAAAGTAAAAAATGCTTACTGAAACTGAGTAAGGAGAGATGGTGGTTAGAAATGAGGTTAAAGAGATAATCAAGGACCAGGCTTTAGTGAGGGTTTAGGTTTTCTCCCAGAGCAGTTGGAATACATTGAAGAGCTGTATGCAGGGGCGTCACATGATATGGTCTGCATTTTTAAAGCTAATTCAGACAGTTTCGTGAAGAATGGATTATAGTGAGGCCAAAGGAGAATCAAGAGTCCAATTTGGAAGGCAGTGTCATAGTCCAGGGAGAAGGATGAGGGTCAGTGTGGTGGCCTTGGAGAAGGAGACAAGTGAATGCATTTGGAGGTGGCAGGGGTAGGGTGAATGGGAGAATTCTAAAGGGATTCAAGATCTCTTCCAGGTTTTGGCTTGTAAGCCTATGTGTATAGAGATGAATGGCAAAGGCTAGATGAAGAGTTGTTAGTTTGAGGGGTCGGAAGAGCGTGAGATGTTCAGTTTTGAACATGTTAATTTTGAGCTGCGTATACCTAAGTGGAGACATCAAATGGGCAGTTTTGGAGGCTGTAAGTAATCTGGGCTGGACATAATATTCACATCCCTTATCCACAATTCTGAATTCCAAAAGCTCTGAAAACCAAAAATTTTTTTTCCAGAACTCATTTGGCAGCAAAACTTGAACCGATGTGAGGCTAATTTATAGTCTCTTTATCCTACTTAGACTGAATATACATGTTTTCCTTTAGTGTTCGATAAACAGATGCCACTGCAGATCCTGTTGGTAGTATTATGAGATATATGGTAACAACACCATGTTATCTTTATTTTAAAAAATGCAAAATATTTAAATTCCAAAACAACTGGTCCCAAAGGTTTTGAATAAAGGATTGGGCCTTTATAAAATAGGGGCTGGACAGTACACACAGCCGTAATGACGTCACCTTGGATAGAGTGTGGGGAAATAGTGGCCAAGCTCTGAGAGGTTCATCATTGTCAGTTTGGGAGAGGAAGAGATGCTGAAACCCAAGTAGGAGAAGCCAGAGAAGGAAGAAAACTGGGAAATGTAATGTCATGGCAGCTGGGAAATGATAATGTTTCAAGAAGGGTTTAGTTTGTTAAATGAGGCTCCATCTCTAGTGAGATAAAAAGTTTCAGTTTCTATAGCAACTGAGGTCATTGTAGACTTCAGCAAGTTCTCTTTTATCTTTTAAATCATTAGGAACACTCCTTTATAAGGCAGTTATTGATTTGTTAATTTCCTATCAAAATGATTAGTTTCTATCAGTGAAAATGTTTGCCTTTCAGTTATTTAATTTGAAAAAACAAATTAGAATTTGTTAGAGTCAGTGTTTTTTGTTTGTATATATTATAAAGAATCTTCAGCACTCACCTTTCCCTCTCCTTATCTCTTTCTGCTTCCTCATGACATTTTTTCAAATTGCATTTTAACTGTTTATCTTGCCAATTCCAAGATGGAAACATTAATTTGTTTGAGCAGATGTTTAACCATGGTGCTTTTAAATAAAGATGATGCTATACTGTGCTGACGTGTATATGTGTTCTTTCTCGTGTTCCCTCCTTGTCTTTCTCTGTCTGTGTCACACACACACAACTGTAGGACAGGTTAACTTTTGTTTCTTAATAGACAGTGGACTTTATTTTGGGTTATTTAGAAGGGAAAAGAATTCTTTTGCTTCTCTACTTTCCTTTTGTTCCAGGCCAAGCGGGTTGACTTAATCCCAGTGGGAAGGGGCCTGTCAATCTAGTGAGAATGAAATTTGGGTGGCAGGACATATATTTACCTGGGGTGAAAGAAGTTAGAATTTACTTGGAGTACTTGTGATGTAAGTTTTTTCATTTGAGTTGAGAATAAGCATGATTAAAATTGTGACTCTGTGCTTATGCTTTTCACCACTGTCGGTTAATGACACTTAAAAAACTTGAAACAGTAAGGAGATTTTGTTTACTTTGAACAGTTTGATGGCTAGTTCAAGGAAATTTGAGATTTGCTTGAGCAACACCCTCAGATTAAGGAGTTTTAGTATTAGAGTGCTTTTCTATATCTCTCATGGCTGACAAAATTGTACTTTTTTAAAAAAAACTAATATAACAGTACATATGAACACAGTGAATTTGAAATTGCAAGGAGGAAAAACTCTGATTTGTTCAAGAAGGTTTATTCATTTATATTCAAACACTTGATACTATGTTCCCACTGCTGAATAACTCTGAGCTTATTTCGTAGTCACTAATTTTGAGGAATTCTGATATTTAGCAGTGTCCTCCCACCAAAAATAAAGCACAGTTTAAAGACTGCAGCTGAATCATGCTTTTAGTTTCTGTTTGGCCGCATGCTTCAAGATATTTCTAAATTATTAAGGATCTGACCTATTCAACGTAGGTGTTTCAAAAGAGAATGAGAAGAAGGCACAAGTTTCCTTGGAATTAGGGATCATCCATTTGAAATTAGTGGCTGTTTGACCAAGCTTTCCTGGATTTGGGACTACCTGTCTATGAGAAAATCTCTTGTTCATTAAATTGCAGAAATTTAAGCCGAGGGTGAATTCTTATAATATGAATGTAAAATAGGATCATGCTCCTCCTGAATGTTCCTCAGTTCTTAAGAGTAATTCAGGATCTTGCAGTATTGGTATTCTCATTGGACTTGGTCAAAATTAGTCAAGACAAGCACTCTATTTTAATTCTTATCATTCCTCATGAATAAAATGGATTTAAGTTTTTGGACTTTGTTGTATTACTGCCAAAACTATAATTTCACCATAATTGATTTTTTTTGTTAGAAGTCCAGACCCTTTACACAAACATAGACATGATTATTTGGCTTAGTGATTTCTGATCACGTAACTCAGTGCTGAAGAAAATTGGACATTAAATATGGGGTGAGGGAATTTAATTTGATAAACTAACTAGGGAAAAATAGCAGACATTTAGGCCTGCTCCTTAGAGCTGATGTAATTTGGCAAGAAAGTGGGTAATCAGGTTTGTGCACTGGAAATGACAAATGTATTTTTGTTTGAAAATGACTAGTTCAGCATTTCCCAAATCCTGTTTTGAGGAATATTATTGTTCTGTGAGATATTAATAGATATTCAGAGAAGAAGAAAAAAAGGGTTGTGTGGTCAAAGAAATTCGGAAGACGCTGGGTTAAGCAGAGTGCAACAAGTTTTGTTACTTTAGTATTTTTCTCAGTTACTTCAGTTTTTAATACATTTATTGTGAAGCCAAGTCTAGCAGTGGTTTTCTTCCTGGGGAGTAAATATCAGAATAACCTGGGATTTTTTTCCCAAACAACATTCTTACCTCTTTCCAGCCCATTGCCTAAGTAGTCGTGGAGGATCTATTTGTTTTATAGTTTGAAAACATTCTCTAGGTCATCTGAATCATCTCTACCTTCAGTTGAGAACTGCTGAGACAGAGTGTACATACAGGCTTTCCCAGATTTCTTTGACCGTAGACTGTTTCTTTTGGAGACTGTGTATTAACATTTCAAGAATTAGACCTTTTGAAAGTCTATGGGCTAGATTGTAAAGTCGTTAAGAAGTAAACTGTAGTTTTAGCTCTGCCAACTAATTGTTTTTCAGTTTTTGAAATACTTCTCCCTTGGTTTTCTGACACTATTCTCTTCTGGGTCTCCTTCTGATTTTCTGACCATGATTATAGATTTTAATTTGTGGTATCTTCTAATTCTGAAAAAGTCATATTTGCCTGAGAAATGATGTAACAAAAAGTTAACTTTTTTCGATGCTAGACTCATTTGTCTAGAAGCATTGTTAAATATTAAATAATAATGATAACTTGCTAAATTTGGTTAGCTGTATTAAGATGACTTCTAAAAAGTGTTTTGATTTCAGAATATATCTGTGTGTGTGTGTAATTTTTTATATTCGCTACCCAGAAATTTCAAGATATTGAAGAAACTCATCTCATTCATATAAAAGAAATTATAGGATCCTTGTCAAATGCTATAAAGGAAATTCATTTACAGATAGGCCAGGTACGTTTTTACTTTTATTGAACTGATTCATGAGAATTTTATGTTCACTTCTGACTCTAAAAATCGTGACTCATAACATGATACTGAATTATTTCAGGTAAAGAATATGTATTTACATGTATTAAGTACAAAATAACCTGGATTTTACCATCCTATCAAGGATGATAATTTAAATTAATTATGGAGTTAAACTTCTGAAGTTAACAATTTTTGAATATTTCTTTATTACAAAGTTTTACTATTTTAAAATTTAGAATAGCAACTTCAATAAGTTCTAGAGCTTGTGCTTAGAAATTTTCCAAAAATATAAAAGTGCCTTAATGATGACATTTGGGGTGCATTGAAATATAGTAGAAAAAGATGAAGTCTGTTATTCTTGGTTACTAAAGTTCTAATACTATTTTCATTGCTGTATAAGTTTTATTTATCATAAGATTTATGTCTCTAAAACACTCAAAGATAGGAACAGGACACTGCCTTGACTTCTAAGGCTGTGAGACCATATGTTAAGGGGTTCATGTAAAAAGTGGTTTGTATCCATAGATCTACTAACAGTGTTAGGTAACAGAGCATGTTAGGCAAATGAAAGTTTTCAAAGGCTCTGGGTCAAAAAATATATATTTTGGTATAATGAATTTTAATTGTTTTGTGGAAGTTTTGTCTGAAATACAGTAAGACTATTTATGGAAAGTGAAAAAAACTTATCTTTATTTCATTTTAATAGGTCCATGAAGAATTTATAAATAACATGGCTAACACTACAGTTGAAAGCTTGATACAAAAATTTGCTGAGTCAAAAGGCACTGGGAAGGAAAGACCTGGTAAGATGACAAACTTTGCAAGGAAACATATTCACATTTTCCATCCAGTAACAAATGTGTTTGCCTTTAAATTCCAAAATTGCAAAATGGAGCTTGGGAGATACCTAAAAGTCTGTGTGAAATCTCAGATATCATTACTTTGTGTCTGATGGTATGTTAGGTTTTTGTTTTGACCTTCAGTAGTTAATAATTTAGTACTACTTAAAGTGGTTATCATACCTTTACTAAATTAATATATTACAGTTTATTTATACTTTCAAAAGTAGAGTTAGCAACTGAAGGCCATTTTAATAAGACAAAGAGTGGGAGAGAATATTAAGCCCTCAGAGCATTGAGGCCAGTGGAGAACATTTCTTAAAATTTAATAACTTTTTTCTTTCCTCATTCACATATATATTTAACAAATTTATTTATTGAGTGCTAATAGTATTCTGGGTACTGTTTTAGACACTGGGGAATATACCAGTGAGTACAGGCATCCTGGTTCCTATTTTATGAACAAATGATTACAGGTTTCCTTAATCTTACTTTTAATAAGCATGTTATATTATATCAAATATAATAAGCACCATTCTCTTCTCCTGCTCAGCATACTTACAGTCTTCGAGATTTCTTTTGTTTTGTTTTGTTTTTTATTTATTTTTGGCTGCGCTGGGTCTTCATTGCTGCGCACAGGCTTTTCTCTAGTTGCGGTGAGTGAGGTCTACTCTTTGTGGTGCGTGGGCTTCTCACTGCGGTGGCTTCTCTTGTTGCTGAACGTGGGCTCTAGGCGTATGGGCTTCAGTATTTGCACCACGCAGGCCCTAGAGCGCGCGGGCTTCAGTAGTTGTGGCACGTGGGCTCAGTAGTTGGTGGTGCGCAGGCTCTAGGGTGTGCAGGCTTCAGTAGTTGTGGTGCACAGGCTCAGTAGTTGTGGCGCACAGGCTTAGTTGCTCCACGGCATGTGGGATTTTCCCGGACCAGGGATTGAACCCAGGTCCTCTGTGTTGGCAGGCGGATTCTCAACCACTGTGCCACCAGGGAAGTCCCAAGCCTTCTAGATTTCTTGAATCTATCTATTAGTTACTTCTACCATATTCTTGCAAGATACTTGTTTTCACTCCACAGGTAAAAATTATTCAGTCCAGTAAAGAAGTTAAAGTATAGTTTAGAATTCAGGAAAATGAATATGTGATTTGTAGAGAAGTCTGGGAGCCATTTTTCTTCAGTGCAGTTCACAGCTAAGGCTTGAAAACCTAAATCATCTTCACTTCCTTTTTCCCACGTTTCGTTAAGTTTCCAATTGTATTGATTCAATTCTGTTAGTATTTTTCCCTTCAGACCTTCCTTCTTACCTACCTCATTGAATACAGCAGCAGGTTTCTAAATACTGGCACAGTAGAGATTTCTCTAGTCTATTTTACATGTTGTAGCACATTAATGTTTTGGGTATATAATTATGAACTCATAACTGCATTTCTCATAACTCTTTGACTTTTCATTATAGACAGAATGAAATTTAGATTCTGGACTTAGATTCAAAGCTTTTCAGGATCTGCCCTTGCCCAATTCTTTTTTTTTTTTTTTTTAATAGATTTATTTATTTATTTATCTATTTATTTTTGGCTGAGTTGGGTCTTCATTGCTGCGCGAGGGCTTTCTCTAGTTGTGGCGAGCGGGGGCTACTCTTGATTGCGGTGCGTGGGCTTCTCATTGCGGTGGCTTCTCTTGTTGCGGAGCACGGGCTCTAGGCGCGCGTGCTTTAGTAGCTGTCGCTCAAAGGCTCTAGAGCACAGCCTTAGTAGTTGTGGCGCACAGGCTTAGTTGCTCCACGGCATGTGGGATCTTCCCGGACCAGGGCTCGAACCCGTGTCTCCTGCATTGGCAGGCGGATTTTTAACCACTGCGCCACCAGGGAAGCCCCTGCCCTTGTCCAATCTTTAGTCTTACTTTCTATTTTTCTTTTCTGGCACCCTCCATTGCAGCCAACCTGAATTGCTTGCTGTTTCCTATCCATACCCCCCTTTTGCCCTTGGCACCTTAGTTGCCCTTATGTCTACTCTAGAAAATGCTATATCTCACTCATTTTTCAAATGAATAAACTCTTAAAAAGCCAGGTCATGTGTTACTTCCACCATCAAACAGAGAACTTTGTACTTTTTTTTGGCATTGTTGGTGTCTACCTTAAATTTTAGTAATTGTGCTCTTATGAAGAAAAGTTCTGTTTTTGATTCATCTGTTTATTATGTGTAAACAGTACATTTTTGTTGAATGAATGAACAGATGGGCATATAAGGTAAGGTTAGGATGTTGAAGAGGTTGGAATGGATGGATTTGCTATTAGATAAGTCTTGGTGAAGGAATAGTAAATAATTATGGTTAAATTTAGTGAGTACTTACTTTGTGCCATGTACTATGTCAACTGCTTTGCAGGCAAACTTTGATCTTCAGGAACTCTTTGAAGTAGGTACTGTTATTCCCATCTTACAGATGATGGAAATATTGAGAGGTTAAATTACTTGCCAAAGCTAAGTACATGCCAGAATACTGGGATTAAATTTCAGGATCCTTGACCTCAAGGCCCATGCTTTGGAGAAATTAGAATAGAACTAACTAAGTTTACATATGTAGGAGAATGAGGATGCTGAGATACATAACTACAAAATAGTTTGAAACCCTAAAATTCATTGTAAAGATTAAATTGTAAGTGAAAACCAGTTAAGAGAGGTAAAAACAATTGAAGAATCTTTATATAGAGCGTTTAGAAGTATTGGTAGAATAAAAGGAAATGTGTATTGGCTGGTTAAAAATGCCTGAGACAGAACTGAATAAGGTTGATAGATTGTATCATTATCAGTATCCTGTTTGTGACATTATATTGTAGTTTTGCAAAATGTTATCATTGCAGGAAACTGGGCAAAGTATACAAGGAATCTTGCTGTATTTCTTTTTTTTTTTCTTTTTTTAGAACTGTACGTGAATCTACAATTATCTCAAGAAAAAGTTCAGTTACTCTCTTATCTGTGGTATAGCACACTACTTAGCCCTGTGGTTTGTGGTCTATTCTTTACTACCAGTGAGACCTATAACCCTCAGTGCCCTCATCTATAAAGTGAGGATAATAATAGTACCTACCTCATGGGGTGGTTGTGAGGTTTTTATTGAGTACTTAATAAATGGTATTTTCTAAAAATTAATACATACCTGATTAATAGTTAGCTACTATTGGTTATAGTTTATAAATTTAAATTTAATGGCCTCAAGATATATGGCATGTAGAAAATTTCTGTAACTAAATGGTAAGAGGGAAGCCAAGATTGATGGTGACATGGGCTTTCCTAGAATTACTGAACCCAGAATTAGGTGACTGTTTCAGGCTGACTGTTGACATTGTGTATATAGGTGACTGATTTTCAAAATAAGTGATCTAGAACTAATTTAGGGGGAAAAAAGGGAGTGGTGTGGGTGTGGAATGGAAAGAATAAGTATTACTTCTCCAGTTGACTTGCTGTGGGTGAAGAGTTACAGCTCCTTCGTACATATTTGTTCTATTTATGTCACTAGAGGGAGTCTATTACAGTGATGGAAATTTTGTGTTTCTCAGAAAAATAACACGTGATTGTGGATTTTGTTTTGTAAGAAGTATTCTAACCTTGAGTTGTATATACTATTTTACTGTTAACATTTTTTTTCTCCTGTTTTGTAAGGGCTCCCTCTGGTGGATGAGTTCTTCTGTAAACTGGTTTTAGGCCTACAGGATACACATTTTAAAAAGAAAACAAGAGGCCCAGTTCTTTAAAAACTTTGTATAACTGAAGTTAACCTATTTCTCTTGCACTGAAAAATTTCTTTAGTTAGTTATCTGTTGAGATATATAACCTCTAACTTTGTCTCCAATTCTCCTATGTAAATCAAACACTTTGAGAGCATTAAATTTTTTTCCTATTTATTGAGACTATTTTATACTAATTATATGTAGTGTCATTTTTGTCATTACTTTTTTTTATTGAGATATAAGTGACGTATAACATTGTATTAGCTTTAAGGTATGCAACATAATGATTTGATATATGTATGTAATGCAAAATGATTACCAAAGTAAGTTTAGTTAACATCTATTCCCACACATAGTTAAAAATTTTTTTTTCTTGTGATAAGAACATTTAAGGACTACAGTTGGCCCTGTCTGTCCGAGGATTCCACAGCCATGGATATGGAGGGCTGACTGTATTATGCCATGTAAGGGACTTGAGCATCTTCGAAACTTAGTATCTGCAGGGATCCTAGAACCAGTTGCCTTCGGATACTGAGGGATGACTGTACTCTTTTAGCGGCTTTCAAATACATAATATAGTATTGTTAACTAAAGTCACCATGCTGTGCATTACATCTGCAGGACTTATTTTGTCTTATAACTGGAAGTGTGTATGTTTTGACCACCTTTACCCGTTTTGCCTAGTGGGGGACACCCCCCATCTGTTCTCTGTATCTATAAGTCCAGGTTTTTTTTAGATTCCACATGTAAGTGAGATCATACAGTATTTGTCTTTCTCTGACTTATTTCACTTAACATAATGCCCTCAAGGTCCATCTGTGTTGTCACAAACGGCAGGATTTCCTTCCTTTTTATGGCTGAATATTTTGTTTGTATGTGTGTGTGTATATATATACACACACATACATATATGTATATATAGATATACACACACCATATTTTCTTTATCCATTCATCTGTCAGTAAACAGGTTGTTTCCATGCCTTTGCTATTATAAATAATGCCACACTGAACGTGGTAGTACAGATATTTTTTTGAGATGGTGATTTAATTTTCTTCAGATAAATATGCAGAAGTGGAATTGCTAGATCATATGGTAGTTCTATTTTTAATTTTTTGAGGAACCTCCAGACTGTTTTTGTCATTACTTTTTCAGTGTTGTAGTGCCTTGCCTTCTGGAATTTGAGTCACTTTAAGTGTATGGTTTGAGTATCAAAGCACCTGTGGTCTGAAAGAGTCATGAATAAACAGGTGTTTTCTAATTTTGAATGTCTTGTTATGTTCTAACGACATTATTCTAGTATTTCTACCCATTCTCATATGTTTTAGTTGTAAAAGGAGATTAAAATCCATATTTTTGAAATTTCCTGTTTTACAGTCATTCTGCTAATTTCACTGTATACTTTTCATAAAAGTTAAGCAAGTTTCCATTTATAAGAAACAAAAGGATAGATAACTTAAAGAAAAAGTTGGTAGGCCATTGTCTAATATGTTTAAATAAAAGATTTTTTTGTAGAGTTTATTTATATTTTCATTATATGATAATATAGGTTTATAACTTCCATTTGAGGACTTCCAGGGACTATAATGTGTTTAAAGATACAAACAGAAAAAGCCCCAGAAAGGTAGACATAAAATATTGAAACAGCCAGCCACAAAGAGAAAGGGAAAAAGGAGATTCTTGTGGTCAGACTGGCTAAATGTGAAATTAATTTATTAGTTTAGATATTTGGAGTATTGTAGCTTCTACATTAGGTATAATATTTTAAAGTATGGGGGTGGTGGTGGCAGTGGGATGAATTGGGAGATTGGGATTGGCATATATACACTAATATGTATAAAATAGATAACCAATAAGAACCTGCTGTATAAAAAAAATAAAATTCAAAAGCAGTGAAAAGAGATCAGGTCAGTGGTTACCAGTGTCAGGGGGACAGGGGGTGTGGGGCTGGGGAACTGAATGAAGGTGGTCAAAAGGTACGAACTTTTGGTTATAAGATAAATAAGTCTTGGGGATGTAATGCACAAGATGATGACTCTGGCTAACACTGCAGCATGGTGTATCTGAAAGTTGCTAAGGGAGTAATCCCTAAAAGGTCTCACCACAAGGGAAACAATTGGGGGGATTAACTGTATGAGGAGATGAATGTTAACTAAATTTATTGGGGCAGTCATTTCACAGTATACGTATGTCAGGTCATTATGTGGTATAACAGACTTATACAGAGCTCTATGTCAAACACATCTCAATAAAAATGGGAAATAAAAGAAAAAAATAAAGTATAGGGTGCAAGTATATAGATTAAAAAAAAAAAAGAAAACAACTAGTGATCATCTTTCCAGACCCCTCAAGGATTAAGAGTAATGCCAAACCTATAAATGGAACCTCCTTCCACTCCCTCCATGAAAGTTTTTTTTTTTTTTTTTTTAATTCAGAGAAGTAGAAACCCTTTTGTAGAAAGCAAAATTTAAAATAGCCAAGAAGACCAAAGACCCACAAACCACGCCAGATATTTTGTGATTACTTGGTTTTTCTATTTGATAGCAAGTGGGGATGACCAGAGAAAGAGAAAAGAAGAATGGATGATGATTAGTGAAGAGGATAATGTAGATTAGCACAAATAAGAGAGTAAAAGAGGAGAACTCCCAAAGAAAATAACACAGAGAAGCTTCACCTTATGAAGGAGTACACCTTCACCTATTGTGTCCTAACCACCTAGGACAGAGGCATAGAACTCTGCCCTGTGGGATGCATATGCCTCCTGATAGTGATTATCTTTTAGAGCAGGAGTCTGCAGACTGTGGCCACTGAGCCACATTTAGCTTTGCCTCTTTTTTGAGGCCTACAGCAAAGAATGATTGGCAGGGGGCTGGGGGGTGGGGGACGGGACAGTATTTTGTGATACATAAAATTATAAAATTCAGATATCAGTGTCCATGAAAGTTTTTTTGAACACAGTCACACTTGTTTATGTACTGTCTGTGACTGCTTTCACACTACAACAGCAGAGGTCACTAGTTGTGACAGACTTTATGACCCACAATGTCTAAAATATTTACCATCTTGACTTTTTACAGAAGACCTTTGCCTAACTGTTAGGGAATGTACTTCTTGTGTAGTATAGTAGCAGGTATGTCATAATACATTAGAATTGTGTAGCTCATAACAATGTGTAATCCTTTTTCAAAAGTTGATTCTGCTGTTCTTCTTGGATTCAGAAATCATTTAATCTGATATCCTGCACTAACTACATCTGCAGTCGTATCACAGCACAGTAACTGATCATCATAATAAGAATCCTGAATTGTGAAGTAAAGATTAAACTGTTTTGAGCAGGCTTTAAGGAAAGCTTAGTTCATTAATTTGAAGTATAAACAGACAAAAAAATAGAAGTAAAAAAGTAAGCTGATTACAGTTTTTACATATGCATAGGAATTAGGACAGAGTTTTAGTTTTTTGCAGTATGTAAAAGAAGTTAAATCAATCTGAACTTAAAAGGAAGTTTAATGGGAAAGAAACTGAGGTATCCCAAGGATTCAAAATCAGGAATATAGCCAGGCTGCAGAAGGAAACCCAAACCAGTAGGAACACTAGGTATCATTTTTCCTTTATTGAGTCTCTGCATTTTACTGCTTTATTTTTTTTCTTTGCAGAATAGCTTTCTTTGCTTCTCCAGGTACATGATGTAAGGTGAACTCCTAGTAATTTCTAGGTATTTTCACTTGTTCCTTAATTGTAGCCACAGCTCAGAATTAACCCAGGTTTTTATCCCTTTTCTAGACCAGAAAGAATCTGGTCTAGGTAATCTTGGACTGGGGTAACCTTCTTTCCAGTCAGTTCTGACTAGGTCATGGCTTCTGTACCACTTGTGAAGAGGGGGAAGTTCCCAGAGAAAAGAGATTATAGTGAGCAGAGTATAAGCCTTAAAGGTTTCATCAGGATCACAGAAAGTGAAAACATGACTCAGTCTGGGGGTATGGAGGCAGTGTCAGATTTTGGATGTAGGAGGAGATTATATTTCACTGCCAAGATGCTGTGTTTGGAGAACTAGATGAAAATTTAGAAGGTTTTACAGTGACTGAAATTCCATGGTTAAAAACCCATTCCTTTGATTTAAGACCATGGTTCCTAAGTTTGCCTCATCACTGCTTCTCAAGCCTTGGGTACCTGTGAGAATCATTTGTTGAAAATATTTTCCCTTTCCTCTTAATTTCTCTTTTTTAAAAAAAAATGAACAGGGACTTCCCTGGTGGCGCAGTGGTTAAGAGTCCGCCTGCCAAAGCAGGGGACACGGGTTCGAGCCCTGGTCTGGGAAGATCCCACATGCCACGGAGCAACAGCCCGTGTGCCACAACTACTGAGCCTGCGCTCTAGAGCCCGCAAGCCACAACTGCTGAGGCCATGTGCCACAACTACTGAAGCCCGTGTGCCTAGAGCCCGTGCTCCGCAACAAGCGAAGCCACCGCAGTGAGAAAGCCCGCGCATCGCAGTGAAGAGTAGCCCACGCTCACCGCAACTAGAGAAAGCCCACGCACAGCAATGAAGACCCAACGCAGCCAAAAATAAATAAATAAATAAATAAATAAATAAATAAATAAATTTAAAAAATGCTTTATAAAAAAAATAATAAAAATTAAAAAACGAACAGCCAGTGCACTATCCCAGAAATTTTGATATCATTGGTGTAGGGTGGGTCCTTGGTATCACTATATTTTAAAACTCATCTGATTCTAACGTGCAGCCATTGTTGAGAACCTGTAGCATTACATCACTGGATGCTTGTTATAAATGTAGACTCTCAAGCCCTACCCCAGACCTACTGAATTAGAAGCTGCACTTCAGTGAGACCCCTAGGCAGTTTGTATGTGCGGTAAAATTGGAGAAGCACTGTCTAGACTTACTGAATATCTGGCAGTGGACCCAGGGAATCCCTAGGACTGTAGTTCTCAAAGTGTGATCCTAGGACCATCCGCATCACCTGGGAGTTTGTTTAAAATGCAAATTCCTGAGCACCAACCTAGACCTTCTGTATAGGACACCATGCAGGTGGGGCCCAACAATTTGTGATTTAACAAGCCCTCCTGGTGTTTCATTAATGTTATTAATGAATGTTATCATTAATGTTAATGATACAGGAAGCATTGCTCTAGAAGATTCAGCTAGGACTTGGGATTTGGAACCACTGGATTGAGGAAATTGTTACAAGCCTGCTATTAAAATAAATACTCCTGAAATGAAGTAGCATTGATGTTGCAACTTACTTTCAAATGATTTAACAAGTGAAAAAAAAAAAACTACACGATGAGTATGTGTAGAGGGAAAAAGAGAAAGTAAATATAACAAAAGGTATTATTATCACCCCCCCATATCATTCATAAAAATGATAAGACCTAGGTTCAGAAGGGTAAGTAACTAGTCCAAGGTAATCAGCCAAAAAGCAAGCGGCAAAACCAGGACTTGAGCTTCCGTGCCCTTTGCACACCACCACAAGTTAGACTTTGATGTTTTTTTCATGTTAGCTTGCCCGGTTCATCATCCCAGGTACCTAGGAATGTGCCTGTGTTGTGTTCCATAGGCCCAGGAGCAAGCTTGAAAATGTTACTGACTCCCATTGTTTGAGTCACCCTCCCCCAACCCTCTTTCCCTTTGTCCCTTCCTCTCCCTCCTCTCTCCCCCACCCCTCCCCCATTATCATCACTTTTTGTTAGACTTTGGGATCTGGCCATGTTTGTATGTTTTACTTTGGCTTTTAATTAGAACTGGTGTTCTGTGGTTTTAGTTGGGTATATGCGGAAATATACTTGATTTGGGTAGCCCAGACTTCTTATTTGAGTTCTGAGGCCAGTTTATAGCTAGACAAAGTTGCAGATTTAATTGATGACCTGAGATTTGGAATTGATTCCAAAACAATGGAAACTATTAATTAAATATTTAACATTTTTTAATACTCTACCTCATTCCACGAAATACACGTAGTGATTAAAGATTACTGTTAAATAAATTCTTTCCTTCTGTAACATTCCTTAAAAGTTTTGATCCAAATTAGGTTTGGATGAATTGTTTAGGTTATTGACTTTTTCTTTTTCTTTTGCTAGCAATAATTTATTCCTACATATGATTAAAGCATCATATGTAAGAATTGTCTTGCTTTGGATCGTTGCCCTCTTGAGGTCTGCTTTTAACTTCTTCTGCTTTTAATTGAACTCATGATGGCATTTTTAGATAATGTATAAAAGAGCATCAGGAGACAGAGCCAAAATGGTCTTATTTGCTTTTATACAAACTAAATTGCCCTTGCAGCCCAGCATAAAATCTAAGCACTAAGAGCACTTATTTATTTTGACAACAGAATTAATTGAGCCTAAAACAGCTGAAATTCCAGTTGTAGCAAACTATTCTTTCTGACTCTCACTCTGGCTTTGGTACTGTCAAAAAAAGTAACTTGTCTTATGATTAAATAGCAGAATGATGGGCAGTGGACTGCATTTGGGGGAGATGGTGAATAAACGTTCTACTTGTGAAACAGTTCAGAAGTGACATGCTACAAGGGGGGTCAGAATGTGCATTGATATCCAGCTGAGCTGTCAGCTGGCACTGAGCCAGGCACGCAAAGCTTTGCCATGTGAAGCGTATGCCATTTGAAAAACAAAATCTTTTTCATGCATGATTTAATGGTTTTTTTAAGAGTATATATTTAGTTTTATTATTCTAGAAACTGTTGGTGTTTCTATTTTTAATAGAAAAGCTTATGTGTGGATGGAACTCAGTTAAAATTTTTTAATATATATTTTACAATTTGAAAGGATTTGGCATCTTTCAAAAACGTCATTTTGAATAGCTTATTTTTTTTGGATATTTTTCTATTTCAAATGGATTTTAAGAGGATGTTTTTAAAAGATAAAGAGAAAAGTGATCAAGATATCTGGTATAAGAAAGATGTTTTGTGAGGAAAAAATGTAGAATTTTGTTTGAAGGGACTGATGTTTATAGAGTTAATGGATGCCTTTACTATTTTCATATATGTGATGACATCCAAGGATCTTAATATATACTATATATTTTTTTGATGGGTGGTTATATTCTCTCAAGCTTTATTAATAAGTGATAAAACTAATAACACATAATAAGCTGTTGGTAACTTAGGTAGAGATTTTTCATTCTTCGTAATTCTTACACCAAGCAAAAAGTTGCTGTTTCAGATGCACATACTACTAAAATTCTTTATCTTTATTGATCTTTCAGTTCTCATCTCTTTGTAAACTGTTAATGTAGGCCTTTAAAGGATTCTAAGAACAAGCTCATTACCCTTTCATTTAATGAATTCTTAGCTTGCAGATTTACAGAGTGGACTTGAAGTCCTTGAAATTTTAATTGGGCTGTTTTCTGACTCTAAGAATTTTTTGGATGGAAGTAGTGAGTGTATTTTTTTTTTTTTTTTTTTTTTTAGTCATATGATATATGTCATAAGAATGCCCCAGTAGGGGAGGTATTGCCAGTTAATTAAGACCTTGTTTATCAACTCACATTTATGACTGTTTTATTCTGTTTATCACTAAATGTTAATCTACTCTTTTTGAATAAAAACTGGAACTGAGGAAGTAAATCTTTGATTTGGGGGTAAGAAGCAGGACGTTTTAGCCAATATTTTCAATGCTCCTACTTAATAGAGAAATTTTTCTTGTTCATTAGTGGTTTTCTTTCATAATGGAATGATCAATGAGAACTCTGATCATGAATTTGCACATAGTTATAGTTAAGCTTAACATCTCAGAAGGACCAGTAGTGAAATCCTCTATTATCCACTCTTATTTTTTTTTAAATAAATTTATTTATTTATTTATTATTTTTGGCTGCGTTGGGTCTTCGTAGCTGTGCACGGATTTTCTCTAGTTGTGGCGATTGGGGGCTACTCTTCGTTGCCGTGCACGGGCTTGTCATTGTGGTGGCTTCTCTTGCTGCGGAGCACGGGCTCTAGGCATGCGGGCTTCAGTAGTTGTGGCTCGCGGGCTCTAGAGCACAGGCTCAGTAGTTGTGGCGCACGGCCTTAGTTGCTCCGTGGCATGTGGGATCTTCCCAGACCAGGGCTCAAACCCGTGTCCCCTGCATTGGCAGGTGGATTCTTAACCACTGCACCACCAGGGAAGTCCCTATTATCCACTCTTTACTTCAGGCTCTATTTTAAAATTTCTTGATGTAGCAGGTTGTACCAGTTACCATTAATAAGGCAGGGCTAAAGTGACCATTTAGTGGAACATAAATTTTTAGTCTGATATTTATTGAAAACAGAAACTACATGTTAGATCTCTGTGTCTCCAGTTCTGTGGTATCATATATAAAGGGTTGTCAGTAAATTGTGGTCATGTTATAGGCTAGTCTCAGTTTTTTTCAGTGTTAGGCTTATTTGATATTTAAATTATTGCTGATATTTTAATTAACACTATCAGGTAACACTGGAACACGTTTCAGAACAATTAAAAAGATGTAATGGGATCTGATGTGATTGTTTTCTACCAGCTTTTTTTTTTTTTTAAACCAGTACTTGTTCATGTTTTTTTCTTTTTAGGCCTTATTGAATTTGAAGAATGTGACCCTGCTAGTGCAGTTGAAGGTAAGTTGACTAGTTGTAATGTGTGGCAGCTAGCTAATAGCTTCTGTTTACTGAATAGAGGGGCTGCTATTCATTGGTGTTAGCATGTCTATGGAGTGATGTAAAAAATGTGAATGTGGTTTGAAGGCCTGCAGATATTAATGTTTACTTAATAAACAGTAGGTTTGCCCAAAGGAATATTAGTGTGTTAGAATGTAGATTTTTTAAAAGATTAAATATAACATGTATTTGTTTTCAGATATACATTGAGATTGTTTTCTCCACTGATATCCATCTTTAAACATTCTAATGTCATAAATATGAAACTCATCACTACATATTGATGTATACTGCTTATTCTGCAATGGGTAACATTTCAGTAATTAATAAGGTTATGTATTAATGCTAATGTTACTGTCATTCAAAATAGGTGATGATTTGACTTGGAGAAAGGATCCACAACCCTTTCTATTTAAATTGATGTTTTTCATAGTATGAAACCCAAGAGATGTCTGCAATTTTTGTCATGTTTTATAATCTCACTTTGTGAGCCGCTAGAAATAATTTGAAAGCAGTCTTCTATTTTTTTCCAAGACCTTTGTGAGAATATGGAGAATTGGTTTGCTGTTGTGTGTAAGGTTATTAATTGAGCAGTCAACGAGCTCTGGGGCCTAGACTTTTTATAGTTACCAGCTGTTTGACTAAGCAGTACTTAAGTTCTCTGTACTTAAACTTCAAAAGTTCTTCAGAAGTTTAAAAGAATTTTAAAAGTTCTTTAAAAATGTTTATAATAAATAATACCTACTCTGTGAGAATAAAAATGTATTTATTTTTAGAATATTATAACATGCTATAAAAATAAATGGTTCAGGGAGTTAGTTTTGCATGAAAGCAAGTACATTATTCTAAGACACCTGGATTATAATCCTGGCTGTAGTGTTAACTAGTTGTATAACACTGAGTTAAAAAAACAAAAATAATACTCTGAGTTTCCTCATGTATAAGGTGAGAAGTTAGCTTAGGTGTACTCTAGTTCTCAAAGAGTTAAGGAGCTAAGCTTTAAGTGCTGAATTCTGTTAACGATTGATAGCATTGACTGACATTTAAAAAATAATTTGTCATTGATTGATTGACGTTTAAAAAATAATTTGTCATGCAAGAAGAAGAGGAAGAACTGCCATATTTGGCAAAATAGAGATGGTATTTGTTCCTCATTTATGGTTGGATCCATTTATAACATTATTTGTATTAGAGATAACATATGGACAAAAGAATGCCGTATTATAAGTTTCCCATGTCATACTGTTAATGGATCTGTTGTCAACTTTTCATTTAAAACAACACATTTATATTTTGTGACCCTTTATACCGGGAACATGATTTGACCTGCATTTATAACAAAATCTAATATAGTGAATAATGTACTTTCTTTGAAGTCTTAAGATATCTGCAAATGCTTATTTTGCCTGAGGTGATTTAGGGGAAGAGAGAATTTCACTGATCAAGTGAATGTTCTATGTATAACCTTTTGGTGAATAAAAGGCTATATTATATCAACATAAGAAAAATTTAAACAGACTATGACTGATTTAAATATTAGGGTTTAGCAGTTGATACTTTCATTTCTTTAATCCAAATTTAGTATCAACAGTTATGAGCAAACTGTGTGTCAAGATACAAGACGCATTCATAAGTTTAATATATTTATCAGGAACAGTTATGTTCTATAACAATATACATTTATTTTAAGGTATAAAACCAAGGAAAAGAAAGACTTTCGGTTTACCAGGAATAATTAAAAAGGAAAAGGATGCAGAGTCTGTGTAAGTATATTAAATATTGTCAAAATCCTTTCTATGGTTATAAATAATTAAGAATAAGACTATTGTTATGAATTTGAAAAGAAAAAATTCTTTTGGAAATAACCCAAAGTACATATGGCTAAGATGTGAAAAATACAAACTTTTCTAAGAACATTTGCCAGCTCCTCTAGTTTTAGTTAAAAGTGTTAACTTTTCTTATTATTCTAAAATTTCAAGATGAAAGCTTTAGCATTTTGAAATTGAAACTTTAAAGATACTCTTATTTTATAAAATGATACATGCATATTTTTAAAAATTAAACAAAAGTACAGAGAGAACTAAAAATTGTTCTGAGTCTTAATAACCTAAGAAAAACGCCATGGTCAGCAACTTGATCAAAATCTTTCAAGACAACTCTAACCATAAAGGAACTTAGTGATATATGTGTACATAAATGGAAAATGTTAAATGGGGGAGAGAAAAGCCCTAACATATTTTAAACATTTATACTAATTCATCATTTTTAGGTGGAAGATGGAGTATAAATGTCATTTACCTTTTTAAAAAAATAAATTGGTATACAAAGAAATATAATTAGCATATAAGAAATTAAACTAGTATTAGCTAAGTCAAGTTTTCTTCCTTGGCTACACATTAGAACTACCTGAGAAATTAAATATACCTATGCCAGGCCCCGCTTCAGACCAATTAAATCAGATTCTTGGGGCGGGAGGCCCCAGCATAGTTTTTGTTTTGTTCTAAGCAGCCTGTGTGATTCTTAATATACACCTGGGGTTGAGAATCATTGAACTCTGATTAACTGGAGACAAATTGGAAATAAAGGAACTTTTCTTTGCTTAATTATTCAACCCATTTAGACTGAAGAGACACTAATCAAAAGTCTTGAGTGATTTGTTGACCCAGTAACATTGACTGAAAATTTGTTTCAAGTCCCTACTTCTCTAGCATAATCAGCGGAACTCCCATGAGGTTTAATATTTTGATGGCCATTCATATTTTCAATGTAAGAGAACAAAAATTTGTGCTTTGGGTGGTCTTGCCTCCTCCCTGGTTATACGCTTATCATCTGAGTTTCTCGGAGTTTCTGCCATTCTGAATGTCTGTTTCTTTCCTCCTCCCTAGTTGTATTGATACTTGGTGTAACAAATTAAGACTGTTTGCAAAGTGATTTATGCCTATTGCTACTGTCTCTTCTGCAGATGTCTTTTTTGAGCATTATGAAGGGGGTATTTTGCTAAGGGAATGAAACCTAATCTCTTTTATAACACTGGAAATTGAAGTCTAAACAATTGATTTGTAAGTAAATTTTTAAAATGTAGCCAGTTTATCTGTTAGTGGCTACATTGTAAAGAGTTAAGGTGTTTTTATAATTGATGGTTTTCACAGCTGTTCATTTAGGGAGCTTATAATATTTTTGTATATTCCACGTTTTTAAAATAGTTTTTCATGATCAGTAATTTCCCAGTATGATCATTAGGGCACTTGGATATTGGAATATTTTAACCAATAAGAATACTAGGTCAGAAAACTGATGCCTAAATCACTGCATCATTATTACCTTCTTTCAACACTCCCTGGCAGGAAAAATGTTAGAATTCACTTTGCTTGAAATGCCAGAGGCTCTTGGCATGCTTCTTCTCATAGCCCGAAGGTTTTTGAAATGCCAGCAATTGTGGACAAGGGGTCCTGCTCAGAGCTTGGTCTTCCTGGGGCTTCATCTGCAGGTCTCATACTGCGCACTGTGAAGGCAAACAGATGAGTGCTTTACCACAAAGACTGGAGAGTTCTGGCTTAAAGCCAGAGAATAAATGGTTTGGAACTCTTATACTTACTTTTATATTTAAACTTTATCTTTTAAAAAAAAGAAGAAAGAAATGTTCAAACATCTTAATTGATTTGATTCTGTACAGGGATTGAATATTATTACAGTAGCTTTTCTGGATCATTTCCTCAGAGTATGCATAGGTTTTTTGATATAATATTCCTTATAAGGAAGCTCTTTTTCAAAATTTGCAATTTTAAGTAGATATAAAGACACGTGGGGTTTGCATTTACCCTGGTGCTCCCATTTGAATTAAGGGAAGAATAGTCATCTCCCTCTTTTTTCATCTTTTCAGTCTATTCCATCCTATATTTAACAAAGTTCTTTAATTTATATATTTTCCTGGTTTGTGCTTAGTCTTTGGATTGATACAGATTACCTGTTTATCTTATATATTAACTCAGTATTTTTTATTTTGTTCATTTGGCTCTTAAGGTGTACCTAATATGTGTGTTTTCAGACTGTTATTAAAGTGGCAGAATCTGATAACTATATGCAATAACTGTCTCAAGCCAAAGAGTATACCTAGTCCAATGCCTTTTAAATATGCTCTCTAATTTTTGTTTGTGAACTTGTTTTAGAATGTATACATATATATTCTTCTAAGCTTATTCCTCATGGCTTCAATGCCTTTAATTTTATATATCTAGGGCTTTATTTGGTTAGTTGAGAAGTTTGGTCTTCTTTATGTTTTAGTTTTACATTTAAAATAATAGTTTTTAATAGATTATGTCCAAATTTGTATTTGCTTATCAGTTAAATGATAAAATGTCAGTGCTCAACTGCATATTACATTAGACTAGAAACTGTTCCAGCTGGGAGTCTAGCTACTCACCTAACATATTTGGAAAAAAGTGGTTTCACTTCTATATATACTAGCTTATGGAAAGTACCTCAAAGGAAATACGTTAAAATTTTTTTTTAACTTTCTATACCTGAAGGATTAAAAGCCACTAGAAATCGTTGTAGGACTGACAGCTTCCTTGACATGACACGTGTATATTCATGGAAAAGAAGTATTTTTGAAAGTAGTTTTATAAATATTTATAAGCTGTTTGTTTTATTTTGTCTTGCAGTATCAGTATAGGGGAATGTCTTTGTTTGAATTTTAAAATCATTTGGTATATTTCAATATTCATGATTTGATTTCTCTAAATATTTTTATAGAGTTTAAATGAAAGTTATGTTTACATACCAAGGCAGACACTTTCGATATAATATACTTACCAGATAGTTCTAATAGTTGAATATGTCTGATATTTTGTTTGTTTTAATAGGGAATGCCCTGATGCAGATTCACTTGTAAGTAGATTTTACTTTGGTATAAACAATTTAGCTATTTTCATTAGGAAATACCCAGCATATTTGGGTTGAATTTGTTTACAGATCTTTCCAAGAAAAATACTAACCATGTTATGTTATTAGAAATTCACTATTAAAATTATTTTACAAATGTATTTTTGGCTTTACATTGCCAGATGCTTTCCTATTAAATAGAAGGTATTTCTAACTACTTTTGAAAAGTGGACATTTTACTCTTAAAGTTGGAGTGGAGCCATAGCATATTGCTTTTTCTTGGGAAATATGTCAGATTTCAAACCTGCCTACTTTATTTTAAAATGTGCTCTTACTAATTGAATTCTTAGATCTATTAAAATACTACTATAACTGTTCATGTGTTTAAGGTTTGTTTAGGAGACTGTCATTTTAGAAAAAGTAGCAACAACCATGGTTAGTACTTTTCTGTGCTTTTTATTTTGTTTTGTTTTAAAGAAAGTTTGTTTATATTTCTTGTTTAAATATATTTCTTCATATATAATTAAAGAAGACATCAAATGGAGCTCCCTGTGGTTACAGTGAGAGAGTAGATTTACCAAATGATGGAAGTAATGTGTAGACAGAAACGTTTTACAGATTGGTCATTAGACACTGATCATGTTGGTAAGTGTAGTAGAGTCAGGCTGTCTCTTTTATTGTTCTTGCTTGTGTGACTATTGTTTCTTTTGGCTCCAAAACATTACGGTCTTTTACAGCATATTGGTGTACCAAAATAAAGAACTACGTATTTTGTAAAACATTGTGTTTTATGTTAATTAAGATAAAACTAGTATTTTTTTTCATATTTCAGCTTTAAAGTAAGAAAATTACTATTCATTAATAAATTTATAGTGAAAATAAGGAAATAGACTTCTGATGAGCTCTAGGCTTAAAATCATCAGTGTTTTTGGAGTTGTAACATTTACCTTACCACTTGCATGTTTTGATACCCTTGGTTTACTAATTAATGAAAAAGTCAGCAGATGTGTTTGGCATTTACTTTAGTGTTCATCATGCATTTTATTTCTGAATTATTTATAGCATTTATTTGATTGCAACATTGAATAAAAATTTTAATACTTCATGTTTTATATGCACTCCTTTAAATAAAATATTTTAAATTTTCTCAGTTAATTGATACTGTTCTATAATGATCAATATTAAACAATTTTGAACTTCAGCCAGTACTTATCTGGAATTAGAAAAGGACTTTTAAAGAGGACACGAAATTCTACTACCATATAAGAAATGATTGATAAATTTGACTGTATAGAAATGAAAAACTTACAGAATTAGAAAAAATACACCATAGAAGGAGTTGAATCACTAAAGATAGTTGGGCAGAGTGTATTTGCAAGATGTTTAACAAGGGACTAATTATTTTTCTTTGTAAAGTTTTGATACAGATAAGTTTAAAAGGTAAGCAAGCGTCCCAGTAGGAAAAGGGCATTAGGATAAAAACAGGCAATTTTCATAAGAAGAAATAAAAGGTTGTAGTGAATAATCATAAATGTTGTCCAAAATAGTAGCCTAATTCTGATGCAAATTAGAATGAAATTACTATATTCACCTATCATATTGGCAAAAGTTTTGATACACTCATACTGTTGGTAGGAATGTAAATTGGTATAATCTGTCTTGTGGATAGTTTGGCAGTATCTCCCCAAATAAGAAATGTATATTCTTTTTGACTCTGCAATCCTGCTGCTAGGGCTTTACTGTTACTGCTGTATTCACAAACTTTGTGTGTGTGTGTGTGTATGCTTGATCAAGATATATGCTTACATAGAGGGGGAGGGAGAAAAGGTGGATAAGGATAGATGTTTATTTCAACATTGTCTATGTTAGCAAAAAATTGGAAACACTAAAGCATCCATTAAAATGGGGATTGGTTAAATTATTAAACATTCACTTGATGAAGAAGAAATAGTCAGATGTTATAGATCTAGGTTGCTCGTGTCTGTTGAAATGGGAAGAACTTACTAAATAAAAGCAAGTGTGATCTTTTAAGTAATTGTTTTTGAAAATAAATAAATGTGTGTCTATTATATGTATTCTCTTTTTTAAAAAGAATGAGTTACAAGACACTGAATTGTGGTTACCTTTGAGGAGAAGGATTACAGTGGTGGTCAGCAGGGAAAGGAGGCTTTCATTTTTTGTTGTTTCCTTTTATTTATGGCCTATTTATGGCTAGTCTTACTATTACTTAAACATCAATAGGCTACTCTGGTAGGGAAATTATCCATCATTTTCTGTTCCTTTTTAAAAAGGTCTATGTATGTAATTAAAAAAAAATTATTTTGAGCGACTACATCTTTTGAAAGTTGACCAAGGAAGTGTAAATCGCTCTCTCAGTTTTAACCAATTTCCTCTCTCCAAACTGAGATTGAGAAACATACCGTTGACTTGCAAGCTCTATCCCAATATTTTGTTAAAGTTACTACCACCACTATCCACCAAAACTGCCTTTAAGATTGTTGGCTGAAGTTACATGCTCTTTTCTTCTTCTTGTACTGCTTTTGACTTAATGCTTTGCTCCAGCAGTATGGGGCCCTAATATAGAAACCATGGATTGAATGGACAAAGATGTAAACAGGTAATGTGTAAGTTTTTATTAATATCATGAATAGTTCTAGCATTGAAATCCTGGTACAGTGAGAATCATTGCTTTTTTTTTTTTTTTTAAAAACGCACACCAAAAAAGCATTTTATTTTGAAATAATTGTCAATTTACAGAACATTACAGAGTTAGTACAGAGCAGTCCCGTGTACCTTTCATCTCATTTCTCTTGATGGTAACATCTTGCAAAACTTTAGTACAGTATCGTAACTAGGATATTGATACTCATACAGTCAAAATAGAACATTTCCATTAACCAAGGATCTTTTTTTTTTTTTTTCCTTTCACCTGTTTAACCGTCTCCCAGTGCTCAAATCCCTGGAAGTCACTGATCTGTTTATCGCCTCTATATTTTTGCCTTTTCCAGAATGTCGTATAAATGGGATCATACAGGATATAGCCTTTTCAGACTGGATTCCTTTACCAGGAATATTAAATATGCATTTAAGATGTATTCATATTGTTGCATGACTTTGATTGTTCATTCCTTTTTTATCCCTGAAGAGTATCCCATTGTATAGATGTATCATAGTTTACTTATCCATTCACTTACTGAAGGATGTTTTGGTTGCTTCTTCTTTTAGGTGATTATGAATAAAGCAGCTTAATAACATTTGTGTGCAGGTTTTTATGCGAAAATAAGTTTTCTGATCAACTGGGTAAATACCTAGGGCTGTGATTGCTGGAAGGATCTTTCATTTTGATTGCTCCTTTTCAGTCACTTTTGTTCTGTTCTCCACCCCCTCCACACACACACACACCTCTGGCAACCACTAATCTTTTCTCCATTTCTATATATTTGTCATTTCAGGAATGTTATTTAAGTGGAATCATACTGTATGCAACCTTTTGAGATTGGCTTTTTTCGCTCAGCACCCTTTTCTAGAGATTATTCCAGGTTGTTGCATACATGAATAGTTCATTCCTTTTTATTGCTGAATAGTATTCCATGATGTAGGTATACCAAAGTTTGTTCACCTATTGTGGGACGTTTAGTTGTTTCCAATTTTTGGCTGTTAGAAATAAGTTACGTTGAACAGTTGTGTACAGGTTTTTGTGTGGGCATAATGTCACTCTCGACACTGGCCACTTTCTTTCTGAAGTCTGTTTTATCTAATAGTAAGGTAGTCACTGTCTTTTTTATTTTTTAAATTAATGTTTGCATGGTATATTTTTTCTATCATTTTCCTTTCAACCTACCTATGTTGTTACGTTTGAAATGAGCTTCTCATGGGTAGCATATGGCCGGGTCATGTTTTTTTAATTCATTCTGCCAATCTGTCTTTTGTTATACATAGACCATTTATATTTAATGTAATTATTGACATGTTGGGGTTTAAGTCTGCCATTTAATTTTTTGTTCTCTATTTGTTCCTCTCTCTCTCTTTCCCTCTTAGAATATCGTTTTATTTTTCCTGCCTTTTGTGGGTTATTTGAACCTTTTTTAGAATTTGATTTATTTATAGGTTTCTTTTTTGTTTTTTTGGGCGTATAACTTTGTATATCTTTTTAGATGGTCGCTGTGGGTCACTCTCCAGTAACTTCAGATAGTTGTTTATGTTTATTTTGATCAGAGTTTATAGATGTAATCTGCAGGAGGTTGATTCAAAAGCAGTTTATTTGGTCTTACAGAAAACAGCTCAGTATTATTTTAAATTAGTACATCATATAGTATAGTGTACTGTAAACAAATTTAAAAATAGTGTCAGTAGCAGATCCCAGATAGAATCTCTAGGAGAGGGACTTCCCTGGCGGTCCAGTGGTTAAGACACTGTGCTTCCACTGCAGGGGGCATGGGTTCGATCCCTGGTCAGGGAACTAATATCCTGCATGCTGCTTGGCGTGGCCAAAATAAAAAAGAACCTCTAGGAGATTAAATATCTGGTATGTTCTAGGGTACCAGGAATAGGAAGAAAGTATTTTGAAAAAAACCTTTTTTTATTCTGATTTCTAATGGTTTCTTTATTTTATTTTATTTTTTAATTAATTTACTTTTGGCTGCGTTGGGTCTTCGTTGCTGTGCACGGGCTTTCTCTAGTTGTGGTGAGCGGGGGCTACTCTTCGTTGCGGTGCGAGGGCTTCTCACTGAGGTGGCTTCTCTTGTTGTGGAGCATGGGCTCTAGGAGCATGGGCTCAGTAGTTGTGGCACGTGGGCTCTAGAGCGCAGGCTCAGTAGTTGTGGCACACGGACTTAGTTGCTCCGCAGCATGTGGGCTCTTCCCAGACCAGGGCTCAAACCCGTGTCCCCTGCATTGGCAGGCGGATTCTTAAGCACTGCGCCACCAGGGAAGTCCTCAGTTTCTTTATTTTTTAAGTATTTTAAAGTATTATTTGCATATTAGTAAGCAGCATATAGAACTCAAAGAAAGTGCTCTACTTCTAGGGTCATAACTACATCACTTGTCATCTTTTTATCTATGGAATCTGCTCTTTACCCTATATTAGATATTTCACTTCTGAACTTTAACCCAGTCTGTTAACTCACTGCTAGCTACATTAGACTGTTTATTCAGCTTGGAAACTATAACTATGTAAACCTTGTGCTGTGCCTGTCAGGTTAGCAATCCTTCATATTTCTCTTGCTGAGCTTTAGCAAGTGATTGGAGGACGAATGGGAAACTCTACCAGTAGAATGATACTAGCTGCCCAGTTATATCCAACTGGTACACCCTGGCATTTCTTGGCAGTTCTTTTTTTCCCCCATTTAAAAAAAGTTTTTATTTAGAAATATATTGTAACCTACAAACAAATACAAGAATAAAATAGTATAAAGAACACTTGTATACCTTTAACTTTTTACTACATTTGCTTTAACAGTTCCATTCTCCCTACATATGTGCATGTGTTTATGTGTGTATATTTTTTTCTGATCCATTTGAGCATAAATTTTATATTCTCTTACTTAACCACAAAAGCATTTTTAGAGAAGTGTCCCTTCTGTATCCCTTCTGCTCCACCGCCCTTCCTTCTTAGGTAACCAGCTTTATTGTGTTCTGATTTATCTTTGCAGTGTTTTTTTGTTTTTTTGGGGTTTTTTTTCATAAAGATAGCAGATATCTATATGGTTTTTAAATTTCCCCTTCTTTCTTACTTAAAAGGTAGTATACTATATATGTTCTTTTGTACTTGGCTTTTTTCAGTTAGCAGTATTTCCTGGAAGTCACTCCATATCAGTTCATGGAAACTTTTCTCATTTTTTTTTTTTAAATAGCTGCATAGTACTTCACTTTGTGTATGCACCATAGTTTATTCAGCTATGCTTGGACATTTAGTACTTTCCAGTAATTTTGAGTTACAAATAATTCTGGTGAATAACCTTGTTGCATATGTATTTTTTAATTCTTGGGGGCATATCTTCAGAGTAAATTCCTAGAAAAGGAACTCCTGGGTAGAAGGGTAAACACATAAATTTTTTGTTAGATATTGCTAAATTTCCCTCTGTAGGAATTGTACTGTTTTGTATTTATACCAACAAAGTATAAGAGTACATTTCCTCACAGCTTTGCCAACAGAGTATATTTTTTAACTTGAATTTTTGCCAGTCTCATGGAAAAGAGATGGTATTTTAGTATAGTTTAAATTTTCTTGGTAGTCTTTTATTTGTTTTTTTGTTCTCTCTCTATATATATGTTTTTAAAATTTATTTATTTATTTTTGTCTGTGTTGGGTCTTTGTTCCTGCACGTGGGCTTTCTCTAGTTGCAGCAAGTGGGGCTACTCTTCATTGCGGTGCGCGGGCTTCTCATTGTGGTGGCTTCTCTTGTTGCGGAGCACAGGCTCTAGGTGCACGGGCTTCAGTAGTTGCAGCATGTGGGCTCAGTAGTTGTGGCACGCAGGCTCTAGGGCAGAGGCTCAGTAGTTGTGGCGCACGGGCTTAGTTGCTCTGCCTCATGTGGGATTTTCCCAGACCAGGGCTCGAACCCGTGTCCCCTGCATTGGCAGGCGGATTCTTAACCATTGCAACACCAGGGAAGTCCCTGTTCTATATTTTTGGTATGTATTTCCATTTACTTAAGCTGTCAGTCCTCTGATTTTACCACCTCTCTTCCATGGATGCATACAATCTTGTGCTTTTATTTCTTCACTTTGAAGATTTGGGTGAAAATTTGGTTATTCACAGAACTGCTGGCATGCCTAGCCAAACACCTATTCTCTTCCTTTCAGTGTTTATCCTGTTTGTTTTGCAGTGCTTTTCTCTTTCAGACGTCTGAAGCGTGGAGTGTCATTTGAAGCTAATTATCTAAAAACACATAATTTCCCAGTCTTAATAGTTTTGTTAATCTACGATATTTGATAAATTATAAAGCTTCTTGGTAATAGTTAAGGCTGTTTTGCTAACCTTTAATGTTTTTGCAGTTGGAGGCATTGTTACAGTAAAGTTTTTCTTTTTCTTTTCCCCATAGAACATTCCTGATGTGGATGAAGAAGGCTATAGTATAAAACCAGAAGCAAATCAGAATGATATCCTTTCATCATCTGGATATTCTTATGGATTGTGTTGGCATATATACGTAGACAGTTAAAATAATCTATTATTTAATAAAGACTTCAGATTTTTAATTAATTGTAATAAAATGTGCCTCAATGTGCTTTATTTGACATGCTATGAATAAAAGTTAGTAGTTACATTTCTGATAAAGCCCATCTTATCTCAGAGTTTTTTTGTTCCTTTTTATAAATGTGTGAAAAACTGGTTGTGCATTAAGATAATTTAAAAACTCAATTCTTTAACTGATACTCACATACCAAAGAGAACCATTTCTACTCATCTAGTGATTCTGATTCTGAAGATGAAGAACCAAAGAAGTATCGGATAGAAATCAAACCTATGCATCCGAATAACTCACATCACACAATGGCTTCCTTGGATGAATTAAAAGTATCTATAGGAAATATAACGCTCTCCCCAGCAATATCTGTAAGTAAGAAAATAAGCAAGTTTGCACTCATTATACAGAAGCCTTTGAGGGTTTTTTGGTTTTTGGTTTTTCTAAGCTCATCTACCTGCATCTGATTAGTTTTAGGACTAAGGAAAATTAAAACATCACTTAGTAAATAGTTAAGCATGTTGGATGAGGAAATATTTATAATTTTTTCAGCTTTATTGAGGTATACAGTTTATAATTTTTATACAGGCAAATGAATTTTTGAGTTTGGTTTAGTTTTGCTTCCTTTTGAATGTGTTTTAAACAAAAATGTGGAAAATCCACTATTTTCTGCCATTTGATGTATTTTATAAATAGTGCTATATGTCTCAGGCAGAGTTTTGTGAACTACAGTATGAACCTTTTCCTCATCTAATGTTAAAGTTTTTCATCTATTTTTTTTGGTGAACTTTATGTAAAAGGAATTCCATAAAAATCAATTTCAAGTGAAATTAAATTCTATCTTTGCTTTTTTTTTTTTTCCTGTCACTGTAATTAATGGTTTTTCCATACTTTTCATATAGGAAAAGGCAAATAAGAATTCTTAGTGATAGTGGTTAACTCCTCAATTCTGAGATACTAAACTTGATAGCTTTTGAGGGAGAAAAAAAATCACCGTAATCTTTCTATCGATGTCATACTCTTAAATTTAGAAATGTTAAATTATGGGAAAAAAGCATGTCTTAGAATGTCAGTTTAGTTTATCTGTACATACTTACTGTAGCTGATATTAAACCTATTCTTCTTGATAATGGAGAATAAAAGTTCTCACCATTTTGTATTTTACTTAATTACATATTTTAAGTAGACTTTTAGGTATTTGTTTAGAAAAAGTGTTTTTCTCCCAGTCATACACTTCTAGAATTTAATTTGGAACAGTTTTTTCCACCAAATTTCTTAAGTGAGGTTTTAGTCTACCATTACTATTTAACATTAATGCCAAGATTAAATTATGGTTTATATTTGAAGTAGGAAGTTGTGAAGCCATTAAAAATTTTTTATTGTGTAAGAGCATAACTAATTTAAAATATATATGTAAGTAAATAAAAGCCTGGAGGATATATATATATCAAAATGTTAAGCATCTGTCTTTGGGTAGTAAGATAATTGATGCTTTGTGCTCTTTTCTATTTTTTTTAAAAAAAGTAAACGTGTTAACTTCATACTCAGAAAATAAATAATAATCAGAAATTTTTTAATTGTTAATATTTGAAAAGAGGGGTCTTGAGAGTATATTTTATTGCCCAGTTTGCTTATCTAGCTTAAGTTGTGTTTCCCTCCAACAGTGTATGTGTTTTAAGGTATACAGATTTTATCAATAGACATGATTAAGAAGGGAATAGACGGATTATTAGAGCAAGGAAATACATTTTAAATTCTAAAGCAAATACTGTGTTTTTCTTTTTCCTTTTTTTTAAACACTGTGTTTTTCTTTTTCCTTCCATGTACTGCTAGAGACACAGCCCAGTAAGTGCAAGATTTTATATTTTTACCTATTGACTTAAAAAGAAATTGTATATTTGAACATTGATTTTCAAAATATTTGTGTTTTTAAATTAGCAAGTCATAGTATGTTGCTGTAGATACTAGTATTTTAAAACATTTTATTGAATGATTTAAAGGTACACATTATTTTTTGACTATAAAAAAGTTTTTTCTGTTATCTTTTTATGTAAATAGTTTATAATTGAGCAGATATATTAAAAACAACTTAAAATTATGTTCCCAGTATTAACATTTTATCGTATTTTATTACCGCATTAAATTATTTGTTTAATGGTACTTAGTTTTTGCATTTCTATTTTAGGTGCAGATGAATCGGAATTCATCTAGTAAGTTTGACATTTAAATTGGTTATTTAAGTCTATTAAAATTTATCAGGGAATTTGCTAAGCTTGTAGCCTAACATATGTAGTTGTAGAAATGGTCTTTTTTCATCATGAGCCATAATGACAGACTAGAAGGATACTTGTTTTGCAACAGAAGACGACTTATCTATACTATTTCTTTTAGTTTTGAGATATGCTTTAAACTTGAATACGTGGCTACAACGTTTTTCAGAAATTAACAAAGCCAAAGAGCAGCTTCTGATCAAGCACCTAAAACTGTTTAACTAGCATAACTCTTCCTCACGAGCCAGAAGGCACTTGTTTTTTAAATATTTGTATATTTATTTATTTGGCTGCGCCAGGTCTTAGTTGCGGCATGCAGGATATTCGTTGTGTCATGCGGGATCTTTAGTTGTGGCATACAAACCCTTAGTTGCGGCATGTGGGATATAGTTCCCTGACCAGGGATTGAACCCGAGCCCCCCGCATTGGGAGCACAGAGTCTTAGCCACTGGACCACCAGGGAAGTCCCCAGAAAGATGAGTTTTAGCCTGATCTATTTTTAAGTCGTATCACAATTGCAACTTCTAATATAAGATTTTTAGTATAGTAACTTAAATTATACTAAAAATGTTTTTGGGGTGTTAACACCATTTGCAGAATCATGTATTAAACATAGCAAGAGTTTTGGGGAAAATAGAGTTGAGGCAGCCCACACAAAAGCTATGCAATTTTGTGAACACAGTGCTAAATAAAAACCATGACATCAGTTGTAATTAAAAATTCTAGCACAATTAAAAAGACCTATTAAATTCATAATAAGTACCAAACTAAAAGTAGGGTTTTACTTTCAAAAAATAAATGGTAAGTAGCTTGATGATAGGGGATGTGAGGAAAATGAGTATAAAAGGGGGCTACTGAGTTACCAAGATGAGGGCAAAATGAAAAAAAGATGACAAACAAACACCACAGTAAGCACCATGAGGCAAAACAAACAGCTGAAATGAGCCAAATGGGAGAATGTGATGTGAATGGGCATTAGGTACACTGTTGTATTCCTCATAGTTTGCTGTAATTACCCATGTTGATGTATTTTGCATTCATCAGCTATTGCTTGGTGATGCAAAACATTAAGGTGCAATGAAAGTTGCTTACGAACCAGCAGGACTTTTGTATTACTGATGCTGTTCCTCCATGTACCAATTGCTTATGAAATGATTCATGTTATAAATGCAGAAGGTAGCAAAATAGACTACCTTATAAAGAGACTATTGATATAAAAATTTTATTTTTCAAAATAGGGTGTCCTTCAAGAATTAATAACTACTTTTGGTCAATAAAATAATCATTAATAATATCATCAGAACTTGAAAAATGCTTTCATGATTCATCAGTTAAAATTCTTGAGTTATTACATACATTATTTAAATACAAAAGTATTTAAACATTTGTTCTGAGTTTTAAAGTTGTAGGCCCTATTTTTTTTTATGAACAGCAGTTTAATGAATATGATGGTTTAGTTGACTTAAGTTGTTTCTTATCAAAGATATTAGAAGGTTTAGCAGAAATTCAGCTATTATTTTTATATTTTTAAGCATGGTGGAAAACTTGTTAAAGGCTTATTTTCCTTTTCTTCATAATTGTTTATATATGTTATTAATGCCAGAATTTAAAAATTGATGTATGTGTAGTATTTCTCTTTATATTAAAATATTTTATTACTCAGATTATTAATTTTTTCATAATATTTCAACTTTTTAATTAGGTGAAGAGTTAACGAAATCAAAGTCATCTGCTGCATCCAATGAGTAAGTTCCATGTTAAAAATTTTTTTAAAATAGCCTTTAATTTTTAGAGAAATTTTAAGTTCACAGCAAAACTGAGTGGAAGGCATGGAGATTTTTACATATACATTTTGCCTCTACATATGCCAAACCTCCCCCACTATCAGAATCCCCCACCAGAGTAGCACATTTGTTACAATTGATGAACCTACACTGACACATCATTGTCACCCAAAGTCCATGGTTTACATTAGGATTAACTCTTGGTGTTGTATATCCTATGAGTTTTGATAAACGGATATTGATATGTGTCCACCATTATAGTATCATACAGAATAATTTCACTGCCCTAAAAATCCTGTGTCCTCCACCTATTTATCATTCCCTCCCCACTACATTTAAATTTTAAGTATCCTTCGTTTTATTATCTCTGTAGTTTTAATTCCAGTAGACTGTTTTTAATCATCCCGTTTCCTAAGCTTTGAAACGTCATATAAGAGTTTTTAGAAGTTGTAAATTATTTCTCATTTGACAGTATTTCTATGATAATTTGTAAAAAATCCATTCAACTGTATTTGGCCTTGGTGTCCTCACTCCTCCAAATAAATGATAGTACCCCAAATTCATACATGTCTGTATTTCAACTAGTTATTCACACGGAAATTCTCTCACTGTTTTCCTTCAATTTTGTCTGTGACCTTGTAAAATAGACTGTATACTTTATGAACCTCAAAATGAAGAAGTGTCTCAATTAAGTTGAAGAAGGAGAGGTCTAGAGGACATGTTGCCAGTTCTTCTTAAAAAGAAAAAAATATTTTAAGCCAGTGTTGCATGGGTCCTTTTTCACTTCTGTATTTATCAACAAGAATACTTTCTTTTAACGTTTTTTGTGTGAGTAAAAGTAGGCTTAATTAAATGAATAGTTTAAAATGGAAACTTTCAAAGCCAAGCACTAATTGAGCAGAGTGGAGGTATTCATTTGATTTATCATTTTTAAAGATAAGTTTAGTGTTTTAAGACTTTGTTTTTAGGAATCATTTATACAGTTGTGATTCTATACTTTATCATAAGTGTGCTTCCACGTGGGTGCATGTTGAGATACTAGATATGTGCTTATAGGTAATTGTAATATTTTCATTATAGTGGGCCTGTTTTCTAGGATTTCCAAAAAATATTTTAAATAATGGTAGTTTGAGACATTAGATTATTTTTAAATAGGGATTTTCTTTTTTTATACCATAAATACATACAAATTTTATTTGTCAAACATACCTCAATAAAGTTGGGGAAATTAATTTGAAAAAATGATGGGGTGGCGAAGGTCAGGTGCTCAAGATCCTAGAGCTTAAGCATCTTTAAAGGGTATGACTAAAATGAAAAAGAGAAACATTTATGTTTGTATTAAAGTAAAGAGCCAAGAGTTGAATCCTGAGAGTAACTAGTTTGAAGGATTCCAAGAGGTCAGTGGAAGAAAATCTTTGGTTATGCAGCACATTGAGTTTTTTGAAACAAGAATGTTCATGCTCTTGATTTTGTTCATAGTCTTGGTAACCTCTCATAAAGAGGCATGTATGACCCTTACATTTTGCTAGACCACCTCAGTGGCCCAGGTAGTGGATTGATCACCTAGGCAGAATTCCTCCTATGCATGATCTACTACAGTGATCAGACCTTTGAAGTTTGTATAGAGTCTTTTATATACATGGAGCTTAAGCCACCGTCCTCTACTTAAAAAGTACTTTAAAAAAAATCCTTTACCCTTTTTCTTCATCTTTGATAATAAGTATGGCCTTATAAAAATTCTGTCTGATTTCATATCACTTAAGAAATTTTCTGTCCAAGACTGGGTTCCAGATGTGAATTAGCACATCTGATAGTGCCATAAAATTAATTAGCTATGTGTCCTTAGGCAGCTCATATAGACTCTCCATGCTGCTTTTCATTTGTAAAACTGAAATTATTTCTATTCTGACAGCCCCTACGTTTATTAGAATATAACAAGATTTAATCAGTGGCGATTAATCTACTCTCCTTTACGAACTTAATGTTATTGTGGGTTCTGCTTATAGCAGTTAACAAATATCAGTTTATTAAACCTGCTAATTCAGTTCTTCACATATTCAATCATATGTGAAGCACAACGTCCAACTCTTTAATCATATATATTGAGCTTTCTATGAAATAAAGCTAAGTTACTATATTTTATACTAATAAAATACTCATTTGCTAAAATCCTTATTTTTAAAATGTTATGGTAGGAAAGGGACCAGTGATTTACTTGCTTGGGACCCCCTGTTTGGACCATCTCTTGATTCATCTTCTTCAACTTCACTAACTTCATCATCATCATCAGGTAAAACATATATATATATATATATATATATTTTGTGTGTGTGTGTGTGTAACTGTAAAGGAATGCAGTAGTTACTTTTTTCTAATTGATTTATCCATTACTTGTATGTTGTACTTAATGATCAAAAATTTAACTTGTCCTCTGATCATATTGCCATATAAAAGTGATTTTATACTGATTTTGTTAACTTACCTTAAAGACCATACGGCTTTAACAATAAAAATTCATCAAGCACCAACTTTTTTTCCCTTATTTATTTCTAGGCATCATTCCTATATCAATGCCCAAATAATAATTTTTATCATTCAACTGCATAGATGTGCGTTAATACAACCAGTCCATTCTTTCTTTTTATTATTATTATTTTTTAAAATTTATTTATTTATTTATTCTTGGCTGCGTTGGGTCTTCACTGCTGCACGCGGGCTTTCTCTAGTTGCGGCTAGCAGGGGCTACTCTTCGTTTCAGTGCGCGGGCTTCTTATTGTCGTGGCTTCTCTTGTTGCAGAGCATGGGCTCTAGGCACACAGGCTTCAGTAGTTGTGGCACATGGGCTCAGTAGTTGTGGCTTGCAGGCTCTAGAGCTCAGGCTCAGTAGTTGCGGCACACAGGCTTAGTTACTCTGCGGCATGTGGGATCTTCCCAGACCAGGGCTCGAACCCGTGTCTCTTGCATTGGCAGGCGGATTCTTAACCACTGTGCCACCAGGGAAGCCCCCAGTCCATTCTTGATGGACATTCAGGTTGCATCTAGTTTTTAGTATTATGGACATCCGTAGATACAGCAGATTTTGTGCACATCTCATATCCTTATAATAATTTATTAATACAAGATTTATGAATCACAAGATATGCCCATTGTTACTTTTTGCCAAACTGCTTTCCAGAAAGGCTTTAGCACTTCCCAACATGAAAGAGCTTTATGAATGTGTTTTAGTTGTTCTTTTGGCAAGAATATATTAAATTTTTCTTTTCTTCAAAATGTGAAATCCCACTAGTCAACCATCAAAGCATGTTTAATAAAACTGCTTGTTCAAAAAAGGAAAATAAAATCACTTTAAGTTGATCTTCAGCCTTCTTGGGGATTTCAGAAATGCCATGCAGTACTTGGGCTTAAGAGAATGCTGGAATGGTGGGGAGAGAACTTGAATTGAGTTCTTGCTGTGTCTTTGCTGAGATCTATGCACGTTCTGTTTGATTTAATCTCATTAACTGCTGCATGAAGTCCTTTTTATTGTCCCTGTTTTATAAATGGAAAAAGTAAAGCTGAGAGAGATCAGGAACTTCTCTAACACCACATAACTAGGAAATGAAGCATGGGTTCAAACCTGGATCTTAGTAATTCCAAAATCTTTGCTCAATTCATCATACTCTGGCAGATTAACAAAACAATAAGCCATGTTGAAACATTTTACTGTTAATAATAAAATAAACACTAGTATTTAAAATTGGACTGTTTAGAAACTAATGTTTTAAAAAGAAATTGTAAATGGATTTTAGGCAACCTTAACCTGAAACAATTGGGAATTTTGAACAGCAAGAAGCAGTCATTAGGTAATTGCACATATTCTGAAGTGGCATTATAGCCTTTCTCAGTTGGCATTTGTTTACTATTTAGTTTTAGGAAACTAATCTTACTAATAGATTTTATAAGTAAAATAACTGTATAGGAAAAACTGAAGTTGTATTAAGGTCTCTTTTTTTGTTTAGTAAAAATGTCAGCATACTGTTTTGTTCTGTTTTTAGAATGGAGAAGGTCCTAATTTTAATTTTGTTAATATTCTTTTATGAATTTGTTTTATTAATCTTTAATAAAAATTTTCACATTGTTATCACAGAGGTTTTAGTTATATAGAAATTTCTTCA
Organism: Eschrichtius robustus; assembly: GCF_028021215.1. Taxonomy (NCBI): domain Eukaryota; kingdom Metazoa; phylum Chordata; class Mammalia; order Artiodactyla; family Eschrichtiidae; genus Eschrichtius; species Eschrichtius robustus. Next base: position 56,900,313 of record NC_090825.1, read on the forward strand.
TAACTCCACCCTTTGTTTCTATTTTCTTTAGCACAATCTCCTTCCTTTCAAAAAAGTGCTCTGTTTTCCTCTTGCTACCTATCTAAAGAATATTTTGCCCATATCACTTTCAACTTCAGGTAAAAAAATGATAGTTTCATTTAGTTGTCATTTGATGTTTAGTAAGTAGGGAATGATAAAACTATTTTTTTTTTTTTTTTTTGCTTATTTTAAAATTTATTTTGGTATGCCTTTTAAAAACGTCCTATTAAGTCTAAAACATGTCAGATTATTTTGCCCTTCGAAGAATGTTAGTGATGTTGAAAAGAGACATTCTGCTGTGTGGTAATTATTATTAAGTCTTCACTTGGTCAGAATATAATTATTGATAAAACTGATGAATACATTACGATGATTCTCCTGTTTTGTAACACTGGCCCTAAGTGAAATTGTGAAATAGGCATTTTGTCTTAAATTTTCTTCCACCGCTTTTTACAGTGCATGTCTCCCTTAACGTTGTCTACACTGGTACCATTTTCACATTTTAGAAATGGCCAGGTTGTCAGATTATTCCCTGCTCTCCTTTGTCCCTTTCAGAATCTTAATTCATTAATCACTCCATCTCAGCTAAACCAGTCTAAGAAAATAATTCCTATCAGTTAGTAACTGATATGTTAAACCTTTCAGTGTTGTTATGTTTAAGAAGCATGCTTAAAGTTTGGTACAGAAGTATTTTCAGTTGCTTCTTCAAATAAACATATATGTACAATTTACATATAAATAAATTATATATGATAAAGTATATGTATATAAAATTTAATATAAATAGCTCATATCTTCCTTCCCTTCGACAAGTGCTAGTAGAGACCATTTCTTCTCTACCCATGGGTTAATTGAGCACTTGTGCTCTGTAAAACCCCTGTAAAATTATCTTTTGAAAAATATTAGGCTGGTTTTTTATATTAACTCCAACACTGATTTAGTCTATCTTACTTCCTATGCCAGTTTTAAGTTTTATCACTAGTCAGGCACTTTGCTGAGGAACACATGTACCCAGCAGCATCACTTTGACACCTTGTCAAACCTCTTTAGACTTTTACTGACTGTTAGCATTTCCTTTTGCTCCTCTGAAAATCAGGAATAATTCTGGCTTTATATATTTTTGGACCTTAAATTTTACTCATACATATTTTAAGTTTCTTATTCTCATAATTATTTTCCTCAGTTAATATAAAGTTTGAGCTCATGCTCTTATTCCATGTATTATTAAATTTTTCTAGTTTTGAGTAATTAAAATAATATTAACCTGAAATAAGAACTATTTGGCTATGTAGATTTATATTTTAGTTTTAGAATTTTTCTGTTGCTTCTAGTTTTCAGTTTCTTTCTTCTTCTTCCGCTGACCTTAGTGAACAGAATAGGAACTCTGCTTTTCTCTCCCAAACTGATTTGTCTGGGGGTGTGATAATTGGTTCTTTACTTGAAACCAGGTCCGATTTTGGGTCTAGAAAACCCATTACCAGACTTTTCCACCAACCCTCTCTGCTATCCTGCTGTAACGACATCACCAGCGAGCACGATAAGTTTCCTTTTGCTTCATGGTTGCAGAGTCAGTGGATTTCCTTTACTGATGAACTTGTTAAAATTACTGACTCCAGTGGAGCTCAGAAGGCATTCCAGAGATTGCATTGTAAAGCTGAAAATACCTTTGGGTTCCCTGGTGCTTTGGATGAGAGATTTTTTCCAACAGCTGCATCTCTGAAGATCACAGTGACCTTTGCCATAATAGTAAATGTTCTGAAAAGCTACTGACAGAAGAAGCTAGCAATGCTGCTGGTTTTTCTTCTGCATCATCATCATTGCTTCTGGATCCTAGATTAGTCTGTGCCTTTATTCAGATGAAGGGTGGTATGGGAAACATGCTTTATCTGTTCCCCTTAGGTAGTGTCAGAGAGCAGATGTAGGTTAGCTCTTTTTTGCCTGTGTTTTATACTTTACAAGTCACTTCATGTTCTTGAAATACTGCATCTAGTGGACATTTATTTGAAGTGAGCACCACCACCACCACAAAACACAGTTAAGATACTTAAACCTGTGAACAGTTGTAGTCATCTCCTTCAGAGGCTTCTAGAAGCAGTATCTAATTGGCATGTGGAGATAGATTTGTTTATAATTTACAAATTTATTACTATAATTAATAGATTCATTTATAAACAGTGATATTACTGAGCATTGTTATTACTTTTTCTCAAAAAGCAAATTCTGATTATTTGAAGAAGGTGAACTTAACACTTCTACCAGGCTTAGACTGAGTCAATCTAAATGCCATTTGGACAGGCCACTTGATTAGTAATGAAGCTTCAGGTGTAAATGTCTCTACCATGTTAAGCCCCCTCACAAGCTTGAAATAACTTGAGTATTGGTCAGTGCTGGTTTCATTGATAATGAACTATCATTAAAGTAAATATGTCATAGCACAGGGAAGTGTAACAGTCTTCAGGTTAGTGCGCATTTCTTCCAATGTACAACTTGAAGTAGGGGCGCAGCGTGAAAGAACTGGTGCTGACTGGAAGAAGGCAGCAGCCTTAGAATCTAAACTTGATTTCTTATCAGGTTTTTACTGTTTTCTTCAAGCAACCTGAATGGTGCTTGCATCTTTTATCTCTTCATATGATCTGCTTTCTAGATGATTCCATACCCGCATGCATTTGCTTTCACTCCGGCGTGACTACCTTTTACTTTAGTTCTCTTCCTACCACCTCCATGCTCCTTCTTTTCACTCCTCCATTGCTGACCAAGGGTCCTCAGCTCTACTGTTTGTTTCCCCATGTACATACTTAGGCCCATTCTTATATTTTTAACTTTGCACATCTGTAAACTTATAGAACTTACTGAAACATATTTCTTCACACCCATATTATATTCTTCAATCTGAATTATAGACTCATCTTTTAGAATGGACCAAAAGAATTGGAGGATCATTTTAATTAATTTAAAGATCATTTAAATGTATTTGCTTCTACACTCTTGCTTTGATTATGTTAATACATGTGTGACTTTTGATGATATACACTTGAATTTCACTCATTAATTTCTACCATGCTGAGAGTTTTTTTGTTTTTTTTTTAAATTTTTGGCTGCGTTGGGTGTTTGTTGCTGCGCGCGGGCTTTCTCTAGTTGCGGCGAGCGGGGGCTACTCTTCGTTGCAGTGCGCGGGCTTCTCATTGCGGTGGCTTCTCTTGTTGCGGAGCATGGGCCCTAGGCGCGTGGGCTTCAGTAGTTGTGGCACGCGGGCTCAGTAGTTGTGACTCGCAGGCCTTGTTGCACCGTGGCATGTGGGTTCTTCCTGGACCAGGGCTTGAACCCGTGTCCCCTGTATTGGCAGGCGGATTCCTAACCACTGCACCACCAGGGAAGTCCCTGGAGAGTTATTTTTAATTAAGAATACTGAGGTTAGTATTTCTGGTTTTTAAAATTGCAACATTTGCAAGTAGTGTTGAAAAACATTGAACACTAAATTTATGTAGGATTTACGAAGTCAATATATGATTTTCTATATTTACCAAAAATTAATTATAGTGATTTGTGGAAATTTTTTTTGTAAACTATAAAGATATGTTTGATTGTCACTAGAAAATGGCACAGTGTGTTTCAACTTAACAGTGAGATTACAAGTTTAATTAAGGTAAATGTTTTTATTTAGAGTTCATGTTATTATTTTGAAGATGTTGCTTCAAAGGATTGGTCTTGCAAATAACTGTAAAGTAGTATTGGCAATAAACTAAAGACCTTAGGCCTTAAACTGGTTTATTTTCACCAGCTTACTTATTAGATTTAATTTTTATATGTATAAATAATTGAAACAGAAATACAATTTATATTATGTCAGTTTTATTGAAAAGTTAGTTTTTGTTTTTCAGGAATATTATTGGTAGCTTCGAAAAAAGCATGTTTGATACATTCCTAGCATTCCACAAATAGCTATAATTACATTTTAAAGAAAAATAACTTCTGAAAAATGAGCTTTGAATCCTAATAGTTTCTCTGTAATAGATTGTTTTTATCTAGGGATTGGTACATACTAATGATTTTCTTCAAATTCTTTTTCCACCCACCAGCCAGGCCCACAACTCCTCTTTCTGTAGGCACCATTGTCCCACCTCCAAGGCCTGCTTCCAGACCAAAGCTTACTTCAGGAAAACTCAGTGGGATTAATGAAATAGTATGTACTCAGGTGTTTTTTATTTTTAATTATAACTGTTTTGATTTAATATGCAAATGATATTTCTCTATATGTCCCTTTACTGCTAAACGCTTGGAATTTTCTACTCAAGTCTTCAAAGTACAGAAAAGTTTTCCCTGCTGATACTTCCTTCACTTCCCCATATTATCTCAGTGATCATACCTGTGGAGCAAGACCGTTGTTCAGAAGGAAAGAGGTTTCCTGAGAAAGTTAGCACATTATAAAAATACAATTCAGTACCCATTGTTTCGTAATTAAGAAGCAATTTTCATATAATTTTGCTTAAAGTCAAATATTAAGGAAAAAATGGTGGCCTGTTCTTAGACCTGGAAGTATACTTACTGCCAGGGGAGCCCTGGTGGGCATCTAGTCCAGCTTTCTTTATTTTATACATAAGCAATCTGGAGTTCACATCACTTAATTGACTTGTAAAAGTACACATTGCTTAAAAAAAGAAAAAGGCATTGGTCTTTGAAAGTTGTCAGATAATGAAAGAAAATATATGGGTTCTATTCAGAGTCAGGCTCTCCCAAACCAGTCTTCTTTCCTTCAGTCTGTTCTGGTTTACTTTCATCTTTGACTTGCCAGTTTAATTGCCAGAACTAAATTGCTAAATGTCAAGCTTGATCTTTTTCCCCTGATACACATCTACAGTGGTACACCCATAATCCACGTGGTTGATTATTTTAGCTGACTCTACAAGACTCTTCATAAAGTTGACTCAACAACCTGTATTACCGTACTAGCTGTCCAGTTTTCTCCTCTTTGCAACCTAGGTTCCAGCCACCTGAAACTTTCCACTGTTCCCCAAACACATCATGCTCTTTTATGTATCCATGTCTCTATTGTGCTCCCTCTTGTCTGAAATGCCCCTCAGTTTTCTATGTAGGAAACTGCTCTCTTTAAGACCCTGCTACATATCACCACCTAGGTGAAGCCCTCTTTGATGGTTACTCCTCCCCTCCACCCCACAGTGGACTTAATCATTCTCTGTCATTCTCTTCCTTATACCCCATACACCTGCTCATGTTTCTTTTAGTGCATAGATCACATTGTATATAAAGTTGACCCACAGTCAATTCTCCGTATCTATGGGTTCCTCATCCACGGATTAAAAATATTGGGGGGGGGCATCCAGAAAGTTCCAAAGAGCAAAACTTGAATTTGCCACACACTAGCAACTGTTTACATTGCATGTACAACTTTTTACATAGAATTTACATTGTATTAGGTATTGTAAGTAATCTAGAGATGATTTAAAGTGTAAGGGATGACTGTACTTTTTTTGTGTGTGCTTCCTTCACTGGACTATGCTTTAGCCAATTTCATATCCTTAATACTTTGCTAATGCCTTAATACTTTAAATAATGCCTGTCACCTCATGTCCTGTACCACCTCCATCTGTATATTTCCACAGCCACATTTTACACCTTGCTGTGTTTTTTTCAACCTGCTGTCCATAATAATGAGTCATCCAAAAGCCATTCTCTGGAACTAATACTTTAAAAATAATTAATTGGGGGCACAAGGGTTTACTAAGTGTAAAATATTTTAGGCAGTATAATCTAATTTTTATAAAAGTGTATATCTATAAATTTATATTCATGCGATGTAGAGTTGAATAATTTTAGTGTATGAATGCTTATAGGGTTTTGTTGGTTGTTTTTCGCCTTCTGTTTTTCATGTTCCTCAAATAGCTGGGGACAGAAACAGTGTCTAATTCACTGCTTTGTATCTAGTACCCATGACCTGACACATAGTATAGGCACTAAATAAATATTGCATTTAATTATAACTTTTATAAGCAGGAAAAGGTTGTCTTTAATTAAGCTCAATATTCCATATTTTAAAAATGAAACACCTCAGGAAGTGTTGCTAATGTATTATTGGAACAATTAGGAATTTGGAAGGAAAAAAACCATTCACCAAAGTAAAAGATAAATGAATTGGAATCATATTTTTCATATTTGTTTTTATTTTTAACCAGAAAAGTGGGAAGACAGTAGAATTAAGATTTTCTCAAACCTCTGAATGGGGTAAACTTTCTCAATGAGGAAGCATTACAATGAATTATAAGGAAAATGTGCACAGATTTGTAAATGCCAAAAGTAAAGCAATAGTTAGGAAGAAAATATTTGCATCAGATAAAGAAAAGGGTTAGTGAAAGCTCAGATAATACTAAGACTCCCCAAACTAAATCAGGTGAAGCTAACAGACAACTCATAAAAGAGAAATGCCAATTTTATTTTTATCTACAGAATTAGCTAAAAGTTTTTAAATTTTATTATTTTTCCTTCTTCTAAGGCTCATCTATTCATTGCAGGCAAGAGTGCAGAGAAATATTCTCTTATATATTTATAAGCAGTAGGGTAAATAAAGTGAGTTACCCAAATGGGAAGCAGGTTGGCACTGTGTATGAAAAGCCTTCATAATGTTTAACAATTTAACTTCTGAGAATCTATCTTAAGCATACTTTTTGAAATACAGAAAAAGTTTTATATACAAAGATTGTCTTGACAGCATTATTTTAAAATAGGCTTTTCAGCTTTTAATATATTCTTGAAAATGATTTGACCTAGGCATCTCTGTGAGTTTTAAGAAACACAATAAATTTGGTGTAGTATTTTAAAATTAATGTTCCTGATAGCTAAAAATCTTTTCTGATAACTGGGGAATTGTTTTAGCATTTTGGTAAATGACATTTTGTTTTTAAGCCCAGGCCATTCAGCCCACCTGTAACTTCCAATACCAGCCCACCTCCTGCTGCTCCGTTAGCCCGGGCAGAAAGTTCTTCCTCTATCTCATCTTCTGCGTCACTAAGTGCTGCCAATACTCCAGTAGGTAAGTGATTAACATAAATCACATGCAAAATTTAACATCCAAAATATGATCAGGCTGAGGGTAGTGAAGAATTAAGCATTTGACATTTTGGTTTTCTGGAAACACACCTGGCATTATCAAACAAGCCACATTTTCCTTTTCTCTTTCACATTTTATATTCTCTGAATAGAGAATTTTAACCATGATTAGCACTGTTAAGAATGCATCAAATTTATAAACTACTGACCAATATATAATAGTTGAAGGCAGAATACGATGCAGTACTTTCTACTGTGAATTGGTACTTACATTCCTAAGAAAATTTGTTTTAAAAACAACTGATTCAGTGAAAGGAAGGGGTTTTGTGCTTGCAGTGTGGTCCTGGGACCTGCAGCATCTGTCTGTTATCACCTGGGAACTTACTAGAAATGCAGACCTTTTAAATCAGAAACTCTGGAGTGGGGCTAGCAGTCTTTGAGCAGGCTTTCTAGGCAATTCTGATGCATGTTGAATTTAAGAATCCGAGCCCTAATTAAGCTGATTTAATTATACCTAATTTGATTTGTCAAAACTCACGCAAAAGAAATGGGTCTTCTGTATGTAGCCATTGTAAAAATGGCATGAGTGGTATAGGCTAAAATGAGATAAATGATTTGATTTCTAAATGTCTGAACGTGATGTTACCATCTTATTTTATATACTTTTGTGAACATACTGTTTTTCCCATCTTCTGACTTTACGTAAACAATATATTCAGTAAGTCTTTCTGTTTGCTGCAACAAGCAACTTATTCTTACATTTTGTTTGTATATGTGGTTTTGTTACCTTTTGTTTCCACAGAATCTGTATTTTAATCATAAAGAACATAGATGGGTCCTGTTAGAAATCAGGCAGGTCTGGGTAACCAAAATTGCTTTAGTTGTTTCCCATTATCTCCAGATTATTCAGACCGTTTTCTATTTGTGATGGAAACTTTAATTTTGATTAAGTTGGTACATATTTGTTTGTAGTTTGGGCCAGTGCTGGCAATAGGAGAACCACAAGTAGGTGACAGTGATGATACAGGCAGGCAGGATGTGATGTAATGTGGATTTTATACGACAAAGTTTCTTTAAATCTTCCTAAAAATTTCTTTCTTTTTTGTGATGTTTATTCAGCTCCCTGTTTAGATTTAAGTTTTTGATTCTTCTTGTTCTTGAAAGTATTTTCTTTTCCTGCAATATTTTGTTTTATTTAAATATGATAGAAGATGATAATTTGATTGGGACACTCTCTGAAATTGAAAAGCACTGTGAGACTTCACAAGGTATTGTATCGAAAGCAGATGTATGTGTTAACTAATGACCCTAAAGTGTATCTAAAATACTCTGTTATCTAATTTTTCCTTTTCCAGCAATTTATGGTGTCTCAGAAATCAAGAATAACTCTAAGGTTTAACTATCTCAATTTTGTACTAATTATGTCCAGTTTCTATACAGGATCCATTGATAGCAGTGGATAAATTATAAAAACATACATTAGTTTTGCATTATCTTCCTTCTCCCTCCTGCTCTTCTCTCCTCAACATTAAGAAATATCAACAAATCTTACTTCTTAAGCTATCAGAAGCAGAGAAAAAGTGATTAGGAAAGAACCAGAAAGAATATGTCAGTTAAAAAAGAGAAACTATAATATAAAAACCACAAAGCAAAGGCTATCATATGAAAACCATTCATACAGTGAGCTGAAGAAATTAGAAGCACAGAGGTAGGTAGGAAATAGTTGGGAGTGAGTTTTTTACTCCTGAGCTGAAAGGAATGCCACAAAAATATTCACTGATTGTTACAAAGGTAGGTACCCTTTATTTCAGCTTTATGTCTCTGCATTTTCAAAACATACACAATTGTAAATATGCAACAAATAAACCAAAATTAGAATGCATACTATCCTTATAAAGAACATCCAAGGAATTTATTATTTCCAAAAAATGAGTTATTCTGAATAATATAGTACACATTTAGACTTTTTTAGGGACCTAAGCACATATTTCCTGTGTCAAACATTTTTTTGAAGGATGCATATACAATATGATCTTGGAAACAAAAATGGAATATACAAAAGGGGATATGCCAAAATGTTAAGTGGATTTTGAGTTTTTTTCCTAACTCTCCAATACTTTTTTCTTCTTGCCAATATTTCAGTAACAGGCTTAACAATTTACAGGGAAACTATTTCAAGAATTCTTATTTTATATGCCCAAATTGGATACTTGAAAAGAATAACTTTGTAGGTTTCTTTTGATTTTTAATGTCAAAGTAGTAGCAGACATTAATGTTACCCATGACTGTGTGTAGATATCCACTTGTGGAGGTTACCTAAGGGAAAAGATTAACTTCAGATTTAAGAACATAGAATTTTCTCTAATAAAAGATTATTATAGCCTTCATCTTTCTCTGAAAATATGCTTTCCTGAATTTCTATTGACCCTAGTATAGAATATATATATATATATATATATATATATATATTTTTTTTTTTTTTTATGGCTGTGTTGGGTCTTCGTTACTGTGCGAGGGCTTTCTCTAGTTGTGGCAAGCGGGGGCCACTCTTCATCGCGGTGCGCGGGCCTCTCACTGTCGCGGCCTCTCTTGTTGCGGAGCACAGGCTCCAGACACTCAGGCTCAGTAATTGTGGCTCACGGGCCCAGTTGCTCCGCAGCATGTGGGATCCTCCCAGACCAGGGCTCGAACCCGCGTCCCCTGCACCGGCAGGCAGACTCTCAACCACTGCGCCACCCGGGAAGCCCTAGAATATATTTTTTTAAAAATTGAACTAATTTAGATTTACAGTGAAATTTTCCCACTGCACAAACATGTATTTGCATAGTTGTAATCACATATCCTAGAAACTACTGCCTCTTGATCAAGCCCTTAGCTTTCATTTAATTATCTCTCACCTGATCCAAACTTGAATCCCTGCCAAGTCATTTTTCTTTTCAATCCAGGATTCACTCTGTGTTCAGTGATCTTACAAAATGAAAAACACAATCATGTTTCTTTTAAACATTTTCAGTGGCTTTTAGTGCCAATAGGATAAAATTAAAGGTCTTCCATATCCTGATCTGGGTTATAAACACTTCTCCAGACACATTTTCATGTCCTTTCGTCGTTGCAGCCTATCACCCACAAAGTATGTTCCCGCTTTGCAGAAAAAACTACTTGTGGTTCAAAAAGGTACCATTTCTTTCATGCCTCTTTGGCAAAGTGTCTGGCGTATATTGGTGGTTAGTAGATAGTAGCTGTTGTGATTTTGTGAATACATTTTATTATTGAGTTTAGTTTCATAATGAAATTTTAAGTTGTCTTGTTTGGGAGAGTTTACTTTTCCCAGTGGCCTAGAAACAGCGGTTCCTGTTTCCATGTATTTTTAATCACTGAGTCATTTTTTTTTAAACTATGAAGAACCTTCTAAATCAGAATTCTTCAAAATCTTGAACACTACAGAATCTTCCTGGCCTCTAAAGGTAACAAAAGCTCTTTCTCACTATTTGTAGGAGCTCAGGTTTAGTTGTGAGGCAAAGAAAGCTAGTACTGATTTTTGTTAGAATTAATAATACTCTAGGTATCTCAAAAGTAACTCACATCTGAAATAAAAATATCTGATGGCTATGAACATTGTATAACATTTATGTAACAAAAAACATACATTCAAATTTCAGAGATAAATGAATAACCTAGGTCAACATTTTTCTTTAAATAAGAATGAATAATCATAATTAACTACCCTATTGACTTACTTTTACAAAATTTCATCGTATATTGTACATTAAATGAAATGCTCCACTTTCCAATTGATAACAATAATGGTAAGGCATAAATGGAGAGAGTACATTTGTAAAAAAAAAAAAAAAAAAAAGGCAGTGCACTCTTTTAAGGGATTTATCTGTTATGAAATAAACCAGATACTTTTAGGTTTTAAAAAACACCTGAACATATACATTAAATTTGTTTACATTTTATTACGCTTTTAAAACACTGCTCTTTCTATGATTTGACTCTAAAGGTATCTTACTGAGTTAACTTTATGTCAGGAATGTTACCTCAAAATGATGTTATTAGTCATATTTATCGAGGAAAGGTAATATGGGAATATAATACAAGCATAAGACAAAGAAGAGGTAAAGGAGAATTACAGTAATAATGAGCAGTGCATGATTACATTACACTGCTCATTTAGAAATAGCTAATGTATAGAAATACCTTAAATAGAAAAATCCAGTTTAATGACCTTACATATGTGAATTGGTAGAACCTGAAAGAATTTAGTATCTGAATGGTTTTGAAGCCATATTTGAGTAATTTTAGCTCTTCAGGTGAAGGGCTTTTTCCTTCTGACATTCCTTAACCCAACCCTTCTTTGTCATTCTATTTAAAATTGAAGTCACTGTGACATATTTTCCTGATTTTTTTTTTATTTGTCCAACTTGTTTTATGCTCCATTTTTTAACCAGATTTATACTTGGGGCATCTTTGAAACCAGTAACAGAGTCACTTGTGACAAGCTAATATTTTGACTCTACTCTGTCTTGGTATTTAATAAATATCTTTCTACAGGATTTAACAAATGAATTGTGTTTATTCTAGGTGTGTCACGAGGTCCCAGTCCTGTCAGCCTTGGAAATCAGGACACCTTACCTGTGGCAGTCGCCCTTACAGAATCTGTTAATGCCTACTTTAAAGGGGCAGATCCCACCAAGTTAGTTTTTAAAAGATACGTGTATACGTGTGTGTGTGTGTTTCAGGGGCAGGGGGCTTGGTGGTAAATTTTAAGAGTTATATTTTGATTCTCTATTAGTTAGAGTTTTCTGTTACTTGTTTACCTGCTTTTTGCTGTCAATTATAGTCATTTAGAGATTGTCTTTCAAATTTAAGAAGTCACTATAGTCAGTAGTGATGGCTTTTTTCTAAGTTTATGTACGTTTTTGCCCAGGCTTTATGACCAATATGACACATCTGTTGTTTGACATGTCCGTAGAACAGGATTGTGGCAGCTGACGTAGATGGGGATAGAACTCTGAATCTTGGCCTAATGTATATCTTTGGTGAAAGTGTGATGTTTGCAAGAGAGACCTAGAGTGCACGTCTATTACAGGAGACTCTTGAAGGATTGGTTTAACCTCCTTCTATTAAGAAAATGATCTTTGGGTGAATGACCACCCTTATTTTTCTTTCTTTTTTTTTTTTGAATTTTATTTTATTTTTTCATACAGCAGGTTCTTATTAGTTATCTATCTTATACATATTAGTGTATACATGTCAATCCCAATCTCCCAATTCATCCCACCACCACCACCCCACCCTTATTTTTCATGTATAACATTATTCATTCATTAACTGTTTGAGTCCTTAATATGTGTAAGACTGTTATTAGCTTGCATTGTTGTGAAAGTTTCTTAGTTTTCACTTGAGATAATGCAAGCTCTGTAGAGAAGAACTTTTGTTCACTAAAGTACCTTCAGCACATACAACAGAGTCTTACACATAGTAAGCACTCAAATATTTGATGAGTGAATAATGTTACTTAGGAAAAGGAGAGGTATTGATATATGCTATGAAGAAAAATAAACCAGGGTAAGGGGATAGACAGTTACAACAGAGGGCTACCTATTTTAGATAGAATGATCAGTGAAAACCTTTTTGAGGTTGTTTTTGAAAGACATTGAGGGAGGAGCAAGCCATGCAGATAGGTGAGTGAAGAGCATTCCAGTAAGTGTAAGGGACTGAGGTAGAAGTATGCTTGGCATAGTCAAGAAACAGCAAAGAGAACCATGTCACTGAGTAGGAGTAAACAAGGAAGAAAGTAGTCAAAGATAAGTCCACAGAGGGAACAGATCAGGCTGGGCATTGTAGACCATGATAAGGAGTTTGGGATTTATTATGGGTGAGGTGGGAAGCAAGTAGAGGCTTTTGAGTAGAGGAGTGATGAGGTTACTTATGTTTTTGAAGTAGCACTCTGCCTGCTATATGGAGAATAAACTTAGAAGAAGCCAGAGTAGATGCAGAGAGAAAGGGTTAACCACTGAAGTCCAGGTGAGAGATGATGGTGACTTGTATAAGGGTATTAGCAGAAGAGATTGTGAGTAGTAATGAGATTCTGAATGTATTTTGAAAACAGAGTTGTCAAGATTTGTTGAGGGAGTAGACTGTTAAATTTGAAGTACTTATTAAGACAATTTAGTGGGGATGTTGAGTTGATGATAGTTGAATACATGATTCTGGAGTTCAGAGATAGGTCCAGGCTAAAATATTTGGTAGTCATTAATTTGTACATGATACTTAAAGCCTGGGGCATTAGGGTGTAGAGAAGAGATCTGATGAGAACTTAAGTCCTGGCCCCCTTCAGTGTTTAAAAACAGGAGGATGAGAATCATCTAGCAATGGAGTTTGGGACAGCAAGCAACAAGATTGGTGAGAAGAGAACCAGTAGAGCAGAGTCCCAGAAACTAAGTGAATAAACCCTTTCGTGAAAGAAGGTGTGAAGCTGTAACTGATGCTATCGTCAGGTCAAGAAAAATTGATCATTAACAACATGAAGGTCATTAATGAACTTCACAAGAGCAGCTCTAGTAGACTGCTTCGAGGGAGCTCAGGAGCAGGAGCTGATGCAAATACAGACAACTGTATTTGGAGAGAGCAAATGTTAGGCAATTCTTTTAGGATATTTTGCTCTAAGTAGAAGCAGAGAAACAGGGTGGTAGCAGGAGAGAGATGGGAGAATCAGAGGAGGCCTTTATTAATTTTAGTTTTTGGGTTTTTTAAAGATGATATACATTTCAGTATGCTAATGGGAAAAATCCAATATTTATGGAAAAAATTGAATCCGCAGGAAAGGGGTCAATTGCATGAGTGAAGTCCTTCAGTATGTAAGAGGAGATGTGCTTCAGTACAGTTAACCTTAGGTGCATAGGCTGATTATCTGTTGAAACAGGAGGGAACGCAGAAGGTATGCATGCCTTTAGAGTCAGGGAGATTAGGATTTTAGTAGTGAGAGTATGAGGAAGTTCTTTTCTGATTTTATTTCATCCGTAAAATTTAAAGGAAAGTCGTTGACTGCAGGTGGGGGAGGGAATTTTGCAGGTTAGAGTTAGAGGAGAAAGGAGAAGGTATGAAAAGAGCTAGGGAATGTAGTAGAATTTCCAGGTTATACTAAGGGGACCCAAGTGAGAGTTTTGGCTATATCATTATACGTTTTTCTCTAGTCATGTTTGGCCATATAGGTGTAGGTGAGGAGCTGGATTTAGCTAAGACTGTGTTTTGCCAAACAAGCATGGTCAAATGAGAGAGAACCAAGGGGAGGGTTTATGCAAAGGAGTATGTATATTGATGGACCATGAAGTCCCAAGATAGGGGGAAATGAGGATATGAAGGAAGAATGAAAATTAATGAAAAAGGTGGTAGGAACAATGGATTATGGAGGTTTTTGATGAGATTGGAGATGCAGTACTAGACAGAATGAGTTGGAGAAGTAGGAAGAGACTATCCGATGAGTGGGGAATCAGACTGAGATGATGGAGGGGCTGAAGTATGGCCGAGGTAGGCTGGAAGGCAGGATCATTGAAGGTAAGGGGCTGAAGAACTAGGTAACCAAGGTGTTGAAAGGATTATCTGTGTGGATATTGGAATCACTAAAAATTTATGATAGGAGTAGTTGTGCAGAGACAGACTGACAGTGGGCCAGGAGCTATAATTTTCAGAAAATGAAAGGGAATGTTGAAGATGACTTGGAGGGTTGGGATAGCGAGTAGTATAATCTGATGGTGTGAGTTTCAAATGAAACTGGTCGTTTTTCAGAAGGAAGAAGGAATATAGAGTTGTAAGAGGCAATGAGAAGCGAGGAGGACATCTACCACTGCCACCGTCAGGCCCAGTGCTTTGTGGGGTTTGGAGGAAAAATAGCTACAGCTGGGGATAGTGTTACCAGGGAAACAATGTCCTTGTGAGACAGCCAGGGATGGTTTTGGCAAACAAGTGAAAGGAGTATTATCAGTGTGCTTCCATTTGTGTTTGGAATTTAATTCTAGGAAAAACTGGTGTTAGATGAATATATCATTTCACATAGAATCACTTTTTATAATTGAAAAAATAATTCATGGTAATTATGATAAAAGGTTATATATATAAATAAAGCCCTTTTAAAACTAAATATGCTTTAAATGGAGGTTAAAATGCCTTATTTAAACTA
This sequence comes from Eschrichtius robustus, assembly GCF_028021215.1. Lineage (NCBI taxonomy): Eukaryota > Metazoa > Chordata > Mammalia > Artiodactyla > Eschrichtiidae > Eschrichtius > Eschrichtius robustus. Next base: position 56,915,575 of record NC_090825.1, read on the forward strand.
TTTAAATTTTTCAAAATGCCTACTTTCAGGTGTATTGTGAAGATCACTGGTGACATGACAATATCATTTCCAAGCGGAGTTATTAAAGTCTTCACTAGTAATCCATCCCCAGCTGTGCTCTGCTTCAGGGTGAAAAATATCAACAGACTAGAACAAATTCTTCCAAATGCACAACTTGTGTTCAGGTTTGTGTACTTCTCAGTTTTTTTTAAATTTTTTGGCCACACTGTGTGGCAATGTGGAATCGTAGTTCCCTGACTAGGGATCGAACCTGTGCCCCCTGTGGTGGAAGTTCAGAGTCTTAACCACTGGACCACCAGGGACATCCCCAGGTTTGTGTACTTTTGTTTTGAAGGTGAAATTTCTTTTTAAGAAATATTTTCTTTCTTCTTCAAAGCAACAGGAATTCAATTTGAAGACAATATCAAAATTATTTATTATGATTAAATAGGATTCTGCTGTCTTTGTTTTGTTTGTGCTGGTGGTGGTAGTAGTCATTGTTAGATCCTTCTCTACTGTACATCTTCTCATCTTTTAGGCAACTTTCTGCTATGTTCCATTCTTTATCCCCTAAGTTTAGTTTTCCCTCATCCCATCTTTTGGTTCATTTCTACTAGTCTTTGCCAGGTCACCAAATTACTAGAGAGAGGCAGATGATAAAGATGAATAAATAAATATGAAATAATAATGAAAATATTTCTTATACATACAGTGATCCATCACAATGTGATTCTAACACAAAAGATTTTTGGATGAACATGCAAGCTCTTACTATCTACCTCAAGAAGCTATCAGAGCAAAATCCAGCTGCTTCTTATTATAATGTAGATGTATTAAAGTATCAGGTGAGTGTCATATTATAAAAATCCTTAATTAAAATATTAAACAGAATCTTGCATATCATTAAATGAATAATATGTCATGGCCAAATGAAGTTCATTCGAGCAATGCAAGGATGTTTCAAAATCAAAAAGTCTGTTAATAAGCCTATGGAGATTTTGGCCAATTTGATCAAATTCACCATCTATTACCAATTAAAATACTGAGTAAATATAAATATATGAATGTCCTTTACCTGAAAAGACCAGCATATCAGTCTTAATAATGAAATACCTAAAGCATTGAAAGTCAGGAATGGCAAAGACACCCATTATTCCTGTTAGTGTATAAGAGTTTTCTGGATGTGTTAGTATAGTTAGAATAAAATAAGTGGTGATAAATATTGGAAAGGAAGATATAAAAATAGTATTAATTACAGGTGATATATTTCTGGAAAACTCAAGAGAATCAACCGAAAAACTGATTGCAGGAGAATTTAGCAAAGTGGTCATTTAAAAAACTAATACAAAAATTAATGGCTTTCAAAACAACTAGTTAGGAAAACTAATGGAGAAAGATATTCACAATAAAAAAAACTAATTAGAGCTGGAGAGGTAGTCCAAGATGGTATAGGAAGATCCTGAACTCACCTTCTCCCATGGATACACCAACATGGTGTATATACAGCTACATGTGGAACAGTTCCCTCTGAAAGATAGCTAAACAGCTCCTTCACATCAGCAAATGAGAAAAGGGCCACACTGAGGCGAGTAGGAGAGGCTGAGACACAGTCTCACTGTAAGCCTCAACCCCATCATGGCAACCCACCATCTGGATGGAACTCACAAATCTGGAGCTTCTCCCTGAGGAACAAAGAGTTTGTAACCCACATAGACAGCCCAGCTTTTGAGACCTGCACTTGATAGACGAGTCCCTAAAACATCTGGCTTTGAAAACCAGTGGAGCTCGTATTCACAGGAACCAAAGGGCTGTAGGGGTCTGAGAAATGGCTTTAAAGAGCTTGCATGCAGACTCAAGCACCCTAGGGCCCAGCATGCAAGCGGCCATTTGAGAAGCGCACAGACTATATGTGAAAGAGATTCATTTGCTGATCTTAAAGCATCGGCTTGAGGGGCCAGGGCATGTTGAGATACTCTCCAGGGAATGAGGTGCTGGAGGGCACCTCTTTTACTTACTCCGTCTACTTTGCTAAAGCCAACAGGCACCACTTTATTTTTTATTTTTTTATTTTTGTACTATAGACTTTTTCTCTTGGTGGGTGCCATCTTTACACTCCAACCAGTGGGCTCTCCCTCTCTCATGCTAAAGCTGGCTTTTTTTCAAGACCTCTTTCCTCCTTCCTCAGTGGGTGTCATCTTTGCACTGTCTTCTGTGACACCAGTATCTTCAAGAGGGGAGTTTCTATAGATGTCTGGTGCCCCAGTTTTTGCAGCTGCAGCCCAGGGGACACCCTTGATCTCCTGGCTCTGGAGGCCAGGGGAGCTTGCATTTCTGGGTCGCACAGGACAATAACAATCAGTGAGACAGGTTTGGCAGGCTACTGCCCCCAGGGCGATGCACAGAAAGCAGACTGAAAAACAGCCGTAGTGTTTCTGTGAAAGAGACCCATTTGCTTGGCCTGGAGCAGCAGCCTAAGGGGCAGGCTTCAGGTCTGACACACATCTAGGGGTCTACAGATACGTTCTTAGGGAGCATAGGCTGGAGGAATGCAGTCAATTCACTTTCCCTCTGCCTTGCTACAGCTCACCAGTATCTCCCAGAACGGAACTTATAGACTCGTCTAGAGCCCTGATTTTTATGACTGTCACCCAGGGGACACCTCCAGATCACCTGATCTGGTGGCCAGCAGGGCTTACATTTGTATTCAGTCCCACAGGACTATATGTATTTGCATACTTTAAAAGCTGCTGCCTGAGCATCTAGCTTCCTAGTCAGTCTGAATCTATGTGCTGGCAGATTTCCTGCTTTGAAACACTGACAGGTCTTGGCACACCCTTGACAATTAGGAGCTATTAAATATAAAATAGGCTGCTTGGACAATCACAGAGGTTTGAGAGGCAACCAAGAGCTAAGGTGAGGTTGAACAATAAGGTTCATCTCCTACACAAGGTTACTCTTTCAAGACTGGAAGGGGTGGCTATCTCATCTAATACAAAGAAGCACAGAAAATCAAGTAAAATGAGGAAACAGGAATGTATTCTAAAAGAAAGAACAAGATAAAACCTTAGAAAAACACCTTAACGAAACAGAGATAAGTAATTTACCTTATAAAGAGTTGTAAGTAATGGTCATAAAATGCTCACCTCACTTGGGAGAAGAATGGATAAACACAGTGAGAACTTCAACAAAGAAATAGAAAACATAAGAAAGTAACAAATAGAAGTCACTGGGCTGAAGAATACAATAACTGATCTGAAATATATACTGGAGGGGTTCAACAGCAGACTAGATGAAGCAAAGAAAGGATCAGTGAACTCAAAGACAGGGCATTGGAACTCACCTAATCAGAACAGCAAAAAGAAAAAAGAATTTTAAAAAGTGGAGATAGCTTACAGGACTTATGGGACAACATCAAGCAAACTAACATATACATTATAACGGTCCCAGAAGGAGAATAGAGATAAAGGGACTGAAAACTTACTTGAAGAAATAAATGGCTGAGAACTTTCCTAACCTGGGAAAGGAAACAGACATTCAGATCCAGGAAGCCCAGAGAGACCCACACCAAGACACATTATAATTAAAATGTCAAAAGTTTGAAAAAAGAATATTAAAAGCAGCAAGAGAAAAACCAAGGGAGCTCTCATAAGACCATCAGCAGACTTTTCAGCAGAAACTTTGCAAGCCAGAAGGGATATATTCAAAGTAAACTTCTAACCAAGGATACTCTACCTGGCAGAGTTATTGCTCAGAATTGGAGGAAAGATAAGGAGTTTCCCAGGCAAGCAAAACCTAAAGGAGTTCATCACCAATAAACCAGCCTTACAAGAAATGTTAAAGGGACTTCTTTGCTGAAAAGGGCGCTAATTAGTAACAAAAGTATGAAAGTATAAATCTTACTGGTAAAGGTAAATATATAGTAGAGGTAGTGGATTAATCACATAGAGTGAAAATAGTAAAAGGATAAAAGACAAAAATAGTAAAAATAACTCCAATAATTGGTGAAGGGATACACAAGATAAAAAGATGTAAAATGTGACATCAAAAACAGAAAATAGAGGGGGGTAAAACTGTAGACCTTTAGAATGCATTCAAACTTAAGTTGTTTGCAGCTTAAAATGGACTGTTATGTAGGTTGTTATATGTAAGCCTCATGGTAACAAGCAAGCAAGAACCTATAGAAGATACACAAAAGATAATGAGAAAGAAATTAACCATTCCACTAAAGAAAGTCATCAAACCACAAAGAAAGAGAGTAAGAGAACAGAACAGCCAGAAAATAATTAACAATATGCAGTGAATACATACCTGTCAATAATTATTTTAATTGTAAATGGACTAAATTCTCCAATCAAAAGACATAGAGTGGCTGAATGGATTAAAAAAATAAGACCTATTTATATGCTGCCGATAAGATGCTTCCTTCAGATGTAAGGACACACACAGAATGAAAGTTGAAGGGATGGAAAAAGATGTTCCATGCAAACAGAAACCAAAAGAAAGCTTGGGTAGCTATACTTATATCAGAAAAACATAGACTAAAACAGAGACTGTAATAAGAGACAAAGAAGGGCATTACAAATTGATAAAGGTGTCAATCCAACAAGAAGATGTTTAACATTTGTTAATAATTATGCACCCAACATAGGAGCACCTAAATATATAGAGCAAATATTAACAGACCTAAAGGGAGAAATAGACAGCAATACAGTAATAGTAGGGGACTTTAATACCCACCTTTATTAATAGATAAGTTATCCCGACAGAAATCAATAAGGAAACATCAGCCTTACGTGACATGTTAGACCAGATGGACTTAACAGATATACAGAAAACATTCCATCCAAAAGCAGCAGAGTGCACATTCTTCTCAACTGCATATGGAACATTCTCCAGGACCGTATATTAGGTGAAAAAACAAGTCATAATAAATTTAACATTGGAGTCAAATCAAGCATCTCTTTTAGGACCACAGTGGTATGAAACTAGAAATCAGTTACAAGAAGAAGACTGGAAAAATCACAAATATGGATAGATTAAATAATATGCTACTGAGTAACCAACGGGTCAATGAAGAAATCAAAGGAGAAATCAAAAAACACTTTGAAACAAATGAAAATGGAAATACAACATACCAAAAATTCATGGGATGCAGCAGAAGAGTTTCTAAGAGGGAAGTTCATAGTGATACGTGCCTACCTCAAGAAACAAGAATAATCTCAAACAACTTAACTTTACACCTCAAGTAACTAGAAAAAGAAGAGCAAACGGAGCCCAAAGTTAGTTGAAGGAAGGTAATAACAAAGATCAGAGCAGAAATAATTAGGGACTAAAAAGATCAATGAAACTAAGAGCTGGTTCTTTGAAAAGATAAACAAAATTGACAGACCTTTATCTAGACTCACCAAGAAAAAAGGAGGGCTCAAATCAGAAATGAAGGAGGAGCTGTTACAACTAATACCACTGAAATACAGAGACTCATAAGATACTACCATGAACAATTATATGCCAACGCATTGCCAGCAACCTACAAGAAATGTATACATTTCTAGGGACATACAGCCAGCTTTCCAACACTGAATCATGAAGAAGTAGAAAATATGAATAGATTACTAGAAAGGAGATATGAATCCATAATCAGAAACCTTCCAACAAACAAAAGTCCGGGATCAAACGGTTTCACTACCAAAGTCTACCAGACATTAAAAGAATTACAGCAATTCTTCTCAAACTCTTCCCAAAAAATAGAAAAGGAGGGAACACTTCCAAACTCATTTTATGAGGCCAGCATTACCCTGATACCAAAACCAGACAAGGACACTACAAGAAGAAATTATGGGCTGATATCCCTGATGAACATAGATGCAGAAATCCTCAACAAAATATTAGCGAACCAACTGCAACAATACATTAAAAGGGTCATACACCATGATCAAGTGGGATTTATTCCAGGGATGCAAGGATGGTTTGACATCTAGAAGTCAAGCAACGTGATACACCGCATTAACAAATGAACATGAAAATCATGATCATCTCAGTGGATTACAGAAAAAGCATTTGACAAAATGTAACATCCATTTATGATAAAAACTCCCAACACAGTGGGTATAGAGGGAACATACCTCAACATAATAAATGCCATATATGACAAGCCTATAGCTAATATGCTCAGTGGTGAAAATCTGAAAGCTTTTCTTCTAAGATCAGGAACAAGACAAGGATGCCTACTCTCACCACTTTTATTCAACATAGTATTAAAGTTCTAGCCAGATAAATTAGGCAAGAAAAAGAAAAGGCATCCAAATTAGAAAGGAAGAAGTAAAATTGTCACTCTTTGCAGCTGACATATTATATGTAGAAAACCTTTAGACTCCGTAAGAAAAAAAAACTTAGAATACTGAATAATAAATGAATAAACTGAATAATAAATGAATTCAGTAATTTTGCAAACCTCAAAATATATAAAAATCTGTTGTGTTTCTATACACTAATAATGAACTAGCAGAGGAAATTAAGAAAATAATCCCATTTACAATTGCATCAAAAAGAATAAAATACTTAGGAATAAATTCAACCACAGAGGTGAAAGACCTGTACACTGAAAACTATAAGACAGTGATGAAAGAAATTAAAGACAAAACTTAATGAAAAGATACTCCATGCTCATCGATAGAATTAAAATTGTTAAGATATCCATACTACCCAAAGCAATCACAGGTTTAATGCAATAACTGTTAAAATTCCACTGGCAATTTTTCACAGAAATAGAATAAACTATCCTAAAATTTGTATGGAATCACGAAGGACCCGAAATAGCCAAAGCAATCTTGAGAAAGAACAAAAAGCTAGAGGCATCACGCTCCCTGATTTCAAACCATATGACATAGGTATAGTAATCAAAACATGGTATTGGCAAAAAAATAGACACATAGCTCAATGGAACAGAATAGAGAGTTCAGAAATGAACCCACACATACATGCTCAATTAATTTATGACAAAAGGAGCCAAGAATAAATAAACATTGGGGAAAGGACAGTCTCTTCAATAAATAGTATTGGGAAGATGTTAAAAAAAAAAAATAGTATTGGGAAAACTAAATTAGCCACATGCAAAAGAATGAAACTAGACTACTGTCTTATACCATACACAAAAATTGACTCAAAGTGGGTTAAAGGCTTGAATGCAAGACCTGAAACCCTGAAACTCATAGAAGAAAACATAGGTGGTAAGCTTCTTAACATCAGCCTTGGTGATCATTTTCTGGATTTGACTTCAGAAGCAAAGGCAACAAAAGCAAAATTAAACAAGCAGGACTACACTAAACTAAAAAGCTGCACAGCGAAGAACATCATCAACAAAACGGAAAGGCAATGTACTGAACGGGAGAAGATTATTTGCAAACAATATATCTGATAAGGGGTTAATATCCAAAGTATATAAAGAACATACAACTCAATAGCAAAACAAACAATCTGATTTTAAAAGTGGACAGAGGATCTGAATAGACATTTTTCCAAAGAAGACATACAGATGGCCAAAAGATACGTGAAAAGTTGCTCAGCATCACTGATGATCAGGAAGTGCAAATCAAAACCACAATAAGCTGTCATCTCACACCTGTGAAAATGGCTGTCATCAAAAAGACAAGGATGTAGAGAAAAGGGAGCCTTTGTGCACTGTTGGTGGGAATGTAAATTGATGTAGCCACTATGGAAGACAGTTTGGAGGTTCCTCAAAAAATTAAAAATAGAACTACAATATGATCCAGCAATTCCACTTCTGGGTATTTATCTGAGGAAAATGAAAATACTAATTTGAAAAGATTTTTGGACCCCAATGTTCATTGCAGTGTTATTTACAGTAGCCAAGATATGGAAAAACCCAAGTGTTCATCAATAAATGAATGGATAAAGAAGATTTGCTGTATATACACAATGGAATACTATTCAGCCATTAAAAAAGAATGAAAGCTTGCCGTTTGCAACCACATGGATGGACCTTGAGGGCATTATGCTAAGTGAAATGAGTCAGAAAGGGAAGACAGAGATGGTTTGATCCCACTTATGTGTGGAATCTAAAAAACAAACAAACCAGACCAAGTTCATAGATCCAGAGAACAGATTGGTGGTTGCTAGAGGCGCAGGGGGTTAGGGGTGGGTGAAATGGCTGAAGGGGGTCAAAAGTTACAGACTTCTGGTTATAAAATAAATAAGTGATGGGGATGTAATGTACAGCGTGGTGTCCAAGGTTAATAATACTGTATTGCATATTTCAAAGTTGCTAAGAGTATATTTTAAAAGTTCTCACCACAGGAAAAAAATACTTTGTATGTACGGTGACAGAGGGTAACTGGACTTGCTGTGGTGATCATTTCACAATGTATATAAATATCAAATTACTACACTGCACACCTGAAACTAATATAATGTTACATGTCAATTATACTTCAATTAAAAAAACTTTTTTTTTAAAGATCTGTTACAGCATCCTTTCCTGTAGCTACAGTGAACACACAAAAAAATTTTTTAAACTAATGAAGAAACACCGTCTCTGCTGCCTTGAATATAGTTAGAATGGTATACTTTATTTAAAGGAAGACTCATATTGTAGAAAGCTTAGCTGTTTCTAAATTAGCTTATAAATTTAATGTGATCCTGATCAGAAACTCAGTGGAGGTGTTTATATATTTGTGTCTGGAGACTTGACGGTATTTTCAAGTTCTCAGAGGAATAAAGCCCGGAAAATTAAGTTAAGAAAAGTTTTAAACAGTAATGTGGAGTAATGTTTTAGTTTCAATGGGAAAACTTTGTAAGCCAACAGTATTTAAAATAGTTTGGAACTGGCACAACAATAGATGGCCAGATGAATGAAACAGATTAGAATATCCAGAAATAGATCTAAGAATAAACGGAAAATTCTTTCTATGACAAAGTAGCATTTCAAGACAATGTGGAAATGATTAATTTTTCAGTAAATGATACTGGGGCAGCAGGCTGGAGATTTGGGGAAAAAAATTCAGCTGAATCCCTAGCTCATACCTTTAACCAAAATAAAATCTGCATGTGTCAAAGGTTTAATAATAATAAATGAAGCCATAAAGATATGAAAATAAAGCATGGATGAATATATGTATATCTGGGTATGTATGCATGTGTGTTGTGTATGTGTTATAAATGTTTATTACATATTTTAATCTTGAAGTCTGGAAGACCTTTCTGAATACAATACAAAACCCAGAAGTCATGCAATAAGAGAATGAGATACTTGAGACAGAAAGAAAGAAATATGTGTGTTTATAAGATGCTTGGTTAAAACACACAAACCCTTAAACAGAATCAGTATTTAATCTGAGGGAAAAGCATGTGTAATATTGTAAGATAGACCAAAAGGTTTACTCCAAAGAGCCCTTATAAATTAGAAATAAAAGATGAATAACTCAGCTAACTTACGGAAAGATGCTCCATGTCAGTAGTAATCAGAACAATGAATGTTCAGACAACAATGAGATACCAGTTTTAGTCCTCATTAGATTGACAAAAATGAAAAAGACTGCTCTATTCGGAGAGGTGTGACCACTTGTTGATAGGAGTACAAATTAATAGAACCTCTTAGAAGGTAACTCTGTTAGGTCATTGAGTATATATGTAACCTTTAACTCAACAATTCCAGTTCCAGAAATCTGTTCTTTGGAAATCACACAAATTGAAGGGTGGGGGTGGTGGGGGGAAGGTAGAAAGGATATTCACTGCAGCATTGCTTGGAAACCACCTAAGTACACATCCACAGAGGAAGAGATTGATTAAATTAATTACTGTGGCCATTTAAAAGAATGAGACAGATCTATGTTTGCAGCCCTAGAAAGTTTGGAAGTACATGTACCATGATGTTAACAGTGGGGAGTAAGACTAACACCATACACAAAAATAAACTCAGAATGGATTTGAGACCTAAATGTAAGACCGGACACTATAAAACTCTTAGAGGAAAACGTAGGAAGAACACTCTCTGACATAAATCACAGCAAGATCTTTTTTGATCCACCCCCTAGAGTAATGGAAATAAAAACAAAAATAAACAAATGGGACCCAATGAAACTTAAAAGCTTTTGCACAGCAAAGGAAACCATAAACAAGACGAAAAGACAACCCTCAAAATGGGAGAGAATATGTGCAAGCGAATCAACGGACAAAGGATTAATCTCCAAAATAAATAAACAGCTCATGCAGCTCAATATTAAAAAGACAAACAACACAATCCGAAAATGGGCAGAAGACCTAAATAGACATTTCTCCAAAGAAGACATACAGATGGCCAAGAAACACATGAAAAGCTACTCAACATCACTAATTATTGGAGAAATGCAAATCAAAACTACAATGAGGTATCACCTCACACCAGTTAGCATGGCCATCATCAGAAAATCTACAAACAACCAATGCTGGAGAGGGTGTGGAGAAAAGGGAACCCTCTTGCACTGTTGGTGGGAATGTAAACTGATACAGCCACTATGGAGGTTCCTTAAAAAACTAAAGGAGGTTCCTTTTAAGGTTCCTTAAAAAACTAAAAATGGAATTACCATATGACCCAGCAATCCCACTACTGGGCATATACCCAGAGAAAACCGTAATTCAAAAAGACACATGCACCCGAATGTTCATTGCAGCACTATTTACAATAGCCAGGTCATGGAAGCAACCTAAATGCCCATCGACAGACGAATGGATAAAGAAGTCGTGGTACATATATACAATGGAATATTACTCAGCCATAAAAAGGAACGAAATTGGGTCATCTGTAGAGACATGGATGGATCTAGAGACTCATACAGAGTGAAGTAAGTCAGAGAGAGAAAAAATATAAATATCGTATATTAATGCATATATGTGGAAGCTAGAAAAATGGTGCAGATGAACCGGTTTGCAGGCAGAAATTGAGACACAGATGTAGAGAACAAACGTATGGACGCCAAGGCGGGAAAGCGGTGGTGGGGGTGGTGGTGTGATGAATTGGGAGATTGGGATTGACATGTTTACACTGATGTGTGTAAAATTGATGACTAATAAGAACCTGCTGTATAAAAACATAAATAAAATAAAATTTAAAAATTAAAAAAAAACAAAACAGTGGGGAATAAGAATGCCAAGAGATAAATTTCCTGTTTCATGTATTTATGTCTTATTTGAATTTTTAATAGGGTAATTGTATTAAGATGGCTTATGTTTCTAGTAAATAAATAAAGAATAAAAAAGTGCTGCCACTTAACGTTGGCTTAAAGTTTATTCCCAGTATCTATTTATCATTCATTCAGCAAATATTTATTATTCCGTGCTTGCTAATTGCTGTGAGTAGCATAGAAAAATAGTAAACATAGTAAGTAAATAATGTATGTTGTGCTATGGAGAAAGGAAGGTCTGTAGGGTAAGGTAAGGAAGAGTGAAAATACAGTTTCCAATGTAAATTTAAACAGGATGATCAGAGTAGATCTCGTTGAAAAGGAGTAAGTCATTTGAGCAAGGAACTGAAGAATTGGAAGGAATTGCACCATTTACTGTGGTTCATGTGATTAAACATTTCAAGTTGGAAGTATTCTAACTCCAGGCTTGCAAAACTGCGTGGCGATCCAGTTTTTCTAGCTGTGTTAAATCTCAGTTCTTATAAAGAATCTTAGAACTCTATGTTGAATGTTGAGAGGTTCTCAAACATTACATGCATAAATAAGAATCACGTAACACGCTGATTTCTGTGCCCTGTACCTAAGCAGTTGAATCAGATCTTCATTTGGAAGGCAGCTATGCTAACCCCTGTACCACCAGTGCCTCCAGGTTTTCTGCATTTGGAGCCAGTGGAATGTGCATTTTAAACAAGCACCACAGAAATTTTATGTAAAAAGTCCCAGGTCCACACTTAGGCCTTTGAGATGAGCCTGCTTCACTCCGCCTAGCAACAGACAACTCCCTCGTTATTTTTGAGTGTGTGAGCTCTTGTGTTCAAGTGTATGTCATTAACATGACTTGTTTACTTTTTTAGGTCAAAGGCAATTGTTTGTTTTTTCTCTCTTTAAAGGTATCATCAAATGGTATTCAGTCCACTCCTCTAAATCTTGCAACATATTGGAAATGTAGTGCTGGCACCACAGATCTTAGAGTGGATTATAAGTACAACCCAGAAGCTATGGTGGCACCAAGTGTGCTTTCCAACGTACAGGTGGTGGTACCAGTGGATGGAGGAGTCACAAACATGCAGTCCCTTCCCCCTGCAATATGGTAAATTAAGTCGATTTCTGAATTCCTACTAAGTTTCTGTTGCAATCCCTGAGTCTTAGAACCTAAGCTCTGAAAGTTGTCTTATAAGTTTAGTGTATTTTCCCAAAGAAACCATGCTATAAAAGGTACTGTACATTTTACTAGTCAAGCTATGGTAGCCGCAACCCAAAATAAACAAACTAGTCTTGCTGTCCCCACCCAGACTCTAATGATTCAATACAACTTTACCCTTAGGCAAAGTATGTAACTTCTCTAAACTTTTTTTTTCGTTTTAAAAATAAAGATAATTATTATTTTATAGGATTAAGTATAGCATCTAGCATATCTATAGGAATACCTATCTGGTTAGTCTTTAGTATTAGTTTTTACATCTCTTAACTACCTCTCTTGTTCCCTCCATTAATATTAGTATAGACTCTAACCACTCTTCGTTTATATTAGCTTCACCGTTTAGTAATAAAACTGTGTTTTCCTTGAGTAATGAAGGTACTGGGTCACCTATGCATTGTTTTCCTTTCTCTGATCAGTAGAAATGAAAAGAGTTTACATAATTTGGTAAATATCCATTTATAAAGATAATAGTATTATATTTATATTACTCAAACACATTTTCACCAGGTGATACTATTCAAAGTAAATCTAGCACCATAGTTCTAGTGAAATATTTAAAATGTATTTAGTGAGTGTTCATTTATGTACAAGGTACTATGCTAGACACATTATCTGAAAACATTTGTTCTTACAGGAATGCAGAACAGATGAAAGCCTTTTGGAAACTCTCTGGTATTTCAGAAAAATCAGAAAATAGAGGTAAGTGTGTGCATGTTTTTTTTTTGTTGTTTATAATGTGATGTTAAAATGTTGTTTAAATGGATTTTTTAGGCATGTTTGTGGAAAATTTTCTCCTGGAATTTCATGCCTTCAGTTCTAAAACTGACCACTAGGTGGAAGTTAATACCTTATAATAAGAATGGACCAGTTGAGATTCAGAACACATTTTTTTCCTTCTAGATTGAATATGCTTTCTCTGAGAAAAATAATGTTTTGCTATAGCTTTATAAATATTATGTAAATGCTTATGTTCACATGCTACCATTAAGAGAAGATACCTAATAAAGTAAATTTATAGAAGTCTAGGTAACCTGATAATCGAAACTGAAAACTAATTGATACTAATTAACACACTCTTTAGCTCATTCTTGGGGTCCTCCTGGCCTCCCGGAAATCATGCAGAAGCTTCCAGGCCTTAAAAAGCCCCTCTGTCTTTTCTCTCTCAGGAGAACCTTACCTTGGTCATCTCCCCTTATTAAAACTAACCATCAACAGCCTTTAATTCTGTGATCGTTATTTTAAGGAGAAGCAAGTTAATCGCCTCCTCCCACCATGTCTGCATCTGTGTTCCCAATGCAAAGAAAAAGTCTCTGCCTAGTTAGTTGATCACTCCTAGTATATCCCCTAGCTCAATTTAGAATATAATTCCCAGGACAGTCAAGACTTTAACTTTTTTTTTTTTTTAATTTATTTATTTTTGGCCGCGTTGGGTCTTTGTTGCTGCGCACGGGCTTTCTCTAGTTGTGGCGAGCGGGGGATACTCTTCGTTGCGGTACGCGGACTTCTCATTGCGGTGGCTTCACTTGTTGCGGAGCATGGGCTCTAGGCGCGCAGGCTTCAGTAGTTGCAGCATGCGGGCTCAGTAGTTGTGGCTCGTGGGCTCTAGAGCACAGGCTCAGTAGTTGTGGCGCACGGGCTTAGTTGCTCCACAGCACATGGGATCTCCCCGGACCAGGGCTTGTCCCCTGCATTGGCAGGCGGATTCTTAACCAGTGTGCCACCAGGGAAGCCCGAGTCTTTAACATCTTATTTGCAGTTTCTCTTAATCAAAGGAGAGTTCTCCTGCCCTCTTTTGAATGCCTAATTGATCTCCAGTTACTTTTCCTATTAAGTAGGGTTTTTTGGCGTTTCAAGTTTTGCTCAACTTTTTCCTTTTAAACATTTTAAGCATAATGTGATCAAAATGTAAAACATATCATCAGTAGTTTTTCTTGTAGGTATTTCTGCATAAAAGTCCAGGAACATACCTCGTATTGTCTGTTGATTCAGACCTGCTGTGCTGAACCAGACTTTTACTACTAGAGAACAACACATTGTATGAAATACCCTAGCTAATCTCTAGTTCCTTTGTTCCTGTTTGGTACTTAAAGGTTGCCTATTTTCAGATGGTAAACTGTACTGATTTTTACTCTTAACTGTACGGCTGTGGGAGACAAAACTGAGATTCCTAGTTGAAACTGGAAGTAAACCAGAACTGCTACTTGAATTGAGGGTTTACAACCAGTTAGCAAGGAAGAAAGGGTATATTTTCCCCATATTTAATGAAACAGTATTACTGTAAATATTTACCAAGAAGGGAGTTTGTTCTCTTAAAAATAAGATGCAAATTTTCTAACCAGCTATATTAATAGTTTCCCTCTGCTGTTCAGGTATCAGAGTGTCTATGTGAGGAAATGGAAACATCTTATAAATATGGTTCTGATTTGGTTAGTCAGCCTTTAAAAAAAAGATCTCCAAATTAGAATACTGTAAAACAGAAATCTATTTCTATTTTGCCTTTATGCCCAGAAGAGGGACAGGAAATAATTCTAAAGTTTAAGGATTGCCAAGGTGGCTGCTCTTGGCCTGTGGCGGAACTTTCACAGAATTGAATTTTGCATATCAAGAACTGTAAAAGTTTAAGGAGGGCTTGGGCAAGCGTTAAGAATTATACAGCAGTTCATCTTCCCAATTGATCTGTGCCACCAGGTGCAATAGTATAGGATGGGTCATTGTTATATTTTCTTCCAGATTTCTCTCTGTAGTGTTCAGCTTCTACACGGGGAATCACAGAATGTCACTCCTACTATCCAGCAATTCTCCTTTCCCCAGCCAGAAACCTGGGAATCCTCCTAGGCTCCTCCTCCTTTTCACCCCTTGATTTCAACTCCTAAATATCTTTCAAATTCATTCCTTTCTTTCCTTCCCCTTAGCCTAGTTCAGATCCCCTTTTCCTGTCACCTAGAGTCCTAGACTATTTTATTGACCTTAGGTGGTTTCCCTACCTTGCATCTTGTACCTTTCTGCCCTTCTACGATACTTATCTGAAATGTTTTGTCTTGCATATCTTTGGTGGCTCCTTACGGTTATTTCTTATGGTGGTTTGTAAAGATATTTAGAGCTTGTTCCTTGCTGCCAGTCTAGTCTCATCTTCTGCCACCCTCTTCCACCTGTACCCTCTTCTCCAGCTCTTCTGGTGTAGATGTAGTTCCCTTAAATGCGTCATGCTCTGTCAGGTCTCCCATCTCTGTACCTGTAGTTACCTTTGCCTGACATACAGGCCCATCATCCCCACACCATTTTATGTGCCCATAGCCTTTTTTTTTTTTTTTTAACAGCATTTATAATATTCGTAATTATTTACTATTTCTGCCTGAGTCATGTTGAATAAATGGTTATATTGAAAAGAAAGCCCCTCAGACATAATTGGCATGATGTTAGACCAGTTAAATTTTAAAACGAAGGGTGTTAGCATACTGTATTTGTTTTTCTCTTTCTGACTTCACTCTGTATGACAGACTCTGGGTCCATCCACCTCACTACAAGTAACTCAATTTCGTTTCTTTTTATGGCTGAGTAATATTCCATTGTATGTATGTGCCACATCTTCTTTATCCATTTATACACTACCAAATGTAAAATAGATAGCTAGTGGGAAGCAGCTGCATAGCACAGGGAGATTAGCTCCGTGCTTTGTGACCACCTAGAGGGGTGGGATAGGGAGGGTGGGAGGGAGACGCAAGAGGGAGGGGATATGGGGATATATGTATATGTATAGCTGATTCACTTTGTTGTAAAGCAGAAACTAACACACCATTGTAAAGCAATTATACTCCAATAAAGATGTTAAAAAATATATATATATATATATATATGGGGGGGGGGGGAAAGAAGGGTGAATACAGAATAGTAATGTTGATACAGCTCTTCCCAATCTTAGCTGTCTTAGCTTCTTTACCTCTCCTGCCCATGATATGGTACTCAGCAGTCCTTTCCTTTTGACTTTATTCCCACTCATCCCTTCTAGGGCTTTCTTCTGAGCTGCCCTCAGACTTATCTTTTGACTCATTTCAACATGCATGTAGCATAGGAATCTCAATAGTAAATACCTCTGAAGATTATTATTAAGTCAAAGAGAAGCATGGATGAAGATTACTTAACGAAAATTCAGATTCACTGAATAAAGTCTGACTTGGAAACAGGACATTGATTTTGTTTGCTGTACACATTTCACGAATTTGGCACAGGACAAACACAGTTCAGCTTACTTGCTCATTTGCCTTTTTTGGTGTGAAATATATTATCCTGTGTAAGTTCTTTGTTCTTTTCCTTGTAGGTTCTGGGTCCCTCAGAGCAAAATTTGATCTTTCAGAAGGACCCAGTAAACCCACAACACTTGCAGTGCAATTCCTCAGCGAGGGAAGTACCCTCTCAGGAGTAGATATTGAACTTGTAGGCACTGGCTATAGGCTTTCCTTAGTAAAGAAGCGGTTTGCCACTGGTAAGTTGGGAGATTTCAAGCTTTATAATGTACATGGGAAACATTTGTATTCTAACATTTACTAAACGACTGTCAAGTAGTTTATAGTCTAAAGGCATGGAAATTTTTTCTTTGACCTTTGGTACCAAGGTGCCAGATAGAGACACACCTGGGAGAGAGAGTACTCATGGTCAGTATAGCTGAACACCTGTGATCTGATTCTAATGTATTGTAAACAGCAGATGGGAACTGGGGTTTGTATCTGTAACCACAGTGAAAATATTCTCCTTCGAGTTCATTTGAAATTATAATTGCAAAGGTCTGCTTGGTGTTTTTCAGGACGATACTTGGCAGATTGTTGATGGACCTGGGAAAGTGGTTGGCTCAAGGGAGTAGTACAAACCTGCCATTCTGCATTATCTGTTCTTTCCAAACACTATTCTAACTTGTATTATGTCTTTAAGAGCTGACTACAAACATTAAATTGCACTTTTGAAGTGAGTCATCGAAAGAAATAGCACTGAAATGATTTTCAACGCTGTAAATGATCAACTGCAATATTCAGGAAACACATTTATTCAGATTCTCAGTAAAATGAAGTTTTTATAGGCTGAAATTTTAAATTATCTTCAGTGTCTGTGGTTATAGTGTAATATCAGGCCTGAAATTTCAGGAGAGCAAGCACAAAATAATTTAGCTTTCCATAAGTTGTTAGAGTCAGAGATAATTTTGAAATTTTATAAGTTTTGATATTGAATGGATACAGACAGAATGTGAATTCTAAGTTTTGGATAATGTTCATTTATAACACTCAATCAAATTGAGTTTTGTGCCATAAAGTAATCAGACCAGAGTCCAAGGTGTTTGCAAAATCTATAATTTGATTCTCATATAAACATATTAATAAAGTGTAAATGGTGTTTTATATGATTTTTTTTTAATCCTCAAGTGCAATGTGTTTTAAAATAAGCTTGCAAAAGACAGCAGAGAAATTTACTTCTGCAGTTAACTTTATAGAAGTTGTGATTGTTTTGATGAATTAATGCTGTAGATTTAATTTATTTTTATATGGATTGCATAATGTGTGCCTTGTAAAACAACAACAAAACCCAGAAATGTGCCTATCTAGTTTGTGTTCATTAATGTGCCTCACTTTTTCCTAACAGTCTGGATCTTCTATTCAGAATCTTAGAGTAGTCAAGGATTTTTACAAGATAATTGCAATTTTCATAAATACCTTTGGCCGCAATTGGGAAGGGAGTTCAGAATAACTAAAGGACAATTTATACTTAAGAACCCTGGCTCGCTTCTTTAGTGATACACTGTAGCCAGTAGAGAAATAACTAATGGCATATGTTTACAGGGGAAGAAATTACCTTCAGATATTCCACCTTAACCTCATCAGAAAGTTCTGCAAAACTGTAATGATAAATTGGTAACTGGTATTTTAACTCTCAATTTAACATTTCCCTTCACTCTATTATTGGAAATCTGTACATTTATTTCCTGAATGTGTTGTGAGCATGAATTTTGTAGTAGTTTGTGAGGAACACACTTTAGAAAAGATTAGTTTTGGCATTTTCAACAATTGGAAAAATTACCAATTTGTATGTTCTTGTTCTTACTTAATTGCCACCTGCTAAAAACAGGGAAATTATTTGAGATGATGGATTGGGTTAAGCATTTCTTAATATTACTAATATTAAATAGTAAATATCCTAACTTTATAGCAAATCCTGATTAATTGAAGGAATTAAACATTTTGGACACAGTTTCATAATTTACAAATGGGAAATTTATTTGTAAGTACCAGTGTCCTGCATTTTGCATAGAAGTAATAAAATGTGTTATATATGATAATTTATATAAAACCACTAATTGTTCTGTTAAGCTTTCCAGAAAATAAAACCCCTCCTACTAGACATTTATATAACATCTTGCTATATTAAATACAGCAGAAAATCTACTCATTAGTAATATATATAACACAATATGTGCTTAATATATCCATGTTAGCCCAATTCTAAATTTAGATTTGACTAAAGCAACACATAAGAGAATTCGCTAAAATTTTCATCTTTACCAAATAGTGGACAAAATTAGAATTTCTAACTTATATTGTACTCTATTAAATGCCAATTACAGTCCCTTACTGGAATCTTAACTGTAATTGCTTTGCAGTCAAACTGCTTTTATTGGGCAGTTAATATTTTATTGTTGGAATTCAGACACCATTATACTCACCATGTCTGTTTTTAATCAAGTATTACCTTACAATGTACAAACTAGTGAAATGGTTAAACTTCTGCACTTTCCTAATTACCACAGTCTTCATACCAAGTGCTGATACATAAATTTGTATTGGGTGCAGGTTACAATTTTGAAGCCATATGAGTTTATATTGATTTTTTTCATTTAAAAATCCACTAATGGTGTAAAAAAGACCAATAGATTTTCAATCGGAAATGTATTTAGCAAGCTGGTTCTTGCTTATGTATAGTGATAAACTTTGTAGCTGCCTCTTTAACCAAGAACTTGTAAACACAGAACTCTAACAAATGTGAGTTTTTAAGAATTGTTATTTACTACTTTGAGTTGTAATTAGAACAATGCAAATCTTACAAAATTTTGTAAATATTTTTGATTTTTTCATAAAAATGTAAATTTTACATAAAAGTTGTGCTCTTAATAAACATGTAATATATAATTTATCAGTTGGTTTGTGTGTTTTTGTACTCTTGTTTATAGTAATAATAGCTACATCATAGACTTTAGGACAAGGCAAGCTAGGTAAGCAATGGATAATTGGTGTTGAACTTTGTATCACCATTTAGACAGGCATATAGATTGGTCTGTTATTTAGTTTTAACTGATCGTATAGGAAAACTTCATTTGGACTATAGCCCAGAAGTATAGAAATTGTTTAATAGGAATTATTTTTATTTGTTTCTAAATATACTTAAATTGATGTTAAACTTTAGCAAAGACTTTCCTCCTGACAAGCTGCTTAGGAACACAGCGTTACACGGTTTTAAAACCATACTCTTTCAAGGAGGTAATCAGGAACATCAAGCCTCTCAAAAACCAGTGGATTTAGAAAGGAGCAACAAAAAGGAATTGGAAAAAAGATTTCATCCTAAATATTGAAAATTTTGCTAAATCTGTGTCATGAAAAGGAGCAGTTTAGTTAATCTAGGTCAGGTTGGGGAACCTACGTACCAAACAGGTAGCACTCTTACCACTCATACCATAGGCTCATCTTTTTTCTTCATTATTCTCTGTTTCCACTTCCCCTGCTCCCACCTGTTCAGAGTGAATGATGCTAGCTGCTGTGATAAATAAGATCCCGGGAACTTAACACTGTAAACTAGTATGTCGCTCATGTCACGGTTCTAAGGAGGTTGGAGGAGGAGCTCTGCTCCATACAGTAATTCAAGGACACAGGCTCCCTCCATTTTTGTGACTCTGCTCAAAATCCTCTCCATTTGGCTGGTGGATGGGGAAGGAAGGAAACTGGGAGTTTATGGGCCAGGCGCAGAGCTGGTCATGACCTGTGTTCACATTCCTCTAGCCAGAACTTGATCTGTGCTTCCAACTAACTAACTGCAAGGAAAGATGGGAAATAACACAGTGTGGTTGTGTGCCTAGGAGGAAAAGAAAGCATATTTTGACAAACACAGTAATCCTCTGGCACGCATCCTGCCCTTTCTCCATTCGGTCATCTTTCGTTATTCCTTCTCCTAAATGTGCGTTTAATGGTGTCTGTGGCTTTCAGTACTAAAGGTTCATTCCATCATCTCTTGCTATATGTACGTATTTTACCCCTATTTTAAAATATATCTGATTATTTCCGTATTTCCTCTAATCATGATATTTATGATTATTTGTGATAACTCAGAAACCACTGCTTATCTTTAGCAGGCAGTGTTTCATCTGTCAGTAATTTTTTA
Organism: Eschrichtius robustus; assembly: GCF_028021215.1. Lineage (NCBI taxonomy): Eukaryota > Metazoa > Chordata > Mammalia > Artiodactyla > Eschrichtiidae > Eschrichtius > Eschrichtius robustus. The sequence continues at coordinate 56,936,359 of NC_090825.1, forward strand.
ACTGCAGGTGACAGAAAACAAAACTAAGAATGGTTTAAACGGATAAAGACAAGTTTTTTTCCACATCACGAAGTCTGCAAGTTTATCTGTTGCTGGTATTGGACAGAACAAGTGATTCTTTTGGCTTTTTCCTTATGGTTGCAATATGGCTGCCACAGCTTCCAACTACATATTTACATCCAGAGCTGGGAGGGGGGCAGTTCCAGGTGTATCTGTCCTTTTTGTCAGGAGATTTAAAGCTCTTCCAGCACATTTCTGCTTACTTCCTATTGGCCAGGATTGTGTAAGAGGCAGAGAAAGCAAGTAGCCTTTATTTTTAAGTGAGTAAAGGCGAGGGGGCTGGGAATGGCCGAAGGTGAACTGGCCAGCAGGTCAGCCACCAGATTTCTGACTAGTACAGGCGTATTTCCTTATAGCATATTTCCAATTAAATCTCTGCACTTAGCCCAATCAATTTATTTGACAGTTTTAACCCAGCAATGAGCAGGGTGAACTTGAGAAAGTATTCTAAGTCTTCTCTATCTTTAGAAGAGTGAATCAGTGTAACTTTCCTAGAGAGCAGTTTGAATTCAAAACCTTTAAAAACCTTATTTATCATTTAAACTAGTAATTCATCACTGTTGGGAATTTGTCATAAGAAAATAGTGAGACAAGAAAGCAAAGATGTGTTTATTATATGAAAAAATTGGAAGGATTAAATGAGCTGATAGCTCCCATATAGTGATATACTATGTAGGTATTTAAAATAATCATGAATAAACAACAAGGTCCTACTGTACAGCACAGGGAATACCTGTAATAAACCATAATGTTAAAGAATATGAAAAAGTATGTGTATATATGTATAACTGAATCACTTTGCTGTACATGAGAAACTAACACAACATTGTAAGTCAACTTCAATTAATTAACTAAAATAATCATGAAGGTTTATAGTCATTGATACGGAATATTGCCATGACATTGTTAGATGGTAAAAGGTAATTCTTTTTTGTTTTAAAGTGCATACACCTAAAGCAAAAACCTTTGTAAAAAATATGCACCAAGTTGTAATTTCTGGGTGATGGGATTTTTACTTTCCACAGGATGTTTAATGTCCAAATTTCACTTTATTTTTTATAATGGGTAGGTTATTACATTTACAATAAAAACTTTCTATTTTGAAAAATAGTTTTAGAAATAGAGTGCAAGATGAACTTTATGTTGATGTAAATAATGTACAAGGATCTCTTTACATGAGGGTCTTCCCATTTTGATCACTGCCTTAGCCTTCCACTTGGTTCTACTAATATAACTACTTTGTTTTCTATTGCTTATTAATGTATGGAAGTAGATTTCTGCTCTACTTTTTTCCTTTTTTTTTTTTTTTTTTTTTTGGTCTCAAAGCTCAATGCCCTGATTTCTTTTGCCCAAGTGAATACAGTATCAATTCTTTTTTCTGCCCAAATTAATCTCTTTTAAAAAGTATGATCCAGAAAAGGGACAGAGGAAATGTGTACATATGATGTGGTTGAGGCTGTCTTCAGGGTAGCTTTTGGCAAAATTAAGAGCCTTTTAAATTTCAGAAACTTGGATGTTACCGCCTCAATATCATCCCAATAAATAAGGTGGCATATAAGCTCTAGTATTTTCTATCCTAATTCTAGCAATTATCTCAGTAGTTCATATATCAAAGCATAGTATTCTGACCCCTCAGCCAATGCTTCTTCTGACTACTAGTAGCAGACCTACTAACATTAGCATGAGTTGGAGGACAACCATTTAAACACCCATTTATCATTGGTCAACTAGCATCAATCTTTTACTTTCTTATTCTTTACTTACACTACTCACAACCTTAACTGGAAATAATCTTCTAAAATGAAGACTGTTTGTAGTTTATCACTCTGGTCTTATAAACCAGAAAAGGAGAAAAACCTCCCTACAACATCAAGGAAGAAGCTCCAACTCCGCCATCAGAAATTCTACCTAAACTATTCCCTGAAAGTTGTACATAAACAGTAAGATATTATTTTTACATGCTATGTCAGTATTAAAAACAAATTCTAGAGGATCCCATTGCTGTGTACTTTGTATATTAAATGACCTGCCCCATTACAATGTATTAGTACATACATACTTGATTGTATGATACATTGTATATATAATCATACACTGTTTACTCCATGTGTATGAGTACAAACTATGAATATTATATGATTACGTAGAACAAAATATTGTACACATTCCATTAAGTCACATCAACTCTAATCACCATACTTATCACTGCCAAAGACTTCCCTTAATCCCAAGCTTTGAGAAATAGGCAGCTCATCCCACAAACATGCCCCTTTTCTTGCTCTGGGCCCATAACATGGGGGTTTCTAGAACTGAACTGTATGTGGCATCTGGTTCTTGCTTCAGGACCATCTCACCTAAAATCTCTCAAGCTTTCCTCTTAAATAAAAGACATCCTGATGGACTAATGACTAATCAGCCCATGTGCACACATAACTGTGGTGTCATACATTTGATATTTTTTAATTTGGGGGCATGCTGTGACCCAGCTATGGCCATCTGAGGCCTTAACACAGTCAGTCAACATCTAGCTGAGCCTATACTGAATATTATTTTACAGCATCAACAACCATAAGGTATTAGTGCTTAAAATACATAAGAAAATTGATAAACACGTGTACATTCACATGTCCAAATAAAAATTAGCAAACTCCCCTTAGCCCCTGTAGACCTCAAAGTGTATATATTTAAGACCAATCTTGACATTTCCAAAACAAGATTAAAATATAACAGTACACAAAAGCCTACTTTCCCTCATTCTATAAGAAATATCTAAATCACAAATTAAGATATATTTTAGCCAAGATTTTTAACAAAATGAAAATTTCCAACACCAAAAATTCTGACTTTAAACCTATGGACTAGAAAAACTTACTCCCTCTCCAGTAGTTTAAAATACTTCTACTAAACGCTAGCATGCTACTTAAAATTCACAAAATTTTGATGGACAGGGATCCCCTTATATCTAGCTTGTTACTATAACTTAATTAATAAAGCAAGGCACTAAAAATGCCTAGATGAGTTTACTAAGTCCATAAACACATGGGTTTGGTCCCAGTCTTTCTATTAATTCTTAATAAAATTACACATGCAAGTATTCCACATCCTAGTGAGAAAGCCCTCTGGATCACCAGTGATTAAAAGGAGCAGGCATCAGGCACATTAACAAGTAGCTCATGACGCCTAGATTAACCACACCCTGCAGAAAACAGCAGTGATAAAAATTAAGCCAGAAACAAAAGTTTGACTAATTTATACTAACTCACTAGAGTTGGGAAATTTCATGCCAGCCACCAAGGTCATATGATTAACTCAAATTAATAAAATTTTCAGTATAAAGTATGTTAAAGATATTCTTATAATAAAGTTAAATTTTAATTAGGCTGTAAAAAGCTGCAGCTAAAATAAACTACAAAAATGACTTTAATATTCCTGATTACACGATAGCTAAGACTCATACTGGGATCCAATACTCCATTATGCTTAGCCCTAAACCCAAACAATTAGAACAAAATTATATGCCAGAGTACTACTTGCAATAGCGTAAAACTCAAAGGACTTGGTGGTGTTTTTTTATCCCTCTAGAGGAGCCTTTTCTATAATCTATCGATATAAATCCTGATAAACCTCACCATTCCTTGCTAATACAGACTATCGCCATCTTCAGCAAACCCTAAAAAGGAGGCATAGTAAGCACAAACAACATAAAACTATTAGTTCAAGGTGTAGGCAGCCTATGGGGTAGAAAGAAATGGGCTACATTTTCTACTTTAAGAACGTTAAATTTTACACAAAAGTATTTATAAAATTAAAAACTAAAGGAGGATTTAGCAGTAAGTTTAAAAATAGGCTTAACTGAGTTAGGCCATGAAGCATGCACACATAGATGGTCACGCTCCTCAAATACCGAAACCTATGTATACAACTTATTTATAACTATTTAACATCTAAGAGGAGACAGGTCAGTCAGAGGTAAGCATACTGGAAAGTGCTTGGACAGATCTAAGTGTAGCTTAAAATCATGTAGTTTACACCCACTAGATTTTCATCTTAAATGACCACTTTGAACCAAAACTAGCCCAAACTAATCAAGCTCAATTATAGTATATAAATTAAACATTTATTTACAAACAAAAGTATAGGTGATAGAGACTTTAACTAGTGCTATAGACAGAGTACCATAAGGGAATGGTGAAAGAAGTATTTAAATTATTAAATAGCAAAGTTTACGCCTTTTACTTTTTGCATAATGATTTAACTAGAACAATTTAAGGAAAAGAAGTCAAATGCCCCAAAGTAAGATGAAACCTATGAACAGTTTTTAAAGAACAAACTCATCTATGTAGCAGAATTATGAGATTTGTAGACAGGGGTGAACAGCCTAATGAGCCTGGTGATAGTTGGTTATCCAGTACAGAATGTTGGTTCAACTTTAAGTTTACCTAAGAAACAATTCTAACATAAATTTAAGTATTAATCTAAATAGGTAAGGCCCTTTACATACAGGATACAGACTTCCTTAGAAGGAAGTTATATTAATAATATTGTTATCAATATTATTAATATCATAGTTATTGTCATATTAATATCATAGTTGGCCTAAAAGCAGCCACCAAATAAGAAAGCATTCAAGTCCAACAGTTTACTTATCTTAATTCCACTAATAAAAACGAACTCCTAACATAATACTGGATCAATCTATCAACAGAAGCAATACTGTTAATATGAATAACAAGAATTATTTCTCCTCACATAAGATTGTATCAGAATGGATAATCACTGATAGTTAAATATAAATTTAACCTAATAATTATTTATTAAATCAGTTGTTAACCCAACACAGGTATGTGCTTAAGGAAACATTTTAAAAAGTAAAAAGAGGGCTTCCCTGGTGGCACAGTGGTTGAGAATCTGCCTGCTAATGCAGGGGACACGGGTTCGAGCCCTGGTCTGGGAAGATCCCACATGCCGCGGAGCAACTGGGCCCGTGAGCCACAACTACTGAGCCTGCGCGTCTGGAGCCTGTGCTCTGCAACAAGAGAGGCCGCGATGGTGAGAGGCCCGCGCACCGCGATGAAGGGTGGCCCCCGCTCGCCGCAACTAGAGAAAGCCCTCGCACAGAAACGAAGACCCAACACAGCCAAAAATTAAAAAAATAAAATTAAAAGTAATCAAAAAGAGAGAGTTAATAAAAAAGGATAATTTGAGTTCATTAAAAAAAAAAAAAAAAGTAAAAGGAACTCGCAAACACAAACCTTGCCTGTTTACCAAAACTATCACCTCTAGCATTTCTAGTATTAGAGGCACTGACTGCTCTGTGACAAATGTTTAATAGCCACTATGGTATCCAGACCACGCAAAGGTAACTTAATCATTTGTTCTTTAAATATGGACTTGAATGAATGGCCACACGAGGGTTTTACTGTCTTACTTTTTTTTTCTTTTTTATTGAAGTATAGTTGATTCACGATATTGTGCCAATCTTTGCTGTAGAACAAAGGGACTCAGTTTTTCACATATATACATTTTTAAAAATATTCTTTTCCATTATGGTTTATCCCAGGAGATTGGAGATATTTCCCTGTGCTATACAGTAGGACCTTGTTGTTTATCCATTCAAACGGAAATGAAAAGAAAGCGGGAGTTGCAATGTATTTTACTTTTTAATTAGAGAAATTGACTTTCCTGTGAAGAAGGTGATGACAGAATAAGACGATAAGACGCTATGGAGCTCTAATTTAGTCCAACGCCCCCTCCCCAAAAATTAATGAAATCAAGGGATAACAAAACTTTAAATGGACTAAAATTTTGGTTGGGGTGACCTCGGAGAGTAAAACAAGTGATTAAAACCTAGACCAACTAATCAAAATATTTTATCATCTATTGATCCAAAAGCTTCATTAATGGAACGAGTTACCCTAGGGATAACAGCATAATCCTATTCTGGAGTTCATATCAACAGTAGGGTTTACAACCTCATTAAATCAGGACATCCCAATGGTGTAACCACTATTAATGGGTCATTTGTTCAATGATTAAAGTCCTACGTGATCTGAGTTCAGACCGAAGTAACCCAGATCAATTGCTATATATTTCATATTTCTCCCAGTATGAAAGGACAAGAGAAATCAGGCCTACTTTACAAAACTAATGGATGACATAATCTTAATCTTAATTAATTTACACCAGCCCTGCCCAAGAACAGGGTTTGTTAGGTGGCAGAGCCTGGTAATTGCATAAAACTTAAACCTTTATAACCAGAGATTTAACTTCTCTCCTTAACAATTTGGTTATAATCAACATTCTTTTATTAATCATCCCCATTCTACTTGCTACAGCATTCCTTATCCTAATCCAGTGAAAAGTACTGGGCTATATACAACTCTATGAAGGACCAAACATTGTTGGATGTGATGGCCTGCTCCAACCCATTGCCAATGCTGGCCAGCTATTCATTAAAGAACCATTAACATCATCAATATCTATATTATTGCATCAGTCCTAGCCTCTACATTGGCCCTAACAATATGAATTCCTTTACCCACACCATATCCATCAATCAATAGAAACCTAGGCATACTATTTATATTAGCTGTATTATAGTCTCTCGTCAGGTTGAACCTCAAATTCAAACTATGCAGTAATTGGGACCCTATGAGCAATAGTGCAAACAATTTCATATGAAGTAACACTAGCAATCATTCTATCATCAGTTATATTAATTAATGGATCATTTACCCTCTCAACGTTAATCACTACTCAGGAATACTTATGTCTAATTTTTCCATCTTGGCCACTGACCATGATATGATTTCTCTCAATCCTAGCAGAAACCAACCAAGCTCCATTCGACCTAACAGAAAGAGAATCAGAACTTGTCTCTGGCTTCAATGTTGAGTATGCAGCAGGCCCATTTGCCCTATTCTTCCTAGCAGAATATGCCAACAGTATTATATTAAATATTTTTTACAACAATTCTGTTCCTATGTACCAGAACTATACTCAATTTTATTATCAAAATCATCTTCCTGTCCTTTTTTCCCTATGAATACAAGCATCCTATCCACGATTCCAATAGGACCAACTTATACATCTTCTATGAAAAACTTCCTACTACTAACACTAGCTGTTTGAATATGAAATATATCATTACTGATCATTATATCAAGCATCGCACTGAACATAATATGTCTGAGAAAACAGTTACTTTGATGGAGTAAATTATAGAGGTTTAAATCCTCTTATTTCTAGTATTAAGGAATTGCACCTACTCTTAAGAATTCAAAAATTTCCATGCTACCATATTACACCATATTCTATAGTAAGGTCAGTTAAGTAAGCTATCAGGCCCATACCCTGAAAATGTTGGTTTATATCCTTCCCATACTAATAAATCCCCTATTTTTATTATCATTTCACTATCATTTCAGGAACTACAGTTGTTATGACAAGCTCACATGGATTAATAATCTGAATTGGCTTTGAAATCAACATATTAGCTATTATTCTAGTTTTAATTAAAAAATTCAACCCACGAGTCAAAGAAGCATCCACTAAATATTTTTTGACACAAGCCATCACATCTATACTTGTTAATCTAATATATTCTGGCCAATGAACAATTATAAAAGTGTTTAATCCAACAGCATCCTTTATCACAACAGCCCTTGTCATAAAACTTGGACTTTTCCCCATTCCACTTTTGAATGCCCGAAGCTCCACTAATATCTGTCCTAATTTTATTAACATTACAGAAACTTGTACCACTATCAATTTTATATTGAGTTTCATCATCCATTAATCTAAACATGTTACTAATTAGAGCTATATTTTTTTTAATCAATCATAGTAGGAGGATGAAGAAGTCTTAACCAAACCCCACTACAAAAAATCAGCCTACTCATCAATTGGTTACATAGGTTGAATAACAGCTGTTATAGTTTATAACCAACTATAATAATCCTATACTTATATAATAAGAACACTCATTACATTATTTATATATAATTCATCCACCACAATGCTATCCCTCTCCTAATTTATTAAACACCCTTAATTGCTATAATTATTCTCACTATTACATTATCATTAGGAGGCCTCCCACCACTTTCAGGGTTTTTACCTAAATGAATGATTACTCAAGAAATAACAAAAAATAATATTTTACCAACATTAACAGCTGTCATAGCACTACTCAATCTATATATGATTAATCTGCTCTACATCACTAACCACAACCCCGTCAATAAATAACATGAAATAAAATGACAATATGAAAAATGAAATGAATAACACTTTTACCACCACTAATCATAATATCAACAGTGTTTCTTCCCTTATCATCAGTATTATCAGTACTGGATTAGGAATTTAGGTTAGCACAGACCAAGAGACTTCAAAGTCCTAAGCAAGTATTATTTACTGAATTCCTGAAAATAAGGATTGCAAGACTTTATCTTACATCAACTGGATGCAAATCACACTCTTTTATTAAACTAAATTCTTACCAGATTTGATGGGCTTTCATCCCACAGAATTTTATTTAACAGCTAAATACTCTAGTCAGTTGGTTTCAATCTACTCTCTCCATTCAGGGGAGAAATAGGGGAGAAGCCAGGCAGAATTAAAGCTGCTTCTTTGAATTTGCAATTCAATATGTCATTCGCCACAGGGCTTGGCAAAAAGAGGCCTCAACCTGTCTTTAGATTTACAGTCTAATGCTTGCTCAGCCATTTCACTATGTTCATAAACTGCTGGTTATTCTCAACAAACCATAAAGTTAGAGTCACTGAGCATCTGTTTTTTGGTGCCTGTGCCAGAATAGAAGTACTGTCTTAAGCCTTTTAATCGTGCCAAACCAGGCCTGGAGCTTTACTAGGAGATGATCAAATCTACAATGTAGCTGTACCACCCATGCATTTGTAATAATTTCATAGTTATACCTAATTTCATAGTTATACCTACTATAATTGGAGGATTCAGAAACTGACTAGTTCCACTAATAACTGGAGCACCTGATATAGCATTTCTCCCAATAAATAAGTTTTTTACTTCTTCCACCACCATTTTTAGAACAGGCTAACAGGCTGAACAGTATATCTATGTTTAGCTGGCAATCTAGCCTACATGGGAGCTTCTGTTGACCTAACCATTTTTTCCCCTACATTTACCAGTTGTATACTTAATCCTAGGTGCTATTAATTTTATTACCACAATTATTAGTATAAAAACTCCAGCTATATCTCATTACCAAACACCACTGTTTGTTTGATCCATCCTACTTCTGGCCATACTATTACTCTTGTCACTCCCAGTTCTAGCAGCCAGAATCACTTTATTGTTAATAACCACAATCTATTAATCTTTCTTTGATCCTGAAGGTGGAGGTGATCCAATTTTATATCAACATTTATTCTGATTTCTTTGGCCACCCAGATTTTTACATCCTTCTTTTACCTGGCTTCAGGATAATATCATATACCATCAAATATTATTTGGGAAAAAAAAGAACCTTTGGGGTATATAGGAATAGTCTGAGCCATAATGTCTTCCCAGGCTTTCTCATATGAGCTCAACACATGTTCAGAGTAGGAATAGATGTTGATATGAGCATGTATTACATCAGCTACTCTAATTACTGCCATCCCCATAGGAGTAAAAGTATTTAGTTGATTAGCAACTAATGGAGGTGATAATAAAATGATCACCAGCCATATTATGAGCCTTAGGTTTTATTTTCTTATTTACAATAGGTTTAACGGAAATTGTCCTAGCTAATTCATCCTTAGACAGTGTTTTTCATGATACATGCTATGCAGCAGGACACTTTCACTACATCTTATCAATAGAAGCAGTATTCACCATTATAAGAGGCTTTGTCCACTGATTTTCGTTATTTTTAGGCTATAGACTCAACTCAACCTGAGCAAAGCTTCATTTTACAATTAAATTTGTAAGCATTAATATAAATCTCTTTCCACAACATTTTCTTGGCCTTTCAGGACTACCACGATGTTACTCTGAATATACAGATGCATACACAACATGAAATACCATCTCATCCATAGGTTCATTTCATTAACAGCAGTAATACCAGTAATTTTTATAATACGACAAGCTTTCACATCTAAACAAGTATCAGTAGTGGAGTTAACAACTTCCAATCTTAAATGATTGCATGGATATTTCCCCCACCATATCATACATTTGAAGAACCTACTTACATAAACTTAAGAAAGGAAGGAATCGAAACTTCTCCAACTGGTTTCAAGCCAACTTCATAACCATTGTGTCTTTCTCAATAAGTGAGATATTAGTAAAAATTACATAACTTTGTCAAATTAAATTATGGGTTCAAACCTTTTACATCTCTATGCCATATCCATTCCAACTAAGCTTGCAAGATGAAACATTGTCTGTTATAGAAGAACTTTTACATTTTCATGATTATACACTTATAATTGCTTTCCCAGTTAGTTCTTTGGTTATTTACATCATTTCATCACTACTAACAACTAAACTAACTCACACAAGTACAATAGATGCACGAGAGGTAGAAACAGTTTGAACTATTCTAGCTGCTATTATTCTAATTTTAAGTGCTCTACCATCGTTACAAATTCTTTATATAATCGTTGAAATTAATAATCCTTTCCTAACTGAAAAAACTTTAGGTGACCAATGATAATGAAGCTGCGAATACACAAAATATGAAGTTCTAAATTTTGATTCCTATATAATTCCTACAACGGATCTAAAACCAGGAGAACTACAACTACTACAAATATATAATGGAGCAGAAATAACAGTCCAAATACTAATTTCACCCGAGATAACAGAAATAACAGTCCAAATACTAATTTCACCCGAAAACATCCTACACTCATGAGCTATTTCCTCCGTAGGCCTCAAGACAGATGCTATTGCAGGGCACCTTAAACAACCCTAATTCTACATGACCAGGCTCATACTGTGGACAACATTCAGAAATTTGGGGGTTATGTCATAACCTCATGCCTATTGACCTCGAATTAATCCCACTAAAATATTTCAAAAATGATCGACATCAAATTATAAAATCATTAAGAAGCTAAATAGCATAAACCTTTTAAGTTAAAGACTGAGAATTTTAACCTTCCCTTAAGGATATTCCACAACTAGATACATTAACATGATTCATCACTATTATAATTATAGTACTATTTATTATATTTCAGTTAAAACTTTCAAAACATTCTTATTTTTCAACTCAGAATTGAAAACAAAACATCAAAACATTACACCCCTTGAGAAACAAAATGAACAAAGATTTATTCACCTCTTTCACTACCCAAACAATAACAGGATTACCTATTGTTATTCCAATAGTTTCCCAAGTGTTTTATTTCCCATACCTCACCAACTAATTAATAACCGCATAATTTCTATCCAACAATGACGAATTCAACTTACATCAAAACAAATAATGGCCATCTGAAGCAGCACAACTTTCGCCATTGAGGCAGCTCTGCCACTGGGAAAAAAGCGCCAGGACCCTTCCAAATGAGGGTTCTTGTAAGCGCAGGGCTCCTCTAAGTGGGCAGGGCCTGGGATTCACTACATGATAAGCATGAGTTTGGTGGGTCACTCTGCATTATCATGCAAGTAAAGGTGATCCCTAATACATCACTTATCAATATTTTATTTATTGGCTCAAAAAATCTACTAAGCCTTCTACCACATTCATTTATTTACACCTGCTACACAGCTCTCAATAAATCTAGGAATCGCCATTCCCTTATGAGCAGGAACAGTAATTACTGGCTTCCGCCACAAAACAGAAGCATCTTTATAGCCCATTTCCTGCCCCAAGGGACAACCATCCCACTCAGTCCTGTATTAGTAACTATCTAAACCATTAGGCTGTTTATTCAACCAACAGCCTTAGCTGTGTACCTAACAGCCAGCACTACTGCTGGCCACCTATTAATTCATTTAATTGGAGGAGCAAGACGTAATGAGTGTTAGCCCTACTACGGCTTTTATCACATTTATTATTTTGATCTTGTTTACTTTTCTTGAATTCTCAATAGCTTTGATTCAAGTTTATGTATTTAACTACTAGGAAGCCTTTACTTGCATGATAATACTTAATGACCCACCAAACTCATGCATATCGTATAGTAAACTCCAGTCCCTGCAATTTCCAGGAGCCCCGCACTTAAAGGAACCCTCAGTTGGAAGAGTCCTGGAGCTTTTTCCCCAGTACAGAGCTGCCTTGATGGCAAAAGTTGAGTTGTTTCCTGCCACCACCCCCTTTCAAAGGACTTGACCCCATTCCCAGAGCCCCCTTTTCCTGAGGGACCCGTCAAGTCACCTCTTTCCCTCAGGACTTTGTCCTCCCTGGGCAAGGTTTCCCTCACTCTTTCTTACTCACCTCTAGCTGCCTCTTCAGTTCGTCTTCCCACTTCTCCTGGCTGGTCCTGAAATCTGTCTTCATCAACATGGAGACCTCGGGACTGTTTCTCTTTTGTTCTTTGTCATGAAAACAGCTGTGTGATCTTAGGGAAGCATTGCTTTCCCTGGGTCCCAGTTTCCTTGTGTGTAGGAAGAAAGGGCAGGTCAGATAGGATCAAGCTGTGTTCCAAAGGAGTCCAGCCCAAGATCTATTTTACACATTGGGCCTTCCTGGTAGTCCATACTCAAGATTGAGCTTGAGTAAAGGGTTTGGGGCTGAAAAAAGACTTTCCACTCCTGAGCTCCAGGGCCCCTCCTGCCCCTCCGCCCTGTGAGGCGGCAGCAGAGTTGGGATTAGGAGTCCTCCGGAGCCTCTGCTCCTTTCTGTTCATGGTCTGCATGACTGGTGCCCTCTGTTTCTTTCCTGATACGGGTTCAAATTGTCAGCAGACAGGACTGAGGCCCCAGCCTGGATCTACCTGGCCCACCTTTCAAAGTCTCTGGACCAACGAGGGTTTCTCTGCTGGGTGGGCTCCTGCCACCCCTCCCACGCCAGCAAGCGTTCTTCTCTTCCATGGCCTCAGGGTAGAGGCCGACAAGGAAAGTGATCATCTTCCCCCACTATACAGACGAGGAAAGTAAGGCACAGAAAGATTAAACCAATTCCCTGACTCCTGCTCAGAGCCAGGATGAGACCTGGGTCTTCTGGGGCCCATCCATGTTCCTTTTATTAGCTCCAAAGAGAAACAAGTTTTACAAGTTTGGTTGATGTTCCCCAGCTGGTATCCCACCTAAGGGTTTTCACATGGGAAAAGACAATGGCTCCTAAATTGAAAAGGCCAGAAAGATCTAAGCAGGTTAAGAGACAGCTGAGGCAAGCAGGCCCCACTGGATAAGTATGTACCAGCGGGGGTGGAGAGAGACGTCTGAAATGAAATTTATCTGTTTGCATAAAAGACACAGAAATGGCTCCTTCTGTAGGCCAGGGCCAAGAAGAGAGGTGTTTTCCACCCCATCACCTTCAGTGTGTGCTACTCCCGGCTGAGCATGAGTTTCAGCGCCCCTGAGCCCACCTCCCCCTAAACTCAAACACCCGAGAGCAGCCTCCACGAGTCCCAGAGACGTCCTCATGGAAGGGCACCTGGAGATGCCATGAGGCCTCCGCTGCCTCATTTTTAAGTCCCTCCCAGGAAAGGGAATCCACGGCCTCCCTCAGTGACTCCTTCCGTGGCCCTTGTTTGACCTGCTAAGTCCGCTAAGGTCCGTGCAGGAGAGAGACGGCAGGCGGCTTTCTGTCAGGCTAGCTCTCCCTTTCCTCCGTTCATTCTTACACATCCTCCTCCCACAAGGGAGGAGAAAGACACACAAGACACAGTGGTCTGGTCTTCAAGAACTCAAGTCAGGTGCAGGGGAGTGGGGTGGACAGGATTCTATACTACAGCGTGGCATCTGTCATTTCACTTTATATGGTTGTGTTATATGTCTTATGTAAACCAGCTTAAATCTTTGTTGAACTATATAGTGTGAATAAATCAGTTAAACTCTAAGTGTGTGTGTGTGTGTGTGTGTGTGTGTGTGTGTGGTGGACGGGAGGCTGGTTCCGTAGCGCCTCTCTTCCAAGTGTCATCACTGGTCTCTCATCTCATCTCATCACTGGTCTTTCTGCTGCCAGCTGCCCCCTCCACTTTCAATCTGTCTTACAAGCTATCATCTACTAATGCACTGTTTCTAAACTTTCAATCGTTCTCCTTTGCCTATACAATTGAGTAAAAAAATCACGTCTGGCAGGGAAGGATTTCCAAAGTATCATCCCTCTGACTTTTTCCAAGCAAATTTCTCTCACATTTCCCCTGACCTCGTGCAATACTTTAGCCTAAACCAATCTGGTCATTGACTCCAAAGCGCTCTTCAAACCCCTGACCTTTGTCCATCACCATCTCTTGCTCCACCTGTGATGCCTGCCTCTCTCTCTCTCCCTCTCCCTCTCTCTCTCTCTCTCTCTCTCCCCCACTCCATTGCCGACATTCAAAACCCTACCCACCCAAGGAGATGCCTACTTTACAACAAATGCTGCCCTCTTCTCCCTTTCAAAACTGTCCCCAGACAGTGATGACAACGAGAAACAGAAATGCGAATTACCCCCTTGACAAAGCTAGAGGACACATATAACTCAAAATCACAAAACATAATAAAGAGCTATCAGTGCAATTACAGCCAAACAGAGAATGAGAATATCCTGGAGAGTCCTGCCGCTGAAGTGAGGGAAGGCTAGCTCCTCCCCCATCACCTCATTAGCAGGTGAAAGCAAATATCTCAAGTGGGAAGGGTGCCTTTGGGATTGAAAGTGCAACTCCCAAATAAAATTGATCATACGTGGTTCTCCAAAAGCAGGTGACGACCATTCGGAGGACAAAACTAAAGAACTATTTAGCAATGAGAACAAGCAAGTGCCTTGGCAGCAGGAGTTTCTCTGACCTGATTTGTCTCCAAGAATATGCAGGGAAGAAGGGTCAAACGTGGAATCACATGTACAAGCCGTATTTGCACAGAAGGCTCCATCTGAGCTCTATAGTTGAAATCTTGGTTAGTTTGGGGGGAGTAAAGTATAAAAGAATGAACTCACACCCCTCACATCACGTCATAGGAGAATACTTGTTACAGTCTGGAGTGCAGGCCTGTCCTCTCTCCATACATAACTCCTAAAAATATCTTTCCCATGAAACACTCACCTTATCCAAATGAGAGTAATGATTTAAAATGTCTATGTTGGGACTTCGCTGGTGGCACAGTGGTTAAGAATCCACCTGCCAAAACAACCAACAGGGAGGGAACCCAGCCCCACCCATCAACAGTCAAGTGGATTAAGGTTTTACTGAGCTCTGACCGCCACAGCAACAGGGAGGGAACCCAGCCCCACCCATCAACAGTCAAGTGGATTAAGGTTTTACTGAGCTCTGACCGCCACAGCAACAGTCAGCTCTACCCACCACCAGAGCCTCCCATCAAGCCTCTTAGATTGCCTCAACCACCAGAGGGCAGACAGCAGAAGCAAGAAAAACTACAATCCTGCAGCCTGTGGACCAAAAACCACAGTTACAGAAAGATAGACAAGATGAAAAGGCAGAGGGCTATGTACCAGATGAAGGAACAAGAAAAAACCCCAGAAAAACAACTAAATGAAGTGGAGATAGGCAACCTTCCAGAAAAAGAATTCAGAATAATGATAGTGAAGATGATCCAGGACCTCGGAATAAGAATGGAGGCAAAGATCGAGAAGATGCAAGTAATGATTAACAAAGACCTAGAAGAATTAAAGAACAAACAAACAGAGATGACCAATACAATAACTGAAATGAAAACTACACTAGAAGGAATCAATAGCAGAATAACTGAGGCAGAAGAACGGATAAGTGACCTGGAAGACAGAATGGTGGAATTCACTGCTGCGGAACAGACTAAAGAGAAAAGAATGAAAAGAAATGAAGACAGCCTAAGAGACCTCTGGGACAACATTAAACGCAACAACATTCGCATTATAGGGGTCCCAGAAGGAGAAGAGAGAGAGAAAGGACCAGAGAAAATATTTGAAGAGATTATAGTCGAAAACTTCCCTAACATGGGAAAGGAAATAGCCACCCAAGTCCAGGAAGCGCAGAGAGTCCCATACAGGATAAACCCAAGGAGAAACACGCCAAGACACATAGTAATCAAAGTGGCAAAAATTAAAGACAAAGAAAAATTATTGAAAGCAGCAAGGGAAAAACGACAAATAACATACAAGGGAGCTCTCATAAGGTTAACAGCTGATTTCTCAGCAGAAACTCTGCAAGCCAGAAGGGAGTGGCATGATATACTTAAAGTGATGAAAGGGAAGAACCTACAACCAAGATTACTCTACCCGGCAAGGATCTCATTTAGATTTGATGGAGAAATCAAAAGCTTTACAGACAAGCAAAAGCTAAGAGAATTCAGCACCACCAAACCAGCTCTACAACAAATGCTAAAGGAACTTCTCTAAGTGGGAAACACAAGAGAAGAAAAGGACCTACAAAAACAAACCCAAAACAATTAAGAAAATGGTCATAGGAACATACATATCAATAATTACCTTAAACGTGAATGGATTAAATGCCCCAACCAAAAGACGTAGACTGGCTGAATGGATACAAAAACAAGACCCATATATATGCTGTCTACAAGAGACCCACTTTAGACCTAGGGACACATACAGACTGAAAGTGAGGGGATGGAAAAAGATATTCCATGCAAATGGAAATCAAAAGAAAGCTGGAGTAGCTATACTCATATCAGATAAAATAGACTTTAAAATAAAGAATGTTACAAGAGACAAGGAAGGACACTACATAATGATCCAGGGATCAATCCAAGAAGAAGATATAACAATTATAAATATATATGCACCCAACATAGGAGCACCTCAATACATAAGGCAACTGCTAACAGCTATAAAAGAGGAAATTGACAGTAACACAGTCATAGTGGGGGACTTTAACACCTCACTTACACCAATGGACAGATCATCCAAAATGAAAATAAATAAGGAAACAGAAGCTTTAAATGACACAATAGACCAGATAGATTTAATTGATATTTATAGGACATTCCATCCAAAAACAGCAGATTACACATTCTTCTCAAGTGCACACGGAACATTCTCCAGGATAGATCACATCTTGGGTCACAAATCAAGCCTCGGTAAATTTAAGAAAATTGAAATCATATCAAGCATCTTCTCTGACCACAACGCTATGAGATTAGAAATGAATTACAGGGAAAAAAACGTAAAAAAGACAAACACATGGAGGCTAAACAATACGTTACTAAATAGCCAAGAGATCACTGAAGAAATCAAAGAGGAAATAAAAAAATACCTAGAGACAAATGACAATGAAAACACGACGACCCAAAACCTATGGGATGCAGCGAAAGCAGTTCTAAGAGGGAAGTTTATAGCTATACAAGCCTACCTAAAGAAGCAAGAAAAATCTCAAGTAAACAATCTAACCTTACACCTAAAGAAAGTAGAGAAAGAAGAACAAACAAAACCCAAAGTTAGCAGAAGGAAAGAAATCATAAAGATCAGAGCAGAAATAAATGAAATAGAAACAAAGAAAACAACAGCAAAGATCAATAAAACTAAAAGTTGGTTCTTTGAGAAGATAAACAAAATTGATAAGCCATTAGCCAGACTCATCAAGAAAAAGAGGGAGAGGACTCAAATCAATAAAATCAGAAATGAAAAAGGAGAAGTTACAACAGACACCGCAGAAATACAAAGCATCCTAAGAGACTACTACAAGCAACTTTATGCCAATAAAATGGACAACCTGGAAGAAATGGACAAATTCTTAGAAAGGTATAACCTTCCAAGACTGAACCAGGAAGAAACAGAAAATATGAACAGACCAATCACAAGTAATGAAATTGAAACTGTGATTAAAAATCTTCCAACAAACAAAAGTCCAGGACCAGATGGCTTCACAGGTGAATTCTATCAAATATTTAGAGAAGAGCTAACACCTATCCTTCTCAAACTCTTCCAAAAGATTGCAGAGGAAGGAACACTCCCAAACTCATTCTATGAGGCCACCATCACCCTGATACCAAAACCAGACAAAGACACTACAAAAAAAGAAAATTACAGACCAATATCACTGATGAATATAGATGCAAAAATCCTCAACAAAATACTAGCAAACAGAATCCAACAACACATTAAAAGGATCATACACCACGATCAAGTGGGATTTATCCCAGGGATGCAAGGATTCTTCAATATACGCAAATCAATCAATGTGATACACCATATTAACAAATTGAAGAACAAAAACCATATGATCATCTCAATAGATGCAGAAAAAGCTTTTGACAAAATTCAACACCGATTTATGATAAAAACTCTCCAGAAAGTGGGCATAGAGGGAACCTACCTCAACATAATAAAGGCCATATATGACAAAGCCACAGCAAACATCATTCTCAATGGTGAAAAACTGAAAGCATTTCCTCTAAGATCAGGAACGAGACAAGGATGTCCACTCTCACCACTATTATTCAACATAGTTCTGGAAGTCCTAGCCATGCCAATCAGAGAAGAAAAAGAAATAAAAGGAATACAAATTGGAAAAGAAGAAGTAAAACTGTCACTGTTTGCGGATGACATGATACTCTACATAGAGTATCCTAAAACTGCCACCAGAAAACTGCTAGAGCTAATCAATGAATATGGTAAAGTTGCAGGATACAAAATTAATGCACAGAAATCTCTTGCATTCCTATACACTAATGATGAAAAATCTGAAAGAGAAATTAAGGAAACACTCCCATTTACCATTGCAACAGAAAGAATAAAATACCTAGGAATAAACCTACCTAGGGAGACAAAAGACCTGTATGCAGAAAACTATAAGACACTGATGAAAGAAATTAAAGATGATACCAACAGATGGAGAGATATACCATGTTCTTGGATTGGAAGAATCAACATTGTGAAAATGAGTATACTACCCAAAGCAATCTACAGATTCAATGCAATCCCTATCAAATTACCAATGGCATTTTTTACGGAGCTAGAACAAATCATCTTAAAATTTGTATGGAGACACAAAAGACCCCGAATAGCCAAAGCAGTCTTGAGGCAAAAAAATGGAGCTGGAGGAATCAGACTCCCTGACTTCAGACTATACTACAAAGCTACAGTAATCAAGACAATATGGTACTGGCACAAAAACAGAAACATAGATCAACGGAACAAGATAGAAAGCCCAGAGATTAACCCACGCACCTATGGTCAACTAATCTATGACAAAGGAGGCAAAGATGTACAATGGAGAAAAGACAGTCTCTTCAATAAGTGGTGCTGGGAAAACTGGACAGCTACATGTAAAAGAATGAAATTAGAATACTCCCTAACACCATACACAAAAATAAACTCAAAATGGATTAGAGACCTAAATATAAGACTGGACACTATAAAACTCTTAGAGGACAATATAGGAAGAACACTCTTTGACATAAATCACAGCAAGATCTTTTTTGATCCACCTCCTAGAGTAATGGAAATAAAAACAAAAATAAACAAGTGGGACCTAATGAAACTTCAAAGCTTTTGCACAGCAAAGGAAACCATAAACAAGACGAAAAGACAACCCTCAGAATGGGAGAAAATATTTGCAAATGAATCAATGGACAAAGGATTAATCTCCAAAATATATAAACAGCTCATTCAGCTCAATATTAAAGAAACAAACACCCCAATCCAAAAATGGGCAGAAGACCTAAATAGACATTTCTCCAAAGAAGACATCCAGATGGCCACGAAGCACATGAAAAGATGCTCAACATCACTAATTATTAGAGAAATGCAAATCAAAACTACAATGAGGTATCACCTCACTCCTGTTAGAATGGGCATCATCAGAACATCTACAAACAACAAATGCTGGAGAGGGTGTGGAGAAAAGGGAACCCTCTTGCACTGTTGGTGGGAATGTAAATTGATACAGCCACTATGGAGAACAATATGGAGGTTCCTTAAAAAACTAAAAATAGAATTACCATATGACCCAGCAATCCCACTACCGGGCATATACCCAGAGAAAACCGTAATTCAAAAAGACACATGCACCCGAATGTTCATTGCAGCACTATTTACAATAGCCAGGTCATGGAAGCAACCTAAATGCCCATCAACAGACGAATGGATAAAGAAGTCGTGGTACATATATACAATGGAATATTACTCAGCCATAAAAAGGAACGAAATTGAGTCATTTGTTGAGACGTGGATGGATCTAGAGACTGTCATACAGAGTGAAGTAAGTCAGAAAGAGAAAAACAAATATCGTATATTAATGCATGTATGTGGAACCTAGAAAAATGGTACAGATGAGCCAGTTTGCAGGGCAGAAGTTGAGACACAGATGTAGAGAATGGACATATGGACACCAAGGGGGGAAAACTGCAGTGGGGTGGGGATGGTGGTGTGCTGAACTGGGCGATTGGGATTGACATGTATACACTGATGTGTATAAAATTGATGCCTAATAAGAACCTGCAGTATAAAACAACAAACAAAACAACTAATACTAAACTTTCATTGGGTTATTTGTATGGAAATATGTTAATATAAATGTTTCAGACATTACATGAAATTTCTAAAAATCTTATATTTGTATGTGTATGGAAATATGTATGGAAGTATGTTAATATAAATGTTTCAGACATTACATGAAATTTCTAAAAATCTTATATGTTCTGGTATAATGTTATATGTAATAATCCTAGTTATTACTTTAAAATGTATATCTCAGAAATAACTAATTTTCTTGTCAACTGCATTATTATGAACTTTCATCAAATCTTTAACCGTGGTCATTTTTAAGTCTTTTGTCATTTACAGACAGTTCTGGGTGTACTCTGATGATTTTGCAAATATGTTCCTATAAAAGGGTTTCATCTTCAAGAAATTCATGGAAAAGACTCTGACAAGTACAGGTTTCTGGTAACTGACTGTACTGCTGAACTGAATGAATAAGCATTTTCAGAACTCTAATGAAAAACTGATGAGCTCATAAAAGTGCTAACAAAAGATCAAGATGAAAAAAAAAATTAATTACATGGGACTGAGTGAACTGATGAGGATGAGTATAATTTTTGTGACTTTCTGTCTGAATTAAAAAAAAAAAAAATCCCACAAGGACTCAGAGGCAAAGAATATACAAATCAATTTTCACTGCAAAGTAAAGGAGCTGTTACAGTGGAGGATTACTGGACTGAATGTCAATATTATGACATAGTATGAGTGTGTTTCATGTTTGGTAATTGCAATCATTGTTGCTTTTGTTGTGGTCATCCATGTACAATGCTTGGTGTCAGTCTATTTATCTCTTGTAAAAATAAAATACAGTGTGTGTGTGTGTGTGTGTGAAAAAAAAAAAAAAGAAAAAAAAAGAAAAGAGCAGATATCAAAAAAAAAAGAAAAAAAAAGAATCCACCTGCCAATGCAAGGGACACAGGTACGAGCCCTGGTCCAGGAAGATCCCACATGTCGTGGAGCAACCAAGCCCGTGTGCCACGTACTGAGCCTGTGCTCTACAGCCCTCGAGCCACAACTACTGAGCCCACGTGCCACAACTACTGAAGCCCATGCGCCTAGAGCCTGTGCCCCACAACAAGAGAAGCCACCACAATTGGAGCTCGCGCACTGCAAGGTAGAGTAGCCCCTGCTCACCGCAAGTACAGAAAGCCTGCGTGCAGCAATGAAGACCCAACGCAGTCAAAAATAAATAAATTAATTTAAAAAAATAAAAATAGATAAAATGTCTCTGTAGTGATAGTTAAACAAAAAGGAGAGAGAACAAAATATTGAGAAGCATGACAGGAAAAACAAATAGCAGGTGAAGTATAGTCACCTGAAATAGGTTTCCATGAAACACATTTGAGAAACATGAAAAATGAGACCAAATATAAAATTATGAATTTAGAAATTTGATGAAGCTATGACCTCCATAAAACAAGAGCATAATGAAGACAAGCAGGAGCTCATGGTAAGGCTAAGAAAGCAGGAAATGAAAGATGAACTGTCGCAGCTAAGGAGAGCAGTGGAGGAACGCGGAAGCCCAGCAACGAGGGACCAGTAAGAAGGAATTATTATTTATGTCACAAGCCATTCATGTAAATTCATATCTAGACTCAGCCTCATGAATTCCCAGGATTCTTGATCTGTTCTGCTTGGGTCCAGGACTGGCTGGCCTGTCTTCTGTTTTCCATCCTCAGAGGCTTTTTATCCAGTTTCCTTAGAACCACCAGATCTGGTTGGCTGACTGCTGGCCTAACTCCTCCTCCATTGTCAGCTTTCACACAGGGGATCTCCTGCCTCTGTTTCATTTCCATCTCATCTCGTCTCATTCTTCATTCAGCAAATATTCGTTGAGCACCTACCATGGTTCTACCCTGGGAATATGGTGGGAAGCAATTCAGACACATCCCTGCTCTCATGGTGCTTATAGTCTAATAAGGCACACATATCTTTAAAACAAAACAAATACATGTAGAATTGAGTTGTGAAGGGGGCACTGGTAAAGTAAAACTTTTTTTTTTTTTTTAAAGAGAAAAGCTGCTATTTAAGTGACCGGTGCCACTCAGTTTAAGAGGAGGAAGCACACCACACAGGACAGATATTCTTCGTTCTGGAAGAATCTGCCAAGGATCCTCTCTCAGGTATGAACTGGAAGGCCAGAAGGCCCCCTCTGCTGGGAGAAGGTGTCCCAGGAACTTGGCTGTGTTGTAAAGTCCGCTCCACCTGATTTTTGGAGCGCAGAGCTCTGAGCGCTCCAGGAGGAGGCTGAACAAAGGACCAGTAGGCCAAGGAGACATCTTCGCCACCACCAAAGAGAGCCCTGCCTAGGGTCACCGTGAAGTCACTTTTAAAACTATGTACCCCCTTGCTCATTTAAAGTTGGTATGTAAAATTTTCACCATAAATTTAAATAGACAGGTTTTCTACTTATGTCATGTTGTAAATTATTGACATTTAAACATAGAAATATACCTCATTTTTAAAGATGCCTAAGAGAATACACATATCAATGGTTTGACACTCACTGATAAATGTCTGTGATTTATTTTAAAATTCTGCAGTTAAGTGTGATACTGTGTGTGCGCTACTCAGGTTAAACTCCAACAGGTCAGCTAGGATACCAGAAAGCTAGGATCAGAAAGGCCACAGGCCAGGACACTTCCACAAGTGTATCTGCATCCTCATCTCAATCCACACCTGGACTCAGCTAATTAGCATAAAGGTCCGAAGTGTGGTTTTATTGGTGAAAGCAGTGGCCTGTTAACCGGCACAATGAATGTTGATGATGGGCTTTTTCTTTGGGGAGTTAGAGGTATGCAGGACTGTGGGTGGCTATGGTTTTAGAGGTACCCCTTACCCTAGAGTGGACCCAGGCAAGGTCGATGTGCCCAGAGGGAAGGCACCAGAGGCTCATCCCCTGACAAGTCAGCCAGTGGCCGATGGACGAGGATGGCCGATGGCCTGATGCTTGTTGAGCACAGAAAATCCTGGCTCTGGGGTGCCACCTCCAGAGGTCAGTGTCCTCCCGCTCATGGGTGGGCAGCTGCATAAGCTGCTTTGTGCCCGATTGTTAACAGTGTTTAATAAGCGTCTGTATGTCTCACAGAAGTCGATCCGAGATGTTTGAGACCTTTGCTTTCACCTGTTAGTGGGATTGTGAGGAAGTAGCTAGCCTTCGGGTACCTCAGACATCTTTGGTAGCTAAACCTGAGAGGCGTATATGATTAAGTTGGTTTAGCTTATTAGTTCACGACATGATCATAATCCCTTAGTAAAAATTATCCAGCTTTTCTTTTCTTAAATTTAATTTTAATTTTTTTTTTTTTTTTTGGCCCTGTTGGGTCTGCATTGCTGCGTGCGGGCTTTCTCTAGTTGTGGTGAGCGGGGGCTACTCTTCGTTGCAGTGCACAGGCTTCTCATTGCGGTGGCTTCTCTTGTTGCAGAGCATGGGCTCTAGGCACACGGGCTTCAGTAATTGCGGCACATGGGCTCAGTAGTTGTGGCACACGGGCTTAATTGCTCCGTGGCATGTGGGATCTTCCCGGACCAGGGATTGAACCCGTGTCCCCTGCCTTGGCAGGCGGATTCTTTAACCACTGCGCCACCAGGGAAGTCCCAGTTTTTCTTTAATAGTAATACATTTTACATGCTTTTTGTTATTGTAAACTTTTATTTCCATATACTTCCTCCCCACAGAATTTTATCCTAATGTAATATTTTTATACAAGAGCATTTTTTATTAATCACCGTACTATATTTCTTTGAAATAAATATATTTTGCTTTGCAAAGATACACACCATATGTATATATTTTTGCACTTCACAAAATATTCTCATTTCAAACATTTTTTCAACCATTTAAAGTGTAAAAATCATTCTTAGTGCTGTAGGCACTAGAAAAACAGCAAACGCAGAAAGAGGCTTTCTCTGAACTCCCCTTTAATGACCTTTAATTGGAGACTTAAAGAATGAATGGGAGTTTGTTAGCTTGCCCTTGAATGACTCTAAACTGACATTGAAAAACAGCCATTTTACCTCCCGTGCACAGCGAGGAAGGGTGCTGTGGCAGGTCTTCAGGCTCATCCATGAGATGGGAGAAGCTTGATGCGTCAAGCCCAGCTCAACCACTTCCTGGCAAGGCAGGAGCTGCTCACCTCTTTGTGAGTCTGTAAAATGGGGCACGGCAATACCTACCCCATCGGCTTATCATGAAAGGCAAGTGGGTAAGACATGGACATCACTGAAAACACAGAGCAGGTTTCATGGAGGGGTTCGCTGTTATCACTATTCAGGAGGAAATATTTCTCCCCGCATTGCATCCAAGCACAAATTACAGTAGGTCTTTCTGTATTCATTTAATCCTTTCAATAACCCTGTGAGGTAGGTTAACAAGAAAAAACCCCAAAGAGCAGTTTTCTTTTCCTTCTTTTGGAATCAACACTGCCTCAAGCCCTAGCTTTACCTGCATTCTGCGGCTGTGACTGACAAGGGACCGGGGCACTCAGGAGGTGGCTTCCTGCCGAACCACCTTTAATTTTTTAGATGCCCGGCTCTCAGGTGTCCAAATTCTTATTGCTTCACTTTCTGGGCCAGCAGTGGCTGCAGGAGAAGCCAGGGCTCAGGTGTGTGACTGTGAGGAGATGACCAATGCCACCCAGGGAGGCTGCACCCTGCCTGCTGGACCCTCAGTGGTCAGATGGCCCACTCCCAGGGGTCTGGGTTGGGCCATCTGGAGAGCCATCTCTAAGTGTCTCAGACAAATTTCCAGATCTCATCCTAAAATGGGTAAATGACTTGAATGCATAACATCGAAAGGCTCCCAGCCCGCCCTGCACATTAGCAACGAGCTGTTTGAACGAGGCAGGAAATACACTTAACCTTTACTTTCATTCTTCTTTTTCTCATTTATTTTCATATTTATTCCATCTGGCTATATTTTCGAAACACTGTAAACTGATTTGAATCCTTTTTGGAATCATAAGTGGCAGCCAGGAAGTGGAGGGCAGAACCAAGGGCACAGTGATGGGGCTGAGACACGCAGATGGACCTGGGAGAGGTTAGGCAGTTAGAACCCTAAACTCCGGCCCCTGGCTGGCTGGGGGAGCACCTGGCAGGGTCCCCATATCCCTCCAGGGACACCAGCAGCAAAGACGTCTTCCAGAAGCTTGGGTGGCTGCAGACAGTCGTGAAGCAGAGGCAGAACGACAGGGCAGATAACACAGGGTGACCACCTGGACGGCTAGTTTTTGAGATCACGTGACACACACCCGTGAGATGCTGAGAAATAACTAGGAGACGTGCTTCAGGAACAAGTGAGCTGAGCTGGCAGTGACTCAAACCATTGCAAACTGAGCATTCGAAGTCAACACAACTCACTTTGCTCTCTCTGGGCATGCTGACCTCCCTCCTCTTCTATCTCTATACCTTCTCTGTGGATTCATCATCAGATCAACCTTCCTGAAGGTTATGGGGGAGGAGCCGCAGATGGGAGACGAGGTGACTAGCCGGAATACGTCCACTGATGGCCCGCCACGTGCCAGAAACTTACTCCTCCAGGCATCCTTTGAGGTAGGTCGGTTTATTGCCTTATTACAGACGAGGACACTGAGGCACAGAAAAGTTGTTTACTTGCCTGAGGTCACATAGCCAGTAAATGGCAAAGCCAAGATCTAAACTGAGGTCCGACTCATCCCCTTGTTATAAATGCCGGGAGGAATGACTCATTCTTTGGGACCCAGTGAACTGCAGGTGTTTGTTGGAGCCAACAGTAGATGCCAGGAGACAGGAGACCACTACATTTCCACAGACTTCTTACTGTCAACACACTGGTCTCCTCTAGTCTGCTGCCCAGATGCTGCCACCTCTGTTGAAGGGGTCTCCCTCCCTCAACAGTGTGGAGGCCTCTGCTGATAAGACCAAGTGGCAAATCCTCACTTTCATTCTGTCTCAGACAACTCCTTGTGCTCCACACCCTTGGCTCTGACTAGCCACACTCAAGCTGAGCTGTTATCAGCCACACAAAATCAACAGCACCAATCCAGGCAATAAAATGACTGCAAAAAATTCATCTGTGCACTTGAGGTCAGCTAAGGGGCCAAATCGAAACTCTCAACTCAAGCTTGCTAAATCAGTCAATCCCACCCCAGACATAGCTCTCAGGCCCCAGGTCTACATCTAACATCAGGGTGGGGCAGAAGAAAATGCCCCAAGAACCTTGGCCTCCCCTGACTGCAGCACTCTCTGCAGGGTTAGGCAGCTGGAGGGGGCCCAGCTCGGTTCAAAGGCGTCACTGGGAGTCCTGGGAATATTAGCTGAAACATGGATCCAAGACCAAGCACTCGAGAGCAAGTTCCTGTACACCAGCCCCAGGGGAGGCTCAAGAAATGTCAGGAATTGGAAGAGAGGAATGCATGCCTCTGGGTGCCAAGGTTAATTGGGGGCAGAACCAGAGAACAACCAAAAGAGAAACGAGAAACCAGAAGCTGGCAGACTCAACTGATGAATTGTCTTTCTGCAATCTTGTGAATCCTGAAAAATGGCCATACTGAATTCTAGAACCCTGAGCCAATCACTTGTCCTGAGCTGCTTCTCCAGGTTGGCAGTGCCCTGGGGATTGTTAGGCATCAGTCTGCCCCTTGCTTTATGCCTGCTTGGAGCCCTCAGTAGCCACATATGCATGTGTAAGCTCTTCCAGAGGATGGGCCCAGCCCTCTTGATTTTGTAATAAACATCACTGGCAGACCACAGGAAATTGTTCCTTCCAGAATTCCTGAACTCCAGGCATATATATTCCATTGCCTACTCAACTTCTCCACTCAGGTGTCTAATGGACAGCTCAAAGTTAACATGTCCCAAACTGAACTGTGAAGCTTCCCCTTCAAACTTGTCCTGCCTTTAGTCTCGGTCAATGCCAGAACCATGTTTCCAGTTCTTCAGGTCAAAAACCTTGGAGTCAAAACCCACATTCAGTCCATGGAAAACCCCGTTGACTCTATCTTCGAGATGTATTATATGAGATATATACAGAATCCAATTGTGTTTATCACCTCCAAACACAAGCCACGGTCATCTCTCTCCCAGGTTATTTATAATAGCCTCCTAAATGGTCTCTTCATCTCTACTTCCTCCTCCTCTGGCTATGCTCACCCAGAAGCCTCTGTTTTCTTTTTTAAAATAAGTCAGATCACATCACATTCAGCTAAAAAACCCTCCAAAGGCTTCTCATCTTACTCAAAGTACTTACAACAGGGAACTCCCTGACAGTCCAGTGGTTAGGACTCTGCACTTTCACTGCTGAGGGCCCAGGTTCAATCCCTGGTCGGGGAACTAAGATCCTGTAAGTGGCGCAGCACAGCCAGAAAAAAAAAAAAAAGGACTCACAGTAGCCCACCAAGCCCTACTGACCTCCTCCTATTCCACTCTCCCTTGCTTACCTACTCCAGCAACCCTGGCTTCTTGTTCTTCCTTGAATATGCTATGCCTGCTCCTGTCTCAGGGCCTTTGCACTTGCTGTTTTCTCTGCCTGAAGTGCTCTTCCCTTCTTCCCCCAAATATCACCACAGTTCTCTGTGACAGTTCTAAAATATGTTCACAAATTCTTTGATACTCTCCCCTTGAAGAGGTGGAGCCTAATCCCTCTCTCCCTGACTTAGTGACTCAATTCTAAGGACTAGAATAAAGCAGAAGCAATGGTGTGGGACTTCAGAGACTGTCATAAAAAGCACTACAGCTTCCTCCTCATTTGCTCTCTCTTGGATTACTCACCCTAGAGGAAGCCAGCTGCCATGTCATGAGAACACTCAAGCGGCTCTGTGGAGAGGTTCACATAGTGAAAAACTGAGGCCTCCTGCCAACAGCCATGGGAGAGAGCCACTTTGGAAACAGGTCCTTCAGCCCCAGTCAGGCCTTCAGACGATGCAGCCCCAGCAAGCTGCTTGACTGCAGCCTCATGAGAGATCCCAAGCCAGAACCACCCCGCTAAGTTGTTCCAGACTCCTGACCCTCAGAAACTGTGAGAGAATAAATCTTCGTTGTTTAAAGCTCTACATTTTGGCGGCTTCCCTGGTGGCGCAGTGGTTAAGAATCTGCCTGTCAATGCAGGGGACATAGGTTCAAACCCTGGTCCGGGAAGATCCCACATGCTGCGGAGCAACTAAGCCCGTGAGCCACAACTACCAAGCCTGTGCTCTAGAGCCCGCAAGCCACAACTACTGAGCCTGCACGCCACAACTACTGAAGCCCACGCGCCTAGAGCCCGTGCTCCACAACAAGAGAAGCCACCACAGTGAGAAGCCAGCGCACCGCAACAAAGAGTAGCCCCCGCTCGCCGCCACTAGAGAAAGCCCACACACAGCAACGAAGACCCAATGCAGCCAAAAATAAATACATAAAATAAATAAATTTTTAAAAAAGCTCTACATTTTGGGATAATTTCTTATGCAATGATAGATAGTCAATATGCTTGCTTTCTCATTCCTCTCAAGCTTTTGCTGCATTCCTCAGCTTTACCCTCCATATTCACTACCTGAATTCAAGATTCATCCATTTTTTAAGCTTGTTCTGATGCTATTTTTCTAAGGACTCGGCCTGGGCTGATCTTTTTTCACTATCACATGGGCTGGAAAAGGCCGCCAGGTTTTAGATAGTGACAAGGTCATTCAGTCTCTTTCTTAAGAACAGGTTACAAAGACAAGCACCTTGAATGCTGGTGGGTATGTCTTTCATACATGACCGATGATTGGTTTCCAAGGAGTTTAATTTAGTCAAACAGGCTCCAAAAGACACAAACAGTCCAAGTGGCAGACATCCCAAGTGGAGGCTAATCTGATTGTCCTTGGTGCCAGTACATTCAAATCTGTCATGTGTGGCCAGCCTGCAGTCATGTGGCACCAGAGGGGCAGCTGTATCGACAGGGCCCTTGCAGGTCTGCACACGACGTGGCCAGAGACTGAGTTTCAAATAGGGGAGAAGGAAAGAATGATTAGGGAAAGGAAAAGGAAACCCCCTTGTACAGAAAGGAATTGCTAGCAGACCTGTGTAGGGAGGCAAATCCTATAGTCAGGGCTGCGTTCTTAGAAAGCTGCGTGCCCGCTGCTGTTGTGTGATCGCCACTGCTGGTTATTTGCTCGTTAGCTGGGCGTGCTCTGAGGCCCTTCCAGCAGGTGGTATAACCTGACACTTTGACCAGGATAGCTCCACCCGGACACAGATTGCCACAATGTCCTTGGGATAGCGTCTGTTCTGTTGTAGGGATAAAAATGCCACAGGATAAAAAGACATTTTCTGAGTTTGTGGCATTGTGTGTCCTTTGGGTGACAGACTTACCCAGGAGGGACAGTCAACCTGGTTCAGGCCCTTGCTCCACATTAACCATCTGTGGAGGTCGCTTTACATCTTTGGGCTGTGGTTTCCTCAGCTGAAAAATGACCTTTTTAGCTGCGCTATTGTCTTCTGCCTGCAACCTTCTCTGAGTTGCTGGAGACACACAGCAAAGAACCACAGGCTGTATGTAGGTAAAGCAGGCAACACAGAACCTGGCCCAGAGCAAGGGGTGTTGATATTCAAGATAGTAATAATCTTTGGCCACTGGGTCAAGTGGCCCAGCAAATCCCTCCCGCTAGACCCTGCCCAGTCTGCGTCCCTTATGAAGCCCTGTCTTACCCACCCAGCCCGCCAACCTGCAGAACCCAGGTGGCCACCATTCCCTGTTTGCCTCCCTCTGAGCCCTTCTTTGAGTCTCCTTCTCCCTTCTGTAATCAGCTAAGCCAACTCATTCTTTACTGCAGTGAAAAACGACTGGGAACAACTTGCTGTATCAGGTATGCAAGGTGTTCGCACTTCCAAAAAGTTAAGGCAGTTGGCGTTAACTCATGACTGGGCTGATTTCAGGCAAAGTGGATAGGACTCCAGGGAGAAGTGCCAGGGATGGGAAAGGCCGCAGGGCTCATGGCACTCCCCTCTTTGGGCTGAGCTCTTGACTCACCTTTCACAGCGCCCTGACCTCTGATGTGGAAACTGGCACAGTTGATTCCATGTCACGTGTCACGGGGCAGGTTACAAGTACCACGGGGATTAGCAAACCCATCCCCAAACGCCCGGTTCAAGGGCAGAGAAAGGGAGCAGTTTAAGTCCGGCAAATCATTAGCGACTGAGAACCGGGAAGGAGGTTCGATGGCAAACCGGGACTGCGACGACCATGACGACCATACGTGTGAGTCTCGGAGCTAGGACCGAATGCCTGTACGCTTCGGGCATGGAGGACCCTTGTCTCACACGCTAATGGAGCGCACGTTTCTGTGACCTGGTGTCTCTATAACCTCTTCGTCGGGGAGCTCGCGGCGAGGGGCTAGCCCCAGTGACCCCAGCCAAGGTCTCCGGAGCGGCAGGAGGGCCACAGGCCCCCGGGTGCACCCGTCCCAGAGGGCGCGGCGGCGGGAACGCGGGGACCCCTGCCTGGGCGGCGGCCTCACCAAAAAGGGGGACAGGCGCTGCCCTTTCTTCCCCACCCCCTGCCCAAATTCTGGGCCCTCGGCCCGGAAGGGAACCGGCTCCCTTCACGCCGCCCGGACCGCGACCGTCGCCTCGCGAGTTGGGACAGCCAGGAGAACCCCAACTTGCCGCCCCGTGCCCGCAGGGCCACGAGCCGAGGAGGAGGAGGAGGCGGAGGAAGGGGGGCATTTTCCCGGATTCCTCGCGCGCACGGTCACGGACGCGGAAGCCGCCCGGTCCGCCGCCCCTCGCTCTCCACCCCGGAGCCGGGCGCGCCTCTGGCCCCCGAAGGGCAGCACCCGGCGGCGGCCAGCTCCCGCCAGTCCTCCCTGCCCTGCCCGCGCCGGCACCGCCTCCTCCGTAAACACCGCGCGGCCCGCCCTCTGCGCCGGGACACGCAGGTGGGAGTGTGCGGTGCGGTCCGCCGCCCGGGAGGCTGCGGGTGGAGGCGGGCGCCGGGCTGCCCGCCGACTGCCGGCGCAGGCAGCGCCCTCGCAGGACGGAGCCTCAGTTAAGCGCTCCCGGCCCCGCGCTCCTCTGCACCCCGGGAGCCCGCGCTCTGTGGCCGCGGGGCGGGCGCTGAGCTTTGGGGTCCAGGCTGGGAGCGAGGAGCGGCGCAGCGCGGAGGAGCCGCACTGCACCTGCGCCCGCGGGAGCCGCGCGCCGAGCTCTCCGGGCTGGTGTTGCGCTCCGGCTCCCTAAACCCACCAGGCTCTTTCCCGTAAAGGACTTTGCCTCCCTTTGCGTCAGTACCCAAACACAGAGAGCTTTGGACGTGGTGACACGCTGCTGATTTGGAAATGTCCTTTGGGAAACAGCGTTGGGGAGGCGAATTTGGCTTTGGGGAAATGAAATGTAGGTTGGTATGTGGAAAAGATGTCTCTGAGTCAGTTTGTGAGCGCATCTGTGGGAGGGGGGGAGGGGAGAGAGAACGAACTACCCACGTATTATTTTGGGTGGGGGATTAACACCTATGCCAGGTGCTTAGTCCACGAGTCCATGGAAAGGAAGCTACAGATCCAGTTTTAGGCTTTACTAGTATTGGGGAATTTGCCTTAAGGCAGTTGAAGCCTTGTGACTCACGACAAAGTCAAGGTATCAACCCAAGGTACAATGAATTGATAGGACTTTGTGGCAGAGAGTCACCCCTCATTCATATCTTCAGACCAGCAAAAGATATTACAGGACTCAGAATTTTTTTTTAATTTGTGCAATACTTTAAATGTTTGTTTCAGCTTAATTACATCGTCATAAATATAGTTTGTCCAAGTTTAACGCGGAAGCTTGTTTCCCACCTCTATTTCCTTCTTTCTCCAACTTCCTTCTGATTGTATCTTACTTTTTCCTGGAAAAGCACTTCCTAGCATAAGACCGGTTGTTTCCTTTCTTTACCTAACCTGACCCTACTTGGACACGATTTGGGTTTGTCAAGATGGCCTTGGCTTTAGCGACTCAATCTTGAGCTCCTTCATGTGACCATGGATGCAAGTGGCACAAAATATTTTTAAAGTTTTCTTTCCTTGAGCAAGTGAAAATGTTCTTTACACTTGGGTTGTCTTTTTGCGTGCCCCAACTTGAAGGGTCCTGGAAAAATATTCCATTCATTAGAGTAAGACAAGATAACTGGATAATAAAGTCAGGGTGTGTAAGGTAGACAATTCTTTACCCACTGCTCGGGATACCTTTAATATATGAGACCCTTGAAGTACCGGGCTTGGGTGGTCTTATGGAAGGTGATTTCCCACTTGATTTCATGTATACTCTTCTTTCAAAGTCACGTTCTGTTGCTGTTTAGTGTTTTGTAACTGGTGATTTTATCGGCTGCTTATTTTTAACTGGGTCTAAACCTTTTTGTGGAAGTGGGTGGCACCATGGAAGAGGGTGAGCAAGAGGCCACCTGCCCACCTGGGGGACAAGGTGCTACCAGACCCCCGTGGGTTATCCCAGAACCAAGCAGCCAGGCCACCAGATTTCAGGGCAGCCCCAATGTGTGCCTGTTTGAGAACTCAAGAGTCACATTTTGACAGAATTAACTTAAAATCCACCAAACTCACTGTGTTCCTGAACCGCCTTCCCATTCAGTTGAAACTTGGGTCTCCCGTAGGTGTAGCCTTAGGATAAAGCATGGAATGGAAAGTTGCTGCAGTCTAAAATAGGAAATGGAAAGTTAGTTACTGAACGAAAATTTACCGACTTGGAAATACTCATAGCAGCTGTGATGAAATGTGGGATGTTTGTAAATCAGAAACAATCCCTGTGGTTCTTCCTTCACTCACCATTGTTTTTATGTTTTTGTTTTTGTTTTTTTTTGGCCTGGGGAAGTGAGTCTGTTAAGACTCATAACAGGAAGAGCCACACCCAGTTACTTTTGTTGCATGGGTTTTGATTTTTCAAGATACTCTTAGGTGCATGGTAATTGCATTTGCCCTTCTTGCATATCTTTATAAAATTACATATTCAGGAGTTTCTGAATGCCAGTTCCTCTGACTCATGAACCAGCTCATTGTGCTATAGTGTATCAGTTGCACAAAGTTCTGTTCCCTATGATTTCATCCTAGTGTGATCTGGGAGAAAGAACAGGGCGGGTCAGGAATACCTGCGCCTACTTTAATCTGGTGTTTGGTTATGTCTGCAGAGTTGTTGAAACCATTGAAGGGAAGGAACACATCCCACCCACCTCGGGGAAGTGGCCTCTTCTGGCCATGTCTCCCGCAGCTGCTGCCGAGCCAGATGGGGTCCAGGGAGACAGGCGTGTCACCAAGCTCATTTTCTTCCTTTTTGTCATCGGTGCCATCCTGCTGTGTGTGGGAGTCCTGCTGTCCATCTTTGGGTTCCAGGCATGCCAATATGAAACCCTCCCAGAGTGCAGCATGGTGCTGAAGATCGCCGGGCCCGCGTGTGCCGTGATTGGGCTGGGGGCTGTGGTCCTGGCCCGCTCCCGGGCACGACTTCAGAGAAGTGAGGAGCGCCTGCGAGGCAACCAGGGGGCCTCCGACCGAGCCTTCCTCTGCGGGGAGAGCCGCCAGTTTGTCCAGTGTCTCATCTTTGGGTTTCTGTTCCTGACGAGCGGTATGCTCATCAGTGTACTGGGCATTTGGGTCCCCGGGTGCGGCTCAGACTGGGCGCAGGAACCGCTGAATGAGACAGACGCTGCTGACTCAGAGCCCCAGATCTGTGGATTCCTGTCCCTGCAGATCTTGGGACCCTTGATTGTGCTTGTGGGATTGTGTTTCTTCGTGGTTGCCCATGTTAAGAAGAGAAACAACTTGAATGTGGGCCAGGATGCTTCCGAAAGTGAAGAGAGACAGACCCAGAACATGGAGCCCGTCCAGGTCACTGTAGGTGGGTGGCTGTCCTTCCTGTTCTTGTTCATATCACCATGGCTGTAGCATCAAGGCTTCACTGAGCTGCTCCCGGGTCTGGCCTAGATTCCCTTTCTCCTTCTCTCTCTTTGTCCCTGTGTCTCTCTCTCTCTCTCTCACAAACACACACGCATACACGCACGCAGATGCACACAGACACAGTTCTGCTGCTGTAGTTATCCCCATAAGAATCCTTGAGCACATCATTTCCTCCCAGCAATTCCTTATGATCTAGCAAAAGCATTGGGACATTAACTTGTGACCTTCACTAAGGTCACAGGGCAAATAAAGAGGAAAGTGAGAGGCTCCTTGAGGATAGCCTGGGAGCCTTCTAAAACCTAAGGTACCTGCCAAGTGACCCTGTTTCCCCTGTTATTCTCCCACCAAACACTTACGGCACTTCTGGTTGTTGGAAACGTGGGTTCTCATCCCTGGTCATCCCTGACTGGCTGTCTTTGGAAGTCCTTCACCTCTCCTAGCCTTACTTTATGTATTTATAAAATGAGCACTGCATTTCTAAGATTCCTGTCAGCACTAATATCTAGGATTCTGAATCTATCACAAGTGCATTGGTCTTCCGTGTTTTGAGGGAGTCTTCTGTACTGTTTTCCGCATCATTCTTCATCTTCTGTAATTTCATCCTTGGCTTCAGGGTCGGAGCAAGGTTTGGAAGCAGTGGCATAGACGAAGATGAAATGTGACAGCACCTGTCGCTTCCTTCCTCCGTGGAGTGCCTAGAGAGTCCCTTTGGGTCCTCAGGGATCTGCAGAAGAGCTGGATCACCATTTCCCAGAGTCAGGTCCCCACAGAACCATATCAAGTAGCTTTGGCCTCACGTTCACACAGACAAAGAAAACACCCCATCGCTGCTCATTTTTGCAAATCACTGTTTTATTTCAGTCTCCCACTCTGAAGCCACAGCCTTAACATGTAAAAGGCTGGGTGGGCAAAGAGGATTACAGAGCAGAAACCGTGGAAGGAACAGGGAAGGAAGGTGGCGAGTGAGATGTTTCTCGCGGGTGGGGCTGTCTGTCGAGCTGGTGGTACTCACTGTGGGGATTCCCTGGGCTGTGGGCCTGGCATGGTATTGGCCTCAGAAAGGAGGGGCAGATGGATTTACAGGCGATCCTTGTGTTCAGCCAGGGTTGAAGCTCCCAGCTTACTTATTTGTGCGTTTATATAATTACGGTGACAACATCAATATTAGTTATATGTTAATAATAGCTAACAAATATATAGGGCTTATTCTTGGGCCAAATACCCATCTAGGTGTTTTAGCGCATACTCGTCAAGGGCCTGTTGTGTGAAATTCATACACACCTACAACAATCCACTGAGGCAGATGCTCTTAGTGTCTCCATGTTAAAGGTAAAGAAACCAAGGGTCAGGGATCCCAAGTAATTTGCCCAAGGTCACAAACTAGCAAGTGGCAGAGCCAGGATCCTAACCGAGGCCGTGGGCATGCGTATGCTATGGCCCTTGCGTAGCGCCCTCCCCAGGCACTTGCGTAATTCTGTTTCTGCAGGCTTCATCCTTCACCAGGTGTCCTGGGTTGTCGTTACATGACGAAAGGGCTCACCCAATATTATAGATGTTCTTAGTTCTTTCGGGGAACACAGTGGGGTCCAAGTAAATACACTCATGAGACGCTCATGGTCTTCCACTTAGTTGGGAACATTTCAAGGTGTGTCCTTTGGGTTTACTATCAGGGAGTTTTGGGGCCCAGCCTTCTTCCTGGTGGTTGGAATGGGGGGGGCGGCAGGGAGCAGGGCTTGTGCTGGAGTGACTCCTGGGCGGTTCTGTCCTAATGTTGGCACTGCATAGTTTAAAATCTTTTCCACATAACTGTTTAAGTCCTATCAAACCTGTGAAAATCTATCCCATTGTCTTTCTCTCCTTTGGTATTGTGGAATAGGGTTTACGTTTTTAGAAATCATGCCTTTTAGTACAATTGTTAAGACTCCAGGCATTGTCTGTCAATGGTCAGCTCTGCCTCATGAGGGAAATTGGGGTGCTAAGAGGCAGTTCTTGGCTAAGTGCCAGAATGCAGCTCTTCCCAGAATGGAAGACAGAAGAGAGAAACCAAGATGCATGATATCTGCATGGTGGGCACACCTAGTGCTGGACCCTGGATGCACAAGCAGGTGTATGGTCAACTCACAGAGGACATCAAGTCTTTCAGGACATAGTGGAAGGGAAACCCCAGGGGCGTGGGACTTTCCGGGGAGAGCAAGAGGGCTGGGAGCTGACCTGGCAGAGGGATCGATAAGCCTCAGAGATAACTGGAGACTCTGAGTACTTCCTTGTCTGTGTTTGATAGGTGATCAGCCTGCTTTAGAGGCTTGTTTCCAGATCCTTTGTCCTACAATGTGTAGTTAAAGCGAACATTCAGCCTACCTTCCTCTGACCTACCAAGACCTTCTGAAAAAATTAAATGAGAATCCCAAGACAACCACTCTGCTTTTTCCAGCTTCGGTTAGCGACGTATATTAAAAGCTTGAACCGCCATCTCCTTGCAGAAGGAGAGATGGAGTTAATGCATTTTCTGCAGGGCTGAGTTACCTCTGGGGAGGCGACTGAGGCATCAAGGTGGAGAGTGGAACCACTGGCCAGACTGCCAGTTGGGAATGTTTCTTCAGGTATGCAAATAGGTGGCACTTGCTGGTGGTTGTGCAGAAAGTCCCTTTGAGGATGTGTTACAGTTGAGAGAGCTTGCTCTGTGCTCAGCACCGTTTTAACCCCGCGCGCAAATCCAGTCCTCCTACCTGTCCTCTGAGGCAGGTACAGTGACAGCCTGCAGTTTACAGATGTGGTGGCTGAGGGAGGCCTAGAGAGGGCACATCACTTGTTCAGGGCCACGCTTGGTGGGAACTGGCAAGTGGAACGCCGGGAGCTTTAGAGAACCCTGCCGCTACCTAGGTGAGCATCAGCTCTGCCCCCAGTACAAAGCGTCTCCTCCCTGCAGGGAAGTAAAGTCCTCTTTCCTCTTTCATTCTTCCCGAGCTGTCATTTGGTGCTGCCAGCTTATCAGAGGCCGCCCTCAGACCTCTTTGCAGTGGCGCCCACATGTCTAGAAGGTTCTGGGCCACTCATCTGGTACATTTTGTGTTGGAATCAAGTTAGAGCTTGCATCTGGTCCCCAGTTCTCCTCGCCCAAACACAGGGATGTCTTCTGGAGTGAACAGTACCAACAGAAATGCAAAAACAAAAAAACAAAAAACAAAAACCCAAGCTTTTCTTTGAGCTTAACTTTGTTTTGTAAAGCTTAGAAGAAACGTTGGTAGATAAAAAAGCTCTTCAAGTGCATAAACCACAAGTATGGAAATAGGGATGATGGGCTGCATTGTGGCTGTACGGTCATTTGTTCAGAGGTTGAAACTGCATTTGAGGAACGGAGGCACTTTATCCAACAGCTAACTTTTGAAGAATTAAAATTGTAAGTAGAAAACGAGAAAAGCTTTGTAGCAGCAGACATCCCAGGGGAGGTAAGGAACATTGTTAGCAAATGCTTCACAGACATGCTTTAGCTCAGACTTGCTATGAAATATAGGCCCACTATTTTTTTTTTTAATGTGGCAAAATAGACATAACATACAATTTACCAGTTGAATCATTTTAAAGTGTGGAGTGGTATTGAGTACATTCACCATGTTTTACAGCCACCACCGTGATCAATTCCCAGAAGTTTTTCATTATCCTGAACAGAAACCCTGCCTGCGTTAAACACTAAGTCCAGTCGCCCTAGCCTCCAGCCCCTGGCAACCTCTGCTCTCCGTCTCTGTAAATTGGATAGGCTCACTTTTAAATTCTGGTGTCTTGACCTTTTCTATAGATGGGCCAAATATATAATTAATTTCTTTGGCTCTTGCTCATTTGCTTGCATTTATTACTCATCTATCGTCAATGAAATGTTGTGTTTCCTTAGGTGATGCCGTGATCATATTTCCACCCCCTCCGCCACCTTACTTTCCTGAGTCTTCAGTTTCTGCAGCTACTCGGAGTCCTGGGGCTGACAGTTTGCTCCCAGATGAAAATCCACCTTCATATTACAGTCTTTTTAACTATAGGTAAGACTTTCCGTTTGAACGTCAAGAGTGGGAAAGTTTAACCTTTTCAGGCCTATGTCTACATTCAGGCCAAGTCAGCTTTAAGGCTATGGTAGAGGTGTAGCCATCCAAGTATGAGTATCTTTTTGGCTGACATTATGCCAGAATTATTGCCTTAATATTCCTAGGACTTTTCAGGAAACTTTGGGCAGCACATAAGTTAAAAATTATAGAAGTGGTTATGCCGGGTTAATATGCAGCCTTCTCCAGGCATCTTTATGTGGTCCTAGCGGGGCTTATCCTCAGAATGCTGCACAAACCCATCAGCCGTCCCGAGCGCTGGAGGAGAACCCAGGAGGCCCCTGCTAAGTTAGGCTTTGCTGCTTTAGATTGTGGGAGGGGTGAGGGTCCCAGGGGACCTCCAGCAGGTACAGAGCATTTCAGTGTCTAATGGAGGTACTTGAGTGGCCGGCTAAAATCAACCTGCACCCTGACTTGACCACGCCAGGCTTCTCCCCTCAATGTTAAGTTGTTCCCTGGGCCTCAGAGCCTTCTCAGATTGACCGATGAGAAATATGAGACGCCCATCCCCAGCCCCCATGCTTTCCACATGCCACAAATTTGGAGGCGTACCTGGGGTCAGATGAAACAGTGTAAATATAAGTGTTTTTCCTTGAGGCAGAGGGAGGCCATTGAAGGTTGTGGAGTCACGGCAACAGGATCCGAGCAATGGTTAGCACAGCTCGTGATGGGGAAAGGCTGGGGGTGACCAGACCGGTGGGAAGCCTACTCTCATGGACAGGCTGAAGGTGACAGGAGCCTGGGACTGGGGTGGTCAGAAAGGGAGGAGTGTGTGTGGATGTCTGCTGTGGAGGACGGCAGGGACGAAGAGCAGAGATCATGATGTCAAGGGTGAGTGACAGGGACAGGGAATGTCCCTGACTGAGGAAGACAGAGACGGGGCCTGTGTAAGTGGGAGAAGGTGGTGAGCTGGCTTGCAGTAGAGGGAGAGCGAGGTGTGGGCCTTTGAGGTAGACCGGATGGGCCGGGTCTTGGGAGAGAGATGGGGTACTGGAGATGAAATGGCAAAGAGGTTGCTGAAACCAAGAGGGCAAGGCCTCAGAGACCTGTGGAGAATGCACGGGCGGGGAAAGCGTGAAAGGAAGGAGTTCTGGGAAGCATCAGGGACGAGCAGGGCTGGAAAAGGCTCCGTACCTTCCCAAATGGGACACCAGGGTGTAAGAAGTGGAGGCAGGATCACTGGAAAATCTCACAGGGCAAAGCAGGACTCAGTGAAAAGTGACTTTTGAGACACTGAGACACGTGCATTTTTGAAAGCAGTGAGAAGCAGGACCTGAGAGATGTCATGAGTGTGCTAGGGACAGGGGCTGCCATACCTGGTCATTCATGTTTCACGGCACATGTTCTTGTACTTCAAACCGGATGATGAGCTGGAGATCTGACCAGGGATGAATGCAGGAGTTCCCCTGTGTGGGTGAAAGGGAGGTTAGGTTCTGGACATTTGTAGAATTCTCTTAGTGAATTTTTGTATTCTTTTCTCCAGTGATGAACTTCCCAGAGCCCTAAAATAAATGTCTATTTCTACTGCTGCTAAAAACTACTCCTACTGCTGTTGCTATGCCAGAGTCTGCCTTTTCTTACATTACCTCAGGTCATTCTCATAGTTACTTAGAAGGTAGGCACTGTCATCATCCCCATTTTACAGATGAGGAAACTGAGGCTTAGAGAGGTTAAGTAACTTGCCTGAGATCAGACAGCTAGAAAGCAGCAGAGTGGAAATTCAGATGCAGGTCTTCCCTTTGCTAGACCCCACTCCATTAACCAGTACATCTTCCTGCCTTCCTTCAAGTTTTTGGCTTAATGATTTAATTTTCTCTTTGCATAAGTCTGTCTACCTTCCATTAGCTGTCTCAGAAGATGAAATAGCAGAGAAGAGTAACTGTGTGTGTGCATGTTCTTTTCAGAAGGCATCTGTGTGTTTGTACTCTACGTCTTTTCAGTGACAAGGGAAATGACAAAAGGAGTGAGACAGTCTTAAAGTAACCATGAGCTCTAAGGACAGGAAGGGGTAAGAAATCAAAACATATCTCTGCAGAATAGAATATGGAAGAAATTACTCTGGAGACCCTTGCAAATGTTTCCAAATGCATCTAATTAAACATGTGAAAAGAACCTGGTAGTTAAGGCATGTGACTCAGTGCCTCTGCTCCCTTTCATGTTCTCTCTCCTTCTTCATAGGATCCCGACTCCTGAGGGCCAAGGCGCAGCCTCTGAGAGAGATTGGGAATCTATATATACTATTTCTGGGACTGCTTCATCCTCCGAGACCTCACACACTCCCTATCTCTCATCCGAATTGCCTCCCAGATACGAAGAAAAAGAAAGTGCTGCCTCCACATCCTTGTCTCCATCTTCTGAGCCTTCCCCACCATGAGCCATGGACTCCAGTTCAATTTTTTATAGAATCAATCACTATTTAATTTGTTTTTCTAATAAAAAATACAACAGAATCGGCTATGTCCTGACTTCCTGGTGTAGTATCAACATCAATAACAAACCTTCCAGATTAAGCTGTCAGTGCCTCAGACCACAGGAGAGGCAGAGTGCCTCTGGCTGGGAATCCAAGATGCTTCTCTCGTTGACGCTTCCTACTGTGGGAGGTGGGGGGGATCGTTTGTGTTGCTGGATGAAAAAGCAGAGACTCAGAAAGGCTCATTAACTTATTCAAGGTCACATTGCTTCTAAATGGTGAGGTTGGGCTTTGAACCCATCTAGCTAGTTTCTGAAAGCCAGGTGCATATCTCTACCCTGTGCTGTCAAAGGCCAACCAAAAGTACTGGTTAATGTTTAGCTTGGCCCATTGGGTTTCCAATGTTCATTGCTTCTGGGGCAGAGAAACCAGATTACTTTCCTCATTTCTTTATTATTTCTTGCTCCTCTTCTTCCCTTTCTTCTCCCTCTCCTCCTTCTTCCTCTTTTCCCTATTCCTTTTTTCTTTTTTTTTTTTTTTCATTCTGAAAGAAGGTAGTTAGGGTAACTAGGTAATTTTCACTGGGGCAGTTACCAGCATAAAGCCTTCTTATAGTGATATGACATTTTTTAAAAAATTTTATTTATTTATTTATTTATTTATTTATTTATTTATTTATTTATTTATTTATTTATTTTTGGCTGTGTTGGGTCTTCGTTTCTGTGCGAGGGCTTTCTCTAGTTGCGGCGAGCAAGGGCTACTCTTCGTTGCGGTGCACGGGCCTCTCACTGTCGTGGCCTCTCTTGTTGCGGAGCACAAGCTCCAGACGCGCAGGCTCAGTAGTTGTGGCTCACGGGCCTAGTTGCTCCGCGGCATGTGGGATCTTCCCAGACCAGGGCTCAAACCCGTGTCCCCTGCAGTGGCAGGCAGATTCTCAACCACTGCGCCACCAGGGAAGCCCTGATGTGACATTTTTGGAGAAGAAATTTCTTGGGGCACTTTGGTAACTAGATTCCCCTGGAGAGGTTCATGAGGGATGAGTCTTTCTGTACTATAAGGTGCCCGACTTTCTGGACCACCAACTTTTATTCTTATAAAGCTACTGCTGAACAAAAGAATTTATATAGTTGGGTGCAATAATAAATATTTACTTCTAGATATAAACCTTAAAAAATAATCACTAAGTATTATCAGTTCTACCCAGGAAAAACTGATTTTTAGAATCTAAAGTCTGTAGGAACTTAGCATTTTTGTTAACAAAATTTGATGTAGCAAAAATGAACATTTTAGGCCTTTTACCACAAGCCATAATCCCCATAAAAATCAGTATTATCCAGCATTTAAGTGCCTGAAAGCAGAACTTAAGGGCGTTAATGCTCCAATAGTTTAACTGAAGTAATGACTGATTTCATGGGAATTGCCACTGCAATAAATCAGAGGTAACAGTCTGTACCAGCAGGACTGATCTGTTTCTAAACTGGACATTTATTGGACTGAACTGCTCTTAAAATTCTGCTTTTTTTTTCCTGGAAGGTTAATTATTCACATTTTAAAATTAGAACAAAGGGTAGATTATCACCACTTCCTTCTGCTGTTATTTGCTTAAAATGATTAAGCTGAAACTTCTAGGTAGAATTAAACACTTACGAGTTCTCATATATAATCAAGAGCATTTTTAATGGCTCAAAGTTAGGGTTTGTAACTGGGCATTTTACTTTTATATGCTAGTAAACTTAAATGGCAGTTAGCCATGCTTAGGTATAAGTTGGACCTTCTGGTTGGGGAAGTCTGCCTTACCTCCATCAGTCTCCGCAGTATTCAGCCAAGTGGGAACAGACGAAGCCACAACAATGAAAGGTGTCCCCAAGCGTGAGATGTTTATTGCAGGACTGAATCGTGGGCAGCTGAGCTGGGACGAATCATTTAGTCATACGAAGATGCATTCTTTGCCTATCAAGGTTCTAGCAAAGGATGATAGCTTCTGAAAACCCATCTGGTGGTCTGCTACTTATTTTCTTTATATGTGTTAACTTTTTTTTGATGTGAAATTAATCGTATAAGAGTAACCGTTTTAAGGTGAACAATTCAGTGGCATTTGTTACATTCACAACGTTGTACAGCCACCACCTCTATCAAATTCCAAAATATTTTCATCACCCCAAATAAAACCCCATACCTAGTAAGTAGTCACTCCCCACTCCCTCCCTCCTCCCTACCTCCTGGCAACCACCAATCTGCTTCTGTCTCTGTAGAGTTACCTTTTCTGGGTATTTCATATAAGTCATATCATACAATATGTGAACTTTTGTGTCTGCCTTCTTTCATTTAGCATGCTGTTTTAGAGATTCATCCACGTTGTAATGTGTATCAGTACTTCATTCCTTTCTGGAGCTAAATAATATTCCATGTATGTATGCGCCACAGTGTATTCATGATGGGCATTTGGGCTGTGTCTGCCTTCTGGCTGTAGTGAATAGTGTAGCTATTAACATTCATGTACAAGTATTTGTTGGAGTACCTGTTTTCAACTCTTTTAGGTACATACTTAGAAATGGAATTGCTGGATCATACATGAACTTGAAGTTTTTGAGGAACTGAACACTGTTTTCCACAGAGGCTCCACCTTTTTATATCCTCACCAGCCCTGTACAAAAGTTCAATTCTTCCACATCCTCACCACCACTTATTTTCTGTTATTATTATTGTCATCTGAGTATGAAGTGGTATCTCATTATGGTTTTGATTTCAATTTCCCTAATGACTGATAATTTTGAGCATCTTTTCATGTATTGTTTTGAACACCAAACATTATCAGGAGCATAAGAATTCTTACTCCAGATTTTCCTCCTATGGCGTTGGGAGGTATGAAAATAGTGATGAGTTCGGCAACTTCAGGTGGAACTACCCACGCCAGGTGCTACCATGCTGCCTCTACACTATGAAAACCCCTTCTTGTGATGTCTTTGTCCTCCTCTGGAGGTCAGTTAAGTGGACTAACCCAATCAACAAATTCTAATGAAACTGAAGGGACGAGGTAAGGTCCCTTTGGTATTTCTATGAGCTATGGAGGAATGGGCAGGCCAATGAACAGTTTTCAGAGGATGAAAGCTGACGGGGAAGGTAAGTATGTGTTCATCCAATTTCCATCTGAAAAGTTGGAGTGGAGTGAGGAGAAGGGCATTTAAAGTTGGCCTCTTTAACACTAGCCCTATCAAATTACCCATGACATTTTTCACAGAACTAGAACATATAATCCTAAAATTCATGTGGAACCATAAAAGACCCAGAATTGCCAAAGCAATCCTGAAGAAAAGAATAAAGCAGGATGCATAACCCTCCCAGGCTCCAGACAATACTACAAAGCTACAGTAATCAAAACAGTATGGTATTGGCACAAAAAAAGACATATGGATCAATGGAACAGAATAGAGAGCCCAGAAATAAACCCACACGCCTAAGGTCAATTAATCTTCTACAAAGGAGGCAAGATTATACAATGGGAAAAAGATAGTCTCTTCAGCAATGGTGTTGGGAAAGCTGGACAGCTGCCTGTAAATCAATGAAGTTAGAACACTCCTTCACACCATAAGCAAAAATAAACTCAAAATGGCTTAAAGACTTAAACATAAGACATGACACCATAAAACTCCTAGAAGAGAACATAGGCAAAACATCGTCTGACATAAATCATACCAATGTTTTCTTAGGTCAGTCTCCCAAGGAAATAGAAATAAAAACAAAAATAAACAAATGGGACCTAATCAAACTCACAAGCTTTTGCACAGCAAAGGAAGCCATAAACAAAATGAAAACACAACCTGCAGAATTGGAGAAAATATCTGCAAATGATGAGACTGACAAGGGCTTAATTTCCAAAATATACAAACAGCTCATACAACTCAACAACAAAAAAACAAACAAC
Source organism: Eschrichtius robustus (assembly GCF_028021215.1). Classification (NCBI taxonomy): domain Eukaryota; kingdom Metazoa; phylum Chordata; class Mammalia; order Artiodactyla; family Eschrichtiidae; genus Eschrichtius; species Eschrichtius robustus. The sequence goes on from NC_090825.1 coordinate 56,981,261, forward strand.
CCAACCCCAAAATGGGCAGAACACCTAAATAGACATTTCTCCAAAGAAGAAATACAGATGGCCAGTAGGCACATGAAAAGATGCTCAACATTGCTAATTATTAGAGAAATGCAAATCAAAACTACAATGAGGTACCTCCTCACACCAGTCAGGATGGCCATCATTAAGAAGTCTACAAATAACAAATTGCTGGAGAGGGTGTGGAGTAAAGGGAACGCTCCTGCACTATTGGTGGGATTGTAAGATGGTGCGCTCACTGTGGAAAACAGTATGGAGGTTCCTCAGAAAACTAAAAATAGAATTACCACATGATCCAGCAATCCCACTCCTGGGCATATATCCAGACAAAACTATAATTCAAAAAGATACATGCACCCCTGTGTTCATAGCAGCACTATTCACCGTAGCCAAGACATGGAAACAACCTAAATGTCCATCCACAGATGAATGAATAAAGAAGATGTGGTACATATATACAATGGAATACTACTCAGCCATAAAAAAGAATGAAATAATGCCATTTGCAGCAACATGGATGCAACTAGAGATTATCATACTAAGTGAAGTAAGTCAGAAAGAGAAAGACAAATACCATATGATATCACTTATATGTGGAATCTAAAATATGACACAAATGAACCTATCTATGCAACAGAAACAGAATCACGGACATAGAGAACACACTGGTGGTTGCCAAGGGGGAGGGGGTTGGGGGAGGGATGAAGTGGGAGGTTGGTGTTAGCAGATGTAAGCTTTTATGTATAGAATGGATACACAACAAGGTCCTACTGTATAGCAGAGAGAACTATATTCAATATCCTATGATAAACCATAATGGAAAAGAATATTAAAGAAAGAATGTGTACATATGTATAACTGAATCACTTTGCTATACAGTAGTCATTAACACATTATAAATCAACTGTACTTCAATTTAAAAAAAAGTAAAAAAAAAAGTTAAGGTGGGCTCTGTGACAACCTTGTGTGACGTGACTGTTGGCCTTCTGGTTAATGTGTAGAGGACTGAGGCCATGTGAGTGGTGGGTTTCTCCTGAAGGGGGTCATTATTCCAGGGCAGTTCACAGGAGAGGAATGCATCCAGAGACAGGAAGTAGACCTCGGAAGGCAGCCTTATGTGGGCAGAAGAGAGATGGTAGTTTGGTTGGAACTGCAAGGATCCATGATGATAAGAATCAAGATGATTGTTGAAAAAGTTAAATTCCTGAGTCCCATTTCAGACTGGCCTAATGCATCCAAATCTCCAGGGGGGTAAAGTTTATTGTCTGGGAATCTGGGAAACATTTCCTGTGAGGACAACAGAGGGAAACTGTGGAGGCAGCACCTTATGGGCTAGATTATCTGGGATCATGAGCTCCTTGTTTGTGACTTCAAGGCCTTCTGGAGGGTGACTTCAAGGCCTTCTGGAGGGTCCTGTTTACACATCCCAGCCTGTGCTAAAGGTCTTTGAGGGGTAGGATGTTGGTCCCCAGTTAGACCCCAGTGCTGATGGGGGCTTCACACAGTTGCCCAGTCCTAGCCTTCTAGGCAACTCTGCACGTGATTCATGAGAGAGCCCCAAGGGAGTGTGGAAACAAAGGCAGGGTCGTGCCTCCTGCCCTTTCCTCCTGTATTTCCAGACTGGGGAAATTTGGACTCATTTTTAAAGAAAAGCATGGTTTTGTGTTGGAAGAGGTCAACGGCTACATGTCTACAACTGGAAGCATCAAAGACATTTATCAGGATAAGGCAGAGTAGAGGAAAACACTAGCTGGGTTGAAATGGAAAATGCTTGAGATTGTCCAAGTGGGCAGAAGTTTGAAAACTGCCTCAGACAGGGCTCCTTCCTCTCAGTGCCTTCCAGCCCCTGATGGACCAGTCAGTGTGGTGGGCTGGGCTCTGCCAGCTGCCACCCTGGACACAGGAAACGCAGATCCCTGAGCCTCTGGTGTAGAAGCTTCTCCAAAGGAAAGAGAGGTCGGGAAGCACACTGTAGGGGTGGTGATTGGGCCGGAGGGGTGAAATGTCCTCTCACTGTTAGTGGGCAACCATGCATGGTTGGGCTGCTTCATGCCATGGGCCCTCCTGGGATCTTGCATACCTGGAATTCCTGGAGTATCATGCATGCTGCCACCAATCTGAGTACCCCAACAGGAACAAAGGGGAGGATATGGATGCAGCTTTTGCTAGTAAGGAATGCTTTGGGGGGGTGGGCGGAGATTCCTGCTGCGCGAAGCATGTGACTGCTTGGATAGGCTATCTGTGTCTTGCTTCGCTCAGCGGGGTGCCCAGCCCTCTGGCTGAGTGTGGCCAATGCTGGGAGTGCAGGGTGACTTCATGCCCTCACTCCCGGATGGGGCAGGGTGGCAGACAGCAACCTGAGGAGGAAGGGAGTTAGTTAGGTGGTGATTTAACTGCTCTGTGTGTTCTCCTGGAGCCTGCTCAGGCCTGAAGGTGCGGAAGTTGGGCAGGGCAGTTTGGTGGGCGTGGATGAGCCACCACTGCTGTCATGTGCCAAATCACTCGTAAGACATTTCCTTAAAGGCCTTTGAATGAGTGAGTGAGTCCTGCCTACAGGTGCTGGGTGAGCCAAATGGCTTATTTATTAGGAGTTTTCACAAAGGCAGAGGCCTGTCTCTTCCGCAGGATGGAGAGGCTTGGGGAGGTCCTGGTCTCTACAAGGGCTATGGTTCTTCCTCAAGCTCAGCGTCCTCCTGGTGGCCCAGACCCCATGTAGGAAGTAATCACTTCCCCGTCTGTCAAGTCTCCCAGGCCCAACCAGACACCCTCTGGTGCTCCTGCCTTCCTTCAGGCCTTTGGGTGCTAAGTTGCTCCAAGATTTCCTTCCTCAGGCCCTGAAGCTCTGCTGTCTCAGCGCTTTTTGTCCAGCTGGAGTTTTCGCATAGGAGCCTGCAGGGTGGGAGCCGGAGCACAGCTCTGCAGGTGCCAGACCGGGCTGAGCTGCTTCCCCGCTGCCTCTCCATGAATACTATAACAGTTGTTTGCAATCCACGGGTGGAATCTGGCAGAGCCTGATGTCCTTCACAAGGGCCTGTGTCCTTCATGGCTGTGTGCTGGGCCGGGAACTTCCCACCTGGTTAGACGTGTGTGGCCTTGGGCAGGTCGCTGCACTGCTCCCGTCCTAGCCCATCTCTGGGGTGCCCTTCGGCTCTGGATAAAAGCCAGAATTGCGGTCCAGCTTCTATAAGGGTCTCCTCTTTCCATAGTAGGTTGCTGGCTTTGGAATTCTTTCTCTGTTTGAATTACAATTCAATACTACTACCATTAAAACTACTGAGTAAAGTAAAAGATTTTTTGAAGTTTTTAGATCCTTAAAATATATCTGACTTAAGCACATATGTAAACTTAGAGTACTGTGTTGAAAGTCATTTAGATAATTATTTTTCTTTGCTTTTATGTTACTGATTTGATATACAATTAGGGTCATTTATTCCCGTTAATATTCAGTATTAAGATTAATTTTAATTTAATTTTTGAACACATAAAACATATACTATTTGAAAAGATGTGCTAAAAAAAGTCTTGGTTCTACCCCTTTCTTATCTACCCTGTTCCATCCACCCCTTCTAAGTCATCATTATTTTGATTAAGTTCAGGTATATACTTCCAGTGTTTCTTTGTTGATATATATGTGTATATATATATGTATATGTATATGTGTATATACATACACGTGTATATATACATATACGTGTATGTATATATGTATATATGTGTATATATATGTATGTATATATGTGTGTATATATATATACACACATATATACATATATACACATATATAGCTATATATATCTACATCTATATCTATATCTATATATGTACATATATACACACAATCTATATTTACATATAATACATATTGCAATATATATGCTAATATATAGTATATAATATGCTAATATATTACAATATATACTAATATATAGCATATAATATATACTATTATATATACTAATATATAGTGTGTAATATATAGTATTTTATATATCTATTTATTTATTTATGTACTAATATATGCTGCTCAGCACCTTGCTTTTTTTTTTTTTACATCTTTATTGGAGTATAATTGCTTTACAATGTTGTGTTAGTTTCTGCTGTACAACAAAGTGAATCAGTTATACATATACATATATCTCCATATCCCCTCCCTCTTGAGCCTCCCTCCCACCCTCCCTATCCCACCCCTCTAGGTGGTCACAAAGCACCGAGCTGATCTCCCTGTGCTATGCAGCTGCTTCCCGCTAGCCATCCATTTTACATTTGTGCATCTTGCTTTTTTCATCTAATAAATACCTCCTGGCAATCATTCCATATGTAGAGATCGTTCTCATTTTTTTTGGTAATAGCTACATAGTACCCCGTTATGTGACTATCCCATAGTTTGTCAACTATTATGGACATTTAGGTTGTTCCTGATCTTTTTTTTTTTTTTGGCTATGTTGGGTCTTTGTTGCTGTGTGTGGGCTTTCTCTGGTTGTGATGAGCGGGGGCTACTCTTCGTTGCGGTGCATGGGCTTCTCATTGCGGTGGCTTCTATTGTTGCAGAGCACGGGTTCTACGTGTGTGGGCATCAGTAGTTGTGGCGCCTGGGCTCAGTAGTTGTGGCTCACGGGCTCTAGAGCTCAGGCTCAGTAGTTGTGGCGCACGGACTTAGTGGCTCCGCGGCATGTGGGATCTTCCCAGACCAGGGCTCGAACCTGTGTCCCCTGCATTGGCAGGCAGATTCTTATCCATTGCGCCACCAGGGAAGTCCCCTAATCATTTAATATTACAAATAATGTCACAATAAATAACCTGCTTATGTTGTTTTTTATTTGAGTAGGTGCATCTTCAGTGCAAACTTCTAGAAATGAGCTACCTTGAAAGGTAAATGCATATGTAATTTTGTTAGATATTGCCAAATTTTCCTCCATAAGGTGTCTGCCATTTTGCAGTCTCATTAGCAATACGTAAAAGTGCCTATTTCCTAACAGCTTCATCAATAGAGTGTGTTATCCAAATCCAACTTTTGGATTTTTGCCAATCTGCTAGGCAAGAGATCATATTTCAGGGCAGTTTTAATTTACATTTCTCTACCTATGAGTGAGACTGAGAATCTTTTCAAAGGTTAAGAGCTTTTTGACTATTCTGTGATCTATCTGTTTATATTCTTTGCTCATTATTTACTGGGTTGTAGTCTAGTTTTGGGGTTTTTTGTTTTTTTTTTTTTAAATTTAACTCAATTCTTTCTTGAGGCAAGCAAAGTAACTTTTCACTTGTACCTATTAGAGAGATATATTGGGTTGGCCAAAAAGTGCCTTAGGTTTTTAAGTAAAAATAAAAGACACATTTTTCATTTTCACCAAGAACTTTATTGAACAACGTATTCACCCTTTTGTTCCATTACCTTCTGCCATTTTTTTAGGCAACTTCATAATTCCATCTTCCCAAAACTTTTTATCTTTTTGAGCAAAGGACAGTTCCAGGTACCTTTTACAGTCTTCCAGGGAATTGAAATGTTTTCCATTAAGAGAATTTTGTAAAGACCTAAATAAATGCAAATGCGAAGGTGCAATGTCTGGTGAATATGGCAGATGAATCAGAACTTCCCAGCCAAGCTGTAACAGTTTTTGCCTGGTCATCAAAGAAACATGCGATCTTGCGTTATCCTGATGGAAGATTATGCGTTTTCTGTTGACTAATTCTGGACGCTTCTCGTCGAGTCCTGCTTTCAGTTAGCCTAATTGGGAGCAGTACTTGTTGGAATTAATCGTTTGGTTTTCCGGAAGGAGCTCATAATAGAGGACTCCCTTCCAATCCCACCATATACACATCATCTTCTTTGTATGAAGACCGGCTTTTGGTGTGGCTTTTGGTGATTCATTTCGCTTGCCCCACTATCTCTTCCATTCCACATTATTGTACAGCATCCACTTTTCATCGCCTGTCACAATTTGCTTTAAAAACGGAACGTTTTAATTACGTTTAAGTAGAGAATTGTATGCAGAAATACGGTCAAGAAGGTTTTTTTCACTTAACTTGTGTGGATCCCAAACATCAAAGCGATTAACATAACCAGGAAGGAGCAAATGAATTTCAACGCTTGATTTGGGTATTTTGAGTATGTTGGCTATCTCCCGCATGGTATAACGTTGCTTGTTCTCAATTAATGTCTCGATTTGATCGCTATCAACTTCAACTGGTCTACCTGACCGTGGAGCATTGTCCAGCAAGAATTCTCCAGCACGAAACTTCGTAAACCACTTTTGACACGTTCGATCACTCACAGCACCTTTTCCATACACTGCACAACTCTTTTTTTGCATTTCAGTTGCATTTTTACCTTTCTTGAAATAATAATGCATAATATGCCAAAAATGTTGCTTTTTTCTTCCATCTTCACTATTAAAATGCTACACAAAAATTCACCAAATTTGATAAGTCGTTTTTTAAATGCACGCTTATATGACAGCTGTCACATACAATCTAACAAAATTGTTTTGAATGAAGTTAAAGACAACTAATTGCTACTAGAGCCATCTTACGGGAAAAAAACCACAAACCTTCTGGCCAACCCAATAAAACACAAAGTCAAACCAACAAGGAAACATTGCAATACTGTCCCTTGCTCCCTCACCCCAAAACTCACTCTAAACCAAAAAATGTTGGTGATCCCTTAAAATTTAACCTTTCTTCATAGGTCCTATCAAATTGACTAGAGAACTTTGGCACCAAAGCAATGTTTCATTATTTTTCAGAATCATGGCCAGTCAGCTGGTTTTGTTAGAACATGGTGTTAACGCAACAAAGATGGCAGTTTTGATACCCACATGTTCTGTTGGCTCTACGTTGAGAAAAGCTGTTCCCCAGTCAGGAGTGGGGCTGCCCAGCTGCCTTCCATTCAAACAGAAGTCTCAAAAGAATACTCTGTGGGTAAGGAAGGGGCAATGGCATCATCTCCAAACACAGTTCACCCAGGGGGTGGATGCTCCAACTCCTGATTCTTTGGAGGCCGGGTATAGGTTTCTGCCTGGGAGTTTCACTGTGAGGTCATCAGCCAGTTGAGAATATACATGTGTCCAACAGGAAAGCATGCAGAGCCCCACGTGGTGATGTTCTCAAGCTGGCTGCTTCAAATGGAATGGCAGATGGGGCTCACCGGCACCGTCCCAGCAGTAGTTCTAAAACTATGTGTGATGTCTCTAAATTATTAATTACCTATTGCTGCATAAGAAACTATCCCCAAATGAACAAACATATATTATCTCACATGTTTCTGTGGGTCAGAAATTTAGGAGCAGCTCAGCTGTGTTGTTCTGGATTATAGTCTCTTAGGAGGATGTGGTCAAAATGTTAGCCAGGGCCACAGTCCTCTGAATTGACTTGGGGGCTGGACAGCCCACTTCTGGGATGGTCCCTCACAGGGCTGGCAAGTTGATGCTGGCTCAGTTGCTCTTCTTGGGGACAGCCATAGGGCTTCTGGAGTGTCTTCACAACATGATGGCTGGCTTCCCTTGGAGCAAGAGGTTTAAGAGAAAGCAAGGAGGAAGCTGCAGTGCTTTTCAGAATTTAGTCTTGAAGTCATACATTATCATTTCCACCATAACCTATTTGTTAGAAGCGAGTCATTAAGTCTGGCTCACTCTCAAGGGGAGAGGAATTAATTTTTACCTTTTGAAGGGAGGCACCCCATAGAATTTGTGGCATATTTTAAAATCATCATAGTCCCCAAGGCTTGAATGCTTTTTCTCTTGTAACTGAAGGACTGCCAGAACCCTGGGCTCTCCGGTATGTCTACCTTTCTGGTAAATCAGAGGAAAATGCAGCCTCCTCCCAGGTGGATGGCTTCTCCCCTTAGGAATTAACTTTCATCACAACCTGCTTTCCTTTGACCTCTTTTAACAATGGAATTGATTAACATGCAGATTTCTGGACCTTGCCGAGAGATTCTATTTCACCGGGTCTTAGGGGTTGGTGAATCTGTATTTTTACAACTATTTCAGGTGAAGTGAGCCCTTTGGCTCTGATCCAGAAAGACAGAGTGAGGCACTGGCTTTTCTAGCACTGTGCTTTTCTGTCACCTAATCATTGAGGGAAGACTGGACCACATCACTGTATCCCTCAGAGCACTCAGCATCACACATGGCAGAGGGTTAGCTCATTGTAGAACCTCCTTGATGGATGGAGGATGGATGGATGATGGATGGGTGAGTGAAGGAATTCATCTATGATTGAAGTGCAGTTGTATCAACTTAGATGATGCTTTTTCAAAAGTTAATATTCCCAACATTACCTATGAAATCATTCTTGCCCCAAAATATTTAAACTGATTCTCATGAAGCCTCTTGACCTAATTAACAGCTTATAGAAAATATAGAGGATGAAGGAATGCATTACACAATACCTTGAGAAAATAACTAGATGAATCTAGAATTTGGGGAATTCAATAAGATGACTGGCTTGGACTCTTGAAAAAGTCTATGTCATGGGGGAGAAAGGGGCAGAAGCACTGTTCTAGATCAAAGGTTGCCAAACTATGACCAACAGGTCAGTTGCCTATTTTTGTAAATATAATTTTATTGGAACATAGTCACGCTTATTAGCTTATGGATTATCTATGGCTGTTTTTGTGCTACAGTGTCACAGTTGAGTGATTGCAGAAGAAACAGTGTGGCCCAGCAATCTGAAATATTTTTTATCTTGCCCTTCAGAAAAAGTTTAGACCCCTGTTCTAAATTAAACGAGACCAATGACTCCTCTGCTTCCACTGATGACAGAATAAGTAGTACTGGCTAGCTATTCTGCCATACACAATTAGAACACTGGATATATGAAATAATTGTTTTTAGACATGAAGTAAGTGGCAGCACAGAGTGAAAGGAAACAAACAAGGTGAGCCCTACAATCATCTAGGTTTTCTACCAGAGGCATTTGCTGGATTCCCAACCCAGGGAGGGTGATGCAAACAGTATACAGCATTCTCACTGAGCTGACAAGACAGACACTGAACGGGGGGTGGGGGGGGAGGGAGGCTGAGGCAGCTGGAATTTGCAGGGTAGAACATTTTAGAGGAAAAAACTACACAGAGAAGGAATTCTAGGCCCTGGGGTTCTCTTTGAGTCTTTGGCTAAATACTAGGTTGTGCATGTGTAGGGGAGACACCACAAATTGTGTTAAAAAAACAACTATCCAGAAAGAAAGGCTACCAGGGAGCTGTAAACATAACAACTCCTGGAGCCCACAGAGTTGGGAGATGCTAGAGTTTTGACCAACCAGAATGGAAAGGCCTCACTGAGCATGGAGGGTTTTAGGAGTAGACTACCAGAAAGGCCACGCCTCAGGATTAGGGCAAACCTACTCTAGCTAAGCTGCCTCAACAAAGCTTAAAAATAAGTCTTAAAAGAATCAAGTCAATCCACATATAAATTAATTGCCTGTGAAAACAAAACTCAAGGAAGACCACATAGATGCCTTTGACTTTTGATTCCAACTTTACTGAGAGTTTTAATCATGAATGGGTTTTGAAATTTGTAAAATGCTTTCTCCTATTAACCTTTAGCTAGCATCATATATTTTGGTAAAAGACTATTTCCCCCTAAGATCAGAGACAAGGAAGGAAGTTTTCTTTTATCATTTCCATTCAACATTTTGCTGTGGTCCCAGCTAGTGCAAAAAGGCAAGAAAAAAAAAGGGTAAATATTGAAGAAGTAAAACATGATTGTGACCATAGAAAATCCTAAGGATTCCACAAAAAAGCTAGTAAAACCAAAAAGTGAATCTAGCAAGTATGCAGAACACAAGGTCAATATACAGAAATCAAAAGTATACCCATATTCAGCACAAACAACTGGAAAATGAAATACTATTTATAGTATCAAAAAATTGTTTTCAAATAAACTTATATATAGATATATGACTGTGTACTGAAAACTACAATAGATTGTTGAACAAAATTAAACAATCTCCATGAAATTAAATTATCTCCAAATGAATGGACAGATTTACCATGTTCATGGATTGGAAGAATCAGTATTGTTAAAATACGTCAGTTCTCCCCAACAGATTAATAGATTCAATACAATCGCAATCAAAATCTCAACAAGCATTTTTAAAAATAGAAAATGGGAAGTTTATTATAAAATTTATATGAAAATGTAAAGGACCAGAAGACTCAAAATAATTTCAGAAAAGAAGAACAAATCTGAAAGACTTACACACTGAATTCAAGACCTACTATAAAGCTATAGTAATCAAGACACTGTGATATTGACATAGGATAGACAATGGACTAGCATAGAATCTAGAAGTAGACCTGTATATACACGGTCAATTGATTTTTTTTTTTTTTTTTGCAAAGGTGTCAGGGTAAGAGAATGGGAAAAAAAGCAGTCTTTTCAACAAATGGTGCTAGAACAACTGAATATATGTATAAAAAATACTTAACCCCTATCTCACACTACATATAAAAATTAACTCTAAATGGATTCTAGGCCTACATATAAAAGCTAAAACTATAAAACTTCTAGAATAAAACACAGAACAACCTTGGGATAGGCAAAGATTTGTTAGGATACAAAAAAGCACCAATCTTAAAAGAAAATACTGATAAACTGGATTTCACCAAAATTTAAAACTTCTGCTCTGCAAAAGACCATCAAAAAATGAAAAGTCAAGTCACTGACTAGAAGAAAATATTTGTAATACATAAACCTGGCAGAGGACTCATAAGTGCAAGTCAATAATACAAAGATAACCCAATTTTTAAAAGGGCAAATATTTGAACAGACACATCACAAAAAGTATATATATATAAAAGCAATAAGCACATGAAAAAATGTACAACATCTCTAGTTATGAGGGACATGTAAATTAAAGTCACACTGAGATACACCCAGTAAACACCATTTTTACTGTCACTACACAACCCGTAAAATGGAAAAAAGTAAAAAGATTGATAATATTAAGCACTGGTGAGGATATGGAGAAACTATTCATATATTCCTCGTAAGAATGTAAAATGTTATAAACACTTTGGAAAACAGTTTGGCAGTTTCTTATAAAGTTAAACATATACTTACTGTATGACCCAGCAATTTTACATCTAGATTTTTACTCAACAGAAATGAAAACATATGTCCACAAGAAGAGTTGTATATGAATGTTCATAGTAGCTTGAATCACAATAGCTTAAAACGGAAACAATCCAGTTCATCAGTGGGTGAATGGATAAACAAACTGGTATATTCATACAATGGAATATTACTCATCAATAAAAAGGAACTAACTACTCATATATGCAACAAGACAAATGAATATCAAAAATATGCTGATCAGGGGGAGACCTTCAAGATGGCGGAAGAGTAAGATGTGGAGATCACCTTCCTCCCCACAAATACATCAGAAATACATCTACATGTGGAACAACTCCTACAGAACACCTACTGAACACTGGCAGAAGACCTCAGACCTCCCAAAAGGCAAGAAACTCCCCATGTACCTGGGTAGGGCAAAAGAAAAAAGAAAAAACAGAGACAAAAGAATAAGGATGGGACCTGCACCAGTGGGAGGGAGCTGTGAAGGAGGAAAGGTTTCCACACACTAGGAAGCCCCTTCGCTGGCAGAGACGGGGGTGGCAGGGGGGGAAGCTTTGGAGTCATGGAGGAGAGCTCAGCAACAGGGGTACGGAGGGCAAAGCGGAGAGATTCCTGCACAGAGGATCGGTGCCGACCAGCACTCACCAGCCCGAGAGACTTGTCTGCTCACCCGCCGGGGCGGGCGGGGGCTGGGAGCTGAGGCTCGGGCTTTGGAGGTCAGATCCCAGGGAGAGGAATGGGGTTGGCTGCGTGAACACAGCCTAAAGGGGGCTAGAGCACCACGGCTAGCTGGGAGGGAGTCCAGGAAAAAGTCTGGACCTGCCGAAGAGGCAAGACACCATTGTTTCGGGGGGCGCGAGGAGAGGGGATTCAGAGCACCACTTAAAGGAGCTCCAGAGATGGGCACGAGACGCGGCTATCAGCACGGACCCCAGAGATGGGCATGAGACGCTAAGGCTGCTGCTGCAGCTATCAAGAAGCCTGTGTGCAAGCACAGGTCACTCTCCACACCTCCCCTCCTGGGAGCCTGTGCAGCCCTCCACTGCCAGGGTCCCATGATCCAGGGACAACTTCCCCGGGAGAACGCACGGCGCTCCTCAGGCTGGTGCAACGTCACGCAGGCTTCTGCCGCCACAGGCTCACCCTGCATTCCATACCCCTCCCTCTCCCCCTGGCCTGAGTGAGCCAGAGCCCCCTAATCAGCTGCTCCTTTAACCCCATCCTGTCTGAGTGAAGAACAGACGCCCTCAGGCGACCTACACGCAGAGGCGGGTCCAAATCCAAAGCTGAACCCCGGGAGCTGTGCAAACAAAGAAGAGAAAGGGAAATTTCTCCCAGCAGCCTCAGGAGCAGTGGATTAAATCTCCACAATCAACTTCATGTACCCTGCATCTGTGGAATACCTGAATAGACAACGAATCATCCCAAATTGACGAGGTGGACTTTGGGAGCAATGATATATTTTTTTTCCTTTTTCTCTTTTTGTGAGTGTGCATGTGTATGCTTCTGTGTGTGATTTTGTCTGTATACCTTTGCTTTTACCATTTGTCCTAGGGTTCTGTCTTTCCTTTTTTGTTTGTTTTTTTGTTTTTTTTTTTTTCTAGTATACTTTTTAGTGCTTGTTATCATTGGTGGATTTGTTCTTTGGTTGCTCTCTTCTTTCTTTCTTTTTTTTTTTTTTTACTTATTAATTTTTTTAAATAATTATTTTTATTTAATAACTTTTTTTTAATTTTTTCTTTCTTTCTTCTTTTTTTCTCCCTTTTCTTCTGAGCCATGTAGCTGACAGGGTCTTGGTGCTCCAGCTGGATGTCAGGTCTGTGCCTCTGAGGAGGGAGAGCCGAATTCAGGACATTGGTCGACCACAGACCTCCCAGCTCCATGTAATATCAAAAGGCAAAAGCTCTCCCAGAGATCTCCATCTCAACGCTAAGACCCAGCTCCACTCAACGACCAGCAAGCTACAGTGCTGGACACCCTATGCCAAACAACTAGCAAGACAGGAATACAACCCCACCCATTAGCAGAGAGGCTGCCTAAAATCATCATAAGGTCACAGACACACCACCAAAACACACCACCGGACGCAGACTTGCCCACCAGAAAGACAAGATCCAGCCTCATCCACCAGAACACAGGCACTAGTCCCCTCCACCAGGAAGCCTATACAACCAACTGAACAAACCTTAGCCACTGGGGGCAGACATCAAAAACAACAGGAACTACGAACCTACAGCCTGTGAAAAGGAGAACCCAAACACAGTAAGTTAAGCAAAATGAGAAGACAGAGAAACACACAGCAGATGAAGGAGCAAGGTACAAACCCACCAGACCAAGCAAATGAAGAGGAAATAAGCAGTCTACCTGAAAAAGAATTCAGAGTAATGATAGTAAAGATGATCCAAAATCTTGGAAATAGAATGGAGAAAATACAAGAAACATTTAACAGGACCTAGAAGAACTAAAGAGCAAACAAGCAATGATGAACAACACAGTAAATGAAATTAAAAATTCTCTGGAAGGAATCAATAGCAGAATAACTGAGGCAGAAGAACGGATAAGTGACCTGGAAGATAAAATAGTGGAAATAACTACTGTAGAGCACAATAAGAAAAAAGAATGAAAAGAATTGAGGACAGTCTCAGAGACCTCTGGGACAACATTAAACACACCAACATTCAAATTATAGGGGTCCCAGAAGAAGAAGAGAAAAAGAAAGGGACTGAGAAAATATTTGAAGAGATTATAGTTGGAAACTTCCTTAATATGGGAAAGGAAATAGTTATTCAAGTCCAGGAAGCGCAGAGAGTCCCATACAGGATAAATCCAAGGAGAAACACACCAAGACACATATTAATCAAACTATCAAAAATTAAATACAAAGAAAAAACATTAAAAGCAGCAAAGGAAAAACAACAAATAACATACAAGGGAATCCCCATAAGGTTAACAGCTGATCTTTCGGCAGAAACTCTGCATGCCAGAAGGGAGTGGCAGGACATATTTAAAGTGATGAAAGGGAAGAACCTACAACCAAGATTACTCTACCCAGCAAGGATCTCATTCAGATTCGACAGAGAAATTAAAATCTTTACAGACAAGCAAAAGCTAAGTGAATTCAGCACCACCAAACCAGCTGTACAACAAATGCTAAAGGAACTCCTCTAGGCAGGAAACACAAGAGAAGGAAAACACCTACAATAACAAACCCAAACCAATTAAGAAAATGGTAATAGGAACATACATATTGATAATTACCTTAAATGTAAATGGACTAAGTGCTCTAACCAAAAGACACAGACTGGCTGAATGGATACAAAAACAAGACCCGTATATATGCTGTCTACAAGAGACCCACTTCAGACCTAGGGAAACATACAGACTGAAAGTGAGGGGATGGAAAAAGATATTCCATGCAAATGGAAATCAAAAGAAAGCTGGAGTAGCAATTCTCATATCAGACAAAATAGACTTTAAAATAAAGACTATTACAAGAGACAAAGAAGGACACTACGTAATGATCAAGGGATCAATCCAAGAAGAAGATATAACAACTGTAAATATTTATGCACCCAACATAGGAGCACCTCAATACATAAGGCAAATGCTGACAGCCATAAGGGGAAAACGACAGAAGCACAATAATAGTGGGGGACTTTAACATCCCACTTTCATCAATGGACAGATCATCCAAAATGAAAATAAATAAGGAAACACAAGCTTTAAATGATACATTAAACAAGATGGACTTAATTGATATTTATAGGACATTCCATCCAAAAACAACAGAATACACTTTCTTCTCAAGTGCTCATGGTATGTTCTCCAGGATAGATCATATCTTGGGTCACAAATCAAGCCTTGGTGAATTTAAGAAAATTGAAATCATATCAAGTATCATTTCCAACCACAATGCTATGAGACTAGACATCAATTACAGGAAAAAATCTGTAAAAATAAAAATACATGGAGGCTAAACAATACACTACTTAATAACCAAGAGATCACTGAAGAAATCAAAGAGGAAATCAAAAAATACCTAGAAACAAATGAAAATGAAAACACAATGACCCAAAACCTATGGGATGCAGCAAAAGCAGTTCTAAGAGGGAAGTTTATAGCAATACAATCCTACCTCAAGTAACAAGAAACATCTCAAATAAACAACCTAGCCTTATACCTAAAGCAATTAGAGAAAGAAGAACAAAAAACCCCCAAAGTTAGGAGAAGGAAAGAAATCATAAAGATCAGATCAGAAATAAATGAAAAAGAAATGAAGGAAACAATAGCAAAGATCAATAAAACTAAAAGCTGGTTCTTTGAGAAGATAAACAAAATTGATAATCCATTAGCCAGACTCATCATGAAGAAAAGGGAGAAGACTCAAATCAATAGAGTTAGAAATGAAAAAGGAGAAGTAACATCTGACACTGAAGAAATACAAAGGATCATGAGAGATTACTACAAGCAACTCTATGCCAATAAAATGGACAACCTGGAAGAAAAGGACCAATTCTTAGAAAAGCACAACCTTCCGAGACTGAACCAGGAAGAAATAGAAAATGTAAACAGACCAATCACAAGCACTGAAACTGAGACTGTGATTAAAAATTTTCCAACAAACAAAAGCCCAGGACCAGATGGCTTCCCAGGCGAATTCTATCAAACATTTAGAAAAGAGCTAACACCTATCGTTCTCAAACTCTTCCAAAATATAGCAGAGGGAGCAATATTCCCAAACTCATTCTACGAGGCCACGATCACCCTGATACCAAAACCAGACAAAGATGTTCACAAAGAAAGAAAACTACAGGCCAATATCACTGATGAACATAGATGCAAAAATCCTCAACAAAATACTAGCAAACAGAATCGAACAGCACATTAAAAGGATCATACACCATGATCAAGTGGGGTTTATCCCAGGAATGCAAGGATTCTTCAATATACGCAAAGCAATCAATGCGATACACCATATTAACAAATTGAAGAATAAAAACCATATGATCATCTCACTAGATGCAGAAAAAGCTTTCGACAAAATTCAACACCCATTTATGATAAAAACTCTCCAGAAAGTAGGCATAGAGGGAACTTACCTCAACATAATAAAGGCCATATACGACAAACCCACAGCCAACCTCATTCTCAATGGTGAAAAACTGAAACCATTTCCACTAAGATCAGGAACAAGACAAGGTTGCCCACTCTCACCACTATTATTCAACATAGTTTTGGAAGTGTTAGCCACAGCAATCAGGGAAGAAAAAGAAATAAAAGGAATCCAAATCAGAAAAGAAGAAGTAAAGCTGTCACTGTTTGAAGATGACATGATACTATACATAGAGAATCCTAAAGACTCTACCGGAAAACTACTAGAGCTAATCAATGAATTTGGTAAAGTAGCAGGATACAAAATTAATGCACAGAAATCTCTTGCATTCCTATACACTAATGATGTAAAATCTGAAAGAGGAATTAAGGAAACACTCCCATTTACCATTGCAACAAAAAGAATAAAATACCTAGGAATAAACCTACCTAATGAGACAAAAGACCTGTATGCAGAAAACTATAAGACACTGATGAAAGAAATTAAAGATGATACAAACAGATGGAGAGATATACCATGTTCTTGGATTGGAAGAATAAACATTGTGAAAATGACTATATGACCCAAAGCAATCTACAGATTCAGTGCAATCCCTATCAAACTACCAATGGCATTGTTCACAGAACTAGAACAAAAAATTTCACAATTTGTATGGAAACACAAAAGACCCTGAATAGCCAAAGCAATCTTGAGAAAGAAAAACGGAGCTGGAGGAATCAGGCTCCCGGACTTCAGACTATACTACAAAGCGACAGTAATCAAGACAGTATGGTACTGGCACAAAAACAGAAATATAGATCAATGGAACAGGATAGAAAACCCAGAGATAAACCCACGCACATATGCTCACCTTATTTTTGATAAAGGAGGCAAGAAAATACACTGGAGAAAAGACAGCCTCTTCAATAAGTGGTGCTGTGAAAACTGGACAGCTAAATGTAAAAGAATGAAATTAGAACACTCCCTAACACCATACAGAAAAAGAAACTCAAAATGGATTAAAGACCTAATTGTAAGACCAGACACTATAAAACTCTTAGAGGAAAACATAGGCAGAACACTCTTTGACAAATCACAGCAAGATCTTTTTTGACCCACCTCCTAGAGAAATGGAAATAAAAACAAAAATAAACAAATGGGACCTAATGAAACGTAAAAGCTTTTGCACAGCAAAAGAAACCATAAACAAGATGAAAAGACAACCCTCAGAATGGGAGAGAATATTTGCAAATGAAGCAACTGACAAAGGATTAAACTCCAAAATTGACAAGCAGCTCATGCAGCTCAATATCAAAAAAACAAACAACCCAATCCAAAAATGGGCAGAAGACCTAAATAGACATTTCTCCAAAGAAGATATACAGATTGCCAACAAACACGTGAAAGAATGCTCAACGTCACTAATCATTAGAGAAATGCAAATCAAAACCACAATGAGGTATCACCTCACACCAGTCAGAATGGCCATCATCAAAAAATCTACAAACAACAAATGCTGGAGAGGGTGTGGAGAAAAGGGAACCCTCTTGCACTGTTGGTGGGAATGTAAATTGATACAGCCACTATGGAGAACAGTATGGCGGTTCCTCACAAAACTAAAAATAGAACTACCATACGACCCAGCAATCCCACTACTGGGCATATACCCTAAGAAAACCATAGTTCAAAAAGTCATGTACCACAATGTTCACTGCAGCTCTATTTACAATAGCCAGGACATGGAAGCAACCTAGGTGTCCATCGACAGATGAATGGATAAAGAAGATGTGGCACATATATACAATGGAATATTACTCAGCCATAAAAAGAAACGAAATGGAGTTATATGTAGTGAGGTGGATGGAGTTAGAGTCTGTCATACAGAGTGAAGTAAGTCAGAAAGAGAAAAACAAATACCGTATGCTAACACATATATATGGAATCTAAAAAAAAAAAGAAAAAAAAAAGTGGTTCTGAAGAACCTAGGGGCAGGACAGGAATAAAGTTGCAGACATAGAGAATGGACTTGAGGACACGGGGAGGGGGAAGGGTAAGCTAGGATGAAGTGAGAGAGTGGCATGGACTTATTTACACTACCAAATGTAAAATAGATGGCTAGTGGGAAGCAGCTGCATAGCACAGGGAGATCAGCTCGGTGCTTTGTGACCACCTAGAGGGGTGGCATAGGGAGGGTGGGAGGGAGACGCAAGAGGGAAGAGATATGGGGATATATGTATATGTATAGCTGATTCACTTTGTTATAAAGCAGAAACTAACACACCATTTTAAATCAATTATACTCCAATAAAGATGTTTAAAAAAAAAAAATGCTGATCAGGGCTTCCCTGGTGGCACAGTGGTTGGGAGTCTGCCTGCCAGTGTGGGGGAAACGGGTTCGGGCCCTGGTCCAGGAGGATCCTACATGTCATGGAGCAACTGGGCAGGTGTGCCACAGCTGCTGAGCCTGCACTCTGGAGCCCACGAGCCACAACTACTGAGTGCACGTGCCACAACTACTGAGGCCCGCGTGCCTGGAGCCCATGCTCTACAACAGGAGAGGCCACCGCAGTGAGAGACCCACACACCACAGTGAAGAGTGGCCCCCGATCGATGCAACTGGAGAGGGCCTGCGCACAGCAGCGAAGATCCAACACAGCCAAAAATGAATAAATAAAATAAATACATTTATAAAAAAAATATGTTGATCAAAAGAAACCAGACACAAAAGAAATAAACTGTATTCTTGGATTTATGAAGTTCTTGACCAGACATAGCTATCCATAGTGATAAAAATCAGACCAGTGGTTGCCTGGGGCAGGGGTTGAAGGGGTGATTGGTTGCAAAGGTGGCATGAAGGAACATTTTCTATATTTTGATTGTGGCAGTTGTTATAAGAGTACATATATGTATGTATATACACACATGTATATTAAACTGAAACTGTACATTTAAAATGGATGCATTAAAATGAATGTTAATTTTACTTCAGTTAAAAAAATCTAATAGACTAAAGAGAAATAATAACCAAATGCACTGTGTGAATTCCAACTGGATCCTGATTTGGTGAAAACACACCTACAAAAGATTTTTAAGATGACTGGGAAATTTTGAATATGGTCTGGCTATTAGGTAATATTACAGAACGATTGTTGATAGTCTCAGGTGTGATAATGTTATTTTGGTTGGGTAGAAGCATGTCCTTACTCTTAGGAGATGCATGCTGAAGTATTTAGGATTGAACTGTCATGATGTCTGCAACTTATTTCAAATGGTTCAATAAGAACAAAAATATGTGCACAAATACACACAGAGAGATGAAACAAATCTGGCAGATGTTAACACATGTTGAAAAGACGAAGGGCATATAGAGTTTCATTGTACTTTCAACTTTTATGACTTTTCTACATTTCCCACCAACTTTCAATAATAATAATAATAATAGCTATTATTACTACTGGGGGAAGAAAAGTTACTGTTGAGGTGTTATGGCTTGCCCCAAAGTCTACAAATTCTTCTTTAGAGGACACTTATGAAGACATGGCTAGAGTCATAATTTTCTCCAAGTTCTTCTAAGTGCTTGTTTTTGAACAGAATCCCAGAAACTAAGAGTGTTACAAATACCTGATTGCAGCTCTGGTGGCTTTCTGGCTCTCTTGGTAGCTTGCTGGGGCAGGGAGGGTCTCGAAACACGTTGTGTCAGGGACACCCAGGCAGGGGCCACTTCTCTGCTGCCCTTGGTAGGAGGGAGGTGAATGGATAACCAGTTACCCTCCCTCCCCCCGCACTGTTGAACCCTTCTCTGAGCCTGCACAGGCGTTCCCCAGCTGAATCCTGCCAGCCAAACCAAGTCTCAGGGAAAACAAGACGCAGGTGGCCCTGTTTGCTAAACAGTGAAAAGCAGGTTTACGCAGGCACCTTACAAAAGGCTACACACCCCTTACAAAAGGTTACATTTTGGCATAAAAATGTCTCTCTTCAGACCTCAAAAGCCTGAGACAGTGCCCAGAGCCTTGGGCAGGTGAGGTCTTGGAGCTGGTGAGGGAAGGGTAGGAAATCTGGAAGTTCTTCCTTAGGAAGGCCCACCTTCAGCAAGTAGGGGGCGGAGCCAGGGAAGGGAGGAGTCTGATGGGGGGAACCTGTGGTAAACGTGGGAAATGTTACATGAGCGTTTCTGAGGTTAAGGGCTGAAAATAGTTCACTGGATGGGGCTGCTGCGTGGGCTTGGGGCTCAGGGCCTTAGTAATTTCCTTAGGTAAGGGCTGGGGGTAAGGAGAAGGGCTTAGAGATTGCCCAGGAAGGAGGGAAATGGGGGCACAAGGTGTAAAGGATTCTTCAAGAAGGTGAGTTGCAACACCGTGATGGTTGTGGTAAAGGGCGTGAGGTCAGGGAAAGGAGGAGAGGGTTTCAGTGTCTGGAGACCTGAGCGTGCCCAGAGACCGAGTGGAGCAACTGGGACAGAGGAAGTGGGATAGTTAAGAGAGCCAAGGGTTAGGGATGAGATCATAACCCATGTGGAGGGCAGTTTAGCAAGAAGAGACTTCTCTGAGACGGAGGGAGAGAAAGAGGGGGGCAAAGACGTGTGGGGGTTTTGAAGTCCTGGGTAGATACCAAGGCCACCCAGCCAGTTTACCCACTACACATTCTACTTTCATATCTTTAGAAATAAGAGTGACATGACATAAATCACAGCAAGATCCTTTTCGACCCACCTCCTAGAGAAATGGATATAAAAACAAAAATAAACAAATGGGACCTAATGAAACTTAAAAGCTTTTGCACAGCAAAGGAAACCATAAACAAGACCAAAAGACAACCCTCAGAATGGGAGAAAATATTTGCAAATGAAGCAACTGACAAAGGATTAATCTCCAAAATTGACAAGCAACTCATGCAGCTCAATATCAAAAAAACAAACAACCCAATCCAAAAATGGACGGAAGACCTAGACATTTCTCCAAAGAAGATATACAGATTGCCCACAAACACATGCAAAGATGCTCAACGTCACTAATCATTAGAGAAATGCAAATCAAAACCACAATGAGGTATCACCTCACACCAGTCAGAATGGCCATCATCAAAAAATCTACAAACAACAAATGCTGGAGAGGGTGTGGAGAAAAGGGAACCCTCTTGCACTGTTGGTGGGAATGTAAATTGATACAGCCACTATGGAGAACAGTATGGCGGTTCCTTAAAAAACTAAAAATAGAACTAACATACCACCCAGCAATTCCACTACTGGGCGTGGCGTATACCCTGAGAAAACCATAATTCAAAAAGAGTCATGTGGCTGGCTCGCCTGTTGCGGAGGCCGCCGGTTCCCCGCTTGCAGCCCTCCGCTGATGGCTTCGTGCTGCCCGGGGACCGGGAACCCGGGAGACTCTCGTCTGTGGTGCTGAAGGTGTGCCTCACCAGCCCACGGCGCGGAAGAGGGACGCCCCGGCCTTGGGGCCACCGCCCTCGCTTTATTTTCATTGTCGCGAACGCCGTCCGCCCGGGAGGCACCCCGTGACCGGCGCAATGAGTGCCAACGAGGGCCAGGAGATGGAACTGGAGGCATCGCGTTCTATTTATGAAGGAGATGAAAGTTTCCGGGAATTAAGTCCGGTTTCATTTCAATATAGGATAGGTGAAAACAGTGATCCCAAAGCCTTCCTAGTAGAGATTTCCTGGACAGAAACCTATCCCCAGACACCTCCAATCATATCTATGAACGCCTTTTTTAACAACACCATCAATGTATTTCGTGTGCATTGCAGATCGTCAGCTGTAAAAACAGAGCATATTAGCCAAGTTACGGGAAGCAGTGGAAGTCAATCTCGGGACGGCCATGACCTACACGTTGTCTGAATATGCCAAGGAAAATAAAGAGCAGCTCATGGAGAATCACCATCCTGTTCCTTCTGCTACGTCCATAAGCAATATCATCTCAGAGGAAACTCCTAACACAGCCCCATCAAATAAGAAAAAAGACAAAAAAGAACAACTTTCAAAAGCCCAGAAACGTAAGCTGGCAGATAAAACAGATCACAAAGGAGAACTTCCTCGAGGTTGGAACTGGGTTGATGTGGTGAAGCATTTAAGCAAAACTGGCTCTAAAGATGATGAATAGCACTTGGAATTTGAGACGAGGGAGGAAGAGCATCCTTTAAAAAGAATATGAAGCCCTTTTCAAATTCTCATCCCAATGGAGCAGAAGACTGAGTGACCAGTGAGTTCACAGCATGATCCATATTAATAGGCTTCTTGTCTTTATGTCTTCATCCCTTCTTTCTCTTAATTACTGAAGCATAAATTGCTTCAGAGAAATTTAAACACTAGTATTTGAACTTTATACATAATATTCTTTGTAGTTCCTTTTTATTTTTCAAGGGTGAACTGCTTTTTAATAAATGAATATCTGGGGGGCTTCCCTGGTGGCACAGTGGTTGAGAATCTGCCTGCCAATGCAGGGGACACGGGTTCGAGCCCTGGTCTGGGAAGATCCCACATGCCGCGGAGCAACTGGGCCCGTGAGCCACAACTACTGAGCCTGCGCGTCTGGAGCCTGTGCTCCGCAACAAGAGAGGCCGCGATAGTGAGAGGCCCGCGCACCGTGATGAAGAGTGGCCCCCGCTTGCCGCAGCTAGGGAAAGGCCTCGCGCAGAAACGAAGACCCAACACAGCCAAAAATAAATAAATAAATAAAATTATATATATATTAAAAAAAATAAAAAATAAAAAATAAATGAATATCTGTTTATACTTTCCTCCTGGTTTGGGTTATGATGTTTGATCATGAGAGCTTTCAATGGTATGTGGAATAGGAGAAAGAAAATAGAAAAAAACCCAAATCTGCCAAATGCATTAGAAAGCATTTGACTAGAAGTGCTGGTTCCTATTTAAAACCGTTCTCTTTGCTGCATATACCAAAATGGGAGTAAAAGATGCCTTAATATTTAATTTTTATATTGTTAGAGACAATGGTTTTAATAAATTCCTATTTATCTGTTGTTGTGTAAAAAAAAAAAAAAAAAAAAGTCATGTACCACAATGTTCATTGCAGCTGTATGTACAATAGCCAGGACATGGAAGCAACCTGTGTCCATCGACAGATGAATGGATAAAGAAGATGTGGCACATATATACAATGGAATATTACTCAGCCATAAAAAGAAACAAAACTGAGTTTTTTGTAGTGAGGTGGATGGACCCAGAGTCTGTCATACAGAGTGAAGTAAGTCAGAAAGAGAAAAACAAATACTGTATGCTAATACATATATATGGAATCTAAAAAAAAAAAAAAGGTTCTGAAGAACCTAGGACAGGAATAGGACAGGAATAAAGACGCAGACGTAGAGAATGGACTTGAGGACACGGGGAGGGGGAAGGTTAAGCTGGGATGAAGTGAGAGAGTGACATGGACATATATACACTACCAAATGTAAAATAGATAGCTAGTGGGAAGCAGCCACATAGCACAGGGAGATCAGCTCGGTGCTTTGTGACCACCTAGAGGGGTGGGATAGGGAGGGTGGGAGGGACATGCAAGAGGGAGGAGATATGGGGATATATGTATATGTATAGCTGACTCACTTTGTCATAAAGCAGAAACTAACACACCATTGTAAAGCAATTATACTCTAATAAAGATGTTTAAGAAAAAAAAAGAAGAGTGACGATGGTTACTAATACTGTACTGCATATTTGGAAGTTACTAAGAGAGTAGATCTTAAAATTCACAAGAAAAACATTTTAACTATGTCTGGCAACAGACGTTAACTAGACTTACTGTGGTGATCATTTTGCAATACATGCAAATATCAAATTATGTTGTACACCTGAAACTAATATAATGTTCTGTGTCAGTTACGCCTCAATTTAAAAAGAGAAAAAAAAGAACAGAAAACATAAACTTTATTTTATGTGTAGATGTAGATCTAGTTAATTATAGTTAACTCAGGAAGAAAGTCAGAAGGGAGGGGGGAATAAAGAAACAGATGATTGGGAGTCTGAGACAATGAGGAAAGTCAAGTCAGGAAGTGATTGAAAGGCATGGAAAAAGTAGCAAAGCAGAAAAAGATACAAGGAAAGATCACATAAAAACCCACCAAGAGGTGGATAGTCAGGTCAGGCACACAGACGCCTCTGAAGGAAGCCCACTAGGAGTGTCCCTCTAAGTGAATTGCTGTTGCTTTTTCGCATCTCTAGGGGGAAGTCACATGGCCTGCAGTTGACTCAGGTATTCTGTCCATCTGCTTTAAAAATGTTTCTCACTTGGCTTGGATCCATTCTCTCTGGAAAGAGACTGGCAAAGCAGGTAGGTCAAATTTCATTTTACAAACATGGATTGCAAAGCATCATCTTAGTGCCCATACAGATAGAAAAATGAATAAAAGAGGCCCTGTCCCTGCAGCAAAACGGTTCCGGCCTCAGGCTGTGAAGTGGGATGCGGCAGTGAGTCTGCTCTCAGAGGGGGCGTGGCCGGTAGGCTGGGAGGTAGGTTTGGGGCTCAGAGGTAGTGATGACCTGGAAGGAGGTTCTTTATAGTACACACTGGACTGGGCTTTTCCTGCCTAAAGATGGGGCCAACTTAAGGCTAAAGAGGCCTGCAGGGGCTCTTGTCATCCTTACAGCCATTTACCATTAACGGTCCCGTGGTGACTGCCGTAAAGGTTGTGTTATCCATATTTGGGGCTATAATCCGCTTCCTTCCAGAAATACACAAATGAGGGAAATAATATTGCCCTCTTGGAGTTAAACCCCCCTCAAATCCACTCAACACATAGAGGATGGAACCGAGAGAAGCACATTTACCGGAGGAGGAGTGCCAGAGAACACTGCATGCATCCCAAGAGTGTGTGACTTTTACATGTTGTTCCCTTTGCTGGAACGCCCTTCCCTGCATCTCTAGCTACCAAAATACTACCACCCCATGTAGCATTCTCTACCCTCTAGAAATATGTGTTTGACTTTGTTGTAGTCCATATTTTATTCTGTCTTGGAGTAGAGTTTGTGGTTACATGTAAGTCTTCCTTACTATAACACAAACTCCTTGACCATAGGAAACAGGTCTTACTCCACACTCTCTGCATATCATGGTTGGTCAATAAACGTTGTTAAATTGAGTGAATATGGGATAACCCCTCACTATGCACTGAAAGGTCTGGAGACCGGTCCCAGTACTGCACATTCCTAGAAAGGGTGCATTCCTACCAGTAGCCAATCACAAAAAAAATCACACATTGATTTCAACCCATAGTATACTATTGTTACTTACTTGCCCGAGGAAAGGTCTGTCCTAGGTTGGGATACCCAGAAACAGCCTTAGAGGGGGATTCTCGTCCTTGTGATATGTTGAGGAAGTGCTCTCAGGAGAAAAGATGAGAGGAAAGAAGGAGATGGGAGGTGGTGCAGGGACACTAAGCAAGGATGCAGTCTCAGCTGGAGACCAGCGTCAGCACGATCCCACGCAGCACAGGAGCATTAATTGTCCCACTGAGCTGGTCTTCCATGAAGTAAGGAGACTGGCCTTTTGTACCCCCATGTCAGCTTGACTTTGGCTGGGGGTTCCCTTGGGGGTGGGCGTAAGCCTCTGGGAGAGAAGGCTCCCATTGGCCAGGGGCAGTTCTCTAGATTGGGAACAGCTGTGAGCTGCCAGCAGCCACATTCACAGCAGCTAGAGGGTGGGTGCCCAGGCTCGGCTAAGGAAATCTGGGCCAGAATTTTTAATCCATTTACAGTGAATCTCTGGTGGTTTCCAGGAGCTCCCCTCCCCTAGTCTTCCTTTCTCTTTCCTTTTCTCCTTCTTGGCTAGCCCTACAGGGTCCTGGTTTCAACTGGCTGGTACCATGACTGATGGCACTGAAAGGGCCACAGGGAATTCATGCAGCTGATGGTCCCTTACGGCTCAGGTCAAGTTCTGTGGAGAGGCACGCCCACAGAGAAACAAACATTGCATCCACTAATACCGTTCACCTTTCATAGTTTAACCTTGAACTGTCCTTCAGCTGAAAGATCTCTTCCCACTAGTGGTGAGGAGGAGGGGGAATGCAGGGAACAGAGGAGATCAACAACCTCTTACTGCCACCCATGTAAAGACACCACCTTAGAATTTCCCCTACTTGGTAAAAGAGATATCGTTCCTGCAACTTTGCGACCGTAGTCAGGGTTCAATCTAAGCTGCTATAATAAGCAGACCCCAAGGTTGTCGAGCAAGACAGATGTGTATTTTTCTCTCACAAAACAGCCTGGAGGAAGCTGAGGGCTGGAGAGGTGACTCTGCCCCATGAGGCTGTCTAGGGACCCGGGATCAGGAATGAGAGTTGCATTGCCATCGCTGATATGCAGCTTCACTGCACAGTCTGCAATGGCTGCCCCAGCTCTTGCTGTCATGTCTGCACTGCAGCCAGGGGAGGGGGAAAGGGCCAGAGGGGTCCCTTGCTTTTATTTGTTTGTTCATTCCTTAATTTATTCATTGTGGTAAAATACACATAACATAGAACTGATCATTTTTAAGTGCACAGTTCCGCGGCATTAAGTGCACAGTTCAGTGGCATTAAGTACACAGTTCAGTGGCATTAAGTACATTCACACTGTTGTGCAACCGTCACCACCATCCAGCTCCAGAACTTTGCCTGTTTCTTTCACGGGCATGATCCTAACTTGGCATAGATCACTTCCACTCACCTCCTTTAGCCAGAAATTAGTCACATGGCTACACCTGCTGGGAGGGAGATGGAACTGAATGTATTCTCTACCCAGACAATTATGTGCTCAGCTGAAACTTGAAACTTCCTTGGTTAAAGGAAAAATGTGCAGCCCTACCAACCCCACTCTATTTCATCCTCCAAGAGTCTCTGCTCCTTTGCCTGTTCTTACAGTCCTGTGTTTTGTCTCCTGTCTGTATGTTCTTTATGTGTCTGCCAGCATCAGGGCTGGCTGCCTGGGGTCTGGTGCCTAGAAGACACAGCTGCTTTAAACTGCTGGTGGCGGGCCAGGTATGAGAATTCAGCACATACTGACATGTTCCCAAAAAGTTGAGTCTAGATCAATTTTTGTAAAGAAAATTGTCTTTAACTTATTTGAAATGCTTGCACATATAAAGGATGTTTTTGTGAATCGTTTGGTAAAATGAACAATTATTTCTAAAAGATTGGCCACTACCTGATCTGTCGTTCATGTAAACGTGGAGTCAGATTCCTAGCTTGGTATGGGGCTACCTACTGCATTTAGTTAGGTTCTTCTGGTCCTGCTGTGGCAGGTGCGGTTCTGAGGAGAGATGAGGCCACAGGTTTTATTACTTCTTCAAGGTCAGCTGATCCTGGTATCTATTGCTGTATACAAATCATCCCCAAACTTAGGGGCTTAAAGTAAAAACAGTCACTTAATTATCTTTATAAACTATGGGTCTCTGGGTCAGAAATGAAGTAGTGGGTTGGCCTGTCACTTCCAGCTCAGGATGTCTCATGTAGTTGTAATTACATGCTGGCTGGAGCTGGAAGAGAGAAGGGATGAAGCAGCTGGGGGCTGACCGGGCATTGGTCGCTCTCCTCATGTAGTCTCAGGACCTCTGTGTGTGGTTTCTCTACGTGGAACAACTTAGGCTTCCTCACGGCATTGCTGCCCCTGGGCGATCAGACAGCTTCCATGGCGACTAAAGGCTTCCAGAGCGAAAGCACCGGTGAACAATGTGGAAGTAGTGTCTGATGACCTAGCCTTGGAGGTCACATGGTGTTGCTTCCACCGTACTCTATGAGACGGTCACAAAAGCCCATCAGTGTCAAGGGCAGGGGACGTAGACTCCATCTCTTCATAAGAGTAGTGTCCAAGTAGCAATGTAAGAAGAGAACGAGAAATGGGAAATGCTATCGTAGCTATCTTTGGGAAAAACAGTCTGTTGCGCCAGCTTTGGCTAATTAAGAGCTTCGTGAGCTCCATAAGATATGAGGCAGGAATCAGGAAGTCACTTGGGTTTCCCAACTTGAAATTGCTAAGTGTGCTGGATTTTGCTTGTCTCTTTTTAATGTGGAAGATAAGCAGCATTGGTCTGGAGAGAATTGGCTTTTATACAGAAGAGTCATCTGCTGTAGTCTTCTGCTTGGCAGTGAAAGCAGAAGCAGCAGCAGCAGCAGCAAACAGAAGCATCTGGAAAGACTCTGCAAGGATCTGAAATTGGCCACGGTGGTTTTTAAGGAAAAAGCTACTGAAAGTCAGTTTTCCTAAAATGTAATCAGTGTCCTCTACTTATTCAGTTTCTGCTCTTAAGTTCTGTTTACACGTGACCAATATGCAGCTCCTCAACTCTCCTTGCCCTCTCTCTATATCATGGCACTCCTATTTCAGCCACTGGCATCCATTTTTAGTTTCCCAGTTTCTAATTGAGAATCTGATTTCCCATGCTATTGTTTTGAACTTGGCTACACAGGTCGTAAGTCCCTTCCTGCTAGGGTGACCAACTTGTCCTAGTTGGCCTAGGAATTTTCTGGTTTGAGCACTGAAAGTTTTGTGTCCTGGGAAGCCCTTCAGACCAGGCAAAGCATGATGGTTGGCCGCCCTTCCCTCTATCTAGGGAAGGGTTGCCCTTGGATCAAATGCTCACCTTAAGAGAAGGAGACCTGGGTCATCTGGTGTCCAGCAGGGCCACTGTCTTTCAGCAGTGTGGGGTAGCTTCTCTGAGGAGGGCGTATGAGTTGGGCCAGCAATGATCAATGTTTCTAGTTAAAACTGTAACTGCATGAATTACTCATTAGAAGGGGAGGAATGGAGGTTTTGTAAGTACACGTGCAGCAGTTTGAATGTAGTAGGGAGAGCAGTGAAGTAGGAATCAAAATACCTGGTTTCTGCCATTGAGTGGCAATAAAACCCGAGCCAAAGAATTCATCTTTATGAGCCTCAGTTTCTCCATCTGTAAAATGAAAAGATTAGACTAAGGCTTGCTTCCTTTTTTTTTTTTTTTACTTTTGTTCTAGAACTTCATTCTAGAGGGTAGAATTACTCATTCTCTTCAAGACATGGTCTGGTACCATCATTGTTCCAGCAAGGTTCTCTCCTCCCCTCCCTTCCCCTCTCCTCCCTTTCCTCCTTCCCCTCTCCCCCCCTTTCTCCTTCCCCTCTCCCCCCGCCCCAACCCTCTTCCCTTCCTGCTTTCTCCATTCCCAGCACCAATCCTTTTCTCCCAATAGGCAACCACATCAATATGAAAGCTATTTATCTTTGAGTAGGTATGTATGTAGTTTTATAACATATGAGTATTGTTCCATGTATGGATTTTTAATTTTCATATGCTATGTTGTGCTATAGACTTCATTTTATTCCTAACTTTTTTTTGTACTCAGCACCATTTGCTAGTCTCTAAGGCTCCTTCCGTAGTGACATTTTATGAACCTTGTTTAATATCGCAGAATGCTGTTATCCAGAATTCTACCTAACTGGAACCAAATTATCAGCGAGCTTTCTAGAGTGACAGAAAAGAGAACAAAGTATCTTCAATCCCCCCCCAACCCCACCCCCTGCCAATTGTACCATTTGGTCTGCATGAAGGGAACCAAATGGATGAATATGCAGAGAACATTGCTGGGGAATAGAGGAAGTGTTAGATGGCAAGAGCAGTTATGAATGCACCTCTGGGCTTCCTACTCTGTGAACTATGAGGCCTTCCCCAAGCCTCCCAGATCCTCTGAACTCTCACTGGGGGAGCTCACCTCTCCCTGAGGCTGGTGGGCATTTTCCTAGGGGAGGCGGGCGGAGGAGTTCCCTGGCTCTGGCTCATGTTTCACCAGAAACAGAAAAGGAAGGCAGCTGCTTAAGACCTCGGCCGGAGATCCATCTCAAAGAGCGCAGATACCCGCAAGCTCTCACTCCTCCTTCCCGGGCCGAGGACCCGGTGGGCGTCCTGCCCGGAGAGTTCCTGTGGCTGTTGGTGGCTATTAGCAGATCAGTGAGTCGCAGGCTGAGCCGCTGTCTTGGTGGCAGTGAGGCTCCGGGCGCCGTGTGTTGCCTGGGAAGAGGCTGCAGGTGGGGAGCAGCTGTGGGTATCAGCCCCTCGTGTCACTGCCTGCCGACGCCTGGAGACCGGATTCCCTTTCGGGCAGCAGCGATACACACTGGGTGGCCTCTGGCTTGTCTTCTACGTCAGTGCCATGGAGAACTACCCAGAAGACTGACAAAAGCAGAGATCCCCTTGGAGGAAACAGGGCCTCTCCTCTCTCCCAGGCTTCTGGCTCCACAAGGCCTTCACCCTTCTGGCCCCTCAGCAAGCTTGGCAAGATCTCGCCAGGCTTGGCTGGTGAGGGCCAGGAGGTCAGGGTGGGATGTGGGGTGGAGGGTGCCTTATGTTCCCCCAAGTGACACACTTTATCACCAAAACTTCATACAGAAGCACATCTGGACTCTATTCCAGGCTTAACGATTTCTGCTCCTTTGAAGATACAAAAACAACAAAATACAATACCGAAAATAAGCAAACATATTAACAGGCACACACACAGACAACAAAGACCTATTGTTTCCAGCCCGTCTCCAACTTTCGGCTGATTCCACATTCAGATATGCGGTTTCCACCTTGTGTTTTTCAGCTTCCCAGAGGAGATAAGTGCAGTCCTAGGAGTACATACACACTTCACCTATATGTCTTCCTTTGCAGTAATAGGACTTACGCTGACTCTAAGAATCAGAGAAAGTTCACCTTGGCCTTCAGACCTACTAGCAGCTGACCCTTCATAGTGAGGGAGTGGCTTCAGGGCTTCCTGGCAAGGGCCTGGGTGCTCCAGTCCTACCGGGGACCCAGCTCCTCAAGTACCCAAGGGGGAAGTTTAAAGAAATGTAGCAAGATAAAGTAAAGGCACCCGATTGGCGCTGAGCTTACTATGCTACATTCTCTTTCTGTATCATCTCACTTGCTCCTCATACCCTTATGAAGTAGGTACTGTCATTAGCCTCTTTTATAAATGTGGAAACCAAGGCTCAGAGAATCTAAGCAGCTGATCCAGCTGCATATCTAGTGATTGGTGGAGCCAGGATTTGATCACAGAAAAGACTCCAGAGCCTAAGCTCACTCTTAACCACTACACATGTGTAAGCTCACACACACACGTGCGCGCGATGGTGTATACATGTACACTTTGGTTTATGAAGTGTGATCATTTTAATAATATTCACAGAATCATAGGTTGTTGGAAGTCACCTTAGAGATGACCTGTCTGGCCCCTCCCTGACTTTTGATTTCCACAAAAAAAGAAAGTGGGGACTTGCCTTAAAGAAACAGTTCTTACAAAAAATTTCACAATTTGTATGGAAACACAAAGGACCCCGAATAGCCAAAGCAATCTTGAGAACGAAAAATGGAGCTGGAGGAATCAGGCTCCCTGGCTTCAGACTATATTACAAAGCTACAGTAATCAAGACAGTTTGGTACTGGCACAAAAACAGAACTATAGATCAATGGAACAGGATAGAAAGCCCAGAGATAAACCCATGCGCATATGGTCACCTTATCTTTGATAAAGGAGGCAAGCATATACAGTGGAGAAAAGACAACCTCTTCAATAAGTGGTGCTGGGAAAATTGGACAGGTACATGTAAAAGTATGAAATTAGAACACTCCCTGACACCATACACAAAAATAAACTCAAAATGGATTAAAGACCTAAGTGTAAGGCCAGACGCTATCAAACTCTTAGAGGAAAACATAGGCAGAACATTCTATGACATAAATCACAGCAAGATCCTTTTTGAGCCAGCTCCTAGAGAAATGGAAATAAAAACACAAATAAACAAATGGGACCTAATGAAACGTAAAATCTTTTGCACAGCAAAGGAAACCATAAACAAGACCAAAAGACAACCCTCAGAATGGGAGAAAATATTTGCAAATGAAGCAACTGACAAAGGATTAATCTCCAAGATTTACAAGCAGCTCATGCAGCTCAATAACAAAAAAGCAAACAACCCAATCCAAAAATGGGCAGAAGACCTAAATAGACATTTCTCCAGAGAAGATATACAGATTGCCAACAGACACATGAAAGAATGCTCAACATCATTAATCATTAGAGAAATGCAAATCAAAACTACAATGAGGTATCATCTCACACCGGTCAGAATGGCCATCATCAAAGAATCTACAAACAATAAATGCTGGAGAGGGTGTGGAGAAAAGGGAACCCTCTTACGCTGTTGGTGGGAATGTAAATTGATACAGCCACTATGGAGAACAGTATGGAGGTTCCTTAAAGAACTAAAAATAGAACTACCATACGACCCAGCAATCCCACTACTGGGCATATACCCTGAGAAAACCATAATTCAAAAAGAGTCATGTACCAAAATGTTCATTGCAGCTCTATTTACAATAGCCAGGACATGGAAGCAACCTAAGTGTCCATCATCGGATGAATGGATAAAGAAGATGTGGCACATATATACAATGGAATATTACTCAGCCATAAAAAGAAATGAAATGGAGGTATTTGTAATGAGGTGGATGGAGTTAGAGTCTGTCATATAGAGTGAAGTAAGTCAGAAAGAGAAAAACAAATACAGTATGCTAACACATATATATGGAATCTAAGGAAAAAAAAAAAAGGTCATGAAGAACCTAGTGGCAAGACGGGAATAAAGACACAGACCTACTAGAGAATGGACTTGAGGATATGGGGAGGGGGAGGGGTGAGATGTGACAGGGTGAGAGAGTGTCATGGACATATATACACTACCAAATGTAAAATAGATAGCTAGTGGGAAGCAGCCGCATAGCACAGGGAGATCAGCTCGGTGCTTTGTGACCACCTAGAGGGGTGGGATAGGGAGGGTGGGAGGGAGGGAGATGCAAGAGGGAAGAGATATGGGAACATATGTATATGTATAACTGATTCACTTTGTTATAAAGCAGAAACTAACACACCATTGTAAAGCAATTATACTTCAATAAAGATGTTTAAAAAAAAAAAAAGAAATAGTTCTTAATTGAGCAAGAATCAGAATCAACCGGTTGCTCTGGACCCCAACCCCAGAGCGTCTAATTCAGTAGGTCTGGGGTGAGGCCCAAAATTTGCATTTCTGACAAGGTCCCAGGTGATGCTGATGCTACTGGGCCGGGGACGGCCCCGTGCGAACAGCTGCGTGAGAGTGAATCGGACCCGGTAAGGACCGTAAGACCTGCCACAGTGTTGTTACTTACACTTTCTTAGCAACGTGGACAAAACCTACACATGGTCACTCTTAGCTGAGTCACTTTTTCCTAAATAACTCTCCACCTCTCAGCAACAGAACCAGAATGTGGTAGGAAGTATTCTAAAAAAGCCCTACCCCCCGAAGGATTCTGTACTCGTTGTTCCCCGAACCTGTGAACGTGATAGCATTCCTGTGCCTGTGTTATGTTATACAGCACGATCCATCTAAAAAGGAATTATCTGAGTGGGTATAATTTAATCACTCAGGGCTTTCAGAGAAGCAGAGAACTTTCTGTAACCGTCACAGCAGAAGAATAAGGCAGAAGGAGGAGGTAAAACAGAAGTCAGAGAGATTTGAAGCCTGAGAATGAGGCGAAGTGCCATAGCTGCTGTGACGATGGAGAGGGCCACAAGAGAAGGGACATGGAAGCAGAAAGTGACCTTCAGCAAGGAACCAGGCCCTCACTCCTGCATCTGCACAGGGTCCAATTTGCCAGCAACCTCAAGGAACGTGGGAACAGATTCTTCCCAGAACCTCCAGGTAAGACGATGCCCAACTCACTATCAATTTAATATGAGGGTCTTTGTAAGCCTCTAAGTTTGTGGTTGTGACCACAATAGAAAGCGAATACACAAGCACACAGATTCCTGGGTCCAGAAGGGAGCTACTGCCCAGTGCAGACCTACGCCATCAGAAGATCCTTATGGTTTGACGAAAATGTCAGGGGCTGTGACCTAAATTCCAGCCCCAGCAAGGTAGCATTCAGTTCAGTCCGAAAAAAAGACTGTCGGAGAGAATAGCCTGAGGACCGCCTGCCCCAGCGCCCCTCGCAGACAGCCTGGCTCAAGAACTCGGCAGAGAGCTTGTCAGCACGTGCCTGTCTTTCATGGAGGAGCAGTTTAAAAACAGTTTAGGAAAACAGATTGTCCTCCTGTGCCGCTACTTGGTCAGATAACATACTTCCCTGTTTCTGAGATTAATCATCTATAAAGATGTCCCTCACCAGGATATTAGGAAGCTCAAGCAAGAGGATGGGATAAATGCACAGAATCTGTACAGCAGTGATCCCTGCCCACCCACCCCTCCCCAAGATTCTTGTTAGTCTTATAACAAAGTAAAATTCATGGAGACCGTTTTGATTTCCAACATGACTATAGTACAGCTATAATAGTACAGCTATGATTCAACCACTGCGTCTTTTTATTGTAAAAGGTGAGTGTAACTCTCTGCTGCCACAGTCAGACACAATTCAAGTAAATAAAACAGGTTAGCAGCAGATAATTCCTGCTATTGAGATCCCGCCAGATACCTCCAACTGACTTACAGACACCTGACATTCGTATAAGTGCAGATTCATTTCTCAGGGCTGAGGTTCCACATCTGCTCCATCTGTACCGTGCATTGACCCTCCTGCCACAAGCCCTTGTCCAGGTGCTGCTGAGTCCCGTATGCGGCCTTTCTCGTGCTCCCTGAAGTCTGCAGCCTTGGCCCTCTGAAGGCACAGGGCTGGTTGGAGCATGGCTTTTGGACCCTAGCCGCCCCCTCCATGACAGCTGCCTGCTTTCCCTGCTCTGGTCCTAATGACAGGCATGTCCTGGTGGAAGTACCTGCCTTGTGTGGGACACCAGGACCAGTCTAGGCCCTGGACTTCCGAGCAGGGTCAGGAGCTGTGCGTTCTGACCCTCTTTTCCTCTCACAGCAGCTGAATGCAGAGCTGAGCCCATGGACCAGGTTCCTTGAGAACCCAATCATGCTCTCCAAACCTTTTCTGATTTTGTTGATCTTCTCACCGTTGGGGATGATGGTGGCCATTGACAGATGACAGGCCATTTTGACATTGGCCTACTGTGCGGAGCAGAGCATCCAGCCCCCTTCCTGCTGCTTCTCTGTTTTCCCCCACCCCCTTCGACTCCCCCACCCCCTCCGACAGTGTGCTAGGGGTAGGGGAAGCCACATGGTGTCATTTCTACCTAAATGTTTGGGAATAAATTCTTTCTGAATTCTGGAAATCTTGAAGGGTTTTGAGACACATATTTGAAAGCAAAACTAGTAGATTGCTGTTTTTCCATGTTGTCCAAGCTCATGGTTTTGTTTTATTCTATTTTGCCTTTTATGTGCTTTGAGTGGTTGAAACATTTGGTACTTTTTTGCTATTAGAGAACTGGTGGTATTTCATCTGTAATCAAATCAAAGTGAATATGGCCTGCACTGTAGCAGAAACAGGTTATACTGCAGGAGCATGGTCTGAGCAGCTAGACTGTTGAAAGATGGATTTGTCACTTTACCAAACTTTTTTTAAAAAGCCATTTGATCACACACATAGCACACACACACACACACACAAATTCCACAAAGCAATTTACTTCCCACCACAATGTGTTCAGTCAAATGTTTTGTTAACAAATATGTGACTGTGTTTTGTTTCACTTCCCACAAGAGTTCTCTGATAAGCTCGGAAAACTCTGTTTTTGTGGTTTTAGCGTCACTTTTCATTCATCTCTTTGCACTGTAATCATTTCAAAATTACAGTTTTTAACTAGGAGTGTGGATTGGTGGTTAAAAATTGGATGTTTGATGTTTAAGTCTGAAAAACAGTGGGAATATGCAAGATACTCAGGACAAATCAGAACTTGGAGTTACTGATGACTGCCACAGAGTTGCCTGAGTAGGTCCGATCCAGAATTTGCCAGTAAAGAAGGATGAGGTTACTAGCCACCGATAAGAGAATGAGTAGACAAACATGCTTGATCTGAAATCT
Organism: Eschrichtius robustus; assembly: GCF_028021215.1. Classification (NCBI taxonomy): domain Eukaryota; kingdom Metazoa; phylum Chordata; class Mammalia; order Artiodactyla; family Eschrichtiidae; genus Eschrichtius; species Eschrichtius robustus. Next base: position 57,017,358 of record NC_090825.1, read on the forward strand.
TGGGGCATACTTGGATGTCCACATGGACAAACGTTCAAGCAGTAGCACAGACAAAACAGTGAAAAGCCAATATCCCTCTGTGGAAGATTGTACTTTCCAGAGAGTGGCAGTAATATCTCCTATGCCACATGTTCTTCTGCACTGTGACCTTGACATTCTTCCCCTAGAGAGGAAGAATCTAATTCTCTTTCTTTTGTATCTGGGTTGACTTAGTGACTTCCTTGAGCAATAGAATGAAATGCAAGTGATATTCTGGGACTTCCAAAGTTAGGTCACAAGACGCCTTGCAGCTGCCACCTGGGACTCTTGGAACACTCACTCTTAGGACATTCCCTCTCGAAACCCAGTTGCCATGCTTGGAGAAATCACATGGAAAGGCCACAGGTAGGAGCTCTGGTAGACAACACCCGTTCAGCTCCCAGCAATGGCCAGAATAACTCTCAGCCGTGTGAGTGAAGCATCTTGGATGTCCAATTCAGTTGGGCTTATGGATGACTGTAACCCTAGCCAACTGTCCAGAAAAACTCAGTCAAGTTACAGAACTATGTTTTAAGCCACAAAATTTGGGGGTATTTTGTTATATAACTGGAACTTCTCCCAATTCTCTTTCCCAATTGATTATGCATCCTTTCAGTGATGTTTTATGCATGTACCTTCAATAACAAGTATACCTCACTCCCCTTGCAAATGGTAGCATAGTAAATACACTATTCACTTTACTTTTTTTTCAGTCAACAACATATCTTCGAGATTATCCCATACTTGTTCACCTAGACATGGCTTGCTCTTCAACAGTGGCAGAAAACACACACACACACACAACCAATGTTTGTTCCCAAATAGAAACATAAATAGGGCAGAATCCAACACTCTGTTCTTCTCTCTTCCAAAGTAAAAAAAAAAAGAAAGAGAGAAAGAAAAGAAAAAAGTAGAAGAAAAGGAAACGCAGGGCTTGAGGCTGTACCCCCTCTTAAAGAGTGGCAGGCTACCCCGTTGTTTATCACTGTAACTTATTTATCCAGTCCCCTATTGACGGACATTTAGGTTTTTTTTTCCCCCAAAGACAGTGATTCATTGTTTATTCTGCTAAAATACTCTTTTATGCAGGTGTCTAAAGGATATACTTAGGTTACATTCTTATAATTCAATTCTATTCTATTGTATGTGCATTTAAAATTTTAATAGATATTGTCAAATTATTCCCTTCCAAAAAAGTTGTTTCAAGTTGTACTCTCACCAATTAGATTTAAAAATGACTATTTTCCTATACTCTTGCCCCAACAGTGTATTACCAAAGTTTAAAAATTGTTTACCCTGGATTCCTATTCAGATTATGGATTTTATTATAGTAGCAAAAACTGAACTTAATCATTGATTTCTATTTGAAATCTTGATACCTCTTGTTTGAGAAACTCCTAGCTATAATTGCATCAAACAATTATGTTTGTCAGAATATTAAATTGTATGGATTGGGAAAGATGACATGAGCTATTAGGTAAAAAGAGAGTTAATGAATGACATAGTTTCATGTGATTCCATTCCTATGAAATGTGTAAACTTGTTGTAAGAAAAAATAAGTCTGGAAGTATAGATACAAAGTGTGTTAATAAGAAGCAAAGTCTATCCAAATTATCAAACTAGCAATAAAACTAGCAATAAAACACTGCCTGAAATTTCCTGCAAGGTCAATGTCATGATTGCTTCAGAAGGAAGAGGCTCTATTCTTTAGATATGGCTGAAAAAAAATTTAGGTTGAAAGAGGGAGCCAAACTGAAAAGGGTGCTCATAACAAAAGATATATTTTAATGTGCTAGAAGTCCTATTTACACTGATAAAAATTTTGAAGAGAGAATAGAGAAAGAATTGGTTCTTATAAACTGATGTAGAAAAAAAATCATTTGCCAGATCAATCACTACATATCAGGCGCCAGGGGCTATGATGATTTTCTCGAGTTAAGATCTATATTTGGAACATCAACTACAATCGGAATCACCACTTGATAAATTTATAATAATAAACAGCCATTCTTCAAGATCTATCTGCCTTCTTAAGAAGCCAAAGGGGTGAATTAAATAGGGATGTGATAGGTATCACCACCCCTATACCTTTCAAGTCTTTCATGATGACACTGATCTCTGCAATTTCCTCCAGGAAAGTGTCATTGCTTTTATTTTTCTATCCTGATAGGGAAGGACTTCTACTTGGCTCTTCCTACCATAGTAGCCATGTTCCACAGGTTAGAGAATTAATGTGGGGATTTGCCAATTGCCACGTATGTCTATTCTAATTTTACATTCAGGAACTGGGGAAATAAACACAGGGTGGTTTCACAGAACTACTGACCCCACTGTATTCAACAAGACAAAATTCCATTTAGCACCCAACCACCCTAAGCCCCCCACTTTGACTCATGGACCACAGTGGCATTTTGGGTCCCTAGAAATAGTGTCAGTTCAGAGTCAGGGTGTATCAATTCCCAGAGGTTTGGGCAAATGGCTCTCTGTCCTTTGAAAAATACTTGGAGGAAGATTTAAAGTATATATACTTGTAGCAGTGTGGCAGGGTTCTTTTTGAAGAGGAACCAGCCTCTCCTCCAGTCACGGAGCTCCAGGTCTGTGAATGGCTTAGGTTCAAAAACTGAATAAGAAGCCTTGACTTTCTATTGTGATAATACAAGTCAGGTTTTTGGTCACCAGATCTGGAGTTTTACCTGTTATGCACACCAAGTAACATTTTAGTAGGATGCTCATCTATTTCATTCCTAGGGACATGATGATTGATTAGCCATAACCAAAGTTTATGGTGGGTCAAAATATTCTGACTACCATCCTTCATCCCTGATACCCATTATGATAAATGCACTCCTCTTGTCTTTGGCTATTAAGTGCTTTCTCTTGGCCTCTACTAGTCTGAAATTCCCATATCAGCCCCGTTAAAATCAGCGGGCCCACCTTATTGGCAACATTTCTTGATATCATACCTGGCCTAGAGAAGACAGCCATCAGTAAACTTTTCAAGGATATTGATGCGTTCTGCACTAATGTATTTCTCAACACTTTGGTGAAGGGATCAAGGGGTAGAAAATAAGTGTAAAGGTCAGTCATAAAAAGTCTACTCCAACATCTTTATCTCTCAAAGTCTTTGAATTCCTCTACATTATACCAGAGAATGTCTGGTATCTCAACCTAATTGAATACAAGCCACTGTAGAGTCCAAGTATTAATCAACCAACCAAGTCCACTAGTAAGGTCACTTCCAGCTATACACATTAACGTTAACATTAAATCTAGAATACATTAACATTAAATTAAACAACAATAAATTAATAACACTAACATTAAATCTAGAATATCTGTTAAGTGCACCCATATAAAAATTTACCAATCCAATATTATATTCTATTAATCCTTAGGATTAATTGCTACCCATATTCTCCACATTTCTGCTGATATAAATTTTTAAAATTTTATAATTCTTTTGGAGAGTAAGCCATTTTCTCCTGAGTCAGAATAGAATGTACTACACCCCTAGAGTATGCTGAAATCTGATAAATTATGTTTAGAGGCGACAAGAGGTACTTGGCGTGAATTTTGAGAACAGGCATCCTTTGCTGCTTAACGTGAGGTTATTGTAGTATATTCAGGCGAAATAAGTGGGGAGAGTTGCTTCTGCTAACAAGGATGGCTCAGAATGACTCAGGGGCTCAAGATTCTCAACTTCATCTGATCCTACATGGGTGTCCTCATTCCAAGTCTGAGGATCCCAATCCTTCACAATCAACCCCCTAACTTTCATATTAGATACTTGATAAGGCTGTGAATTAAACTTTTGTTGTAATTATGTAACCTGAATATTTAAATTTTGTGTTTGATTTTCAGTGAGGCCAGCCCTGCAGATACTAGAAACAAGAGATTCTTTTAGGGCCACTGTAGAAGCTCTTTGGTTTTCTGACCATTATTGAGCTGATATTTTAAAGACTTGATATTGCTATTTTTCTTTTTGTAAGTATTCTAGGGCACTCAGAAGTGGCCATCTCCATCTCACAATTCTCATAGCCTATCATAACTATCATACTAGTTAACTGTAGCAGCCACTTGGTCCCTAAGGCTCTTCCTTCCCTAGGCACTTTTTTTGCAGCCTACCACAGGTGATATTTTGATTAATTTTGATGTTACTACGTGCCTTGGGTTACCAATGTCCCATTTTTCATTGATCCTAGCACTGTATTTGAGGACAAGAATTTGACCAAACCAACTCCAGAATCCCACCTTTGTAGGTATGTTTCCTAAACCCACTGTTGGTACTACATATTAGTCAGGATCCAGTTAGGGAAACACAAAACATACTAGTTATTTTAATAGAGAGGATTTAATTTAGGAAACTAGTTAAACAGGTATTGGAGGACTGAAAATGCAAAAAATGAACACTGAGGTAACTCAGAGATAGTAAAAATAGGTTGGGGGAACAGAGGGAAGGAGCTGGAGTTACATTAGAATATAGAAGCTTAGAGAAGGGACCCCGTGGAGCTGGCACCTTGCTTTCTGAATAAAGATTGCCATTCAGCTTGTGCTGGCATCTCAGGAGTTGGGATAAAGAACCTCTGGGAAGCCGCCATAAAAGCCCAAAAGGACGGGGTCCAGAGAGCTTCTGGGTTGGTGAACACGTGGAGATTTGGGGAGAGTGGTGCACTCTGAGAGACGATGGAAGCTCTGTGCACCTTTCTCCATACCTTGCCCAGTGCATCTCTTCTGTCTGGCTGTTCCTGAGTCATATCCTTTTAAAATAAACCAGTAATCTATTAAAAAAAAAAAAAAAAAAGAACCTCTGAGGAGAGAGCATTGTTTGGCAGGTGGTGGTGTTTTTGAAGGGGCAAAGTGAGGCTGGCTCTGGGTGTATGTGTGGAGGGAAACTGGAAATTGGAACTGTTCCTACCAGGATGAAGAACTGCTGCTGGAGTGACACTGACAGTAGCAGCAAGCAAAAGACGAAATAGTACAGCTGACCCCTGAACAATGTGGTGGGGTGGTTAGGGATGTCAACCTTCCACGCAGTTGAAAACCCATGCATCACTTACAGTCAGCCCTTGGTGTCTGTGGTTTCCCTGTATCTGTGGTTCTGCATCTGCAGATTCAACCAACCGCAGATCGCGTAGTACTGTAGTATTTACTATTGAAAAAAATCCCATTATAAGTAGACCCATGCAGTTCAAACCCCTGCGGTTCAAGGATCAGTTGTAATTGCTTTCTCCTTCCTCCCACCTTGCAGTCTCCCTCTAGTGCCCCCTACTGGCAGAGTCTAATATGGAACCATCTGGCAAAGGGAAATGTTCTTGGCAGAGTCTCAACCAAAGCAAAGTATCGAGGGGTGGGTTTGGAGCAGAGTCACAACAGCTTAATAATCAGCCTAGTTCTCTTGATTGTAACCTGGTTGTTAAAAGGATGAAATGAAACCATGTACACTAAATATCTAGAATTGTGCCTGATACATTGTAAGTGTTCAATAAATCTTAACACTTTTTTTTTTCCTGGTGTGCACTGAGATGAGCCTATGGGGTCTTTTCCCTTCAGTGTAGTGTATTACACTGATTGGTTTTCATATGCTGAACCATTCTTGCATTCCAGGGATAAATCCCAGTTGGTCATGGTGTATAATACTTTTAATATGCTACTGAATTCAGCTTGTTAGCTTTTTTAAAAATTGGTATTTACTATATATATACAGAATTTGAGTTTTTAGGGAGAGAGGCAGAGTCAAGGTGACCTTGAAAGTGTAAGTGGAGGGATCTGAATTGAGAGCTTAGACAAGATGGTAGAATAGGAAGACACTCAGCTTACCTACTCTCATGGCACACCAAAGTTACAGCTATTTACAGAGCAAGTATTGGTGAGAAAGACTGGAATCTACCAGAAAAGATCTTCTACAACTAAAGGTATAAAGAAAGAACCACAGCGAGACATGTAGGAGGGGCAGAGTCACGGTATAGTCAAGACATATGCCCCCAGGTTGGTGACCCACAAATGAGAGAATAATTACGATTGCAGAGGTTCTCCCCAAGGAGTGAGGGGTCTCAACTCCGCACTGGGCTCCTCAACCTGGGAGTCCTGCCTGGGGAAGACAAGTCCTCAGAACGTTTGGCTTTGAAGACCAGGGGGGCTTACTATTGGGAGACCCAGAGGGCTGTGTAGAGACTCCACTCTTACAGGGCACACACAAAATTTCACACACTCTGAGACCCAGGGCAGAAACAGTAATTTGAAAGGAATCTAGGTCAAACCCACCTGCTGACCTTGGAGAGTCTCCTGGAGAGGCAGGAGGCAACTGGAGCTCACCCTGGGGACATAGACACCGACAGGAGCTATTTTGGGGAGCTTGTGGACACTGGCACTGGCAAGTTCCATTTTGTAATCCTCCCTCTAGCTTGTTAGCCTCAGGACCCAGTCCCACCACTGCCTACCAACTTGTAGGCACCAGTACTGGGATGCCTCAGGCCAAGCACAGCCCCACCTGCCAGCAGGCAGGCAGCCTTAAGACTCTCTGAACACACAGCCACCCCTGGACACAGCCCTGTCTACTGGAGGGCCCACAGCTTGGCCTCACATATCACTGCACAGGCACTAGACCCAGGACCCCCAGGGTCCTACACCCAGAGACCCCAGGACCCAGTGGGCAGGCACCATTCCCAGGACCCCTTGGGCCCCAGTCCTGCCCATCCGTGAGCTGGATCTAACTTGGGACCAGCCTCACCCACCAGTGGGCAGTGACCAGCTCCAGGATAACCACAGCCCTGCAGCCTGCCATGGCAGGACCCAGCCTACCCACCAGCAAGCCAGAACCAGCCCCAGGACCTTCTGAGCCCCAACCCTGCCCATCAGCTGCCCTACACAAGCTCAAGACACCTTGGACCCCTCAGCCAGCTGCCCTGGGATCTGGCCCCACTCACCAGTGGGCTGACACAAGCTTCAGGACAACCTGGACACCACAGCCAGCTGTGTCAGGAATCAGCCTCACCCACCAATGGTCTGACACCAGCTCTGAGACTCCTGGGCCCTGCAACCAGAGATTCTAGGGCCAGAATCTGCCAGTGGGCTGCCACTAGCCTCAGCACCTGGCTTCACCCACTGGTGGGTAGGCACCAGTCCCAGGAACACCTGGACCCCAACCCCACCTACCAGCAAGTGGACACTGGCTTCAGGACAACTGCAGGACTCAGCCAACACACCAGCAGGCCAACACCAGCCCCAGCACCCCTTCAGCCCTGGCTCTGTCCAGCAGCAGGCCAATTCCAGCTCTAGGACAACTCAGGTCCCTGTCCCACCCACCAGCAGGCCAACACCAGCTCTGAGATACCTTGGACTCCTCATCCAGCCATCCTGAGATCTAGCCCCACTCACAAGTGGGCCATTATCAACTTTGGGACACCCATAGCCAACTGTGTCAGGAACTGGCCCCACCCACCAACAGGCTGACACTAGATCGGGAAATCCTGGCCTCACAATTACCCACCCCAGAACCTGGCTCTGCCCACCAGTGAACCAAAACTAGCCCTGGGACCTCCTGGAGTTCACAGCCAGTCACCTTGTGATCTGGCTCCACTAACCAGCAGCTGGCAGCCTCTGCACAAAGCAGGGCCTGGCAACTGAACAGACTGGAGGCCAGCCACACCTACCAGACTGTAGTCAGCCACCACAAAGGAAGGACCCCGGCAGCCCACATACAGAGCACCCCTAGAGCATATAGCTTTGGCGACAAGAGGGAAGTGCACGGCTGGGTTGCGTAGGATGTCTCTTACAAAAGGCCACTTCTCCAATGTCAGGAAATGTAACCGACCTACCACATACGTAGAAATAAAAACAGAAAGTTAGGAAAAATGAGACAACAGAGGAATATGTTCCAAATGAAGGAACAAGATAAAACCCCAGAAGAAGAACTAGGTGAAGTGGAGATAGGCAATCTATCCAATAAAGAGTTCAAGGTAATGATCATAAAGATGATCAAAGAACTTGGGAGAAGAATGGATGAACACAGTGAGAAGTTTTACAAAGCATTAGAAAGTATAAAGAAGAAGAAAATAGAGCCTAAGAATACAATAACTGAAATGAAATATACATTAGAAGGAATCAACAATAAATTAAATGATACAGAGGAAAGGATCAGTGAGCTGGAACACAGAGTAGTGGAAATCACAGAAAAAAGAATAAAAAGAAATAAAGAAAGCATAAGAGTCTTCTGAGACAACATCAAGCATACTAACTTTCACATTATAGGGGTCCCAGAAGGAGAAGAGAGAGCGAAAGGGGCAGAGAACATATTTGAAAACATCATATCTTAATAGCTGAAAACTTCCCTAACCTGGGAAAGGAAACAGACATTCAGGTCCAGGAATCACAAAGAATTCCCAATAGGATCAACCCCAACGAGACCACACCAAGACACATTGTAATTAAAGTAGCAAAAAGTAAAGATAAATAGAGAATATTAAAAGCAGCAAGGAAAAAGCAACAAGTTATGTACAAGGGAATGCCCATAAGTCTATCAGCTGACTTTTCAGTAGAAACTGTGCAGGCCAGAGGGAACTGACACAATATATTTAAAGTGATGAAAGGGGAAAACCTACAACCAAGAATACTCTATCTAGCAAGGCTTTCATTCAGATTTAATGGAGAGATCAAAGGTTTTACATAGAAGCAAAAGCTTAAAGAGTTCATTACCACCAAATCAGCTTTGCAAGGAGTATTAAAGGGAGTTCTCTAAGTGAAAAAGAAAAGGCCACAACTAGTAACATGAAAATTACAAAAGGAAAAAGCTCACTGGTAAAGGCAAATATACAGTGAAGGTGGTAAATCAACCATGTACAGAGCTAGTAGGAAGGTTAAAAGACAAAAGTAGTAAACTTGTCTATGTCTGTAATAAGTAGTTAAGGGATACAGAAAACAAAAAGATGCAAAATATGTCAAAACCAGTAATCATGGGGGGGAGTAAAAATGCAGAATTGTTAAAATGTGTTTGAAATTAAGGGATCAGCAACTTAAAATAATCATATCTGTATCTATCTATCTATCTATCCATCCAACCATCCATCCATCAATCTAGAAAGAGATTGCTATATATAAACCTCATGGTAACCACAAACCAAAAATCTATAATAAATACACACACAAAAAAGAGAGAGGAATCCAAACATAACACTAAATATAGTCATCAAATCACAAGGGAAAAACAAAAGAAGAAGAGAACAAAAAAGAACTATAAAAGCAATCCCCCAAAATTAACAAAATGGCAATAAGTACATACCTATCAATAATTACTTTAAATGTAAATAGACTAAATGCTCCAATCAAAAAACAGAGAGTGGCTGAATGGATATAAAAACAAGACCCACATATACATATACATATATACCCATATATATAGTGACTCTACAAAAGACTCACTTCAGATCTAAAGACACACACAGACTGAAAGTGAGGGAATAGAAAAAGGTATTCCATGCAATAGAAATCAAAAGAAAGCTGGGGTAGCAATACTTATATCAGGCAAAATAAACTTTAAAACAAGACTATCACAAGATACAAAGAAGAACATTATGTAATGATCAAGAGATCAATCTAAGAAGACGATATAACAATTGTAAATATATAGGCATCCAACACAGGAGCACATAAATACATAAAGCAAACATTAACAGATATAAAGGGAGAAATTGACAGTAACACAATAATAATAGAAGATTTTAACACACCATTTACATCAATGGACACATCATCCAGACAGAAAATCAACAAGGAAACATTGGCCTTAAATGACACATTAGACCAGAGGGACTTAATTGATAGAACATTCCATTCAAAAGCAGCAGAATACACGTTCTTTTCAAGTGCACATGGAACATTCTTCCAGGATAGATCACGTGCTAGACCACAAAAAAAAGTATCAGTAAATTTAAGAAAACTGAAATCATATGAAGCATCTTTTCCAACAACAATGCTATGAGACTAGAAATCAACTACAAGAAAAAAACTGCAAAAACACAAACACTTGGAGGCTAAACAATATGCTACTAAACAACAAATGGATCACTGAAGAAATCAAAGAAGAAATTTAAAAATACCTGGAGACAAATGAAAATGAAAACACAATGATCAAAAATCTATGGGATGCAGCAAAAGCAGTTATAAGAGGAAAGTTTATAGTGATACATGCCTACTCAGGAAACAAATATCAAATAAACAACCTAATCTTACACTTAAAGGAACTAGAAAAAGAAGAACAAACAAAACCAGAAGTTAGTAGAAGGAAAAAAAAAATCATAAAGATCAGAGCAGAAATAAATGAAATAGAGACAAAGAAAGACAGAAAGACAGAAAGAAAGAAAGACAGAAAGAAAGAAAGAAAGAAAGAAAGAAAGAAAGAAAGAAAAAGAAAGAAAGAAAGAAAGAAACTAACAGTTGATTCTTTGAAAACATAAGCAAAATTGATAAACCTTTAGCCAGACTCATCAAGAAAAAAACAGAGAGGGTCCAAATCAGTGAAATCAAAAATGAAAAAGGAGAAGTTACAACTGACACCACAGAAATACAAAGGATCATAAGAGCTTACTTTGAACAGCTATATACCAAGAAAATGGACAACCTAGAAGAACTGGGAAAATCCCTAGAAATGTACAATCTCCCAACATTGAACCAGGAAGAAATAGAAAATATGAACAAACAAATCACCAGCAATGCAACTTAATATGGAATAATAATAATAAAAAAGCTCCCAACAAACAAAAGTCCAGTACCAGACGGCTTCATAGATGAACTCTACCAAACACTTAGAGAAAAGTTAACACCTATCCCTCTCAAACTATTCCAAAAATTTGCAGAGGAAAGAATGCTCCTAAACTCATTCTACAAGGCCAGCATTACCCTGATACCAAAGATAGCACAAAAAAAGAAAATTACAGGCCAATATCACTATGAACATACATGCAAATATCCTCAACAAAATATTAGCAAACTCAATCCAACAATATATTAAAGGACCATACACCATGATCAAATGAGATTTATCCCAGGGATGCAAGGATGGTTCAAGATTTGCAAATCAATCAAGGTGATACACCATATTAACAAATTGAAGACTAAAAATAATGTGATCATCTCAATAGATGCAGAAAAAGCTTTTGACAAAATTCAACCCCGATTTATTATGAAAACTCTCCACAAAATGGGTACAGAGGGAACATACCTCAATGTAATAAAGGCCACATATGACAAGCCCACAGCTAACATCATTCTCAACAGTGAAAAGCTGAAAGCATTTCCTCTAAGATAAGGAACAAGACAAGGATGCCCACTCTTGCCACTTTTATTCAACATAGTACTGGAAGTTCTAGCCATAACAATCAGATAAGAAAAAGAAATAAAAGGAATCCAAATTGGAAAAGAAGAAGTAAAACTGTTGCTCTTTGCAGATGACATGATACTATACATATAAAATCCAAAAGACACCACCAAAAAACTACTAGAGCTCACTGATGAATTTGGTAAAGTTGCAGTATACAAAATAAATATACAGAAATCTGTTGCATTTCTATACTCTAAGTACAAACTATGAGAAAGAGAAATTAAGGATTTACAATTGCATTAAATAGAATAAAATACCTAGGAATAAATCTAACTAAGGAGGTAAAAGACCTATATTCAGAAAACTATGAGACACTGATGAAAGAAATGGAAGACAACACAAATAGAAAGATATTCCGTGTTCATGGATTGGAAGAATAAATATTGTTAAAATGACTATACTACCAAGGCAATCTACAGATTCAATTCAATCCCTATCAAAATGCCAATGGCCTTTTTCCTAGAACTAGAACAAATAATTTTAAAACTTGTATGGTAGCACAAAAAACCCTGAATAGAAAAAATAATTTTGAGAAAGAAGTACAGAGCTGAAGGTATCATGCTCCCTAACTTCAGACTATACTACAAAGCTATAGTCATCAAAATAGTATGGTACTGGCACAAAAACACATAGAGCAATGGAACAGAATAAACAGCCCAGAAATAAATCCACACACTTATGGTCAATTAATCTGTGACAAAGGAGGCAAGAATATACAATGGGGAAAAGATATTTTCTTCAATAAGTGGTGCTGAGAAACTGGACAGCTACATGTAAAACAATGAAATCAGAACATTTTCTCACACCTTATACAAAAATAAACTCAAAATAGATTAAAGAGCAAAATATAAGATCAGAAACCACAAAATTCCTAGAAGAAAACATAGGCAGAGCACTCTTTGACATAAATCACAGTAATAGTTTTTTTTGAATCTGTCTCCTAAGACAAAGGAAACAAAAATATACAAACGGTACTTAAAAGCTTTTGCACAGCAAAGGAAACCATTGACAAAACAAAAAGACAACCTACTGAATGGGAGGAAATATTTGCAAATGATATGACCAATAAAGGGTTAATATCCAAAATATATAAATGGCTCATATAACTTAATATCAAAAAAACAAACAACCCAATAGAAAAATGGGCTGAAGACCTAAGTAGACATTTTTTCCAAATGACCACCTGGCCAATCGGCACATGAAAATATGCTCAACATCACTAATCATCAGAGAAATGCAAATTAAAACCACAATGAGATATCACCTCACAGCTGTCAGGATGGCTACCATCAAAAAGAACACAAATAACAAATGTTAATGAGGATGTGAAGAAAAGGGAACCCTTGTACACTGTTGGTGGGAATGTAAACTGGTGCAGCCACTGTGGAAACAGGATAGAGGTTCCTCAAAAAACTAAAAATAGAACTACCATATGACCCAGCAATTCTTTGGGTATATATCCAGAGAAAATGAAAACACTAATTCAAAAAGACACATGCACAAAACAGAAACAGACTCACAGACATAGAAAACAAACTTACGGTTACCAAAGAGGAAGGTGCGGGGCGGAGGGAGAGGGATAAATTAGGAGTATGAGGTTAACAGATACAAACTTCTATACATAAAATAAGCAACAAGGATTTACTGTATAGCCCAGGCAACACTATTCAATATCTTGTAATAACCTATAATGGAAAATAATCTGAAAATATATACACATATATGTATATAACTAAATCACTTTGCTGTACACTTGAAACTAACACAACATTGTAAATCAACTATACTTCAATAAAAAAGATACATGCACCCCAATGTTCAGAGCAGCATTATTTGCAATAGCCAAGATATAGAAGCAACCTAAGTGTTCATGAATAGATCAATAGATAAAGAAGATGTGGTATACATACATACAATGGAATATTACCCAGCCATAAAAAAGAATGAAATTTTGCCATTTGCAGCAACATGGATGGAGTTGGAGGGTATTATGCTTAGTGAAATAAGTCAGACAGAGAAAGACAAATATTGTATGCTATCATTTATATGTGGAATCTAAAAAATAAAACAAATGAATGAATAACAGAAACAGACTCACAGATATAGAGAACAAACCAGTGGTTACCAGTAGGGAGAGGGAAAGCGGGGAGGGACAAGACACAGGAAGGGGATTAAGAGGTACAAACTACTGTGTATTAAATAAATAAGCTACATGGATATATTGTACAGCAGAGGGAATATAGCCAATATTTTATAATGACTTTAAATGGAGTATAATCTGTAAAATTTTGAATCACTTTGTTGTACACCTGAAACTAATATAATATTATAAATCAACTATGCCTCAATAAAATATAAATAAAATAAAATAAAATAAAAAGGAAGTATAACTAGAATTTCCTCACCAGTCTGCTCTGAAAGCCATTCCAGTTTTGGATTCACGAGCTGTTTAGAGGAAGGTGATCTCTCTCCCCTGCTCTTTCAGTGTTTCCAGTTGTCGTAATTGCAAGTGGATGTAGCTAAAGACAAATGGGAAACATAAACTGAGTGGTTTAGAAGAACAATTTTGAGAGCCTAGCTCTTTCTAAATGCCAGGGACTGTTTCAACTGTTAACTCAAGGGTTAAGAGCCTGAAAAGAATGTCAGGCTAGCTGACCAGAATCTTTATGATTAAAGAGAAAAGTTGGCTCTCCTGGATCTCTGATCTATCCCAGTGGGAAAAGGGGCAGACCACTCCTATCGCAACACCACTCCATCCTTGCTGCTGGAGGACACGCATGGGGAGATACCTGAGGGGGTCCCCTGCTTGCTTTCCCTTCTGTTTGGCAGTGAAGTTGAAGATCACAAGCCTTGTCCTGTAGCAGGGAGAGGTATTTTGGTGGGGAAAAAAAGTCCCCTGGTTTCCCAGGAGCACTTGGGATAAACAAACGTAGGGTTTCCAAAGATTTCTGATGATAAGAACCACCTGGGGCACTTACTCTCCCTTGGAAATGTTGGTTCTGTTGAGCTGAGTTGGGAACTCACATGTTGCCATTTAAAAAAAGTGGCCCAGGTGATTTTTATCATCAGGCAAGTTTGGGAAGCCCTGCCCTAGGGCAAGAGGGCAACTCTTCCTGGACCTTGAGCTCATGCCTGCGGAAGGGAGCTGATATAATATTTAACCCCTGAAGAGACACATCTGTTTGGAGAAGATCTGTCTAGGAAAGTTACAGGGCTACAGTTACTATTCTGTGGAGGACGAAATTGGTTGGGGCCCTTCTGAAGTTCTGTAGTTATGAATGAATGACAGATCATGTCATTGAAGGGCAAGTTTTCTTCTTGAAATCAGCTTGGGTTTGGTTGCAAAACACAGCAGACTTGGAAATCCAGCTGTTTACTTCACGATGGAAACTGGGGGCTGAGCTGCCACTACCGAGCCAGGGTCTGAAGTGCGTGTCCCTGAGACCCCAGGTCATACCTGATGCTCTGCCAATGACGTGGTGCATGGAAAGGCCTCTAGGGTGTCCTTCCTCTCCCATAGCTGGAATTGTTCCCCTAATGCTGAAAGCAAAGGCACTTGGAGCTGGCCAGGAAAGAGCAGGACCTCAGAGCTTCGTGAGAGTTGCTATGAAAGTTTAAGTGTCATCACAACTAGAGATTCCTGGGGTGGGAAGGAAAACAGACAGTCATGAAAGAGGTCTCTGTCTATTTCTAGTGAGCTGACCCAGCAGGAAAGTTGGGTTAGATTCCTGAGCATGTGGTGGACACATCAAGGGCCCCTGCACAACCAGAGGCCCTGGGAGGGGGGGGTCCTCTGCTATTTCTACAATCTTGGTTTGGGTAGGATGCAAACAGAGCCTTGGAGCAGCACCTGACACATCTAAAAAAGTACTGCCTGGCACATAAGATGGGCTCAGTAAAAACTTTCTGAATGAGTGAATGAATGGGAAGAGAGAGAGAGCTTGTCACTGAATTGCAAATCAGAGGCCTCCAATTGTTGACAATATATGAGAAAGATTCAAGCCTCATTTCTCAGACCTTTATTCTTCTAAACAAAGTTCAGGGCTCTGCATGTTCTACTCTGTTAACCACAGAAGCCCAAAGTTCTTCCATAACTAATCTGAAACTGGGATCCCTTTGCTCTGCTCTCAGGAGCTCTCACAACCTCTTTCCCCGTGAAGAAGTGTAAGGATGATGGAGCAGGGCCGTGGCCGCATGGAAGATTTCCCTCTCAACGTGTTTTCGGTCACTCCTTACACACCCAGTACTGCTGACATCCAGGTGTCGGATGACGACAAGGCGGGGGCCACCTTGCTCTTCTCAGGCATCTTCCTGGGACTGGTGGGGATCACATTCACCATCATGGGCTGGATCAAACACCAAGGAGTCTCCCACTTTGAATGGACCCAGCTCCTTGGGCCCATCCTGCTGTCAGTGGGGGTGACATTCATCCTGATTGCCGTCTGCAAGTTCAAAATGTTCTCTTGCCAATTGTGCAAAGAAAGTGAGGAGAGGCTCCCGGACTCAGAGCAGTTGGCAGGAGGACAATCGTTTGTTTTCACTGGTATCAACCAACCCATCACCTTCCATGGGGCCACCGTGGTGCAGTATATCCCTCCTCCTTATGGCTCTCAAGAGCCCATGGGGATGAACACCACCTACCTGCAGCCAGTGGTGAACCCGTGTGGCCTCATACCATCTGGAGGGATGGTGGCCACCATGCCAAGCCCTCCTCAGTACTACACCATCTACCCTCCAGAGAATGCTGCCTTTGTTGATGACCAGGACTACCCTTCCTTCGTGGGCGGTGGAAATGACAGGTAGGATGAGTGCCTTGGGGATGCTCCCCTTCCAGCTGTGGCAGTCACAGTCTATGGCTGCGTTTGGTCTGTAAGGAAGGTGGTGGGAGACTGCAGATCTCCGTGTGGCCCGTTGCCAGGATGGTGGCATTGGTTCTGAGAGTGGTGCTGTGGGCTGTAATGCATCTTGTGCTTTCTGCTCCCGTTTCAGGACCAGCCCTGATGCTGAGCAGCTAGAAGAGACACAGCTGGGAGATGAGGACTCTGCCTGCTTCTCTCCTCCCCCCTATGAGGAAATATGCTCCCTCCCTCGCTAGAGACTATGCGGCTGAGGGCACAGAGTTTTAGATTTTTGCTGACAACTGAAGTGTTCTATGCTGTGACCTTCAGAAGTTAGACAACAGAGCAGCCCAGGAAGCCTGACAGATACCATTCGAGGCGGGGAAGGGGGAAGTGGGAGGTAGACTCTCTCTGACTGTTAAAAATTAGTCTAGGGTGGGGATATGCCCTTCCGGTCGAGCTAGAAATCCCCTGGATATGGTTCAGGATCAGGAACTTCACCTGTTTATTCACCACCCACCCCTTTCCCACTGGAACGCACTGGTGTCTTAATTTGAGCTCCAGTAGCCAAGGGAAAAATCACTACTGCTGTGACTTTGGGAGTTTCCACAGTAGTGAGAATGGGGGTAGGGGAAGGAAGCAGGGAATAGAAAACGGGCTCAAATGGAGATTTCCCAGTTCCTGTTCTCAGCTGGGGATCTTCATATGTATAAGAACTCGGTTGCCATCTGGTGTCCCTTGAGGACTCTGGCATCTCAAAGGCTGCAAAAATAAATGAATTAAATGCAAGAAAATAATGTCTTCTGTTAGAACAGTATTAGATAGCTGGCTAATAAAATAGACAACTGTTGGGAACATACTGTATAGCACAGGGAACCCTACCTAATGCACTGTGGTAACCTAAATGGGAGGGAAGTCCAAAAGCAAGGGGATATCTGTATGTGTATGGCTGATTCATTTTGTTGTGCAGTGGAGGCTAACACAACATTGTAAAGCAACCATACTCCAATAAAAATTAATAAAAAAAAAATCATAGGACTATGATGTCAATAAATCCTTAAGTTACCACAGAGAGACACATCACAGCGGCTCTCAGCTGTCGATGTTCTCTCTCGCAAGGCTGAAGCTTGAGGTGCCCACCCCAACATGGGATTAGTGCTGGACCCAGTGGCCAACAGAACACGAGCACCTCCCTACACGTAGATGAGATCTGTTAAATTAGACAGAATAGAGCTGCTGTGTCAACACCTGGAAAATCATGTCATGGAAACAATCTCTATGGTCAAGATAAGCTCACCTTCTTTATAAAACAACTTTGGTGCCCTTAATCTCCCAGAATCTGGACTGTGTAATTAACAACCAGAACAGATTCACAGGCTTTAGAAGAGACAGATAAAACCATCAGAGTTTAAAAGAAAGTATTTTCCATAGGCTACAAAGGTCGGCCACTCAAGGTAAGGGTGGGTGGCTCATTCCAAAGGAAGACCAGGATTTAGCAATCCTTTAGAGTTTTGGTGCTGTGTTTGCATATGGAGTGATTTTTACTAACCTTTATCAGAAGCATCTAGTTGTCCAAGGATATGATTAACATAAGCTTGGTATATTATTATTGTGATTTGTATTATATCTTAGGGATGAAATCTCCTTTTTTTTAATTTAATTTTTATTTTATATTGGAGTGTAGTTGACTTACAATACTGTAACACACTCTCCTTTAATGGTCATTGCTACTTTTTTTTTGTATCTATATTGTACTTTATTTTTTTAACATCTTTATTGGAGCAAAATTGCTTTACAATGGTGTGTTACTTTCTGCTGTATAACAAAGTGAATCAGCTATACATATACATACATCCCCATGTCTCCACCCTCTTGTGTCTCCCTCCCACCCTCCCTATCCCACCCCTCCAGGTGGTCACAAAGCACTGAGCTGATCTCCCTGTGCTATGCGGCTGCTTCTCACTAGTTATCTATTTTATATTTGGTAGTGTATAAATGTCCATGCCACTCTCTCACTAGGGACGAAATCTCTTTGTATGAGAAATCATTTTCATGTTCAGTGATAGCAGGTGATGGAAAAATATGATTCAGTTAACAGAAAATAGCTTTTTGCTCAGCATATTCATGAAATACTGGACTCCTGGCTAAGGGCCATCAGTTCAGGGAGGACGTCAGGTGACAGGGACATAGTTGAGCACCACCAGTGGCATGCCCACCAACAATGCCTACACACCTGCCTCCCTCATCCCTCTCCCTCCTCATCCTCGCCCACCGCATAACTTTATATTCCTGGATTTGGGTTCCAATGAGCATCAAGGGTAGTTCAAAAGGGAAAGAGATGTTAAGAAAGGACATCCATGTGTGGAAGGTGGGCCGGTGGGACAGCCACTTTGTCTCAGTGAGGCCTGGAGTCCGATGTGCAGGGAAGTGGCCTTGGGGGCTTTTTAGCTCTAGGCTGCCATCATTCAGCACCAGCTGTCCCTGTTCCAAGGCAAAGTGCTAACACAGAGGTAATTTATGCTTCTGGAGACAGTGCACCAGAGCTGACAGCTCAAGGTGGGAGGTGGGGCTCAGAAAATAGGAATTCAGCACTTATTTATTGAGCACATCCTCTGTGTCAGGACCCGGGCCATCAAGTGGGGATATAACATTGGAAAAACGAACCCATAGAAAAGCAGCTACGGCTAGTCTAGAGAGAGAGACAGCTACTGATCACTTATCCCCTGACACCCAAGAGGGGTCCTGGAGCCGTAAGAGCGATTTGGACTAGTCGGGAGGGTCAGCAGAGCTGACTTGGGAAAGTGAAGTCAGGACCACTGCCCTGTATAACCCCGGGAGCACCGTTACATGGACAGCCATGACATCGGACTCCCTGGACCTCTGAGGCCGGAGCTAAAGGAACAGTAGCTGACACTAGACAAAGAGGAGGAGGAGGAGCGGCTGTGTAAACCTTTCGATTTTGCTGCCGCTACAGCCCTCAAACAGAGCTGCCTTCCAGCACCTGGGAAATTATATCCACCAGCTCTCTGGCTTCGAAGCAACCCCACCATGCTCTCTTTCTGTTTTCCTTTTGGGGTTGCAGGGGCCAACATAATGGGAAGCCCACCAACTGGCCCCTGGACTCTGACGCCAGGTCTTCGCTGGTCTCTTTGACCAGCGGGGACACACTTCTGGCAGAGTTTCAGGTTTGTTGTCTGGATATTTGCCTTTTCTCATTCTCTCTCTCAGTATCTTATCAGGGCTGAATGGAGGGCTGTGATCTGGGGAGAGTGAATTGGGGTCTGTCTGGTCCCAGCTGTGCCATCCACCCTGAGATTCCTGGTGTGGAATGTGGCCCTAGCTTTAGGCACATGCTGAAAGGTCCAGTGTCCAGGCCAGAACCCATGGGCCACCGTCAGCCTTGTTAAATATCTTAGTATGTGTCTGCAGAGCAATTGGGAAGTCATTGAAGAGTTTTAATGAAGAGGGAGCTGTGATCTGATTCTGAACACTTCCTGGTTAGGGCAAGACCCAGAGGCACACAGGGTGTGATACTGACCTTGCTGGTAAAGTCCAGATGTCAGTGACCGGAGCACCAGGAGACATCCCTCTCCTCTAGCCTCAGTCTTCACTGGGGTGCCATGGCTGGGCATGCTCTGGCAATCTACACATCATTCAGAACAAAGCCAAAAGGTCTTGTTAATCAAAGGGGACGGGTGTCTTAAGAACTAAATGTTAACATCTCTCGGGAGCCAGTTTGGGTTGGGCCTCTGGTCTGGAGGCACTGATGACAGCTGGCAACATTGATAGGACAGGAGCGGACCCTCCAAGCCTGGGTAATGAGGCCCAGGCACCAAAGGGAAGAAACTTTCACAAAGCTCTTAGACTTCTTTCTCCTCTCGGGCTGATCTCTCGTGCAGTGTGGGTCTCGCCACGCCCTCCGCAGGGCCCTGGGAGGTAGGTATCCTGCAGGGATGGCAATCGTTTTCCCTTTCGCTCCACTGAACCAGGCACGGGTCTAAGTTTCAAATGCAGCAAGTGGCTCTGCTCCAAAACAGCCCTTTAAGTGCTCCCCCCCACTTTTTTGGGGGGCGGGGTGTACAGTATAAAAATAAACCGCTTGTTTGTGATGAGCTGGCCTTGGGTGGCTGTTTTCAGCTTCAGCCCTCTGGGGTTTGGCGTTGGCCTTGTTTACTATCCGGTCAGTGGAGTGGGGAAGAGCTGAAGGTCCACACCCCCAGGGGGCTGGTGTTTCTCCCCCAAACAGAGTGCCTCACAGTGGTCCTGGGATAGACACCTTCTTACCAACCGAGAGAAGGGGGCGGCCAGCCTAGCTCTCAGTAGGGTCCCCGCCTGTCACAAGCAGGCACTGTCTGCAGATGCCACTCACACCCCTGGACGGTCACCAAGGGCCTCGCGCAAAGCCCTCTACAGATGCTCGGTTCCTGGTGAATAACAAATGCGAAATGAATAAACGAAGAACTTTTCAAATAGATAACAACCACTCTAGTTCAACTTAGCTCTTTTTTTTTTTCTCATTATGTAAAATTTCAAACAAGTACAAGATTAGAGAGGATAGTATATGAAACCCTATGTAACCATTACCCACCCTCAACTCACAGCCAATCTTACTTCGTTTATCCTCCCACCCACAATCCCCCAACTGGATTTTTAAAAAGCAAATCCAAACCATCAAATGATTTCATCCTAAAACATTTCATTGTGTATCTTTAAAAGATAAAAACTCCAAAAAAATACAACACCATTATTACACCCAAAAAATTTATAATAATTCCTTAATGTCTTCAAATATTTAGTCATTATTCAACGTCTTCAGTTTTCTCTATTCTGTTTAATTTTTTACCTCTTTGTTTTGTTTGAAATCAGGATCCAAATGAGATTGGCTTTTGGCTAAATGGATCCTTAATTTCTCTCTATATTATACTATATTTTGGATGCAGAGAGTTGGCAAACTATTCATGGTAGCAGAATCATATTTACTAAATTTCACTTTCCAAACAAAAATGTTTTTCAAGGTTTTTTGCTTTACATTTCCCTGGCAGTTCCCTGAAACTCTAGGACTCTCCTGGAATTAGAAACTTATTTTTTTCTACTTTTAGCATATTATTAGAGATTTTTCTAAGCACAGTCCTAGAAAAAAATTTACATGAAAAAAATCTTTGAGTGTTTGAGAAATATTTGTTGCATAATAGTTTCAAGAGTTTCAATAATATCAGAAAACTGATAACCATCAGTATTTCTGGCTTGGTTGGTGAAACTTCTTTGGAAAAAAAAAAAAAGTTTTTTACTCCAGAGACCATAAAAAATCCTTTGAACATTTCAAAAGTGGGAACCAGCGTCTTCCCTCTAAGAAATAAAACCTCTTGCTCTACATTAAAATACCACCTGGTACTATTAAACTCTCTAAGGCTATTGACTGTGGGCCTCTTACCAATGAGTTCTCAATTTTCAAATTAAAAACGAATATATTTTCTGGTCATGCCTACAACTCTTCCTTTGAAGGTGTGTGTGTGTGTGTGTGTGTGTGTGTGTGTGTGTGCGTGTTCACCTACACCTTCTTATTATTGAATGTGATTTACGGATTTCTTTCCCACTCACTACTTGTAAATCATCAAGAGTTTTATGTCCCAAGCAGTCAGCAGTTGGTTATAAAATCAACAGAGAGCTGTACTAAATAAACCCTTACTGGATTGCTCCTAAGAACTGATGACAAATCAGAAAGTGAAGACAATTCCATGGGAATGATTCTCACCTGCCTCTGGGATACCACAAAGCTCTCAGATATGGGGATTTTATTTGTCTTGCGCTTTTAGGAAGATTAATAACCAGATGAACTGGGAAGGAAGTCAGTTTTCTAGGTTCCAGAAGTTTTCTTATAACAAAGAATTTTTCCCCCAGCACAAAACCTACACATGTGTAAATCATAGACACAAATATGTGTGCTGGAGTCTGTGCTTACACACAAGGGGCTGGAAATGAAGCTATGTGATTTTCCTGTTTTAACCTTCCATTAGTATAAAAGAACACATTTTTTTAAAAAAAGGGGTATGTGTGTGCGTACTCTTTTTTAAATATATAGAATATCTCTTGAAGAAGACATAAAAACTGGTAATAATCATGTCTGGGGCAGAGGATGGGAGACTTATTTTTCACTTTAATTCATGCTAATTAATAAATTTTTTTACCATGTTCATAATATTGCCTGTTCAAAGAATTATTTTTAGAATACAAGAAGAAAAGGAAATGATCTCTCTCCATGTGCTTTTAATGTTAACCTCATCTTCTTGAGTCCAAGGGTAAATGATTTTCATTGCCACTGATGCTTATACATGTAACAGGTAAACACACACAAGACACATAGAAACAAACGTGGTATGTATACATACATCTATGTGGACAGAATGCAATGTAATATGAGTAACACTTCTATATAGACACACACACACAAAGTCTCTGGGGGAGAGAACACAGCTTTCACTGTGTATGTGGAAGAATTTTCACACATATATGTTGTTGCTAAAGTCCTCTGCCCATGGGGTAAAACACTGACCAACATCAGTGTAACGGCAGCACACAGAGTCATGAATCTGATTCCACAGGGTTCTTCCTTTGATGATTTGTCTCAACCCAGGTTCCTCCTTCACACTTGAAAAACTGTTCACAGCAGACAGCCATTTACTTACCAAAGAGCCACCACCATTGTACCTTCAGAGGTGAAACAGAGCAACCTAAGTAAACTGATTCCTCATCAGAAGGAGCTCCAGGGATTAACTTTGCACACTTCCCCTCCCTCCCCACCCCAAGTGGGTGTGAGAGGGAATCGTGGCTACAGCAGCACCCCCTGCCCCTTTCTCTCCTGGAATTGGTCAGGGGCTCCTCCCCCGGGGTCTGTGGGGCTGGTCTGATCCCACCTCATCCAGGAAGGACGCCCTGATCCCTCAACAGCCTGAACAGGAGCAACACAAACATGCTTGGAATTTTTCAGAAGGCAAATAGATCTCTTTGTGTGCTGTCTACAAAGCTCAAAGAGGACAGGTTTAGGCTAGAGTGTGTCTGTGCCTCATTAGAGCCCCTTGGAGGCCATGGCGGGGGGGCTCATCCTTGGGGGTCACCTTTCTGGTCCCTGTGCTCAAGTGACATCCCAACCGACTTCCCAGCCTACCCTGTGGTCCTTGAAGGCCTGTGGCAGGAGGCACCATAGTTACTCACTCGTGCATTTGGCAGACGTTCTCAAAACTGAACAAAGTGAGCCTGTCACTTCAAGGGAAATAACTGACAGTATTTGTTGCCAATGATAACATTCAACCTTTCAAGTGAAAATTAGAATTTTTGAAAACTTCTATTTGTCATCGTGAGCTTGACAACTTCTCCAAAAGTGGACTTTTCTTTTGAGATCGGTATTGATATTTTAAAATGTAATTTCTAAAAATTTATATAATGAAATGTGTCAGCATTTGAAAGGTCAGTACAACTCAGTGAACGAATATTCTCCACATGACCACTACGTGATATTACAAAATCACGTGTGGGAAAAATGAACTCAGTGTACAAGATAGACCAATGGATTTTAATGTAACAGAGTACAAAATGTTCATTGATACAATTTCAGATTCCACATTGCAACTAGCCTTTCAGAAATTACCACCTGGGTTTTGGTCTGGTATCCAAGAATATCCATAATTACCTGAAAAGCTTGTAAAATACTTCTGTATTTTCCAACTACACATCTGTGTGAGACCAGATTCTCTTCATAGAGTTCAACCAAAACAACATATGGCAACAGATTCAAAGCAGAAGCAGATATGAGATATGAGTCTGGCTGTCTTCTGTTAAGTAAGATAATAAACAAATTTGCAAAAATGGAAAACAATATCACTTCTCATTTTTTTTTTTTGCTTTGGAAAAATATGCTATTTAATACAGAAAGGGTTTATAATTGCAATTTTCATGTTTTAATATTTTTGAAGGCCCTGGAGCTGTTTTAATTTTTTTCCAGTTTTATTGAGGTATAACTGACAAAAAATTGTAAGATATTTAAAGTGTATAATGTGATGATTTGATATGTGCATTATAATTTTTAAATGAATAAACAAATATTTTATCCTCTTTTGGCTTTAATTTCTAGTATAGTAAATGGTAAATACTAATAGATAGTCCATAAACAAAAGTTCTTTGGGTTCCTCAGTAAATTTTACAGGTATAAAAGGTTTTCAAGATCAAAAATGTTGAGAACTGCTGGCATATGTTACTGGGGGGAGAGGGAGAGGTGGCAACATGCCCAGCAAAAGACTATACTTCCCAGCCTCCTTTGCAGCTAAGTTTGGCCATATGACTAAGTTCTGGCTAACTGGATGTAAGGAGACGTTTTTGGAAGGGGTTTCCTCAAAGACTGCTTAGAAAGCAGATAGCTGGGGGAATTCCTTTTCTGACTTTCTCTTTTTCCTCATTCTGTTTTTCTTCCTTGAAGACTACGACTTATATGTGATCACAGAAGCTTCAGCAGCTACCTTGAACCATGAGGTGACCTTGAGGATGGAGGCTACTTGTTACAAAGATGGAACAGAAAGATAGAAGAAGCCTGGGTCCCCAATGACTATGATGCTGCCTGACTATCTACATCAGAGTTCTTTTAAGAGAACTTTTTGAGAGAGAGAAATAAACTTTGAAATCTTGTTTAAGTCACTATTATTTTGGTTTGTCTGTTCCACATAGTGGAACCTAATTCTGCTCCTTTTAAGTGTGGCAATGTGCCAAGACCAGCTACAAAGGACCCATTTTATGCGGATTATATAATTATTTCATAGGCATTTCTAAGATTGGGTTTTATTCCCATGTCAACCACTGTCTTAAGGTGTGATGTTGAAAAAGCATTATTCAGGGTTGGTATTATAGGCACTCAGAAATTCATTCACATTGTAAAGCAATGATACTCCAATAAAGATGTTAAAAAAAAAAAGAAGTTCATTCAACTCTTTGAGCAACAAACATTTAGGAAGACCATCTTATTGGCAGGCAGTGAAGCAGGCACTGGGTACACGTGCGCTCAGAGCCCTTGTGGTCCATGGAGGAAACCGCCTCACTCCAGGACCTAGCACTGCCCTCACAGCTCTGCTGCAGGCCCTACACTAGGATAACAGACTATTCTGGGTATGGAGAGAAAAGCAGACAGCTTGTCATTTAATTGGTATTTCCAGGGCGTGACTTAAAGTTCTCTTGAATAAATTTCATTGTCACTACACTCACTGAACCAGAATGGCCCAAATAAACAAAAACACTTCCCTCTCCTTAATTTTGATGGGTTAACACATCTCATGTCCCCAACTAGCCACATCAGTTGTTGAGGGCTCTCTCACGCTACATTGTCAATATTGTAAGTAACTGCCTGGATTTGAAAGTCTAGTTGTAGGAGGCCATCAAACCTTTTCCATGGAACCACCTGTAACTTAAATCCTCTAAGCAAAGGCAACTTTCTATGGACCCTCAACAGTCCCTTCTCTCCTGTTATACAGAATCTATTACCATTTATGTGGGGCATCACAGGTTGGGGCTGGATAAAGGAGAGACACACAGAAGCCTTACTCACAAAGTCCAGTAGATTCCAGGAGGGGAGTATCTTTGGGGTAAGCAAATCTCTCCCAAGCTCCTTGGGTGCGGAATGGATTCAGGCCGGACCTGACCATTGCACAGCCTGCTAAGGATTAAACATAATAATATTGTTGATTAAAAACTGCACATTCTACAGAGCTGTAGTTATTGACTCATGTTCCACTGACAGGGACAGCAGTTTTAAGTAAATGCATAGGCTGAGTTAGAATACTGCCTCTGCCACTTATTAGCTGGGTGACTTTAGGCATGTGGCTTAACCTTGCTGAGCACAAGAAATAGTTACGTCCATGTCCTCAAGTCATGCTGCTCACTCATGCAGATGGACTAACATGGGCAAAAATGTGCTGACATACTATAAGAAATGACTTTTCTATTAATTTTACCGTATCCTCATCTATCATTTAGGATTAGATTTGTTTTTGTATAAATAAAAACCCCAAATAACCTTAACTTAAACAAGAAAAGTTTATTTCCCTCTCACATATAAAAAATCCAGAGGTAGATAGTATCAGTACAAGGTTGATCCCTCCGTCATCAGTGGCCTCTTTTTCCACCATCCTCATTCAGCACCTGGCTTTCCTCCTCAAAGTCATCTCATGGTCATGATGGCTACTGAAGCTCCAGCATTATGTCTACATTCTAGAAGGTAGGAGGAAAAGAAAAGAAAAAAAGGACACACCTCACATCTGATTTGATTCCTTTCAAGAAATCCTTTCTGGAAGTTCCATGTCATACTTCCACTTCTACCTCTTTGACCAGAATTTGATCCTGTGGCCATACCAAGCTGCAAAGACATCTGGGAAATGTAAATTTTTAAAAATTACTGTTGTTAAATTACAAAGGGAAAAGAGTAGGAAAAAAAAAAAAGGACACCATTGGAAGAAAGGATGAAATTGGAGTACGTACTGTAGACTATATAAAAAAGAGTAGAACAGATATTGGGTAAGCCACTAGCAGCCTCTTTCATACTTGGTTCTCTCTCTCTCTCTCTCATTCACTTTAGTCGAGTCAAATATCTGCTCAAGAATTAGGAACTTTTCAGAAAATGTTTGTTTTAAATCCCTCTGCTGAACCAAAAATATTAACTCTGAAATGCCAAGTATAAATACACATGCCGGATGCAAGGTTTCAGCCAAAGAAATTCCACTTGTAATTTTAGAATGACAGATGCACTCGTGGTGGGGCAACATCAGTGAGTTACAGAGAATCTAGGCTGTAAAACAGGCGAGCTTTTAACCGAACTGTGACTCCACAGAGATGCTTGCATCACATATTTGTCTCATTTCTCTGGATTTTTGTGGGATTTTTGGTCTGCCTCTTCCTCCCATTTGAAGGATGTTAGTTGTTATAGGAAACGGTGACATTAAATTCAGATGGCAGGATCTGATGATACTGACCTATGCAAAACGATGTGATTTCATTCCAGAAGCTGTGATTTAGTAAGTTCAAACTGCTCAGAGTTTAACTTGCTCCCTGAGTTTGGAGAGGAGGTTGGGGTAGGGGGAGTGTGGGAAGCCAGACGCCTTTGGGAGCTGCCATAACTTCTTTGGGGCATTAGAACTATATTTATTGCAATTAAGTTGCTAATTCAGTAAAAACTGCACAGTTCCCTCGCGGCCTGGGAGAGGGAAATGCAGCTGCTAACAGTGGCTGATTTATAATCACGGAATGACCTAGGTACCAGGGGAAATAAGCCAGATTCTTCCGAGGGCCTAAATCACTCTCTCAGCCAGGCGATCAAAACAGCATGCTCACCCTGGGCAGAGCACCGGAGTTGGGTAGCCTCCAAAACCAGGCTTGAAAAATTCCCAGTGTTCAGTGGGATTAGACCCCTGCCTCTCCCTCATCCCTCAGAAGGATGCAGGAAGTGTAAGAGAGCCTTCAAAGACTCAGAGATCAGTACCTACGCTCTCCTTAACGTCAATCCCAGCCCTAGGGAAAACATGACTCAAAAAAGTGTGTATTTAGTCTGTGATCTCTCCCACTAGCGAGTTCAGGTCATTGAAGATCACATATGGGTGTGAGCAGGGCCAAGCCGAAGGGCTAGCAGGTTGTATACCCCACATCCCCAGGGGATGCCATTCTCAGCATAGTCTAATTCAGTGGTTCTCAAACATGGTTGCATATTAGAATTACTTGAGAAGCTTAAAAAATCCCAGTGCCCAGACTGTACTTCAAACCAATTAAATCAGACTCTCCGGAGGAGTGACCAAGACATCAATAATTTTTAAAGTTCCCCCAAGTGATTCCAGTGTGCAGCCGGGTTTAAGAATCAATGGTCTACCCTCAGAATGGGAGACAATATTTGCAAATGAAGCAACTGACAAAGGATTAACCTCCAAAATTGACAAGCAGCTCATGCAGCTCAATATCAAAAAAACAAACAATCCAATCCAATCCAAAAATGGGCAGAAGACCTAAATAGACATTTCTCCAAAGAACATATACAGATTGCCAACAAACACATGAAAGGATGCTCAACATCACTAATCATTAGAGAAATGCAAATCAAAACTACAATGAGGTATCACCTCACACCAGTCAGAATGGCCATCATCAAAAAAATCTACAAGCAATAAATGCTGGAGAGGGTGTGGAGAAAAGGGAACCCCCCTGCACTGTTGGTGGGAATGTAAATTGATACAGCCACTATGGAGAACAGTATGGAGGTTCCTTACAAAACTAAAAATAGAACTACCATATGACCCAGCAATCCCACTACTGGGCATATAACCTGAGAAAACCATAATTCAAGAAGAGTCATGTACCACAATGTTCATTGCAGCTCTATTTACAATAGCCAGGACATGGAAGCAACCTAAGTGTCCATCGACAGGTGAATGGATAAAGAAGGTGTGGCACATATATACAATGGAATATTACTCAGCCATAAAAAGAAATGAAATTGAGTTATTTGTAGTGAGATGGATGGACCTAGAATCTGTCATACAGAGTGAAGTCAGAAAGAGAAAAACAAATACCATGTGCTAACACATATATATGGAATCTAAAAAAAAAAAAAAAGATCATGAAGAACCTAGGGGCAAGATGGGAATAAAGATGCAGACATACTAGAGAATGGACTTGAGGACACGGGGAGGGGAAGGGTAAGCTGGGACAAAGTGAGAGAGTGGTAGTGTATATATGGACATATATACACTACCAAATGTAAAATAGATAGTTAGTGGGAAGCAGCCACATAGCACAGAGAGATCAGCTCAGTGCTTTGTGACCACCTAAAGGTGTGGGATAGGGAGACACAAGAGGGAGGAGATATGGGGATATATGTATAGCTGATTCACTTTGTTATACAGCAGAAACTAACACACCATTGTAAAGCAATTATACTCCAATAAAAATGTTATAAAAAAAAAAAAGAATCAATGGTCTGACCCATGTAGACTTTGATGTGAATGGCCCCCGCTGCAGCTGTGCTGGGGACAAACTGCACAGACATATGTCACAGCCCTGGGTGGGGGTGGAGAAGAAGAGAGGTGGCAGAGGACAGTAGGGAGATGAGTAGGCCTTCTGGAAAGAAAGAACTCAAAAGGGAATCTAGAAATTGGACCTCAAACCAGCAACCTGTGACGAGGGTGAAAAATTAAGGCACTGTATGATTTGGGGTCCCTGAATGGCTTATATGATTGCAAATTTCACTTTTAATTTGCCCCAGTTCCTGAGCTACATTTCTTGGATATTTTCTAAGACATGTATTTTATGTCATTAAAACAGCAACCCACACTCAAGTGTCACTTCAGAGTTTGCAAAGCACTGTTTCCATACCCACCATCCTTACCAGGCTGCACCTGCACCTTGTAAAGACCCTGCCCTACTTTGTGGGGTCTGAGCCCCTTTCTCTGTCAGATCCAGATGCCATTAGAACCAGATGGTCAGTTTTCCATTTACGGTTTCTGCTGGGAATTTTTTTTTTTTTTTTTTTTTTGTCTTCTCTGAGTTTTCAATTCCTATGGGCAGACTTAGAGGATAGAGCTTAAGGGAGAAATCACCATTTATGATGTATCCTCATCCTCACCAAACTCCACCCTCAAGCTGGACTCCAGGTCAAAGGGCCCTGCCAGCCCCCCACCAAAGGCTCAGTGTTTGGAACGAGGGAATCACTCAGTGATACTTGTGCAACACGTGCACAGGTGAATGGTGCAGCGGCAAACCCCGCTGGGAGGCCACAGGTCAGAATGAAGGCTCTGGGTTCTGAGAGGGAAATGACGGCCCTGGAGAAGAATGGAACATGTGTATTTATTTACTTATTTTATTGAAGTGTAGTTGATTCATAGTGTTGTGTTAGGTGTTAGTTTCTGGTGTACAGCAAAGTGGTTCATTTTTTTTTTTCAGTTTTATGTATATATATTCTTTTTCAGATTCTTTTCCATTATAGGCTATTACAAGATATTGAATATAGTTCCCTGTGCTACACAGTAGGACCTTGTTTTTTATCTATTTTATATAAAGTAGTGTGTATCTGTTAATCTCAAGCTCCTAATTTATTCCTCCCCCACTGCCAACTTTCCCCCTTGGTAACCATACATTTGTTTTCTATGTCTGTGAGTCTGTTTCTGTTTTGTAAATAAGTTCATTTGTATCATATTTTTGGAATCCACATATAAGTGATATCATATGATATTTGTCTTTCTCTGTCTGACTTGCTTCACTTAGTATGATAATCTCTAGGTCCATCCATGTTGCTGCAAAAGGCTGTATTTCATTCTTTTTTATGGCTAATATTCCATTATATATATGTACCACATCTTATTTATCATTCTCCTGTTGATGGACACAGGTTGCTTCCATGTCTTGGCTACTGTACATAGTGCTGCAATGAACATTGGGGTGCATGTATCTTTTCAAATTAGAGTTTTGTCTTTTCCGGATATATGCCCAGGAGTGGAGTTGCTGAATCATATGGTAGCTCTATTTTTAGTTTTTTAAGGAACCTCCAAACTATCCTCCATAATGGCTGCACCAATTTACATTCCCACCAACAGTGCAGGACAGTTCCCCTTTCTCCACACTCTCTCCAGCATTTATTATTTGTAGACTTTTTGATGATGGCCATTCTGACTGGTGTGAGGTGATACCTCATTGTAGTTTTGATTTGCATGTCTAATAATTAGCAGTGTTGAGCATCTTTTCATGTGCCTGTTGGCCATCTGTATGTCTTCTTTGGAGAAATGTCTTTTTAGGTCTTGTTTGGAACATGTGTGGTTAAACAGTGGCAAATCTGGCTGAGGGTTCTTCTGGCCTCAGTCTGCCCTCAGCCTTTTCAAAGGCAATAGTCAAAGGCGCCTCCAGCACTGTCCGGAACACAGTCCTGGTCCTCCGGTGGCTCTCATGCTCACCTGCAGTCACCAGGCCACTGGTCTGCACACAGCAGAGCACAGCGGTCAAGGGCCAACTTCTGTAGCCAAAGGCTTGGCCCCTTACAGGCTGAATGACTCTGAGTACGCCCCCGAAACTATCCCACCTCTGTCCCCTTTATCTGTCCAGGGGTTAGTCTGGGCCTCTTAATGTTGCCCTGAGGCTCAGCATGGGCCTGGAGCCCTGGTAGGAACCCTGTGAATGGTGCAGTGGTGTCCAGGCACAGCTCCGGAGCTACGATTTCACTGCCTTCACCAGGTGAAAACCGGCAGATGGAGGCTGGTGACCCTCTAGGTCTCCCTGGGCCCTGATTTGATGGGTGCTCTGTCCTGACCATGGTGTGAGTTTCATGGGTCTAGTGAAAGCAAACGCTTCTGGCAGATTACATTCAACCTCTAAGGTTGTGGCTCAGTCTTTTTCTTTAAGGACATAGAGTGGTGTTTAGTAAAGCCGGTTCTGGAGTCAGACAGGATCATCTCTCTCCATTATTCTCTTATGACCTTTGGCAAGTTCTTGGCCCTGCTAAGTCTCAATTTCCACATCTTTGGGAATGGAAGCAACATTACTATCCAGGTCATAAGGTTTATTGGGAGAATCAAAGGATATAATGCCTGGAACATAACTAGCACCTGATAAAAAAGAGCTGATATTGCTGGGCAATCTTGTTTATATCCCCCCTCCTCCCCGTGGGCCAGGTCTGGAGGGTCTCTCTGGGCCCCATGGCTTCCCATGGCAGGTCCTGCCAGCTTCAGTTCTGCTCAACTCCAAGCTTCCCCAGGGAGCCCCGTTTTCCAGGAGTTTCCATTCCAAAGTGTCCCCACCCGATAGAAATTCCTGATCTCCAAAAAGAACTCTTGCTTTCTAGGGAAATAACCACTCAAGAAAATATTCTAACATTTGATCACATTGTCAATGTGCCCCATTAGGTCCCCTCTCTCTTCTTCCCCACTGCTTCTGTGGGCAGACCACGTCCTGTTTCAGCAGGGCTGCTGTATTCTAAGACATTGTGCTATTCAAAATGGACACTTTCTCAGACCTAGAGATGATCATACTAAGTGAAGTAAGTCAGACAGAGAAAGACAAATACCATATGATATCACTTACATGTGGAATCTAAAAAATAATACAAATGAACTTATTTACAAAACAGAAACAGACACACAGACATAGAAAACAAACTTAGGGTTACCAAAGGGGAAAGGGTGGAGGAATGAATTAGGAGTTTGGGACTAGCAGATACAAACTAATATAAAAAATAGATAAACAACAAGGTCCTACCATATAGCACAGGGAATTATATTCAATATCTTGTAATAACCTATAACGGAAAAGAACATGAAAAAGTATATGTTTATATGTATAACCGAACCACTTTGCTGTACACCAGGAACTAACACAACACTGTAAATTAACTATACTTCAATTAAAACATAATAAAAAATAAAATAAAATGACACTTTCTCCCAAGTAAGCCACCGCCCCCCTCAAGCCTGGCAGACTGCTCTGCCCAAAACACAGGGCTTGGGAGGGGTGACCTGCACAAACGGACAACTCCTAGACCTAATAATAACTCTCTTCCCCTGTGTTGAACTATTTTGTGTTTATTCATGGCCCCAAGCCCCACCTACACCAATTTGACATCACTGTTTCCAGAGCAAATAATAATTTTCAAATGGAATAAAGCAGGAGCTGAAAGCCCCACAAAATGCAGCTGAATGAGACAAACGTGTTCCTTAAACAATGGATACAATGGAGCGGTGTGGCCACAAGCCTGTGTATTTATGTTCCAGATGACTTCCGTATCTCCACCCCCGGTCACCCCACTAATGAGGAATGAGGAAGACTGGCTGCTACAAAAACAATACACCACAACTTCACAAATCCCATGGGAGCATATATTTATTTTTTGTTGTTGTTTTTTTAACTAAATTTATTTATTTATATTTTATTTTTGGCTGCGTTGGGTCTTCGTTGCTGCATGCGGACTCTCTCTAGTTGCGGCGAGCGGGGGCTACTCTTCATTGTGGTGCACGGGATTCTTATCGCAGTGGCTTTTCTTGTTGCAGAGAATGGGCTTCAGGTGCATGGGCTTCAGTAGTTGTGGCATGTGGGCTCAGTAGTTGTGGCTCACGGGCTCTAGAATGCAGGCTCAGTAGTTGTGGCACACGGGCTTAGTTGCTCTGTGGCATGTGGGATCTTTCCGGACCAGGGCTCGAACCCATGTTCCCTGCATGGGCAGGCGGGCTCTTAACCACTGCGCCACCAGGGAAGTCCTGGGAGCATATATTTATACACAGAGACGTGACTCTCACATTAAAAGATCAAGACTTATTAATGCAGCCCTGTATTTGGAGCATTTGCTACTCCTCAACATTTCAAAGGAAGTATTTGGACTGAAGTTCTCTACAGAATTTAGAATAGACCCTAGAGTCTCGCTCTCATTCACTGTCTGTAGCCCTCCTTTGGCACCCAGAATAGGTTCTTTTATTGGCTGCCTAGATTTTTATGTTTAGGTGTTAAATATACGCTCCTTGAGGCAGGGGCCCTGCCTTACAACAGAGACCTTGATGTCCCAGAATCCAGCACAGAGTCTTACACATAGAAGTAGGTGTTTCTGTTTCCTGAGGAACAGGATGACGTAATACTGCCCAAGAGAGATGGGAATCCATGTGACAGGTAATACCTGAATACGCTGAAGTACATTTTGTTCCAGGACGTCCTCAAAGGACATGAGCTCATTCTCACCTTCACTTCGCAAGGTGTGGTCCACGGATCAGCAGCGGGACATCACCTGGAGCTTGTTAGGGTCTCAGGCTCCAGCTCAGCCCTCCTGAGGTAGGACCTGCATTTTAACAAGGTTCCCAGGTTGTTTACGTGCATATTAAAGCCTGAGAAGCCCTGGTCAGTCTACACGACCTTCGTGTGGATGGTTGAGAGCAGTGTCCAAGTCAGAGTGCGTGTGTATAAAAGAGGGAGAGTGACAGAGACAGAGGAGCCAATAGTAACATTCTCTGAGTGCTCAAAAAGAGCCTCAGAAGTAGGTACTCTCATTATTCCATTTTACTAACTAGCAAGATGTGGAGATCGAATTAAACCTACAGTGTGCACTCGTAAACCATTCTGTTAGGTGTCCTAGGAGCTGTGGGAATCCTGTGGCGTTCACTACCTCAGTAACACCTGGGAAGAATTCTAACTCACATTCAGGTAGCAGCTTCCTCTCACGGAGCGTCTACACACTGACAGGACTTCAGGCAGCCTATATTCTTTACCCTTTAAAACATGTTTTACAAGTAATACCTGCTTACTGCAGAACAATTAGAAAATACAGATAAGCACAAAGAAGAAAGTCATGCCCAGTAATGACAACATAGTTAACATTTTAATAAACATACTTCCATATATCATTCTATGAATAGATATGAGTGTCTGCATGTAGATGTATATACTCATACATGTTTTTAACAAAAAAGAAATCATTGTATCCATACCGTTTTGTGACTTTCTCTGTTTTAAAATACCTGTAGAATTGTATAATAGATTTCTCCAGCCCTCACCTTCTTCTTTTCTCTGCACCTGTTTTAATTCCCACCCGTCCTTGAAAAATTAGCTCAAGGTCCACCTCCTCCAAGAAGCCTCCCCTGGTCACCTAGCCCATGGGTACTGGTGACACTCAGCTGACACGGCCAGCTTGGCCACCTCTACCTGTGTGTCGGCGTAATGCTCATTCCCAGGTCAGGTCAGCTCAGAACAGGATTCGGACGATAGTCATAGGACGCTGGTCTTGTCCTCCAGCTCCTGCGCAGGGAACTGCTTCGGCCACAACAAGCTCCTTTCTCTGAGAGCTCAAGGGCTCTCTTGACTATCTCAGGTCTTATCTGACCTCTGCCCTCCCCATGCCGGCTTCTCCCCGCTCCCTGCACTTACCCATCCACTGTGTTAACATACCCTCTCTCGGCCACAGCTGACGCTCTGCTGGCAGCTGAGCTGAATTAGAATTAACAAGTGAAATTGCCAATATTCTTCTGTTTTTGACCTACCTCAATGGCAATTTCATGAGGTTCACCCTGATACTCCCCCTCTTCCACTGGATGAGACCACGCCTCGGTTTAGCTCTGACAGCTGTTCCTATTACCCGGAGCAAAGACTCATCCCACCCGCCTTCCACTCCGTCACTGGGGCACAAAGCAGAACGAAGCTCTCCTCTCGGTTTCCCTCAAGCTTCCGGTGGACCGGGTCTTTCACTGAGCCTGCTCTTTCTTTCAGGTGATAGCACGTCCTCCTGAGGAGGTTGCCCCAGAGCCCTTGGGTGGACTGGACCAGAAGGCAATCTGAGTAATCTGCAGTGGGCAGTGCTCAGAATGGTCCCTCTTCACTGACTGCTCACCTGTGTCCTTGGCCCGGCTTGGCCTCCACAGGGGGCCACATCCTTATCCGGTCACTGCCTGGGAGTCTAAGGGGGCCAGTGCTTCTCTTGTGCTTGTTGTTACCATCACTCCAATGAGGCTGCTGCCTTCTGGCCTCACTCGTGCCCAAACACCCCAAATTTCTCAGTGGGTGTCAGCGCGCACCCTTATTCTGGGGGGGTTGTTATAATTAGTTTCCTTTTTCTACCTGCTTGGCCGGTAGCACGTGTGGGATCGTACTGGTGGGCTCAGCTGGGTTTTGAATTCTGGCTCCAACACTTGCTAGCTTGCATCAATTTCTTTGGTGTCTCAGGGTCTCATTTTTCTCATCTGTTAAAAGGAGATAATAAGAGTGCCTTCTTCATTAGGTAGTTTTGAGGGTTAAACAGAACCACCCATGAGAGATGCTTAGAGCAGTGCCCAGAACACAGAAAGCACTTAATAAAATCTAGCCTGGAGGCACTAACGACATTTCCCCCCTCTGAGCACTTTGGTGTGTGCCTGAATACATACTTGGTGAGTGATTAACGCTATCTGTAAGAAAACAGAGGCAGCAGTGTCTGTGTTAATTACAGGGCAAGCAGACTGTAGGGGGGGAGGGTGAGTGAGGGGAGACGTAGGTAGAGGAGTCTGTGTCAGAGGGACACTGCGCCCGGTCCCCTAGCTCCTGGTCACACCCATCGCCCCAAACCTCTCACCCCTGGGGGCATTTCTGTCCAGCACCTACATACACTCAGGTAACTGCAGGGGCTTCTGGAAGCCTCAGGCGGGAGCAGCATGAATTCCAGAACCTTGGGGAAAAAGTGTCCTCACCCCATAAAAAAGTCATGTACGCCCCAAGAACCTGGGAACCAACTGCAGAGACATCATAAACATCAGGATCTGACAACAGCAGATTATTCAGTTCCAAATATATACAAAGACTCCACATTGATGTGTAACTTCTGAAGATCTGTGGAAATTAAAGGCCAGGGAACAAGAGGGGACTCTGCAGGGAGAAATGCTCCAAAGTGTCAGCACTAGGGGAGCGCTTACACTGGGAGCAAGCCGGGACGCTTGGGACACACGTGTTACCATTCAGGCCTCCCTGGCACTTTCAACCCCGCTCCATTGAAATCCACCCAAAAATGCGCCCCCCACCCCGGCCAGCTTCACTTTCATCTCAGCTTCCCTTTCTATGCACCACCACGGTTTTCACATTTAGTTTTATAATAATACATATTAAGTTTATATTTAGCTCTGTTTTAGACGTGTGCAGCCGACCCTTTGGTGAACGAGCATTGCTTATAGAAATATAACGGCACAAACAAACACAAGGTGGGTATGGCGCATGCGGTGTGCAGTGGGACTGACCTGTGGTTAGAGTCCTCTTTAATTGCTCCAGCCTTCAGTGAGGATTTCTGCTCAAGTTGTAAGATTTGGAAACTTCTGCTAAGTGGGGATGCAGCGGGCATGTATTTTTGCACGACTGGCTACTAATTCATACATGACTGCAAAATGACAACGTGGGGCTCCTCGTTCAGAAATTAATAAGAGTTTCAAGATGGTGACGGCAGAGCGTTAAACCAAGTGCAGGGCTCTTCTAAGTGTGAGGCTCTAGGTGACTGCACAGGGTACATTCCCATATCGTCAGCCCTGAAGTTTAGGCCACAACGTCAAATTCAAGGAACGTCACATTCCTCTATTTCTCCAAAATCAAATTTAGCCTCCTACACTGTTGGTGGGAATGTAAATTGGTGCAGCCACTATGGAGAACAGTATGGAGGTTCCTTGAAACACTGAAAATATCAATCCCACTCCTGGCCATATATCTGGAAAAGATGAAAACTCTAATTCAAAAAGATACATGCACCCCAACGTCATGCAGCACTGTTTACAATAGCCAAGACATGGAAGCAACCCAAATGCCTATCAACAGATGTGGCATATATATACGAAGATGTGGGATACACACACACACACACACACACACTCAGCCATAAAAAAGAATGAAATACTGCCATTTGCAGCAACATGGATGGACCTAGAGATTGTCATACTAAGTGAAGTAAGTCAGACAGAGAAAGACAAATATTACAACGTATCACTTATATGTGGAATCTGAAAAATAATACAAATGAAATGAATCTATATACAAAACAGAAACAGACTCACAGATATAAAAAACAAACTTAGGGTTACCAAAGGGGAGAGGAGGAGGGGGGATGGACAAATTAGGAGTATGCAAGTAACAGATACAAACTACTATCCATAAAATAGATAAGCAACAAGGATTTACTGTATAACACAGGCAACAATATTCGATATCTTGTAATAACCTATAATGCAAAATAATCTGAAAAAATATATATATATAACTGAATCACTTTTCTGTACACCTGAATCTAACACAACATTGTAAGTCAACTATACTTCAATAAAAAAATTTAGCCTCCAAAATATTAGGGTGTTCCCTCTCTTAATCCTGCGATCCTACAAGAAACCGGGCTTATGTGGTGCTAAACAATGGCAGGGATGGGAAGGAGGCCAGGAGGCTCTTGGGCCCTGGTGGCTTCCTCCTTTACCATTGCTCCCGGGGCTACAGGAAGCCACAGCTGACCCCAGTCCTCACAGGCTTTTGGGCACTCCTGAAGCTCAGAGAGGCCCTCACAGTTCTCCTCCCCACTGGCCACAGACTTGGCATCTACTAGCTACCAAATCTCTGCCTCTCCATGTTCCCTGACCCTCCCTTCCCCTCTCCAAGTCTGGGAGAAAACGGAACCCTCTCTCAGGATCTGGCTACTTCCACTCCCCACTGCCCAAGGCATGTCCCTTCACCCTCCTTTCTAAGACGTTTCCAGATCCACCCCCCTCCAACTGCCTTCAGGAAGACACTGCTGCCCCCTTTCCTAAGGAGGGAGAAGGGAAAGCAGATACCTACCTCAGTGGGGCAGATTTTTTTATATTCTCACCATGATTCACCAAGATTGTGGTGGGGCCTGGACCTCACGTCTAGGTCTTCAGATCTCTGCCATTCTTTGCATCCGCAGAGGACTGGGGGCGCCCAGCGGGAGACGGGTAGCAGATGAGTAGGTGGAGCAAATGAAGTGGAGTAAGCAGAGACCTTCCTGAATGCTGACTCCATTGCCCTCTGTTGTTGTGACCTTAATTTCCCCATCTGTGCAATGGGCAGCAGCACCTGCCTCCCGGGATGGTTGAGGAACTCAGAGCGCACGCTAAGCCCTTTACCACTGTTAGTTCTCTCTCTTCCCTTCCCTTCCTCTCATCTTCTAACCTTGAAGCAACCCCAGGCCAAAGGAAAGGAAATCAGAGGAGTTTTGTAGATTTGGGAAATTATCTCAACGTATTCATAACAGACCACTGAGTAAAAAGGCAGGTGATAAACTAGCATAGCCTGATTCCTTTTATGTAACATCTCACACACACACACACACACATTTCCATCAGAAATGCTTGGAAGGATATTCGCCAAAACATTAGTGGTGGTTTTCTTCAAATGGTAGGATTTCAGGTGGTTATTACCTTGTTCTTTGTATCTTTATGGGTTGTTTAAATTTTTTTTTACAATGAATATGTCTCTTTTTAAAACAATTTAAAGCTTAAAAATGTTGTAAAACACAACTATCTAGAATAAGAGTGATTGGTTTAGAAGATCTCTAAAGGTGAAATGCATAACATTGTCTGTATTAGGACACTGGGCAAAGCTATGATGTAAGCTCAAAAAAATAGCTGCCCCCAGTATAAACTGGTCCAGCCTCTTCAAGAATCATTTAGTAATATCAAGCAGGACTGAAAATCCATATTCCCAACAATTCTATTTTTTGTTATACTCCCTAGAGAAACTCTCACGGCTGAGCACAGAGATACAGGAAAGATGTCAACTGCAGCATTGTAAATAATAGTGAAAAACTGGAAACCAGGACAATGGCCATCGTCTTAGTCTGTTTGGGCTGCTATGGTGTGGCCTATAAACAGCAAACATTTATTTCTCACAGTCTGGAGGCTGGGAAGTTCAAGATCATGGCAACTGCAGATCTGGTATTGGCTGAGAGTAGATGATTCACATTTTATTGGCCAGAACTAGTCACTTGTCCCTTCCCACTGCAAGGAGTTCTTTTAAATGAAAATAGGGCTAAATGTATCTGCATGTTGCTATTATTCTTTAAAAGTGGTCATATGTAGCTTTGTCTAAACATGGGAAGTCAGATTCACGGCATGTTTTCAATCATTTTTTTTAAAATGGGTTAAAGGATGTTGTAATAATTTCTGAGTCTGTTTAGTAAGCTTATTGTTATGCAAAGAAACAGGAAACAGAAGCAGGAAACTACTTTAGTTGCTTAAGAAATCATTTCACTAACCCAGGCAGTGGCAATGTGCATTTCTGAAACTCCTAGGGCCCTGGACCACTGTGGGAAACAGGTATCTGACCCTACACTTTCTTCTACTTCCACATAAGCTTATTTCTGTGTTTATTCCTGCTGCTCTCAAAGAGCAACGTCCATCCCAGCCCATTTCCCTATTTCTGCCTCCATCTAACCTCACAGATTCACTCCTAGCTTTGTTTTTCATTATTAATTTTCATACGTTTAATTGTTATTAAAACATTCTGCATATATTTACAAGGCATCTTGCCCTGGAGTTGCTGAAATCCCTCATCTATTTAAAGAACCCGTCTCCCATTATGGGGCCAAGTTCTGGGCAGAGCAAACAGCTGAGGAAAGAAGTGCTCCCCAGAATCTGAACAGCCTTCAGGCAACACAGTGCCAGGCAGGCAGAGGACCCTCCTGCAGCATTTGTCATTTAAGGAACTATTACGACACTCTGACTGGGAAGAAGCCCAGTTGAGGCACCCTATGTGGAGAGCCTCCCAGCCTCCTGCCAGAGGGTGGACCAATACTGAGCTTGTCTTCACCCTTCGTACGCTATGGATTCTGGTTCTGTCTGTGCGGCCACCAGTGCCCAGTCACCCTCCAGCAAAACCAGGGCTCCTCTCTCCCTCGTCTCTCTCCCCCAGGTCCCTAGGGCTGGATAAACCTCCCTTCTTGGAATCTGCCCTTCCCTGGCCCTTGTCCAGCCTCTCCTCCTTGCATCTGCCCCTCTGCAATTGTTTCTTGGCCAATCTCCCAGCCTCCAGTTTCTCCCACACCCAGAGCCCTCTGCCCTTCGCCTTACTGGGACTCCAGGAACTTCCCTCAAAACTGCAGCGGCTCCCCCTACAGGACAAAGGAGGAAACTCAGTGGGGCCCCAGACCCTTCTCCTATCCCATCCAACCTCACACCTCTATTTCTGCCACTTTCTTCTGCACAGACTTTCAGCCACACTGCGACAGGGTCTATCCTGGGTGGAGGGTAGGCAGGAGGGTCATTTGGCTCTAACCCCATTTTCACAAAGAACCTCAAAGTTAAACTTCTGAAGTAATTTTCAAATGAGGTTATGCGTAGAGTCTCAGAGAAAAAATGACAGATGTCCCCATACAACTTTATCTTGGGTCCTGTTACTGGACCACATTATCAGTGGAGAACTAT
The DNA here is from genome assembly GCF_028021215.1 of Eschrichtius robustus. Classification (NCBI taxonomy): domain Eukaryota; kingdom Metazoa; phylum Chordata; class Mammalia; order Artiodactyla; family Eschrichtiidae; genus Eschrichtius; species Eschrichtius robustus. Next base: position 57,058,493 of record NC_090825.1, read on the forward strand.
AAATTAATATATTTTTAATAAACTCTGTAATTTTTTGGTAATCGTAATCATAATTGTTTCTGTAGATGTAAAGCACAATTATCTAGCATCATGTTAAAACAATTAATTGGTCAATGAAGACATACTATAAAATGACCACAAAGGTTATCACTCTGTTAAGCATTTCTTTCTTATATCCTTTACTTTCTTCCTTTTTTCTGGAGAGGGTGGGGTTAGGATTCATTTCTTAGCATACACAATCTTTTTCTTTTTTCCCTTTAATGGCCTGTCTTTCCTTGTCTCTGCTGTGCATGTGGCTTTCTTCCTTCCTTCCCCAAATAATCACCAAGCTCCCCCTGCCCAGAACTGTCTCCTTCCTGCTGATCTCAGGCCAGGCTCCTGCCAGGCTCAGCTGTCACCTCCCAACCTCTTGGCCCTCCCATGATGGCTTAGCTCACTGAGCTGCAGTGCATAGTGCCAGCCCTTGTTTGGGCTTGGCATAAACCACCTTGAACTTCATATTGTCTTTCTTCTTGTGCAGCATGTCTTTCCAACTAAACTGGAAGCAGGGGCTGCATCCCACCCTCCCTTTTTGCATCCACAGCTCCCCTCAGTGTGCCCTGAACCCCGTTAACCCCACAGTGAACGCCCCATAAGCCCTTCCTCAGGCTGCTGAGGGTCCAGCTTGCCGTCCCTGTTTGTGGACTCCTCTTAGGGAATGTCCTTTAGGATGGGCATTCTTAACCAGAGGTCCTACAGCAGGCTTTGGGGGGCTCCATGAACCTTGCAAAATCGTGCAAAATCTTCTGTGCGAGTGCAGTTTTATGATGAGGGTTTATAACTTTCATCAGAGTCTCAAAAGGGCCTGTGACCTAAACAAAACATGATGAACTCCTGCCCTGAGGTGCTCTGGTTGCTATCAGCACAGAAATGGATGAAAGAACTCAGTTGTCTTATCTGCAAACTGGGAGTAATAACGGGGGCCTATATGGAGGGGGTCCTCAGGAAACGGCAATTATCAGTATCCCTGACCTAGTTCCAGAAATGCCTTAGCTCAGGGGTTCCCAAACTTGGATAGTCATCAGAATCACCTGGGGGGCTTGAAAAATACAAGTTCCTGTCCTGCATTCCAAGACCAAAATAGAGACAGTCTCCACGGGAGGAGCAGGAGTTCTGCATCTTTATCAAGCCTCCTCCTGGTGCTTCTGAGGATGGATCGGCCAGGTCTGGGAATCGCTGCCGTTCCGTGCTCCCCTGCCTCCACAAGGCCTTCTCGGCCCCGTCTTGCCTCTTTGTGGGAAGTACACGTGTTTAAGGAAACTGCCCAAGCCTCTGAGGGAACAGCGGGCTGCACAAGTCTTTCAGAACAAGGAATTAAGTATCTTTATAATTATATCCAGGCCTATATTTAGGCCCTGGCTCATATGCCCTCTTGAACTTCAAATAAATACCTATTTTGTTCCTTGTTTAAACAGGTGTAACAATATCGGGGATACTAGATTTATCCAGGCAGGAAGGCAGCTCCCACAGCTGTCAGAAAGCACGCTACCCTCATTCCTCACAAGAGGAAAAGCTAATTATACTGTCATAGAGCAAAATAAATGTACAATGTCTACCCCTGAGCTCACTGGACCGCTCAGGGCTGCGCTCTGGCAGGATTCAGGGCCAGCTCGGTTGGCACATGCTCAGATATGATAGAAGCCACTGCGGTGGGGCGATTCTGGGTTGGTGAGGTCTGCTGTCCCCAGAATGCTTACACTCTCACACAAACACACACCCACACACACTCATGCACACACACTCTCATACTGGAATGCACAACTCTCACACATACTCATGGAACACTCACACACACACACACACACACACTCACACACACCCCTCCTCTGATGCCAGAGCGTTCCCACCCAAGCATGAGAGTTTACTCCCCGTGGACTTCTGACTTCCCATTCCCTGTCCAAATGCCAGGGACTTTCCTGATTTTAGCACTTAAAATCTCACGTCTGGGAACACCCCTCTCCCCCAAAGTCCTGGGCAAAATGGAGTGGCGGCCACCCTAAGGTGCACCTTCTGCTTTCTCGGCTGCACGGTGTCCTGTGAATGGGGCTCCACCTGCTCTCCCGGGAGGGATCTGAAGTCCTCGTGCTTACTGACTCGGCAGAGCTGACACATCCAGACAAGTACGCACCGCGGCAGCCGGCACCTACACAGCTCCAGTGAAGGAGATAACCTGCTGATTAGGGGTCCCGTGGCGGTCCTGACTGCACATTAGAGACACCTGGGAGACTGACCTGCACCCTGATGCCCTGGCCCTACCATACAGAGTGTGGTTTACATGGCTGGGGCGGGGCCCGGCGCTGACAGGTTCTTCTAGTTTCTCAGGTGGTCTGAATGTGCAGTCAGGATGGAGAATCGCTGAATCCGGGCAAAGCGTACAGCAGTCAGGTCACTCCCTAGTGCCTTCCTCACACCTCTACGGGGCGTGGGGCTTACGAGCACAGGCCAGAGGTCCTGTCAGGAGAGAGGAGCCCTGAATCTCCTGCTCCTGCACTTTGAAATGGACATGTTATCCTATAAACCAACACACAGACCCGTGCAGTAACTGAACCTAAGGCCGGTGCCACATTAAGACTTTCTGATTATGCCTCTAGCCAAAGGCTCAACTCTAGCCTTTTTTTTTGGCCACTGAAAGAAGTTTCCAAGCAGCAGTTTTGACTATGGCCTGCCACCTATCATGGCAGAAAAAGGCACTTCTCTGGCTGTAGGACTGAGTATTCCTGTGGATGAACAGGATGGCGTTGAAGAACAGTGGCTCATAAGCTGCTCTCTGAGAAGCGGCATAAAGATGGGCTGCAGGAAACAGCAAAGGCTTTGGAATTAGCTGAAGTAGAAGTGGCATCCCTTCTCTCCACCTATCAGCCACTGACGTGTGACCTTGGGGCAGTTGCTGTACTATGCCAAGCCTCGGTTTCCTCCTCGGTAAAAAGTGCATAACAATACCTACCACCAAAGGTTCTTGCTGGTCTATCAGTGACTAGTCCAGACCTTGGCTTGGCGTAGGTGGCAGTTGAGTAAACGACAAGTGATAACTATTGAGAAAAAGTGAATGGCGACGCTGCTTCCGTCTTCGTGTTGTACCAGTGTGCTCCCATCACGTCCTAAAGAAGGTATTCTGTTCTCAAGTCACATAAACAATTAAGTTAATGGAAAGTACTGGTTTCCTGTTGCTGTTGTAACAAATTACCACAAACTCAGTGGCTTAAAATCATGCAAATTTTTTATCTTACGGTTCTGGAAGTCAGAAGTCTGAAATGGGGTTTGCTGGATTAAAATCAAGAGGTCGGCAGGGCTGTGTTCCTTCTGGAGGCTCTGGGGGAGGATCCAGTCCCTTGACTTCTCCATCTTCTAGAGGCTTCCGGCATTCTCTGGTTCTGGACCTCTTCCTCCCTCTTCAAAGCCAGCACTCTAGTATCTTCAAATCTCTCTCTGACTCTGACGACTCTTTCACTTATGATCACCATTGCGATTCCATTGGGCCCATCCAGACAATCCAGGACAATCTCCCCATCTCAGGATCCTTGGCTTAATCACATCTGCACAGTCCCGTTTGCTCTGTAAGGTAACGTATTCACAGACTCTGGGGATTAGAAGGTGAACATTTTGGGGAGGCTATTATTCTGCCTACTATATGGGGAGAACTTTATCAATGTTAAATTTTTTATCTTCTCTAGGTTTTTCTCCAACCTTTGATACCTACTCCCAGTCACCGGGTAGCAAATGCTGGCAGAAGGTTAAAAAAATCGCTGAACAAATTAAATTAGCATCACCAGAATATTCAGAAACTGCCCATCAGAGACTTCAATAGTTTCCCTTGTGTGTGTGTGTGTGTGTGTGTGTGTGTGTGTGTGTGTGTGAACCTGTTTACTGGTGGTTGTGATTTCACGGTATAGTACATGCCATAGCAGGATCATAGTTTTTGCCTGTAAAATTGTTCCTAGAACATTTGAGGGGACTAATTGGTGACACGGTGTCCTGCAGAGATGACTGTGACTTTGCAGGCATTCTAACCTCTGACAAGTCTGAGGGCTGCCCCAGGGGGCTGCCAGGCCTAGAACTTTAAAAGACCTCTCCTCCCCTGAGTGGGGGACCACTGGCAAGCCCGGCCAGGAAGGAAAGACTTGAACTGAATATGCAGCGAGCTCTCATGTCCTTCAAATGAGTTGAGACCTCAAATCTGAAGTTTGGATAGGAAACTGGGACTCAGTGGGAGGTCTGCGAGGGTGGAGGACGGAGGTGCTTCCAGGCTTTCAAAACACAAAACAGGTGGTTTTCAGTGGTGCTGGCTGGCTGGGGAGAGGGGGGAGGTGAGGGGTGAATACAAGGCAGGCAGGCTTCTGGAAGGGTGGGACCCAGGGCTGAAGCCTGGGCTGGCTGCCTGAGAGTAGAGTGACAGGGGAGGGCTCTGAACCTCCCTGCACGGGAGGGGCTGCCAAGAGGTTCGGGGAGGAACCCCAATCCCGGCCTGAGAAATGCTTTTCTCGGGCTCAGAGGCCAGGGTGCACAAAAGTGGGAGTCCAGCCAAGCCAGAGGTCCCCCAGCAAAGAAGAGGACCAAGGAGCAGAGTGGTGTGAACCCGTTCTTCTAATGAAGCAGCAGTGATGTGGGTGACAAGGAATCTGAAGGCATGAGCTCAACCAGAGGCGGGATCAGCCAAGTCTGACAGGCCTTAATTATTTTAGGGTAAGAAATCTGTGCTCGGTAAACACGCCAGATGTTTATGCTTTTGTATATTTTGATTTCTTGTTTGTTTTCTTTGTTATTGATGATGATGATGTTGTTTTAGTAAAACTCTAAATAAGAAAAGGGTAACGGGGTCCTTGTTTTTGCCTGGGAGGACCCAGCTGGAGAATCAAGGAATCCTTGTGCAGCTGAGGCCCCCGGTGAGGTGAAGCATAGAAACGTGGGCAAACCTTAACCCCAGAAGTGGCTGCTCTCAAATCTCCCGGGGAGTCTTTCATGTATATGTATAACTGAATCACTTTGCTGTACACCTGAAACTAACACAAGATTGTTAATCAACAACAGCAAGGGCAGGCGTCGAAATGGACAACTTAGCCATGTCCCATTTCACTCACACAGAAGGCTGGACGACAGTGCTTTTTTAAGTAGCTTGGCTGATCATACAAAATGCCTCCTGGCTCACCAAAGGGCCGTGGCTGCCCATTTTCCCTTTATCCTCTCTAGCCCTTATACACACAACAAAATAAATAGAAGTCTACATTCTTCCCAACAGACCTGCCTGACATCCATTAACACTAACCTCTGGCAAGTGGCAATCCTCAAGGAAGCTCCAAGATGTTTTCAACGCAAGGATTTTGATGTGTTCTCTAAATGAGCGTTCTCATGGCCATTTTCCTGACAAGGCAACTGGCCTCAAGATGGTAAATGGAGACACTGGTTAAGTGATCCTGCACGCAAGGGATAAATCTGTGCACAGAATATGGTCCGAGGGCCCCAATTCCCTGCCTATTCCATTAGACAATCAAAATCTCTCAGTCAAGCATGTAGCAAATGGGTGTCCCAGGACTGGCAACTGACTGATACGTCCCAGAGCTCACATTCTAAGCTATTGTCCAGAGAACACCCCGACTGTTCACATGTGTGGGGAGCAGGGGGAGTGGCAGTGGAGAGAAGGGGTGGGTAATTTATTCAGGAGCTGGAAGCTGAGAAACAGATTTGGTAAGCAAATACTTCAAAGCCCACTAGAGAACTCCCATAAAACACAGGCTCTCTGAAGCAACCAGGGAGTGATTTAAGTCCACTTGGAATTTTGAGGGGGAAGGGGTAAGACTTATCAACTCTGTTCAGAGCCTCATGAATAATTTCACCTGACACGGGACACTGAACCAGCAGAAAGCTGGGATGTACAAAGGAAAATAGGTTTCCAGCTAATCTTTGGTACTCAAGTCTTATTCCAAAGTGGGGAACCAGGGTGGGTGAAGCCCAGACAGGAAGTTCACCATTTTTAGACACGTTATATTTTGTCCTTGTGAGAGAAGTGTTAGATGGGAAACACATTTTCTGGCAACTGAAATTGGACTGGCTGGTTGGCTAAGGGAAAGGCCATGCACCCACGTACTATCGGGATGTGGAAGTCGTTTGGAACTCTCTCTAGGCTAGTAGAGGCAGTGAGAGAGGGGCCTTAAAATGAAATAAACATCTAAGCCCCGATCTGCAAAGGTGGTGGTTGCCACAGTTCCTCCTGTCGCCCTAAAACGCAGGGCACCGTTCCCCTACCTTCTACCTCCACACTTCATTTCTGCGATAGATACTTCAGTTACTGCCAACGAGACGACCAGCCTGGCGCTGGGAGAGGGTTCCCCCCGTTGTTCTCATTGCTGTGGACAGAGTGGGTTTGGGGGACGGTTGCCTGAACCTTCTCGATGATCCCAGGGGGTCTCGGTCCCGCGGGAATCACCTCCGTCCCCTTCGGAGCGCAGCCTGTTCACCCAGGTGCCCGCCGTCGAGGTGGCAGCGGCGGCGACGGCGACCCTGGCCGGCCAGGACCGAGGAGCGGCCGCGCTGCTCTCCCCGCGATGGCCGCAGGGGGGCAGGACAGAGGGACCGAGGACACTGGCCCGCCTAGGCGCCGGGCGCTCGCGGAGTGCGGGGCTCGCGGGGGACCGCGCGCGCGCGGGTCCGGAGCCCTGGGAGTGGCCGCGCGCTCCGCCGCTGCCCGACCTGCGCTGAGGGAACGCTCGGGAGCGAGGGGGCTGTGCCGGCCGAGGGGTCCCGCCGCCCCGAAAGCCGGGGGACAGTCATGGCAGCCTCCGAGAGGAAGGCTGCCCTGGGAAGGAAGGTGGCCAGCTGCTCCCCGCGTCCCTTCTGTCCTCAGGGCCGAAACCACCCTCCCAGCATCTGGCGACCCCGTATTGCCCCCACCCTCCTACCCCCGTTTCGCAGCTACAGAGGCCTGGAGGTGTCATGAGCCTAAAGGACATAATTTCGACCATAAATCAATTCTGCTAATTCTGAGCCCTGAGGTTCAGAAGGTTTAAATTCAGGAGCCAGGTTTTTACATCTAATTAGATGGACACCATTTCTTGTTGTTTTCTCCCACCGTGGCCCCTCCACGTCAACTCTTTTATCTTTTAGTACAAACTTCCGCACATTTTCAGCATTCACCCCAAGAAGTTACGATCATCCCGGTTCTCTTCCCTTCTTCACATAGTCTCCATTTCTCTTTTCTTCCTTTTTCCAAATTTATTCCTGACGCGTTTGAGCCGAAAAAGTGCTAGTTCAGAGAGCTCCGACACAAATGGAAATGGCCCCGGAAAGGAAGAAGGCGGAGCAAAAATCAAATTGCATCTCTGAGGGTACTGAGTCAGCATTAACTTGTTCAATAAAATAGTCTCGTCTTTTTTTTTTTTTTTTTTTTTGATGAAAGTTCATAATAATGCAGCTGACAAGAAAATTAGTTATTTCTGAGATATACATTTTAAAGTAATAACTAGGATTATTACTTATAACATCATACCAGAACATATAAGATTTTTAGAAATTTCAGGTAATGTCTGAAACATTTATATTAACATATTTCCATACAAATAACCCAATAAAAGTTTAGTATTAGTTGTTCTGTTTGTTTGTTTTTTTATACTGCAGGTTCTTATTAGGCATCAATTTTATACACATCAGTGTATACATGTCAATCCCAATCGCCCAATTCAGCACACCACCATCCCCACCCCCCTGCAGTTTTCCCCTCTTGGTGTCCATATGTCCATTCTCTACATCTGTGTCTCAACTTCTGCCCTGCAAACTGGCTCATCTGTACCATTTTTCTAGGTTCCACATACATGCATTAATATACGATATTTGTTTTTCTCTTTCTGACTTACTTCACTCTGTATGACAGTCTCTAGATCCATCCACGTCTCAACAAATGACTCAATTTCGTTCCTTTTTATGGCTGAGTAATATTCCATTGTATATATGTACCACATCTTCTTTATCCATTCGTCTGTTGATGGGCATTTAGGTTGCTTCCATGACCTGGCTATTGTAAATAGTGCTGCAATGAACATTCGGGTGCATGTGTCTTTTTGAATTACGGTTTTCTCTGGGTATATGACCAGTAGTGGGATTGCTAGGTCATATGGTAATTCTATTTTTAGTTTTTTAAGGAACCTCCATATTGTTCTCCATAGTGGCTGTATCAATTTACATTCCCACCAACAGTGCAAGAGGGTTCCCTTTCCTCCACACCCTCTCCAGCATTTATTGTTTGTAGATTTTCTGATGATGCCCATTCTAACAGGAGTGAGGTGATACCTCATTGTAGTTTTGATTTGCATTTCTCTAATAATTAGTGATGTTGAGCATCTTTTCATGTGCTTCGTGGCCGTCTGGATGTCTTCTTTGGAGAAATGTCTATTTAGGTCTTCTGCCCATTTTTGGATTGGGGTGTTTGTTTCTTTAATATTGAGCTGCATGAGCTGTTTATATATTTTGGAGATTAATCCTTTGTCCGTTGATTCGTTTGCAAATATTTTCTCCCATTCTGAGGGTTGTCTTTTCGTCTTGTTTATGGTTTCCTTTGCTGTGCAAAAACTTTGAAGTTTCATTAGGTCCCATTTGTTTATTTTTGTTTTTATTTCCATTACTCTAGGAGGTGGATCAAAAAAGATCTTGCTGTGATTTACGTCAAAGAGTGTTCTTCCTATGTTTTCCTCTAAGAGTTTTATAGTGTCCAGTCTTATATTTAGGTCTCTAATCCATTTTGAGTTTATTTTTGTGTATGGTGTTAGGGAGTATTCTAATTTCATTCTTTTACATGTAGCTGTCCAGTTTTCCCAGCACCACTTATTGAAGAGACTGTCTTTTCTCCATTGTATATCTTTGCCTCCTTTGTCATAGATTAGTTGACCATAGGTGCGTGGGTTAATCTCTGGGCTTTCTATCTTGTTCCATTGATCTATGTTTCTGTTTTTGTGCCAGTACCATATTGTCTTGATTACTGTAGCTTTGTAGTATAGTCTGAAGTCAGGGAGTCTGATTCCTCCAGCTCCATTTTTTTGCCTCAAGACTGCTTTGGCTATTCGGGGTCTTTTGTGTCTCCATACAAATTTTAAGATGATTTGTTCTAGCTCCGTAAAAAATGCCATTGGTAATTTGATAGGGATTGCATTGAATCTGTAGATTGCTTTGGGTAGTATACTCATTTTCACAATGTTGATTCTTCCAATCCAAGAACATGGTATATCTCTCCATCTGTTGGTATCATCTTTAATTTCTTTCATCAGTGTCTTATAGTTTTCTGCATACAGGTCTTTTGTCTCCCTAGGTAGGTTTATTCCTAGGTATTTTATTCTTTCTGTTGCAATGGTAAATGGGAGTGCTTCCATAATTTCTCTTTCAGATTTTTCATAATTAGTGTATAGGAACGCAAGAGATTTCTGTGCATTAATTTTGTATCCTGCAACTTTACCATATTCATTAATTAGCTCTAGCAGTTTTCTGGTGGCAGTTTTAGGATTCTCTATGTATAGTATCATGTCATCCGCAAACAGTGACAGTTTTACTTCTTCTTTTCCAATTTGTATTCCTTTTATTTCTTTTTCTTCTCTGATTGCCGTGGCTAGGACTTCCAGAACTATGTTGAATAATAGTGGTGAGAGTGGACATCCTTGTCTCGTTCCTGATCTTAGAGGAAATGCTTTCAGTTTTTCACCATTGAGAATGATGTTTGCTGTGGGTTTGTCATATATGTGGCCTTTATTATGTTGAGGTAGGTTCCCTCTATGCCCACTTTCTGGAGAGTTTTTATCATAAATGGGTGTTGAATTTTGTCAAAAGCTTTTTCTGCATCTATTGAGATGATCATATGGTTTTTGTTCTTCAATTTGTTAATATGGTGTATCACATTGATTGATTTGCGTATATTGAAGAATCCTTGCATCCCTGGGATAAATCCCACTTGATCGTGGTGTATGATCCTTTTAATGTGTTGTTGGATTCTGTTTGCTAGTATTTTGTTGAGGATTTTTGCATCTATATTCATCAGTGATATTGGTCTGTAATTTTCTTTTTTTGTAGTGTCTTTGTCTGGTTTTGGTATCAGGGTGATGGTGGCCTCATAGAATGAGTTTGGGAGTGTTCCTTCCTCTGCAATCTTTTGGAAGAGTTTGAGAAGGATAGGTGTTAGCTCTTCTCTAAATATTTGATAGAATTCACCTGTGAAGCCATCTGGTCCTGGACTTTTGTTTGTTGGAAGATTTTTAATCACAGTTTCAATTTCATTACTTGTGATTGGTCTGTTCATATTTTCTGTTTCTTCCTGGTTCAGCCTTGGAAGGTTATACCTTTCTAAAAATTTGTCCATTTCTTCCAGGTTGTCCATTTTATTGGCATAAAGTTGCTTGTAGTAGTCTCTTAGGATGCTTTGTATTTCTGCGGTGTCTGTTGTAACTTCTCCTTTTTCATTTCTGATTTTATTGATTTGAGTCCTCTCCCTCTTTATCTTGATGAGTCTGGCTAATGGCTTATCAATTTTGTTTATCTTCTCAAAGAACCAACTTTTAGTTTTATTGATCTTTGCTGTTGTTTTCTTTGTTTCTATTTCATTTATTTCTGCTCTGATCTTTATGATTTCTTTCCTTCTGCTAACTTTGGGTTTTGTTTGTTCTTCTTTCTCTACTTTCTTTAGGTGTAAGGTTAGATTGTTTACTTGAGATTTTTCTTGCTTCTTTAGGTAGGCTTGTATAGCTATAAACTTCCCTCTTAGAATTGCTTTCGCTGCATCCCATAGGTTTTGGGTCATCGTGTTTTCATTGTCATTTGTCTCTAGGTATTTTTTTATTTCCTCTTTGATTTCTTCAGTGATCTCTTGGCTATTTAGTAACGTATTGTTTAGCCGCCATGTGTTTGTCTTTTTTACGTTTTTTTCCCTGTAATTCATTTCTAATCTCATAGCGTTGTGGTCAGAGAAGATGCTTGATATGATTTCAATTTTCTTAAATTTACTGAGGCTTGATTTGTGACCCAAGATATGATCTATCCTGGAGAATGTTCCGTGTGCACTTGAGAAGAACGTGTAATCTGCTGTTTTTGGATGGAATGTCCTATAAATATCAATTAAATCTATCTGGTCTATTGTGTCATTTAAAGCTTCTGTTTCCTTATTTATTTTCATTTTGGATGATCTGTCCATTGGTGTAAGTGAGGTGTTAAAGTCCCCCACTATGACTGTGTTACTGTCAATTTCCTCTTTTATAGCTGTTAGCAGTTGCCTTATGTATTGAGGTGCTCCTATGTTGGGTGCATATATATTTATAATTGTTATATCTTCTTCTTGGATTGATCCCTTGATCATTATGTAGTGTCCTTCCTTGTCTCTTGTAACATTCTTTATTTTAAAGTCTATTTTATCTGATATGAGTATAGCTACTCCAGCTTTCTTTTGATTTCCATTTGCATGGAATATCTTTTTCCATCCCCTCACTTTCAGTCTGTATGTGTCCCTAGGTCTAAAGTGGGTCTCTTGTAGACAGCATATATATGGGTCTTGTTTTTGTATCCATTCAGCCAGTCTACGTCTTTTGGTTGGGGCATTTAATCCATTCACATTTAAGGTAATTATTGATATGTATGTTCCTATGACCATTTTCTTAATTGTTTTGGGTTTGTTTTTGTAGGTCCTTTTCTTCTCTTGTGTTTCCCACTTAGAGAAGTTCCTTTAGCATTTGTTGTAGAGCTGGTTTGGTGGTGCTGATTTCTCTTAGCTTTTGCTTGTCTGTAAAGCTTTTGATTTCTCCATCAAATCTAAATGAGATCCTTGCCGGGTAGAGTAATCTTGGTTGTAGGTTCTTCCCTTTCATCACTTTAAGTATATCATGCCACTCCCTTCTGGCTTGCAGAGTTTCTGCTGAGAAATCAGCTGTTAACCTTATGAGAGCTCCCTTGTATGTTATTTGTTGTTTTTCCCTTGCTGCTTTCAATAATTTTTCTTTGTCTTTAATTTTTGCCACTTTGATTACTATGTGTCTTGGCGTGTTTCTCCTTGGGTTTATCCTGTATGGGACTCTCTGCGCTTCCTGGACTTGGGTGGCTATTTCCTTTCCCATGTTAGGGAAGTTTTCGACTATAATCTCTTCAAATATTTTCTCTGGTCCTTTCTCTCTCTCTTCTCCTTCTGGGACCCCTATAATGCGAATGTTGTTGCATTTAATGTTGTCCCAGAGGTCTCTTAGGCTGTCTTCATTTCTTTTCATTCTTTTCTCTTTAGTCTGTTCCGCAGCAGTGAATTCCACCATTCTGTCTTCCAGGTCACTTATCCGTTCTTCTGCCTCAGTTATTCTGCTATTGATTCCTTCTAGTGTAGTTTTCATTTCAGTTATTGTATTGGTCATCTCTGTTTGTTTGTTCTTTAATTCTTCTAGGTCTTTGTTAATCATTTCTTGCATCTTCTCGATCTTTGCCTCCATTCTTATTCAGAGGTCCTGGATCATCTTCACTATCATTATTCTGAATTCTTTTTCTGGAAGGTTGCCTATCTCCACTTCATTTAGTTGTTTTTCTGGGGTTTTTTCTTGTTCCTTCATCTGGTACATAGCCCTCTGCCTTTTCATCTTGTCTATCTTTCTGTAACTGTGGTTTTTGGTCCACAGGCTGCAGGATTGTAGTTTTTCTTGCTTCTGCTGTCTGCCCTCTGGTGGTTGAGGCAATCTAAGAGGCTTGATGGGAGGCTCTGGTGGTGGGTAGAGCTGCAATAGTCTCGTCTTTAACAAAAAAGAAAAAAAAAACTTTATCCTAAAATGACTTGCATTGATTTGTTTCACTGATATTTATTTTGAAATGTCAAATATCCTTACAGACCGTGTAAACATTTTATGTTCATTAAAAGTAGACCTGGATTCGAAAGGATTGTGAAACACTGCTGTTCTGACGTTTATAAACCATCGAGTTAGAAAAAATAAAAAGCACCAGAGGGGGAGAACACTAAAGTGAAGGCCAGTGGGATTTACAAAGGAGTCCTAAAAATAGTACCTTTGTCTTCTTCCTTCCTCACCCTGGGAGTAAACCGCAGTTCGGTTGAGGAGAGCGTTTGGATCAGTCCACCGCCTTGGTGCTATGAACCCAGGGAGAAATCTCCTGATTGTAGCTTGCTCTTGTTCATCTTGGGTGAGCACACAGATGGTCACACTGGGCAGAGGACAATGATCTGAGTGTGACGGCTTTGCAAAGTAGAACCACCCTGCTGCTTCTGGCAACTGTAGCCCAGGACTCCCAAGGCAAGGCTCCTGGGCTGCTCCTTTCTGCTAAGACTCCAGGGCCTTCTAGGTCCTCAGCGTCTGCTTTTCTAGCTTGGCAGTGGCCCAGGCCCCTGATTTTCCACTCTTCTTTCTGCTGGCCTATTTGTCTGGCAGTTTGGCTGATTCATTAGCATCTCCACCAGAGGGTAGGCAGGGGAACGGGGAGCTTGGAACTCCAGGCAGCTTTACTCTTCTTAATGGTCCTTCTAGCGCTGGGCTTGGTGGGAAAAGAGCCGTGCTGTTGGCTAAAATGGGATTTTGGGGTTATCTGTGGATTTAATCTGGTCTTCTCACATCTACCATTTCCACAAATAATTAGAGATTACTAGATACATTCAGAAGTTGCATTAGCCTTAAAGAATTTGGAGAAAATCTGAATAGGCTTAAAAACCATCTTGGAGTCCAGAATGTTAAGCTCTATGCTCCGGATAATTAACATGGTTAAGCCCCACCCTCACCCCCGGAGCTAAAATCTCTCCTAGGTAACAGTTTACTGAACACATTTTAAAGATAATATTGATATATTTTGTAGGAAGGGTGAGCTGAGTAGGGAAGCAGTAAATGCAGCGCAGCTGTGTTAAGAGAGAAGGCCAGGCAGCACCGGTGATTTGCAACTTCTCTGTTCTCCAAAGGTATATACTGGTCCTGGAGGTTTGAGAATAGCTTTCGTTATTAACATGTGGGAGACAGGCAGGTGGAGGGCAAGCCCTAGAGCCATGCCCTCTCTCTGTGAGCGTGAGTGCGCGAACCATCCTCCTGGTGAGCACTCTGGCCAGAGAGTCCATGGGGAGCGGTGGGTGATGCTTAGAGAGGGAGAATGGCCCTTCCTCAGTGCTCAAAGGGCTCCCTCCGGAGAGCTCGAGTGGAGGCAGCGGCATTCTTTTGATTATTCTCTTCCCAGTGGGAATCCTACATTAGCACTGACATGAAAATGGCATCCTATTACTGCAGGATGGTTGAGAATATGATGATAATCGTATCTTGTGCCTCTGGAGTGTTTGACAGTTTTCAAGGCAATTGTATATATGTTCTCTTATTTTAGCTTTGTAATAACTGTGAGGTAAGAAGGACAAATATTATCATCTCTCTTTCTTTCTGATGAGGAGACTTAGCCACAGTCAGAAAGCTAGTTTAAAAAAAAAAAAGCAAAGCATAATTAGAATCCAGGCCTTCTGAAACCCCCCTCCACATATGTAAAGTTTTGTAATAAAACATCATAGCTGCTCATTTGACTACATTATCATGCCTGCTGTATGTTCTTTAAATGTCCACTACACTCCAGCATGTTAATTTCACACTGGTTTAATTATGCAAATTATACTCTTGAAAAAATGTTGTGTCATTTTTAACACTATGTCTCTTTTGGAATGCCATTACTGTAATTCTTCCCACTGGTTGTATTTCTCCTCCCTCATAATCAGCAAAGTGTTAATCTAGCCGTGATGGACAATTTCCCAAAGTCACTTGTAAAATATCACCTGGTATTCACTTTATCCCATGGATCTTCTTTTCCATCACTGGAATTGAGTGCATATTGAGATATTCCTCCAAGAAATGGGTCAAGATCACAATTTGCCAAAAAACCTCTGGCACAATTAGAATGTTCAGTGTATATAATAACTACAAATTTTTATATCTATAGATATTTTTAGAAAGACTGATAAAAACTTCTCTGACATACCCCACATGGAGATAGTCCAATTCATGCTCAAAAAAGCATTTCAGCTTTTTTCCATCAGTACCATTCGTAGTTTAGAAAACCAACTTTGCAAGGGTCTCCCCAAAGTAGTTCCTTAAACCTCTGCCAACCTATGGGGACAGGGAGTGAAGATATTACATAAATATCTGCATCAAGGTCTTGGATAGAGTTGCACAATGGCCATATATGGTGAAAGGTAGATTTTCCCCTGTGACTATATTCTTGGAATATGTTAAAATGCATATGTCTCCATTTCTGCTCCCTAGAAGCTGGTGCACAGATGTTTAGTATTGGGGTGGTGGAAGCACTGCTGTCTACAGTTTACATGATGTCTAATAGGCCTCTAGAATGTGCTTAAAAGGCAGTGTTCAGAATTAGGCCCCTAACCTTCTTTGACATAATTGTCTTTCTTTGGAGTCACATCTTGAAGGAAAGGATGAAGATTTGGAAAGGGAATTAATTTTCTCAACCAGACTTACTATTTTCCCCCTGCACTTTATAGTAATCCTCTAAAGTCAAAAAATCCAGCTAATTATGGATTTCTACCTGAATAATGCTGCCATTTGAGTGGTTGCATGTCACTGTTTCTGGTTTCTGAGCCCTTGTCAGGCCAGTTCTGCCTGATTTCACTCATGTGCTGTTGCTTTTTATAATCTGAACATTATTTCCACTCAAATGTTTCCAGCTTTACAGAGAACCTAAGAATTTGAAAGGTGGCAAAAGACCCTCATAACTGTTATTTGGATAATTATCACTTTGAGTTATTCTGATTTTTGCTGCAAAAAGGACACTCTGAGAAAAACGTTTGATAAACGTTAAAAGTTTTAGTTTAAAACTAAATTTTCTAACTTACATTTTAAAAACAGAGCTTAGGCTGTCTTTCTGGTAATTATAATATGATTTCCCCCTTTTTTCCATGCTCAGTAAACTCTATCTATTACAATGTATTTTGAAACATAGGACATTGAGTCTAGGGCATTAAAGAAGTTAAAAGGCTTTGAGGGGATTTTTAAAGATCCAGTTTCCTAATATGTAAAATGGAACTAGGAAAGACTTCATGGTGTTTAATATGTTTTTCCCTATCTTCTAAATGCAATAATATCTAACCGCCACTTGATCGTTAGAGATTTATAGTCATGATAATTTATGTCAACTTATATCTGGGACTCTTTTTTTTTTTTTTACAACGTTTGGCAGCCAACTGCTGGTGGAAACTAGAATGTTTCACATTAGTCAGCAGCCCTCTTAAATTATTTCTATGAAATAATTTACTGTGGATTACAAATTCTTATATGGCATTTATAGTTAATGATTAGGTAGAGAGATATATCAAAAATATGATTAGTCACATATGTACCTACCTTGCATGGTTTTAACTCTATGCGTGTTTTATAAGAACTGCTTTTTAGAAAGATATTTTAGGGCTTGTATTTTTATATGTTTTTCCAATAAAAGGCAACACGTTTTTAAAGGAAAAGAAAAAATAGATACACGTGCTCTTATAAACATTCTCCTCCAATTAAATGTCCACAAAATTATTTTCTATTTCCTGATGGCCATTTACGGCGTAGGTACTGGTGTGTGGTCTGAAACTACAAGAACTGACAGTGCTAAAAATCTCTTGCAGCATCACTTGAAGTCAAGATGTACAAATACTAACGAAATTTGAGATCTTCCATGAAAATTGTAATGTCTCTTTTTCACTGCAAAGAATCAGTAATGAAGTGATGTGCCTCAACAGAACACGAAATGAAATGAAACCCAGAGTTCCTCCTGCTAATCTGAGAATGAGCTAGTTCCTAACTCATTTTCATTCTTCCACATAGGTATGGTTAAGGCTTTTAGAAATTTCTTTGTTCAATTTTATTTATCACCCAGGAAAGTTAAGACGTGGAAGGATGGCTGTGAAAGTTGGGTTGAAATTTTACTTGCATGGAAGCGGCTCCCAGAGCATCTCTTTTGTATCTCAGATATCTTCTTTTCTCGTCCCTTCCTCCCTCTTTCTATTGAACAGTGGTTTTTTTAAACTCAACTATTTATGATTCATTTCATGAAAGCCTAGGTTTTCTCTGAGGGTACTAAAACGTCTTAAAGTGGTTTTAGAGACTAGCAGCAACAAGGAACTATTTTCCTTCATGCTTAAAATAAAGTCATTGTCAATAGCCTACAACCTGCAATAAACTATTAAAAAAGGAATTTATGGTGGCTGGGTATTATCCTCCTGAAATAATGTTGTTACAAGTCCACCCTTGTCAGTCATCTGCAGGAATCAGATCTCAAACAAAGGGAGGATCTGGATCCACACAGAGGCTCATGGCAAATTACCCAGGGATGGCCTGGCCTGATAGGCCCTATGCCCTTCGTCACCTTTTCAAAGCAACAAAGTAATAGCCACACGTGTATTTTATCCTGATTGCACTAAAAGGCACCTGTTTGTGAGGTGGGCTTAGAATTGGGAATTAGGAAAATATCTGCATGGCTGGTAACAGCAAATTTTGTGGGAATGCCTTGGGGGCATTGGGGGAGTAGCAGGCAGGACTTCAGAAAGACAACTACGAGCATCCTGCACACGCTTAAGGCTGCATATCAACTCTTTTACTTGTTTTTGACGTTAACGTTAAGTCTCGCTAAGTTCTCCCTTTTCCTCTCCTTGCCCTGTGAGCACTTTCCTTTGCTGAAGCTGGGTCTGTGTGGTAAGCCCCTTGGGGGGAGAGGTGGGGAGAGCACCCTATGGGCTGCTGAGTGGGGCATGGGCAGGGGAGGTGGAGGGAGCGAGTGGTGGAAGGAACAGAATTAGTCATCAGTGGCTGGATTAGCCTGAAGTTGCAGGACCACCAAAGGCAGAGGGTCCACCCTGGAGAGAGAGCTGCAGAGAGTGAAGAATGAGACTGTGTGTGGCTGCGGAAGGATGTGAAATGGTCAAGGAGGTGGATGAGGAGGAGGGAGGAAGAGGAGTAAAGAGGGGGCAAAGGCACGAAAATGGTTTCATTGAATTCCAAGAGTTGAAGATAAAAAGTTCCACGTTCTAAACCTTAGTAGTATAAATCATCATTCCCTGAAGGCAGTAATAGAATGTCACTGGTAAAATCATGGCTTTCTTCAGTTGAAAAAAATTATGTTGTGCTTGCAAATGTGAAAAAAAAAGAAAAAAAGCTTCCCAAGGTTTGGGTGTATATTGCTTAAAGTTTAATGCTAAAGCAAAGAAAATTGGTTTGAAAATGAGAATAAAAATGAGAAACTAAGAACCATCACTTCTTGGACATTAATTTACATAAGTCTACTCTAACATGCTGTGCTGTCCATTACTTGTTTTAGAAAGTTATCAGAAGCATATGTTGAGCACGTTTTGAAAGCCAGCTTGCTTGGTGTTGTGAAGCGATGGCTGAAGTTAGTGCCTGTGGAAAACAGAATAGCACACGTATGACTTTCATCCCATTATTCTGGAAACTTGGGAAAGCTTTGGTATCACCTGAAATGGTTGATTTTCTTATTTTGTGTACTTAGACAAGCACTAATGATTTTATTTAGGAAAAAATTATGAACATTTAGAAAACTGAAAATCAAAATCTAGAATTTAAATTGTCACTTAAATACAAAGCCCTAATTTGTAATAGTCTCCATGTAAGTGACATCACTTTACCATTCCCTCATAGCATTACCTCTACGGTTTAGCAAGAGCTTTCTAAAACTCATCTCCTGAGGAAAATCTAAATTCTGCTAAAATGTTGTTACACAAATTTGCAAATGAAAGACCTAATAAAATAAATATCAGGAAACAATAAATGCCATCTGCCAAAATAATGCTAATTTATATTAATAACCTGTTTGGTTTTTTGTACAAAATGTCAGAGCAGCCACTATCCACTAACATGTATAAAATAATGGCTTGTGTAACAGTCCCTGCCCTTCACTTAATCACCCAGTAAGTCCAAAGGGGGAATATTTTCAGCAACATTTATCAAACGTCACTTTTAAGTGATTGAAACTATCAACGACAGCCTTGTAGTAGACTATCTGCTTTTGGTCAAAATATGGCTAGAGAAGTCATTCCCCTCTGAAGGGCCATGTATTACGTCTGCAATCATGCTGCAAAGTAAAACGTATTTAAGACAGAAGGAAGAGAATTTCTTAATTAAGTGTGGCAAAAAAGCAGAGAGAACTATGTTCATTCCTGTAACGTAGCCCTATTCTATAATTACCAGTAAATTGCCAGAGCAGAGGAGACTCAGACCGGTGGCCTTCTGGTCAGAAGATGGAAAAACCATTGAAAACTTATGAGAATTTGTCATCGTACTAGCAAAATAAAATAAAATCCAATCGAAATACAGTTTTCTAAAATATTTTTCTAATTAGCACTTTGGATCTCTGTGGTTATGTAAATAAACAGAAAGCTAAGTCCTTCATTTCTTCCTAACGTCAAACTTAGCTACAATACTCCTAAAGGAAAACACAGCTTTCTGGTGTTGTAGATGTCAGTAGCAGTGAAGCACAGATATGCAAGAATTCTAGGAAAGGCTGTGGAGGATGGCGGGAGCAGTCACGGGTATGCTGGAGAGTGTGGCC
Source organism: Eschrichtius robustus (assembly GCF_028021215.1). Lineage (NCBI taxonomy): Eukaryota > Metazoa > Chordata > Mammalia > Artiodactyla > Eschrichtiidae > Eschrichtius > Eschrichtius robustus. The sequence goes on from NC_090825.1 coordinate 57,078,047, forward strand.
TTGTCTTAGGCTGCCCACCCCTCATTCTGACCCACTCACCACTCTTCGCTAAGAGACCGTGTGGGACAAGCGGAGCCACTAATGTTGGTTCATTATCACCTGAAACACCAATGTTATCACCAATGCTGCTGTTACGCCCTGGTGGCAAGAAAATGCTGAAATGAGCAGTTGTTGAACCATAGAATGTTAGAGCTGGACGGAACCATTAAAGCAGTCTCTCTGGGTACAGTGTCCAACTAACTGGGGGCCAAACTGAGAAGAGAGCAACTCTTGACTCTGAATCCACAGCTCTTTAGTATGTAAATATCAGGAACGGGCTTAGCCAAGAAATTAGAGATTATAACATAATTTGTAAGGTTTATACCTAAATATTTCATGTCTGTCTACATCATAAATTTGAGTCCAGTTCCTTAGAGTCCCGAATTAAACTGGGAGCACTGTTGCCCCGTCTGAGCCAGAGACCAGTGCTGTCCAACAGAAATGGAATGTGAACCACACAAGTAATTTAAAATTTTCTAGTAGCCACATTTGCAAAAGTAAAAAGAAACCAATGAAATTAATTTAAATAATAGTGTATTAGTTATTTACCACCAAACTTAGCTTAAAACACACATGTATTATTTCTCACTTGCTATGGGTCAGCACGCACAGTGGCTTAGTTGGATAGTTCTGGCTCCGGGCTTCTCCTGAGTCTGCAGTCAAGCTAGTGGTCTGGCTACATCATCTGAAGCGTTGACTGGGACAGGAGCGTCCGCTTCCAAAGAGCCTCACTCTCGTGGCCGGCGGTTGGATTCTCCGGGGCCTCTCTTCTCCATCTGGCGTCTTCAGCATGAGAATCTGTTCTTCACTGATGACTAGGCCCTGAGATGGAAAGAGAGAGAGAGGGAGCAAGCTATTGAGGGAAAGAAGGAACACCCAAAAGAGGCGCTGCAGTCTTTCTTTCTGTGATCTAATCTTGGAAGTTACCTCCCGTCCCTCCTGCCAAATTCTATGCATTAGAATTGAGCCATGAAGTCCAGCCTACTTTCTAGGAGAGGGAATTACATATGGGCATGAATACCAGGAGGCTGGGGTCATTAGGGGTCACCTTAGAAGCGGCTACTACAAATATATTTTACCCCAATCTGTCTAAAGTATTATTTCATATATAATCAATATAAAATGATTGAGATATTGTACATTCTTTTTTTCATACTAAGCTGTGAAAATCCAGTACATATCTTATGCTTATGGCATCTATCAATTTGGACAAGCTACATTCCAAGCAGCAGTAGCCACATGTGGCCAGTGGCGACTGTATCACAGCCCACATCTAGATGCTCTGAAGCCACCTGAAGACCGAAAGACCAAAATTATGGGGATCTTCCTTACCAGGAACTTAAATGATTTTAGCTATCCATCAGACCTGTATCAAGTGCTTACCATGGTGCAAAATGTGGGGAACCCCAAATCAATAAATCATAGTGCCTGCCCTAAAGGAACTCAGCCAGTCAAGCAAGAATTTAAATTCTGAATGTACATTAACCATGCTGGACCTACCTCAGAGAGCTCTAGCCTGTGTTGGGTTCTGGAATAAAGCAGAGCTCAGACTCCCCACAGCCCTGGGAAAGATGGGTGAGCCGGTGTCTGTTTGGTCCAGCCAGAGCCTCCAACAATGACCACACACATCATTCACTCCCAGCCAACCTGAGGCCATGTCTCCGGCCCTAAGCTGGAGCCCATATGTTGGCCTGAAATCTGATTTGCCTTGGACATGGAGCAAGTTAAATATTTGTTTAACTCAGTACATTGTACTTTCCACTATTCTCCACAAGCGGGGCCTGTAGGGGAAGAAAGATGCCAGGGGTACCTTAACTATTTCAGACTTCTTGGGTGCTTTGGAGGGGGCTCTGTAGAAATGCTGGTACATCTCATGGTTGCACCAAGCTTCATACATATGTGACTAAATTTATGTGGAGAAAAAAATGTCCATAATTATTTTACCAGCCATGAATGGATTTACCATCAGGGAGAATTATTTTTAGTCTATTCTCTGTCCTAACTCTGATAATACAAATTTCTTTGCATTTGCAGAATGTACATATCTATTTGACTTGCATCTTTTCACACAATATATCTCCTGAGGTGTATTTGCAGTAAGTTGTAAGCATCTTGAGAGTATAACTCTGTGCAGCCAGGGCCTACTAGAAGAAATTCCCATCCCCCCCAAATAGCACTTAAATGCTGTTTATTAATGGTGATACACCTGGCAGTCCAGTTTAAAAATTCCAGGTTTCATTTGGGGGAAATGCAATATACTCTTCATTAGCAGTAGAAGAAAACAGCTTCTGGTCTTTCTACTAATGCAAATAGTAGTAATTAATTTAATTTTATTTTATTTTATTTTTCTTCCAGTTTTATTGTAATATAATTGACATAAAGCACTGCATAAGCTTAAGGTGTAGAACATAATGATTTGACTTAACTCATATCATGAAACGATATACCACAATAAGTTTAGTGAACATCCATTATCTCAAATAGATACAAAATTAAATAGAAAAAAATTTTTTCCTTGTGATGAGAATTCTTAGGATTTACTCTTTTAACAATTTTCATATATAACATAGAGCAGTGATAATTATACTTAACATGTTGTGTATTACAGTCCTAGTACTTATTTACCCTATAACTGGGAGTTTGTACCTTGTGACCACCTTCATCCAATTCTCTCTCTCCACAACCCCGACCTCTGGTAACCTCAAATTTGATCTCTTTTTCTATGAGTTTGTTTGCTTGTTTGTTTTTAAAGTACAACTGATCTCAAAACTATGTTAGTTCTTGACGCACAGTATAGTAAATTCCATATTTCTATATATTTCAAAATGATCACCATGTCTAGTTACCATCTGTCACCATACAAACATATTACATAATTATTGACTGTGTTCTCCACACTGTACATTTCATACCAGTGACTCATTTATTTCGCAGCTGGAACTTTGTACCTCTTAATCTCCCTCACCTATTTCTCTCCCTCCCCCACACCCTTCCCCTCTGGCAACCACCTGTTTGTTCTCTGACTCTATGACTCTGTTTCTGTTTTGTTATGTGTGTTCATTTGTTTTCTAGATTCCACACATAAGTGAAATCATACAGTATTTGTCTTTCTCTTTGTGACTTGTTTCACTTAGCATAATACCCTCTAGGTCTACTCATGTTTTTACAAATGGCAAGATGCCATTCCTTTTTGTGGCTAATATTCCATTGCTTGTATATGTGTGTGTGTATATATATATATATATATATATATATATATATATATATATATATATATATATATATATATATATACACACACACACATATATATGGAGGGATAGATATAGAGATAGATAGATAGATAGATAGATAGATAGATAGATAGATAGATAGGTAAATCAATCTCACATCTTCTTTATCCATTCATCTATTGATGGGCATTTAGGTTGTTTCCATATCTTGGCTTTTGTAAAGAGTGCTGCCATGAACATAGGGGTACATATATCTTTCCTAATTAGTGTTTTCGTTTTCTTCAGATAAATATCCAGGAGCGGAATTGCTGGATTGTATGGTAGCTCTACTTTTAGTTTTTTGAGGAACCTCCATACTGTTTTCCAAAGTGGCTGCACCAATTCACATTCTCACCAACAGTGCACGAGGGTTAGTAGTCATTTATTTTAAAGTTAGAGGAAAACTCATGCCTGTCTCAATGGGAAGAAGTCAGTTTCATTCAGGTGGTATCTGGAAGAATGATCTTGAATATCTTCTTTATTTTTTGTCTTCATAAAATTATGGTTTAGAAAAAAATAAAACAACTGTGTGAAGACAGTTTCAAGTAAAGGATTACGAATAAAACAATATACCTCTTACGTGTAAAGGCCTTCATCAAATTTTTATCATATATGCATAAGCGGTTTCATCAATGTTATAGTAGTTTCATCTTTAAAATAAAATGTCTTTGTTCCACAAGGTGGACACAGTTTTAAAAAAACATGATGACACATCTCCTTTCTGTGTTTAACAATGTCATGATTTTGGATGAGCTGTCATAGGCTAGGGCTCAACCATACAACCTGGAAAAACATTCAAGGGGTCTGGAACATAGAAAACTCCCCAAAGCTGTTTGGCTGGAATTTGAATGGTGAAATTAAAGCTTCTGTTCTGTGTAAATCTGTCCAGATTTAGTGTTTTACAGCATCAGGCACTGCTCTGGGAGCCAAGAACTGACTGTGTCTAAGGGTCCCTCCAAGAATAGAAGTCCCTATGCCCTGAAGTCAGGTTATATTAGAGAAAGAAATGAATTTTAAACATTCCATTGAAAATATAATTTATACATGTCATCTTTTCACGTGTAGAGTGGCTACATTCTAAAAGTACAGTTTGCTCCTGTTTTGGAGGTTCTAAATAAACACTAAAAATAGCATTTTAATTGGCCTTTGAGAAGACCAGCATGCTCAAGCATAGCATATGTGATGGGATACATGACTGTATTTTTGCAGCTTTAGAATGCAAATTTAAGTCCACATTATATACTCAAATATGCGTGTTATCTATACATGAGTGGATACACACACATGCACATAACGTGTATAAGGACAATGGCAAAAAAAATCTGTATTTGTTTTGAATAATTATAGATCTTATTGTCATTAATTCTAACATATCCACAAATGTTTCATTGCTGTAGCAGTGCAGGCAGCTGGGAAGGATGGGGGATGTGCACCTCTTTGGGGAAAGAGGAAGACTCGAAAGTGAATAACATCTTTTAGCCTTTTCCATGCGAACTTGGGTTTGCTTCTTAAAAGGAGAAGCTGAGTCCATCAGCTAAGCCGCGAAGCTTGAGATTTGCTTTAAAACTGGAACTCCCGCCATTTAGCGGGGTCGGCGACTGCCCGCAATCTCCCTGGGTCTCCGGTTCCCCGGAGAGTTTGCGTGCCCTGGTTCGGCGGAAAGGGGGCCTTCTCAGCCCGGGAAAGATCTTGTTTGCTGCCCTCTCCCCCCACCGCCGGGCCCACCTTGCCGCACGAATCCGGAGACGCGCGCCCTCGGCGGGGGCCTTGAACCCGCTGCACCCTGCGCCTTCCCGGCGGGAGGCGGGAGCCGACCCGGCTCGGCAGCTCGCTGGACCTGCGATCTTGACGTTGCGCCCCACTCCCGGGGCTCGCGGGGCACAGGCTCAACTGCAGCGGGTCCCGACCCGCGCTGGAAGACCGGGACGGCGGGCGCGGCCTCCGGGCCGTCCGCACAACCTTGGTCGCCCAGCGTTCCCCGGCCGCGGGGCCAGAACGGGAAGGGGTGGGGGTGGGGGGCCCGTCGAAGCCCCAGGGCTCCCGGCTGGAGGCGATCCGCGCCCGGGTCTCCCCGCTCAGACCTTCCAGGGGGAGCTCCTTAAAAAGTCCCAGACTCCTGGGGGACATTCGTAAATTACGCCGAGGTTCCTCACCGCCCAAGGGCCGCGTCCACGCGGACCCCACGCCTCGTAGAACCTGCAGGCTTCCACGCAGGCCGGAGCGGGCTGGTGGCCTCCCTAGCGGGGACTTGTGGGACCAATAGATCTATTTTTAAAACTCCAAAGCGACTTTATCATCAAACTCACGAAGCTTAAACTTCCAGGTCCTTCACTTGCACTACCCCTTCCAAATCCCTGGGAGGGGCGCTAGCAACTCCGGATTCCGAACTGTGGTCTTTATTTAACTCCCACCCCCAAACCCCCGCCCCTTCTAAGCTCAGACCCGCAACTCCTCGGGGCGGCCCGCCTGTCTCGACGCTGCAGCCGCCGGTCGGGACCCGCCCTCTCCTGCATCGAGCTCTTCGGTTTTCCAGGCTGTTTGGGGTGCGGCCCGCAGGCGTTAACTGTGGAGTAACTCCGCAACGCCAAGGTGACGTTTGCGGGGCACCGATTCAGATGTATTACGTCATTTTCATACCTCCTTTTTCGGTTTGTCTCGCCTATTTTGAGCCCACCGAGGGAACAGGCCCACAAGGCACCGTAAGCAGAAGTGGTGTAATTCCGAGGAAGTAGAGATTCGACGGAGGTTCTCGTTTTCCCAAGAATCTTTGTTTTTCTTCTTCTTGGTATAATAATTTAATCTCTTGGCCAAGGTTCTGAAATTGAATATTAAATTTCATGGGTTTTATATGTTGTTGAAACCAGTGTGGCGTGATGAAATATATGCAATATTAAATCTCAAAAACAAAGCAAAACACAATGCCAAACCAAAGCTTTCTCTTTAGGGCAGCCTGATTAAGCAGCTGGAGAGAGAAGACAGAGGATTTCGGAATCACGAGAAAGGAGCAGGAAGGTCTCCTTTGCTGTCATCGGAATATTCTCCCCTTCCCCCAAAACAAATAAATAAAGCGTTGATTGCCTCAAAACCTGAGGCCTAACCTGAAAAGTGTGCCGCAGTCTGAAAATTCAGATAGCATCACCCATTTCTACGAAAGGAAACTTTGCAAATCAAGGTTTTAAAATTTTTTCCTGACTTTTATACTCACAGGAGGGAGGTGTGATAGCTCATTCTTTTATGGTAGAGAAACACAACACTTTCCCTCATTTAGAATCTTCCCAACTATTCTCTGGTCAAGAGAATTATCCGAAGCCTACAATTACAAAAATTTTAAAATCTACCGACAGTTATAAACTTTATTTTGTATTTAATCCTCAACAAGCTAAGGGTATCTTAATAAACTGGCAATTAGAAGTAAAATGAAAACAGGTATTCAAAAAATAGCATTTTTCTCTTATTTCTCGGCAATGGTGCTGTCATCCGGTTTTCCCGAAAAGAAAGGGGTGAGACGAAGGGCAGAAAAATGTAAGCAAGTGTGTGCGTTTTGTCCGGATCTGAACCTTTAGATCTTAAATCTCTGTCTGCAGAATAGTCCTGTCTGGTGAACCCAAGCTGGCTTTGGGTTAATGTAGGCGACCCCTGCGGGGCCTATATCTAACCCGCGGGTGCTCTATCTAAGGCCACTGTGGGAGACCCAGGTGGCCGCAGCCAGCCAGGGGAGGTCCAGAGATCACCCCCGCCACCTCCCCCAGTCCCAGGCCAACCCAGAAACTTTTAACCTTGAGCTTTATCTGAAGCACACAGTCTTTGCAAGCCGGGTGGGTCCCTTCTGCTGGGCCAGCAGGCCCCAGCGCGCGTCCTCTGCTGCGTGGGGAGGGCCCAGTCGCGGGCGGATCCGTCTGGGCCACAGCTGCAGGGTCGGAAGCTCGTCTCGGACTCGGCTCCTTTCAGAAAACCTTTTTCTTGTCAGATGTGGTTTCCCTTTAATCAATTACTCATGCCCGCGTGTTCGCCGCGCCGCTTCCCCACTCTTGCTTCAGCCCCGCATATGATCCGTATTTGGAAGCGGAGCGCAGGCCCGAGCATCTGGGGACGGCGCGGTTGTGGATTCCGCCGGCCGCCGGGCTGCCAGCCGCCTTGGAGAGACCCCAGTTGGTGATACTCTGGAAGATCCACTCCCCTCTGCGGACTTTCTAGCCGGTTGGCCACGCAGGCCTCAGGGTTTCGCAGTTCCAGGCCTCGGCCTGGGTGGTCCAGGTGTTGCCGGTGGTCTCAGAAGACCGTATTTCCGTCAGCTTCTCCCCCTTTTCCACCTTCCTCCCTCCCCTTCCCGCCCCTCGCCTAAGAAGCTGGCATCCAGCTGGCAGGAGGTGCTTTTTGCCCCCTACCTCCACCCAACTCCTTCAAGGAAACTTCCAGGCCTGGCTTGGCCTTTTCGGGCCCTGTGGCTTCCTGAGCTACGAAGGGCAAACTAGCCGAGCTCCCAGAAAGTTCGGCCCCCGGAGATTGTTAGCCGAGGCCTGTTCAGTCTCCTCCGGAACGCCCTGGCCGCAAACCCCAGCATCAAGCTCGCCTCGGGATTGTGGGCCTTGTTGCCGAGCCCTGAGGCAGCGGGTGTGCATTAAGCTCGTTTCCCTAGTTGCGTTTAATTCTCTTGTCACTTCCAAGCCACGAAGGGAGGCCTCCTACGCGGGCCTTGGCTTCAAGGGCGCAGCCGGATGTAGCTGGGACCACCTTGGGATTCGGGTGTCTCCAAATGGGGCGCAGGCCGCCTCACGCCCAGAGAGATGGGACCGGATATTCATTCCCATTTTGTGAGCTTTAGTGGGTCTGAAAAAGGCCACTTGGGGCTCGGGGTGCAAACTTGCGTAGCGGAGCCTCCGGAGCTCGGCCGCACCCGACGCCTTGGGCGGCTCGGGCGCCACGTCCCTGGGTCCCTGGCCACCTTCCGCCAACCCGCCGCCGTGCGCTGGGCGCGGGCCTCTGCTGCCCAGCCCCGCTGCAGGCCCCTGGGCTACAGCGGGCTTCCGAGGCCGCAAGCGCCAGGCGGAGAGACAACCCGCTTTTTTCCGAGCTTCGCGAGGGCCGAGCGCGAAAGCGGACCCCGCGCGTGGACTCGGGCGGCTCCGGGCCCGGAGGCCCCCCCGCCGCCCCCGCGGCCAGACTCGGCCGCGTTCCCAGCAGCCGGGAGCGCTTCCTCCCTTGGTCACGGATCCAGGCCGCTGTTCCAGCTGTCAAAACAGGGGGTGTCTCTTTCATTCTGGCTCACAAAGTCCCAAAGGGGAACAGGGGGCCTTAATGCTTGTGTTTGGACACAAGCAATTATCCCTAATTATTCTTTTTCTTTTGAGCCTGCCCGTCCCGCCGGCGAGCTCGCCGCGGAACAGGCCCCGTAATCCTCCCCGGTCGGCGGATCGCAGTGGGTTCTGTGCGGCCCGGGGCTCGGGAGCTTTCATGTCACTGCGGGTTTAGAGCTGATTCAAACTCATTGCGATGGGGGAATTAACCCCGGGGCCCGGGCTTTCAGGGGCCTCTGATAAGAGATTATACGTGTTGATGGCAAGCTTTTCTTGGCAAAATGTTTTCAAAGGGCTTGGAGTTGTTAAATCAAAGCGCCATTGAATTGCTCGGGACCGCCCCTCCCCCTCCTCTTGCCCTTCCCCCTCTCCGTCTCTTTTCCCTTCATCCCGCCCCCCCGCCCCCCATCGTCGCCCAGGACTGCCCACCGTGAACTGCCCAGCCTTCCCGGAGTTGCAAGTCACTTTGCTTAGTACGATTTTCCTTCGGTGCCTCGCCAAGGGAGGATTGTTTTTGTAGGTGCTCCTGCTGCTGGGCACTTTGGTACCCCCTTCCCCGCCCTCTCTCCCTCCGCCGTCCCCTCCCACACACACTTGCTCTGGTAAAGAAAACATATCCCAGATGAAAGACTTTTTTTTTTTTCCCAAACGTACATGTGTTTTTTAGAAAACGGAGGTGACAGGGTGGGATAACGAGGAGTAAAAGAAGGGTGGTTTCCTTGCCTCCCTCCCCCCCCACCCCCATCAAAGGTCAGCGCAGTCAGAGGGGTAGCTGTAGGGTTACACAGTATTGTGGGCAGAGTTCAGATGTCCCATGAATCTCACGGTCCTGCCCTGGGGGCGATCTGGGGCCGCCCAGAGGAAGAAAGCAAGTGTTGGGAGGACTGTGTGGGTGCCGGTTCTGTTCTGTGGAAAGTCTCTTTATTCAGGGAATGGGGGCCAACTGATAAATTAGAGGCTTATTGGGTACTCTGCTGGGCCCCACTAGGGTGGAGCGGAGAATGCAACTTTTAGATGGGGGCTGGAAAGGCCCTACAGGGACTAGATAGACATCTCCCCTTGAAAAAACAAGATATTAAAAAACAAGTGCCAAATATGTAAAACTGTGTCCCCTGTCATCTTCTCTTACACCCCCCCCCAAATATATCACATATTCCACACTGTATTGGTCAATTTCCACAGCTAGACTTCTTGGCCATCCAGAGCTTCATCTTTCCTCTCCTTCCACCCACCCGCATCCCTACCCCTGGACCGGAACCCTGCCCTCCACCCATTTGGCTGGTCTGACACGCTGGCTGGTCCCTGCCAGAAACCCCTGGGGTAGGTGGAACCGGATCCTGTTCTTTATACCTCGGCCAGTGGCTGGGGTCTTGCTGGGAATGGACTGGTAATTGGGAGCGCTGACTGCCTGGCTCAGTATCCACACCGTACACTGGACTGGACCCCATGGCACACCAGCTGCTGCCTATGCTCACTAGAATTCTGCATTGCATCAGGTCTCTAGGCTCTTAGTCCCCCCACCCTCTTCCTGTTTACTTTTTCCTTCCCACGCTGGCTTTGCTAAGACCCAGTGTGCCTGTGCAGAAGCCTGGTCGTGAGCCCGACCAAGTTATAACAACACTTGGTGCCAAGTTGGCACCCATCTGGTCTGCTGGCTTCCTGAAGGATAACTGGTTCCTTGATTTGTTTTTCTGCTTCTATCATGGTTAATGAGCTATGGACCCTGTAGGAAACAGAATTCAGTTATGACTTTTTGTTTTACATTGCCATGGAATCTTTGGCCCTGTGTCTCCCAGTAGCTGGCTAATGTGTAGCTAGCTTTGTCTTTTTTTAGCTTATATTGTCTGAGGTCCATATGTTTTTTATAATCTTAACCTATTTCATCGGTAACATTTCATTGGTAACATTTTATTTAAATTTTTGACTCTGCATTAATAACTGAGACTCACTCAGTCTTCCTTTTCTCACACTGTTGTCTGGTTTTGGTATCAGTTACACTAAACCCATTGCATTCCAATCCACCAGTATTCATTGAGTGCTTCCTCTGTTCTAGGCACTCTCAACAGTGAACAAAACAGATGAGAAAAGGCAAAAGTCCCTGCCTTTATGGAGTTTACATTATAGTGGAGAGACAGACAATAAAAAACTTAAGAAATAAATGAATGACATAGCATATTGGAAAATGATAAGTGCTGTTGTAACAATAAAGCAAGTATTAAGAGGAGATAATAAAATATGTTGGAGGGGATATGGAAGAATTGCAACCTTCATACACTTCGGTTAGAAATATAAAGTGGTGTAGCCACTTTGGAAAACAGTCTGGCAATTGCTCAAAAGGTTAAACATGGAGTTACCATATGGCTCAGCAATTCTACTCCTAGGTATCTACCCAAGAAAAGTGAAAACTTATGTCCACACAAAATGTTATACACAAATGTTTATAGCAGCATTATTCATAATAGCCCCAAAGTGGAAAAACCCAAGTGTCCGTCAACAGATGAATGAATAAATGAAATATGGTATATTTTATTTGGCCATAAAAAGAAATGAAGTGCTGACACATGCTACAACATGAATGAAACAAAAACTTGATGCTAAGTGACAGAAGCCAGTCACAAAGGAAGGCATATTATATGAGTCCATATATATAAAATGTCCAGAATAGGCAAATCCATAGACACAAAAAATAGATCAGTGGTTGCCAGGGGCTAGAGGCAGGGGAATTTGGGAGAAATGGGGAATGACCGTAATGGGTATAGGGTTTTGGGGGGGGTGATGAAAATGTTCTAAAATTGATTGTGGTGATTCTGTGACTCTAATAACTAGTATTGCATTGTACACGTTAAATGAGTAAATGTCATGGTATGTGAATTATAGCTCAAGAAAGTGCATAAAAAATATATCAGGGGATGGTGATTAGGAGTGTGGTGGTGGTGGAGAGGTTGCCTGCGATTTCTGAAGAAGACCTGCTGACATTTGGGCAAAAACGTGAAGTGAGGGCATTACCCACACAGACACCTGCGGACGAGCATTACAGGCAGAGGAAACAGTGATGGCAAAAGCTCTAAGGCGGGAGCCTGGCTATTCGAGGCACAGTGTGTAGGCTGGGGTGGCTGGAGTGGAGTGATGGAGCAGGAGGCGGGGGGAAGACGAGGTAGGAGATGAAACGGACACAAGGTATGGGGGAGGCTCTGTGGGTGCTGTAAGCCTTCTGCTGTGTGGGCCTGGGGAGGTTTGAGTAGAGGAAACACACAACCTTGCTTACTTTTTAGGGGATTTCTGGACTACAGAACAGTAAGTATGATGCAGAAGGCCAGTCAGGAGGCTCTACAGGAGTCCAGGTGGGAGACAGAAGCTCAGAGCAGGGCAGTAGCAGTGGAACTAGTGATAAGTGATCAGTTTTAGGTATATTTTGAGGTATAGCCAACAGAATTTCCTAATGGATTGGATGTGGAATATTAGGGGGAAAAGGGTTTTAAACTATAAGCTTTTAGGGCTGAGCTACTAGAAAGATGGCATCACCAACAACTGAGATGGGGAAGATGGGTGGAATAGGGTGGTGGGAGAAGGCCAGAATTTCAGCGCTGGCCATGTTACGCTTGAGGTTTCTGTTGGATACCCAAGCGGGGTTGGCTATTAGGCAGTTAGATATATGAATCTGAGGCACAGGGGAGAGGTGTGGTCTGGAAATAGACAGCTGGCAATTGTTGCATATTGATGGCATGTAAAGCCATGTGACTAAGTGAGAACAATGAAGGAATGAGTATAGATAGAGAAGAGGATGAGGAGCTGAGTGCTGTGACAATCCAACATCGAGAAGTCAGGAACAAGAGGAAGAGCCAGCTAAGGAAGAAACAGAGAGAGTGAAGTGAAGTAACATAGAAGCCAAGTGAAAGGCTATCAAGGAGAAGGGAGTGATCCACTGTCTTTAAATGTCACTGAGACTGGAAAAGGGTGCTTTCAATGGAGTGGTGCAGGGGAAATCTCCATTTCAAAGAGAATAGGAGGAAAGGAACTGAAGTGAGTGTAGACAACACTTTCAAGGAATTTTGCCACAATGATGAGCAAAGACATTAAGTGGAGCTGGTGGGGTCAAAAGGAAGTTTCTTTCAAGATGGAAGAAATAACCATATGTTTCTATGCTAATGGAAATGGTCCAGTAGAGAGAGGGAGAGAGCAATTGCTGGAGAGATGTCCTTTACTAGCTCTTAGATCAGAGAAAATAATACCTAGCTCTGAAGTGGAGGGATTGACTTCAGATGGAAGCATGGATAGTTCACTTATAGTAGTAGATTAGATGACAGAATATGCGGCCCTTAGACCAGGAGGAGGGTAAAATCTGTAGAATTTCTGATTGCTTCATTTTCCTCAGCAAAGTGGAAAGCAAGGTTTTCAGTGGATGAGGAGGAGGTGGGATTAGGTGTTGGAAATTTGAGAACAAAGGAAAAGGTATGAAATAGTCAAGTATGAGGAGATAAATGGACTAGGAAATATAGTATGTCTGCCAGGCAGCATGAAGAGCGCACTTGAAGTTTGTGATCCTGAATTTAAAATAGGCCTTTCAGATTGGGTGTGCAGTTTTCTTCTGCAGGCTCAGAGTAGGTGGAAAGTTGGATTTAACTAGGATCATGGTTTTGCCAAGTGAGTAGGACTAAGAAGAAAGGGGCAACGGCACTGAGGAATTTCAGCTGGGTAAGGTGGGAGGGGAAGAGGACATCAGGGCATGGGAGGCAGTGAAAAAGGTGGCAGAATCAGTGGATGGAGGTCCTGGTAGGTCCAAGGGTTTTTGAATTTAGAGTACTAGAAAGAAGGACCTGGAAAGATACAAGGAGGTGGTTAGAGGTAGTTGTTAGAATAGAGGGGGGCTGCATGAAACTGAGATTGTGCCCGGTTCCAATTACAGAGGTGAACAGGTGGAGGACAAGATCATCAGAGGAGAAGCGCTCAAAGAACCAAGCGTTCAGACTGTTGGAAGGGTCATCTAAGTGTATATTGGATTCACTAAGAATGAAGATAGGAGAAAGATTGATAGTGACACAGGAGCTAAAATAGTTGAGAAATGAGAATAAGGACCCAGAAATCGTAGGTAAAATAATTTTGGACGTTTCCATCTTTCTTTGGAACAGTTTGTGTAATATCAATACTTGGATTACCAGTTCCTTAAATAACTGGAAGTTTTTAAACTAATGATTCAATTTTTTAATGGCTAATACTCTATTCAGATTCTCTATTTCATCTGTAGCTTGGATAATTTATCTTTTTCCAGGATTAATGATCATTTTGTTGAAGTTTTCAAGTTTAGTGACTTGTTCAAAATTATCCTATAATTAAAAAAATCTTTTTCTTTAGGTAGGTCCCCTTTCTAGCCTCGATTTCTGTATTTGTGCATTTTTTTCTCTTTTTTGATCAACCTTTAAGGAAGTTTGTCTTATTTTATTAGTTTTTTTCAAACAGCCTATTATTGGCTTTGATGATTCTCTTTAAGTTTGATTTATCTTTGATCTATTTCTGCTCTTGTTATTTCCTTCTTTCTACTTTGGGTTTATTCAGCAGAGGTGCATTAGTGGTAAATTATCTCAGATTTTGAGAAGGTCTTTTATTTCATCCTGACTTTTGACCCAGTGGTTTAGCTGGTGTAGAATTCCAGTTGTCAGCACTTTGCAGATATTATTCCATTGCCTTCTGGCTTCTGTTGAGAAGTCTCCTAACCGAATTGCTATTCTTGTAAAGATTACCTACCTTTCTTTCTGGTAGCTGTTAAGATCTTTCCTATGTCTTAAGAGTTTCTCTCTTTCATTATGATATGCCTGGGGATGTTTTCATTTTGATTTATACTGTAATTTCTGAAACAATTAGTGACTTCTATTGCTTCTTAAAATTTTTCAGCCATTATCTTTTATTAAAAGCATCTTTACTGACATAATTCACATACCATAAAATTCACCCATTTAACGTGTACACTTCCATGGTTTTAGTATATTCATAGAGTTGTGTAGCCATCACCATCCATTACTGTTTTTCTTCCTTTCATCTTATTCTCTCTTTCTGGAATTCCTTTTAAATATATATTTGACTGTTTGGGCTTTAGGGGGCCCTTTCCCCCCACTAAAAGTCAGAATTAATTGAGAGGTAAGCAAGGAAATTAAACAGATGGAAATCAAAACAGTTATTGCTAACAAATGCTATATTGGAGGATGTAGCTTAGATGTGTGACAAGCATAAATCTTTCGGAACTAACCCTTAGATGACCCACACCCTCTGCCACAGGTAGCACTGAATTAGCACATGCTCGCCACATGGAACTTGTCTTGTAAAATGTGTGGCCAAGAGTTGTAGGTCAGAAAGCATGTTCTCTGTGGGCAGGCTGGCTCCCAAGAGGAGGGCAGGAGGTAGGGGCCGGCTCTACCCCAAACTCACCAATAAGATAAGTCACTCCAGCAGAAGGAAGCCATACTGTCACACTGATGGATGTTCCTCGACATGCACATGCCTGCAAAGGTACCCAGATCATTTGATGAAGCAAACACAGTTCTCATACTAAACCCAATAAATATAAACAAACAAAAAGTATAGATATTTTGAAAATGTAAAATTGGGGGAAACAGAATTGAACATTATATGTTGACTAAAAAGAATAATATGTAAAATATCATATTTACCCCAAAATTCAAGGAGATTGTAATTGAGAGAAATTTATGAAATGTAGTGATATAAGTATATATTATATATAAGTATATATTATATATTACATATATTATATATAAGTATATATTATATATTATATATAAGTATATATTATATATAAGTATATATTATATATTATATAAGTATATATTATATATATACTATATATTATATATAGTATATATATAGTATATATAAGTATATATTAATATATATTCTTATATATTAATATGAGTCACTAAGAGGGAATATGATCATTTTAATAGAGGTTCACATAAAAACATTACAGGATAACAGAAAAGAGGATACTTTCTTAAGCCAGTATCCAAAATTATACAAAGATAAATTTGACATGTTCACTTGAAAATCCAGAACATAGTTGATCTTAATAACATTAATTTTATTTTGGAGGGGTGAACACGCTGTATGCTTTGAGGCAACAGAAGAAATCACAGAGGAAACAATCAACAGATTTAACTCTATAAAAGTTTATACTTCGGGGCTTCCCTGGTGGCGCAGTGGTTGAGAATCTGCCTGCCAATGCAGGGCACACGGGTTTGAACCCTGGTCTGGGAAGATCCCACATGCCACGGAGCAACTAGGCCCGTGAGCCACAACTACTGAGCCTGCGCGTCTGGAGCCCGTGGTCCGCAACAAGAGAGGCCGCTATAGTGAGAGGCCCGCGCACCGCGATGAAGAGTGGCCCCTGCTCGCCGCAACTAGAGAAAGCCCTCGCACAGAAATGAAGACCCAACACAGCCAAAAATAAATAAATAAATTAAAAAATAAAAGTTTATACTTCTGTAAAAATAAAAATAATTAAAATAAGAAGACATGGGGAAATACATTTATAACTCACACACACACAGACACCAACAAAAAGTAGGGTTAATGCATATTCATACAAAGAGTTCCCTTACAGTACTTAAATAAATCATATAAAGAGGTCCCTGACGGTACAGTAAATAACCTATGGTATGTTCATACAGTGGAATTCAATTTAGTCATTAGAAAGAATGAATTGGATCTTACAGTTTGTCAAAATGGATAAATCTCAGCAATACAATAATGAGTTTAAAAAGAGCAAGTTACAGAATGCTAAGGTTGGTATATTATCACTCATAAAATTAAAAAACTTACAAATCAATAGTGTGTGTGTGTGTGTGTGTGTGTGCGATGACCAAAGACTAAAAATATTAAAATGTGGAATGGAAAGATATATAGCAACTCTAAGTGGTTTACCTCTGGAAAAGGGGGTGGAAAGTGGGATCCAGGAAGTTTATAAAAGGAGCTCTAAGTGTACCTGTGACTTTTCTGTATGTCTGAAATATTCCATAATTCATAAAAGAGGACTTATGCATTGTTAAGGAAAAACCCTTAAAACTCCAAAATAAATATGTGAAAACAACATGAACAAACAATTCACAGGAAAGGAAATATACACATAGAAAGATGTATGGCCTCCTTAGTAATCAAAGAAGTCCAAAAATTAGTATGATGTTTTAAAATACTTATACAAATACAGAATCTTAAATTTTCAGAGTGGAAGGAATGGCCATCTAGAGTAAGAACTTCAAGCAGTGTTTGAGATTTTTCACTTGTCTTTTTCTTGTCTTTGCAGTTAAGACCACACTCATCATCACCCCTGAATATCAGGAGCAAATTTCTCTTTTAAAGAACTTCAAACTTCCTGGAAACAAAGAAGATTCGTGAAAGTAGCTAAGGACATAGTCTGCCCTTAATGTTTCCCAAATAACCAACTCTTGATCCTTAAATGTCCCTCAAATAAAACTTCTAATTCTTAAATATCCACCAAATCCTCAAAGTTTTCTCAAAACATTCAAGGCAAATCGTAATCCTGCAAATCAAATCCAGACTCTTGTGAAGCCCCCCTCCCACCGATCCATGAGCTTGCGTGTACATACACACACACACACACACACACACGCATACACACACCAGCACTGACTTGTGGTTTTTGTTTTTAAGGTCTTGTCAGTCTGAAAGAGTACGCCTCTTCTATACCGGCACATACTCTAACCCCCCAGTGACTGCCATCAACACTCGGCTTTTTCCATTTGTTTTTAAAGCGAATGAATGGCGGGGGGGCATCAGTGGAAGAGAAATGCTGAAGTGGCAGGAGGCATTTTTATTTTTGTTTTTGTGTTTTCACAAGGGAGCCCTAAATATACTGAATTTCTGGCTCCTCTCAGCTCCTAAAGCTGTTTCTTTGGGATTCCACTCTTCTATGAGGTTCTTCATCCTCCCACCCCTCCAAGGTGGCTAAAAAGAGAGAGAGCAGAGAAAAAGTTACATTTCCTTTAGAATCTAAATATTTGAGTTCGTGAGTAAGTGGAGACATGTTTGTGTGACAGTTCTCACCATTCATGCCTCCTAGTGATTTCAAGCTAAGATAGAAGGGAAGCTGGCAGTTTGCAGGTTCAAAGGTGTCTAACAGAGAATGCCCAGAGCCTGTGCTGACTGAACCGGGGAGGAGCCAGGATCCCAGGGTCAGTAACCATGAAGACGGCTGCAGTGAAGGCAAGCTGAACCGAGGACTCAAAACAGGTGATTCACATGGGCAAAACGTCTTCAGCTCAGGTAAGGGTGAATGGCAGCAATGGCACAGTAAGCGCCAACTCTTCCAGAGGCTGTGCCGTGTGCCAGATAGTATTCCAAGCACTTGACATCGCTTCACTCATTCAGTCTTCCTAAAAACCTCTGATGAAGATATCATTATCCCTCCCATTTGCTGTTCAGGACATCCTGTCGTGGCTCATGCTCATGCAAGTGCATGAGAACTGGGACAGGCGCCTCTCTATAGACTCTGGAGGTTTCATTTTGAGTCAGGTGAAACACACTGACATTTTACTGTCTCATCTCCCAGACCAAAGGCTTTCTTCTTAATACTTTTCTTTTTCTTTTTCTGTGAATGTATTACTAAGGATGCAGAAATTATAACACCCTTCAGCTTTGTATGTCCACTGAACTCTGCCTGGAGTGACTCTCTGGTTTAATTTGATGCATGACTTCATTCTTTTCAAAGGTGATTTTTAAGAAACAGACTTATTAAAACTCAGCACTAGAATTAATCTTTAGGCTTTGGTTAACTTTACAGAACTGAACGATCTATATGCATACTGAACAAATATATATAAAAAGTGCAATATAATTCATTTAATAATTCAAACATAAAAATCACTTCGAGTTTATGTAATATTTAATGCAAATGATATGTTGACATATTTCCATCTGAGTCATTCAGGGAATTTAAAGATATTTTAGGATAAATAATCTTAAAGAAGCTTTAGAAGGTTAGAATAGGACCTGCTGGAATCATAAAGAATATTATATTGCTTTACTATTTTAAACTAAGATTTCATTGGATTTATTAAATCTGGGCAATATTTAGAAACTGTTCTTACACGATGGTAATGCTATTTTTACTTTCTTCTCACATTGCTGAGACTGTTTTAACAGTACAACTAGAGGTGGGGTGGTACAAGAGTTACATTCAAGAGAACTTTGTTTTATTTGCTCCACTTCCCTTTCCTTCCTTCCTCAGCCCCACCCCTGCCCCCAGCCCCAGCTGCCTCTTTTACTCAGAGATTGGGCCTGAGATGATTGGGCCAAGGACAGACACCTGACCCAACGGGGAGCCAATTTATAGGCCAGCTGAGCCAATCCTCCTCCCAAGGGCATTTACATTTGGAGACAGAGAGACTGAGTCCGCCTGTTGATGGATGGTGATGGCCCAAAGGTCATATGGAGTCAGAGCTGGAGTGAATCCATGTGCCAGTTGAAGTCACGTGGTGATCAGCCAGCAGAAGCAGGAGCAGCTACTTGGTGGAGAGGGGTCGGAGAGCAGAGCCGAGGCACAGAGAGAAGGAGGAAGGAGCCCCAGATCTTTATTTCCTCGTTCAGACAGCTATGGCCAGATAACTCTGCTTTCCTAGTTCTGAATGCCTGAGATTGCTTATTGTTCATTTTATTAAGTTCTCTAGGTAGGTTTCTCTCCAGATGAAGATAACGTCATATATCAAATGTCGAGTCCAGGCTACAGCATGGTTCCCTACCTCTTCAGGATCACACCAAGTCACCCAGATTTCAAAGGTCCATGGAGCAACACAGGGAAAAATACAGGAGATAGGCAAGATATAGGAAATGGATATACAAGGGGCTTTGCCATGTGTTATAGCTTATAAATGCCCAACTTCCAGTCTGACATTTTCTGATAGCATTTCCCATTAAGCTTTTTCACCTGCAAACTCTGTGGGCCAGTATGTATGTTCTGCCAAGATCAGGGCTCAGCACCCTCAACATAGTCTCTGCTGAGTCATGAGTGACATCATTCCAACAAGGCATGCTCCTCTGCTCCTGACAGGTGGTAACAGAACCTTCTAGGGATGCCTAAGAGAAAGTTTCATTCATTCAATAAATATTTATTGACTGCCTGCTGTGGCTGGGCACTGTGCAAGGTGCTAGGGACACAGCAAGGAGCTAAATAGTAAATCTCTTACCTGCATGGAATTATATCCTGGGAGGTGGGAGGAGGGACTTGTGATGAAAACCATGAAGAGTGTAAACAGGGCAGTCTTAGAGAATAACTTGTGATGGGAGGGCTGGATGACAAGCCTACCTAGATGGGCTGGTCAATAAAGGCCTCTCGAGGATAAGAAAGAGTCAACCATGAAAAAAATTAAAAATTGCAGAAAAGGTGTGCACAAAGGTCCTATCATGGGACAGAGCTTGGAGAAATCAAGGAACTAAAAGAAGATAGGGTGGCTGGAACACAATGATAGGGACCACAACCTGTTATGTGGTGGGCAGGGCCCAGACCTCATCAGGATGATGGGCCATGGTGGGGAATTTGGATTTTAGAATGAGTGTTTGTCAGTCTTTTGATCATAAGGGTGATAATAGTTACCCTTTTATTATGTTTTATTATATTTTCCAAGGACCTCATGTTTTGATATGTTTTTTTCCATTCTAATTAATCCAGTCATTACTGCAAGTTACATCTTATGCTTATATAACTTAGAATATAACTTAGGGTAGTATACTCCCAGCTTTTAAAGACAAAGAAAATTAAAGTTTTAATTGATGTGTTGGATTAAAGATGGCTGCAAATTGTTGATAATCTTCCTATTTCCTCTCCCTTTGAATCTGGGCTTGCCTGTGACTACTTTGACCAATAGAATACACAAGTGATACGATGCGAGTTCTGGGCTAAACCTTGAAGAGAACTGACCATTTCCTGCTGGAGGTCTTTTGGAACTTTGAGCTGCCACCTAAAAGGTCTAATTACTCCCCTAAAGAGACTACATGGAAAAGGAGAGGGGCCCAGCTGAGCCCCAGCCTCTAGCTGTCCTCGTCAAGGTGCTAGGCATGTGAACGAAGACACCTTGGAGCCTCCAGGTCAGGCTCACTGCCAGCTGAATCCTGCCTCATGGCCCCAGTTAATGCTTGTGGAGTAGAAAAACTGCCCCTGCCAAGCCCTGCTTAAATTCCACACAGTGTGAGATCCAATAAATGGCTGTTTGTTTGAGTCAATGGTTGTTTATGTTTCAGGGCAGTTTGTTACACAGCAACAGATAGCCAGCATAGTTACCATCTGCATTCTTAACAGGAATGACTAATGCATATTTATATCCAGCTTTTTAAATAATTGCAAGTAGTCCTTAGGCCTTCCTTATCAGCAGAAGCCTCAGATTGGGAACCACTGATTTGTGGTCTCTCCTATATGCACCTCCTTGGTGCCATGCTGTCCCATATAATTTCCCTCTTCTTCTGATGCATTTGTCTTAACTGGATTATTTTTCCCCAAGTCTGTTAGTTGGATCTCCACAATCTCTTTCCCATTCCACCCCGTTCTCCTCTATCTCACACCTGTTGGTCTTGTCAGGCCTCCCTGTCACATCCCTGAACTATTGCAACCACCTTCTAGCTGCGGGGGCAGTGACTCAGGTCTGTTCACTGCTGTAGATCAGCATCCAGTGTCTGGCATCGGTAGGTGCTCAAAAGATATCTACTAAATGAACTAATGAAATTTCCACTCCTGTCTTCACCCTGCCTCCCGCCTCCCATTCTGCATCCCTATCAGCATCCCGCAAGCTCTTGCCAAGATTATTGCTCTGAAACAGAGATCCAGTTATGTCACTTAGCAACCTAAAAATCCTCTGGTGATTGGTCCCCTTTGCTAAAAGACCAAAACCCCCAATATCACCTTCAGAATTTGATCCCAATCTACCTTGTAGGCCCATCTCCCCAACACTAAGCCCAGCCATGCTGAAACCATCTGCTGAGGTATCATTCACTCCCTCTGCTCATGCTCTGCTCTCCCCACTGGGATTGCCCACCTGCCGCCTTCTCAGTTAGGCTAGATATTCCCCATTCTTCAAACCCCAGCTCCCTTGCATGTCCCTGGTACTGCCTTCTCCTGCTAGAGATGCCCGCCGTCCCTTCTGAGCTCACGTGCTTAGTCCATATTGCTCCGATGGCCCATCCCACTCATCACCCATTAGCTTGCATATGTCTGTCTCTCCCAAGAGATGGCAAACTCCCTGAGGGCCCAGAGGTCACGTCTTCATCTTTGTGTCCCAGTTCTTAACACAGAGGCACCAGTGAAATGACTAATGAAAGCTAAAATCTACTGAGTGCTTGCGATGGGCCAGGTAGTTCACACAATTAGCTCTTTAATCCTCAAAATAATCATAGGAGGTAAATCATATCGTGGCTACTATTTTAGAGTCAAGGAAGCTGAAGCTTAGAGAATTTAAAAGAACTGCCTGGGGCTGCACAGGTAGAAGCTGCAGCAGAGCCCAAAGGTGAACCCAGGCACCCTGACTCCACAGCCTGAGCAGAGCTGCTACACACGCTGGGTCCCAGCGTAACCCCGAGTGCTTATCACAGTCACTCGAGGACACCCCGTGCCTGGGCCCCATCTCATAACAACTGGACCACTACAGCAATGACCTTGGGCATAGGCATTTTTCAAAAGCCCCTCAGGGTTGAGAACCCTGATGACAAGTATCACCTGGAACATTTGTTAAATATGTAGATTACCACGTCTCTTTTCCAGGACATTCTGTTTCAGCAGATGAGGGTTGGAGCCCAGCAATTTGTGGTTTAAGATGCCCAGGTAATTCTCATCTTAAGGGAAGTTTGGGAAATACTGTCAGAGGTCAGGGTTTCAGAGACATTTCAATAGGTCTTTAAATAATCCATCACTGAAAGACTCTGTGGGAAGTTTTTGGCTCTGTCTTCATGTGAATGAGCCTTAAAGCTTCATCAGCATTGCTTTTGAGGGGGCTGGGCTGGAGCAGCTGAGAGCACCACACAACTACACATCCCTAACACTGTCCACTGATAGTACCTGACATGAAAACCCAGTATTTTGGCAGTACTCACTTGAGCATTCTATATGCTTTAACCAAAAACTGGAAGAGAGGCTTCGTGCCTCCTTAGTGAGTGTCGAAGGAGCTCGTGTAGGGACCAGGGAAGCAGGGCCTGAGGGCTTCTCCACCTCCACCTCCTCTTCTGGGGCCTCCTGAACTCCGTCTGCCAACACACACACGCACACGCACACGCACACGCACACGGGGTGGCAAAGCAGATAATGGAGTGAGGCTCTCATCATCACCTTGACTTCCTTAGATGTAAACTTATAAAGTGCCTGGATTTGCCTGTCCCCACCCACCAAATAGCTCACATATGTTCCCTTTCGATAGTCTCCTGTCTTATGAATGACTCTCTGGAGCCTTGGTTAGCTCATGTCTGAGCTATTTCACAATCATCATTTTGACCAACTCCATTTTATGCTTCTTAACTGTTGCATTTACTGACCTTTCCCCAAAGTCAGAAGGAAACGCCTGCTCTTTCACACACAATGCATATAATTTGACTCCTGCAATCAAGCCAAATCTCTCCTTTGCTGCTTTCTTCTTCTCCCATCGTCACCCCAAGAAAAGTCCTGAATCTATTTGTGGACAATGTTCCAGTTCTAGAATTTACCCTGCCAGAAAATCTTCCTAATGGGACATCTAATGGGGCCTCCCACTGACAGAGGAGACCACCCCATCTGCAGCTAGGGACAAGAGACACTCCCAGCCCAGATGTAAAGATGCAGCAGCAGATCAGGGCTTGATGTATATTCATTGCTTATTTAATATTCAAGCATCTTTTTCTAAAGATATTTCTATTGAACTCACTTGTGGTGTCACCATCTGGAAAATATCAAGCCTCACCCCACGGAGGTAAACCCCTATGGGGTATTTTTTCCCTTTTATGTGAGCCCAGTGGACATGGAGCGTGTATCTCTATGTTTAGCACAGTTCCTTGCCAAGGCAGCCCTCAGGCACATGCCACTCTCTGAATAAATCAGTGTTGTATAGACCCATTAACAGCCCCTCCTAACTGATGCTAACTGAAAGTTTAAACAGGGTTCTACTAAGGAGCCTCCATGACTTCTTGATGTGAGGTCCTTTTTACATTTTAAAGTGCTAGATTAGGGTTTTAAGAGAGAGTCAGCTGTCCAAAAACTCATTTATTTCATTGCAATCAGCTTATAAATCGGGCCAAATCTTCTCCAAAGTCTAGAATTAGACCTATGTCTAAACCTATAAATAAAGGGTTTATTTAACTCTGAAGGATACAGGCCAACAGGGCAAGCAGTGTGCTACAGACAATTCAACCAATGGAAATTGAAAATCCATCTATGTTAGACAAGAGAGATTAAGATAAAAATTTATATTTGGGTGGGAAGAGTATTCATAGCTTTGTCTTCTGAAAAGGGTTAAGAAAATTAATTTCCATTCTCTGGGTGTTCATACACTGCTGGTTTGGGGAAGTATCTCAGATGTAGTCTAGTTGGCAGATGGAAAATGTCTTGATTTTTAAGTTTGTTGTGGATAAGACAACAGTAGATAAAACGTATTTATTCAAAAGTTTATGAAACACTTGCTCTGTGCCAGGTAAAGTGGTCACCTAGAGAGAATAAGACCCCCACCTTCCTCCCAGGAAGTTCAACCCAGGTGGACTTCAACTCAGGTGGAGATGATGTTGGGGCAATGTATTAAGTCTAACAATAATGTGCTTCAGGCTACTGCTTTAAAAAATTATCCATTCATTTGGTGATCACCTCATTTTCCCCTATGCCTATTAAGTATTACATAGAGGTACTGAAAAAAAGTGATTCTAGATAAAAAGAACAAAAGTGAGATTGATTTAAGAAGGAGGAAAGGAGACAAACTTGTTCTACTTTTGACCTGAATTACCATGGAGAGGAAATCATGAAGTGTTAAGAAGTAACGTAGTCTAACAGGAACCATCCCCTTGCAGGCACTCTCTTCCCTCTCCAACAGGGTGGCCTTGAATTTCAAAGGTAAACCCCCAAGTGAGTATAACAGATAGGTTTGCCTACTCAGAACCCTGCCAGGACAGGGGTCAGAGCACAGAGTTCTTATGCAGTACCCTCACACTTTCATTCTTTTTGTACCACTTGTTCCCACAGATTTTGCTGCTATACTTTCCCATACCCCCTTGCAAGGCTCCCTCCACGTCGTCACATGCTCATTATTTCTGTCATTTGCATCAGAACATTGCTCTTCTTCAGGCCATTTGGCAACAATTTACCATACAGCATGACATCATATCAAAAACCATCTTGTTGACATAAGGACTGAGACAATATCAGAATCCAGATGTGATATTATATCATCTATTTGTCATATGTATACTTGGGGACTGAATTTTTATCATTTGCCTACTCTAAGATAATTAGGTATATCAAATGAAAAAGTATTGTCCTAGTACAGTGGGTCTTAGCATTTCGACATTTCTGAATATTGAAGTAAAATAACGTTTCTCAAAAGGGAAATGACCCAAGTGAGATTATCATATGCTTTTCTCCTTTTCTTTAGCAAGAAGAGGTTTTGTTGGAAAATAGCAGGTGAAATGAAGTTTTCACCAGGAAGTTTTTGGAGGAGTAACCCACTCTCTGTTCGTGAGCACATAACACTGAACAAAAAATTGGAGGTTTGTATGCACCAGGAAAGGTGCCAAGTATCTGGATAACTGTACCTGAGCCACATTTGCTGGAACAGGGGTCTGTAAAATGACACTGGAGGGCCTGAGGAGGAGTTAGTAAGACTGCCTGAGAGGGAACAAGGAAGAATCAAAGATGACACTTTTGTATATTAACCTGTGTCCTGCCACCCAGCTATACTCACTTATTACTTTCAGGAGTTTTTTATTGATTCTTTGGCATTTTCTATGTCATCTGAAAACAAAGACAGTTTTATTTCTTTCTTCCAAATTTGTATACATTTTATTTCCTTTTCTTGTCTTGTTGCATTGGCTAGGACTTCCAGTATGATATTAAAAATGGGGCAGTGAAAGGGTACATCCTTGCCTTGTTCCTGATCTTAATGGCAAAGCTTTGAGTTTCTTAACATGATGTTAGGTATACATTTTTTGTAGACTTTTAAAAATCGAGTTATGAAGTATCCCTCTATTCCTAGTCTGTTGAGAGCTTTTATCATGAATGAGTGTTGGATTTTGTCAAATGCTTTTTCTGCATCTATTGATATGATCATGTGATATTTATCTTTAGCCTGTTGACGTAGTGGAATACATTGATTGGTTTTCATATACAGAACAAATCTTGCATACCTAGAATAAATCCCACTTGATCATGGTATTATAATTCTTTGCATACATAGTTGAATTTGATTTGCTAATATTTTTTTGAGGATTTTTGCATCTATGTTCATGAGAGACACTGGTCTGTAGTTTCCCTTTCTTGTAATATCTTTGTCTGGTTGATATTAAGGATAATGCTGGCCTCATAGAATATGTTAGGAAGTTTTCTCTCTGCTTCTATCTTCTGGAAGAGATTGTGGAGAATTGGTATCATTTCTTCCTTAAATGTTTGGTGGAATTTAACCAATGAAACCATCTGGGCCCAGTGCTTTCTTTTTTGGAATGTTATTAACTTTTGATTCAATTTCTTTAATAGATAAAGGCTTATTTAGATTATTTGTTTCTCCTTCTGTAAGTTTTGGTAGTTTGTACCTGTCAAGGAATTGGTCCATTTCATTTAAGTCATCAAATTTGTGAGCATGGAGTTGTTTGTAGTATTCGTTGATTATTCTTTAAATTTTCAGGGTATCAGCAGTGATCATGCCTCTTTCATTATTAATATTTGTAACTTGTGTCTTCTCTCTTTTTCTCTTGGTTTCCTTGGCTAGAAGTTTATCAACTATTTTAACTTTCTTCCTAAAGAACCAGCCTTTGGTTTTGTTGATTTCTGTTTTTCTGTTTCAGATTTTGTTGATATATTCTCTAATTTTTATTTTTCTTTTTTCTCCTTTAGGCTTAAATTGCTCTTTTTTCTCTAGTTTCCTAAAAGATGAGGCTTTGAGACACTTAAGCTGGGTATGTTAGTCTGAATCCTCTGAGAAACAGACACCAAGATGGAATTAAACATTTTCATTAGAGGAGACATCTGTGAGAGGAGATAGGGAAGGAACCCAAGAAGGCTGGGAGAAACTGTCAGACCACTATGTAAGTCTGACCTGGAATAAGAAGAGAGGGAGGGAAGGTTGATCGTCTAAGAAAGGTTCAGCAAGACTGACAGGGAGTCTTCAAGCCAAAGTAGGCTGTTGAAAAGTTCTGTGTCTCCTAAGAAAGGGCCTTCCATAATATTCTGCCAGACTCTTTCAGTAGCTGGGAGCATCCCATGGAATTAGGCCTTACTACCAATGTAGCAATGGATTTCAGCACATACAAGCTGGGGCCCTGGTCAGTTATGTATCCTGTAATGGGAGGTCTGAAATGTACACTTTCATGTCTACCTCACCAAGTTTTAAAAGGGGGAGAGAAGGAGGCAGAGGCCCCTAGAAGCATGGAAGAACTCAACATGAGTTTGAAATAAGTAATCCTGTTGGCTAGAGATTGGACTAAGTGGTTAAAAGGGCAAGAGATTTGTGTGAGGTGGGCCTTAGAGGACAGCTAGGGAAATTTTGGATTGTATCCTGAAGGCAAAGAAGATCTATTGAGGGGTTTGAATCAAAAAAGTGACAAGATTAGATGAGATCAGTTATAGGAAGAGGATTCTGGCAGCAGTGTGAAGTACTGAGTAGGCGGCAGAAAGTGGAGGTTGGAAGACTACTGAGGAGAGTGTGGCCTTGGTCTAATGAGAGATGATGAGGGCCCGAACCAGGCAAGAGGTGAGGCAGAGGGACCAGATTCAGGAGTTCTTTAGGAGGTAAGATTGACATGACTCAGGCATGGGATGGGAAAATTATAAAATGAGCCCCAGACACTTGACTTAGGGGACTCAGGGACAGGGGAGAAATTTACAGAGAAAGGGAATTACAAGAAGGGAAGCAAGTATGGAGGCGGAAATCAAGAGTTTGGTTAGTTTTGGACAGGTGGCTTCTGAGGTTCGTCTGTCTAGCTGGTATTTGCATACATGGGTCTGGGACTCAGCATCATTGCCTGGACTAAATATAGAGATTTAGGTGCATTTTGAGGCCATGAGTATGACTGAAATCACCCAGATGTAGGACATAACTTTGGGAGAAAAGGAGGCCAAATACTGAAGTCCAGAGAACTCACTGGTAGAGAGGCACAGAAGAGGAACCAGTAGAGGAGACCGAGGAATAGTTAGGTGGGTAGAAAAGAAAGAGTGATTCCCTGAAAGTCGGGGAGGGGGAATTCTGAGCAGAGTGTGATCAATAGTGTCCAATGCTGATGCAGGGGACCCAACAAGATGAGAACTAGGAAGGGTCCTCCTCTCTCCTGTGCACAGTGTCACAGGTTGAATTGTGCTCCCAAAAAGATATGTTGAAGTCCTAAGTCCTGGAACCTCAGAATGTGAACTTACTTGGAAACAGGGTTGTTGCAGATATAATTAAGACATAAATTAAGATGAGGTCATACTGGAGTAAGGTGGGCTCCTAATCCAATATGACTGCTGTCCTTATAAGAGGACAAAAGACAGATATAGAAAGAAGAATGGAGGCACAGATTGGAGTTGTACAGCGTAAACCAGGGAACATCAAGGATTGCTGGCAAACACTGAATCTAAGGGAAAAAACATGGGGCAGATCCTTCCCTAGATCCTGCAAAGAGAGGATAACCCTGCTGGAACTTTGATCTAAGACTTCTAGCCTCCAGAACTGTGAGAGAATAAATTTCTATTGTTTTAAGCTACCCCAGTTTGTGGTATTTTGTTACAGGAGCCCCAGGAAATTAATATGTAAAGTTAAAGAGGCATTTTGCTGCAAAGCCAGACAGGTAAGTCTTCCTTTAAGGATGGAGGAAAGGTAAGTGCAGGTGCAGAACCGATACCTTTAGATATGGGGAGCAACGGAGTGGGAGATGGAAAGAGTTACAGCCTGTTGGCATTTTTTTCTACAAAGTCAGGGCCAGGGATCATCTGCTGAGAGTGAAGGGAGCTGAAGGAGATCACAACTTCAATTACAACCTGTATTAGTTCTCTATTGCTGCATAACAAATTACCCCAGAACTTAGCAACCTAAACAGCAAACATGTATTATCTCACATAGCTTCTTTCTAAGAGTCAGGAATCTGGGAATGGCTGAAATGAGTGGTTCTGGCTCAGGCTCTCTCGTGAGGTTGTAACCAAGATGTCAGCCAGGGGCTTCCCTGGTGGCGCAGTGGTTGAGAATCTGCCTGCTAATGCAGGGGACATGGGTTCGAGCCCTGGTCTGGGAAGATCCCACATGCCGCGGAGCAACTAGGCCCGTGAGCCACAACTACTGAGCCTGTGCGTCTGGAGCCTGTGCTCCGCAACAAGAGAGGCCACGATAGTGAGAGGCCCGCGCACCGCGATGAAGAGTGGCCCCCGCTTGCCGCAACTAGAGAAAGCCCTAGCACAGAAACGAAGACCCAACATAGCAATCAATCAATCAATCAATCAATCAATCAATCTTTAAAAAAAAAAAAAAAAGATGTCAGCCAGAGCTGCAGTCCTCTGAGGTTCTGACTGGGCTGGAGAACCTGCTTCCACAGTGGCTCACTCACATCCATCTCTCTATAAGGTTGCTTGAGTGTCCTCACTATACGGCAGCCAGTTTCCCCTATAACAAGTGATCCAAGAGAGGGACCAAGGCATAAACCACAATTTCTTTTATGACCTAAGCTTGGCAGTCGTATACTATCATTTCTGCTGGTGATGGCATATGTATCATCTATTGATTATACAGACCAATTCTGATACAATGACTACACAAGAGAACAAATACTAGGAGGCAGGGATCATTAGGGGCCATCTTGGAGGCTGGCTACCACATCACCTATATGCTGAAGCCTCCCAACTCTTGATACAGGTCCTAATGACTCCCCTTGAGTTTCAGACACTTATATTAAGGTATCTTCTGGTCATCCTTTCTTGGATGTCCCATGAGCACCTCAAAGGCAACGTGTATAAAACTAAACTCTTCATTGTACTCCCAATCAGGTCTCTTCTCTAACACTCTCTTAGGCATAAGCTCTTCTAATGACTCAAACGCCCAAGCTAGAAGGTGGGATCATCTACGATCACTTTCCTTTACCAATTCTTCCAATCCAAACCATCACAGGTCATATCAATTTTACTTCTGAATATTTCTGGAATCTATTGCCTCCTCTCTATACTGACTTTCATAGCCCTAGTTAACGAATTTATCTTTCACCTGAATCACTGCAACAGCCTCCAAACTATTGGACCAACATACAGCTGTCAAGAACCATGAAAGATCTCAGATTTACCCTACTCAGGCTGGATGCTAGCAATTTCATGGATGCTGACAGAATACATGAGACTCCTGGGTCAGATACGAAGGACTTTACAACTTCCAGTAGAGCAAGTAGCTGGGAAACTACCCTTTTGTCTGGATTATTCTTTCAAGGATGTTTGTATAGCAAGCATCTTTGGAAGATGAAGATAGAGACTCAAAGGGCAGCAGCTTTGCTTGCAGCCCATTATAAAATTATAAAATATTCAGGTTCCCTAAGCTCACTTAGGGTTTCTCACGGAGGCAGAACCTCCACTTCATGTATAGCATCTGCCTGAGTCACTCCATGCTGTCCCTGTGATTCTCAAGAAGCAAGGAGGAACTGAGATGAGTTAGTACCTGATTCACAAGACATGCAGAAAAGTGATAAACTCATGGGGAATTGTCTCCCAACAACAGTCAAAATCTAAATCAGGCCATTCAATGGTTCCCTGCACCTACAGAACAAAGTCAAGTTTCTTAAATGACACTGCCCACCTCTGCCCCTTGCATTCCTCCTACTTCCTGCCTCACAACATGGGTCAGAAATAACATGCAGCCCCTCAACGATTTGCGTTAATTCTTGCCTCTAGGTCTTTGCTTGGGTCATCTTCTTTGCCTGAATTTCCCCCCTCCCTTCCCTAGAAATTGTTCATCTTAAGCTCTGTGAAGTAGCTTCGGAGGCTCACATTCATTCTGAGTGTTACTGGGTTAATGTTTGTCTGTGGGCACATGGGGCCAACCATCCTTACTCTTTAATGGACCAATATTTCCCACTCACAACGGTTTTCTTCTTCCCCTAATTGGAACTGCCCTTTGTGTGGTGAAAGTGCAGCCTGTTACAGTAAAATGAGTCTCCATGATTTTCTTGGCAACTTCTGTGGTGGGGTCGGGTAAATACCTAATTTCTATTCTTACTTCTGGTTCTAGTTTGCCTCTCAGCTGTGCTGTCTCCCCAGCAGGCCTGAAGCAGCTCCATCTGGGTTCTGTTTCTGGTTGTTTTCACTATCTCAGAGTCAAAATCAAAGGCAGATTCTCATTTACAAAATAGCCATTCCCACCATAGGTTTATAAATCTCTGACTGGAGCCCAACTGCGTGCCTGGATGGAGCAGAGTAAGGTTTAGAATGGTGGCCCAGGGCCTGCTTGCACAAGACCATCTATTTCCATGTCTCCTCTCAAACAGAGCTGTGTCACAAAAATGGTGTAACTTTGGATAAGACAGCTTTGAGAAATGCTGTGAGAAAACTATTGATATTAATTCATATCAGAAGTGAACCCTGGTGGTCATTTGACCATATTTTGAGAATCAACTGTTTTGAAAGAATTCCTAGCAACGCTGATTTCATTTAACTCCTTTCTTTACCTGCTCCCATTTTGCTTGTCTATTTGTTGTTTTTTGGTTTTTCTGAGAAATGAAGTTAATAGCATGAGCCACCAGCCTGGCTCAGGGTAAAGAAAACTAACAAGGAGTGACAGCATAAGGCTTGTAAAGCACTCATGAAACTTGAGTGAAAAATGCTATATGAGATCATGCTTATGTGGGTGGGATAGAAAGACACAATCATCCCATTTGGCACTTTCATTTTGGTTGTGCGAGTGTCACCTTCTGGGCTATCTGCCCAGCTGACAGTGATCCTTCTTACTGAGGCCCCTGCTGAGATTTTTGGGTTGGGCTCCTGGAAACCATATTTATGGAACATAATTCTGGCCCCCATCTCCCACCCCACAGGAATCTTCTTCCTTCCCTTATGTATCTCAAGCACCTACGGCAGTGTCTGGAACACAGTGAGTGTTCAATAAATATTTGTTGAATTGATGGTCCTGGGGACTGAGATGATGGAGAGATCCCTCCTGTGCTTGAGGCTGGGACTCCGGAGCTATGGGCAGCCTTGCCCCCTCTTGGGACTGAGGGGCAGGGGAAGGAGGAGACCAAGGAGGCTGGGAGACAGATCTGGAGAGTGAGAATTTGGGCTGGCTCCCACTGATTCTCTAGTCCTGCTACCAGGCCTTTCCAAGGCCAAGCTGCAAACCACTCTCACTGAATACATTCCTTTGTCCGTGCTTACACTGGCTCCAGAGTGTTAGCCCAAGGAACATAGAAAATTTGGAAGTTGACATGGCAAAAGTCTAGGAGTGATTAACAGAAAAGTGGGTCACTCACATTACCATATCATCCAGCAATTCCACTCCTGGGCATATATCCAGACAAAACTATAATTCAAAAAGATACATGCACCCTTATGTTCATAGCAGCACTATTCACAATAGCTAAGACATGGAAACAACCTAAATGTCCACCGACAAAGGAATGGATAAAGAAGATGTGGTACACATATGCAATGGAATACTACTCAGCCATAACAAAGAACAAAATAATGCCATTTGTAGCAACATGGATGGACCTAGAGATTATCATACTAAGTGAAGTAAGTCAGAAAGAGAAAGACAAATACCATATGATATCACTTACATGTGGAATCTAAAATATGACACAAATGAACCTATCTATGAAACAGAAACAGACTCACAGACATGGAGAACAGACTTGTGGTTGCCAAGGGGAAAGGCGGGGGGTGGGGGATGGATGGACTGGGAGTTTGGGGTTAGCAGATGCAAACTATTACATATAGAATGGATACACAACAATGCCCTTTTGTACAGCACAGGGAACTATATTCAATATCCTGAGATAAACAATAATGGAAAAGAATATAAAAAAGAATATATATATATGACTGAATCACTTTGCTCTACAGCAAATATTAACACAACATTGTAAATCAACTACACTTCAATTTTTTTAAAAAAGTGGGTCATCACCAACAGCAGCCCCAGAGCAAAAGTGGGTTGTGACCTCTGGGAAATTCTCAGCGAGCTAGCCGCCACTCATCCCTTCCTCTCAAGGCTGTCTGTACTCACAAGTGTGTTCTGACAGTGACAGCACACTGGCTTAACACAGTGGGGACGTGAAATGGTCAAACAATAAAAGCCTAGTTTCCACGGAGATATTTGATAATGTTATAAGGGAAATACTATGGAGCCCATATTGGAGCTCTAAAAGCATGGTCTCAAGTGGACTTTTTTTTTTTTTTACTCTCACCACAAAGTAAAGGCAAATAAACACTGTTTCTCACCACCATAGCCCTGGAGACACTACGTCAGATCATAGCATGTCAGGAACAGAAAGGCGGACAAGAAGCTGCAATACCATGCAAATAGATCGTGGTCCTTTTCTTTGGTAATTGGTGGAAGGCCACGCTGCAAAGCATATTGGAAGTGGAGGGTGCTTCCTAGGTTCTGTGCAATTAAGAACACCTTATGTGGGCTTCCCTGGCGGCGCAGTGGATAAGAATCTGCCTGCTAATGCAGGGGACACAGGTTCGTTCCCTGGTCCAGGAAGATCCCACATGCCGCGGAGCAACTAAGCCCGTGCACCACAGCTACTGAGCCTGTGCTCTAGAGCCTGCACGCCACAACTGCTGAGCCTGTGCACCTAGAGCCCGTGCTCCACAACAAGAGAAGCCACCGCAATGAGAAGCCCCGTGCACCCCGACGGAGAGTAGCCCCCGCTCACCGCAACTAGAGAAAGCCCGCACGCAGCAACTAAGACCTAATGCAGCCAAAAATAAATAAATAAATAAATATTTTAAAAATTTTAAAAATTAAAAAAAAAGAACACCTTATGGGACGGATAAATTAGGAGTTTGGCATTAACATATACACACTACTATATATAAAATAGATAACCAACAAGGACCTAATGTATAGCACAGAGAACTATACTCAATATTTTATAATAACCTATAAGGGAAAAGAATCTGAAAAAGGATAGAGATATACATATGTGCATAACTGAATCACTGTGCTGTACACCTGAAACTAACACAACGTTGTAAATCAACTATACTTCAAATAAAGAAAAAAAGAATAACGGAGGGACAGCTGATGAAGTTTTGGTATTTTAACTCTGAACTTCGAACACTTACAAGATAACTCCTAATTTTCTGCAGTTAATGTTAAGTATGCTATGAAAAAGAAGCACAGATTGGTGTGGAACACAAAGAATTCAGATGACAAGAGAAAATTCCAGAAGGAATCAGGACCAAGACATTTCCCTTAGTCATGCCTAGTTTAGTATTTTGCTGACACTAATGAGGAGCCATATTAGTGGCTGGTTTTGCTAGGTTAGGCTGAGTAGCAAACAAGCAGGCTGTCTCTGGGACTTACAGCAGCCAAGGTTTCTCCCTCACACCTGTAACCTGTCTGCTTCAGTCTCTGCTGTAGCTCGACCCCTGGTCTTCCCCACTCAGGTCTAGACTGAAGGAGCAGTTTCTATCTGGGACATGCTGCTCGCATGGCAGAGGGAAGAGAGAGGCCAGAACCACACCGTGGCTTTTGAAGCTTCTGCTCCAAGAGGTGCCACCACTTCCTACCCACATTTCATTGGCCAAAATGAGTCACATGGCCAAGCCTGCCTGCAAAAAGGATGTCCAATCTCCCAGGGACAACTGCCAGGGTGGGGCAAAGTCAGGAGGGGTGGTGACTGTTTTGACAATAATACAATACAGCAGGATTAGGTGTATTTCCAGAACCACACACTCTAGTAATGGTAGCCTGATCTATATAATTATGCTTAGGTTAACTGTATAGTGAACAGTTTACAGACTCATTCCGTAATGAGGGCTTGGTCATTTCTAATTACTCCTTTTATGGCTCCCAAAACCTATGTATTAAAGACTCCCGCAGGTGCTAATAAAAACCACGGATAGACGAGGTGAACCCGAATTGGCAACTGCAGGATTCTGAGAGGGAGGAAATGACTTCAATGGGATCCCTCAGAGGAGTGTTTCTCAAAGTGTGGCCTGTGCTCCACCTGCAGCAGAATGGCTTGGAAGGCTGGTTTCACATGCAGATTCCTGGGCTCCATTCTAGATATACTGAATCTGAGTTTCTAGGAGTGGGGCCTGGGAATCTGCATTTAACTAGCATTGTAGGTGATTCTGATGTAGACCAACTAGTGAGAACTGCCACCTCCGAGAACCTGCCCTCAGCAGGCTCCTGTCAGAGAGCGTTACACTGAAAGGTCCTGCCCTGGGTCGCTGTCCTGGAGCTGGTGTGCACGCCTGTACCCATGTGTTGTGGAATTTCCTGGGGAGTCAGGCAGAAGGACGTGCTTTTTATGGAACAATTTTTAATGAGGGGCTCTACCCTTCCTTCGAATACGTTTCGGTTTATATCGTTCACTATTTTTCGCATAAATCAACATCTGTGAATCATTTTTGTTATTTGTCTATTTTTAGAAATGAAATGTGACTACATTGAACAATGTTCTCGTAAAAAATCCTGATAATAGTAACAGTTGTTCTAAAACTTATATTTTAACTGCTTCTCCCCAACAATGTACATTTGGAACCAAATCTGTGATGAAAGCTTAACTGTAAGTTTCCAAACCTGATTTTTTGGTGAGGTTTGCACGTTTTTCAATTCTTCAGTTATTGATCTCTAAATGAAAAATGAAATTTAAAAATGTATATTCTGACTGGGCTCTGCCTATGCTTTTCCAGGGCTGCTTTAAAGAGAAAGACAGCAGTGTTCCGTGTGGGACAATTTGGTTTCAGAGTTGCTATTGCAGTGACCTCGGCTGCTGCCTGGGTCATTAAATTCAATGCCCTTGTGTTGCCAACAAAAAGTTTCCTGGCCTCATTCTCCACTAACTGGGCTGGGCTGGCACCCTGGTGACATAAGCTGCCCAGGCTGCCAGCTCATTTTAGGGCAGTTCAACCTGCAAGGAGTTTGGTTAGGCTGTTGTGCTTCCCCAGGACTCTAAGGTCATCACTGCTTTCCAGAAGAGGGGACATTTAGGTACACACCTCTTCTAGGTCTATTCTGTTGTCCAACCCACACCTCACATACGAATCCCTTCCTAAACTTAGCTGAGCAAGAGAGTTCACAACATCAGGATCTCAAATGTTATTTTTGAGTTATTTCTTCCTTTTTGAAGTTATGTCTACAGTCAAAGTGAGGAAGAGACAATTTACTTCAAAATTCAGTTGAGAGGAAGGAAGGGAGAGAGAGAAAGAAGAGAGGAGGAGGAGAGATTTTTTAAAAACTAACTAATTTTTTTTAAATGATTTTTTCTTTGTATTATTTCTTTTTTTTTTAATGTATTTATTTTTATTTATTTATGGCTGTGTTGGGTCTTTGTTTCTGTGCGAGGGCTTTCTCTAGCTGTGGCAAGCGGGGGCCACTCTTCATTGCGGTGCGTGGGCCTCTCACTATTGCGGCCTCTCTTGTTGCGGAGCACAGGCTCCAGACGCGCAGGCTCAGTAACTATGGCTCACGGGCCCAGCTGCTCCGCGGCATGTGGGATCTTCCCAGACCAGGGCTCGAACCCGTGTCCCCTGCATTGGCAGGCAGACTCTCAACCACTGCGCCACCAGGGAAGCCCCTAAATACTTAATTGAATAAATATAATACCAAACAAAATGCTTTCTTAAAAAAAATCAATTTTATAGGTCTTTCTATTCAGGCCAATGACAAACACAAAGGCAGATATGCTAGTTTAACATAACTGGCTGACTTTTTTGTTTGTTTGTTTTGTTTTTTGGTATAGTTTTTAGCACTTGTTATCATTGGTGGATTTGTTTTTTGGTTTGGTTGCTCTCTTCTTTTTTTTTATTTTTAATAATTATTTTTTATTTTAATAACTTTATTTTCTTTTATTTTTTTCTTTCTTTCTTTCTTTCTTTTATTCTCCCTTTTCTTCTGAGCCGTGTGGCTGACAGGGTCTTGGTGCTCTGGCCGGGTGTCAGGCCTGGGCCTCTGAGGTGGGAGAGCTGAGTTCAGGACATTGGTCCACCAGAGACCTCCTGGCTCCATGTGATATTAAACTGTGAAAGCTCTCCCAGAGATCTCCATCTCAATGCTAAGACCCAGCTCCACTCAACAACCAGGAAGCTACAGTGCTGGACACCCTATGCCAAACAACTAGCAAGACAGGAACACAACCCCACCCATTAGCAGAGAGGCTGCCTAAAATCATCATAAGGTCACAGACACCCCAAAACACACCACTGGACGTGGTACTGCCCATCAGAAAGACAAGACCCAGCCTCATCCACCAGAACACAGGCACCAGGCCCCTCCACCAGGAAGCCTACACAACCCACTGAACCAACCTTAGCCACTGGGAGCAGACACCAAAAACAACGGGAACTGCGAACCTGCAGCCTGTGAAAAGGAGACCCCAAACACAGTAAGTTAAGCAAAATGAGAAGACAGAGAAACACACAGCAGATGAAGGAGCAAGGTAAAAACCCACCAGACCAAACAAATGAAGAGGAAATAGGCAGTCTACCTGAAAAAGAATTTAGAGTAATGATAGTAAAGATGATCCAAAATCTTGGAAATCGAATGGAGAAAATACAGGAAACGTTTAACAAGGACCTAGAAGAACTAAAGAGCAAACAAACAATGATGAACAGCACAATAAACGAAATTAAAAATTCTGTAGAAGGAATCAGTAGCAGAATAACTGAAGCAGAAGAACGGATAAGTGACCTGGAAGATAAAATAGTGGAAATAACTACTGCGGAGCAGAATAAAGAAAAAAGAATGAAAAGAACTGAGGACAGTCTCAGAGACCTCTGGGACAACATTAAACGCACCAACATTCGAATTACAGGGGTCCCAGAAGAAGAAGAGAAAAAGAAAGGGACTGAGAAAATATTTGAAGAGATTATAGTTGAAAACTTCCCTAATATGGAAGAGGAAATAGTTAATCAAGCCTGGGAAGCACAGAGAGTCCCATACAGGATAAATCCAAGGATAAACATGCCAAGACACATATTAATCAAACTATCAAAAATTAAATACAAAGAAAAAATATTAAAAGCAGCAAGGGAAAAACAACAAATAACATACAAGGGAATCCCCATAAGGTTAACAGCTGATCTTTCGGCAGAAACTCTGCAAGCCAGAAGGGAGTGGCAGGACATATTTAAAGTGATGAAAGGGAAGAAACTACAACCAAGATTACTCTACCCAGCAAGGATCTCATTCAGATTCAACAGAGAACTTAAAATCTTTACAGACAAGCAAAAGCTAAGAGAATTCAGCACCACCAAACCAGCTTTACAACAAATGCTAAAGGAAATTCTCTAGACAGGAAACACAAGAGAAGGAAAAGACCTACAATAACAAACCCAAAACAATTAAGAAAAGGGTAATAGGGACATACATATCCATAACTACCTTAAATGTAAATGGATTAAATGCTCCCACCAAAAGACATAGACTGGCTAAATGGATACAAAAACAAGACCCGTATATATGCTGTCTACAAGAGACCATTTCAGACCTAGGGACACATACAGACTGAAAGTGAGGGGATGGAAAAAGATATTCCATGCAAATGGAAATCAGAAGAAAGCTGGAGTAGCAATTCTCATATCAGACAAAAAAGACTAAAATAAAGACTATTACAAGAGACAAAGAAGGACACTACATAATGATCAAGGGACCAATCCAAGAAGAAGATATAACAATTGTAAATATTTATGCACCCAACATAGGAGCACCTCAATACATAAGGCAAATGCTAACAGCCATAAAAGGGGAAATCGACAGTAACACAATCATAGTAGGGGACTTTAACACCCCACTTTCACCAATGGACAGATCATCCAAAATGAAAATAAATAAGGAAACATAAGCTTTAAATGACACATTAAACAAGATGGACTTAATTGATATTTATAGGACATTCCATCCAAAAACAACAGAATACACTTTCTTCTCAAGTGCTCATGGAACATTCTCCAGGATAGATCATATCTTGGGTCACAAATCAAGCCTTGGTAAATTTAAGAAAACTGAAATCTTATCAAGTATCTTTTACGACCACAACGCTATGAGACTAGATATCAATTACAGGAAAAAATCTGTAAAAAATACAAATACATGGAGGCTAAACAATACACTACTTTATAACCAAGAGATCACCGAAGAAATCAAAGAGGAAATAATTGGCTGATTTTATACAGCACTTACATCTTTTAGTCTACAAGTACATTCTTAACTCATAGAGAACATCTAATACAACCATGTCTACAGAACTAGGAAATAAGTTTCTAAGACAGAAAGATTTCACAGACCCCATCTTTTATACCCAACCCTGGCAAGGTCAAGGAAGAAGAAAGGGAGGGAGGGAGGGAGGGAGGGAGGGAGGAAAGAAGGAAGGAAGGAAGGAAGGAAGGAAGGAAGGAAGGAAGGAAGGAAGGAAGGAAGGAATTTCCGCTTTGTCTACTTTGCCTCCCTTTTGCTTCCGCTGTGCTGACCTGGCCTCATAGCACCGCTCAACTGAATCCAAACATTCACATTTCTGTGTCCCTCCAATGATGGGCTCTCTTTCCTGTGGCTCCTAGATTCTGCCAGTTGAGCACAGTCAGATACATGTCATAAGATGAAAAGCATCATGCCGGAGGAACTTCTGGATCTCCAGAAGGTTGGTACAGAAAAGGACGGACGGCGGCGTGAAGTCTAAATTCTCCCATCATTGTCATGAAATTGTGAGGCTCCCCAGCTGGAAAGGATCCACTCCCTTTTATACTGACCGCAGAGCAACAGCTCGGTAACGCGGCATCATGGCGAGCCATGCTAGTGGCAGACACCATGCCAACTCGGGGCACCGTTTTTTTATTCAGCTAATGTAGACTTAATTTAGTTTCTTGGGATTAGAATGTTTCAATATTGCCTTATAAAAATATTCCATTCTGGTTCTCGGGCAGAGCATCAGTTCAGAAAAGCTGCAAGGTTTTAGCTGCCAGTTTCTCTTGCATTCCTGTTTTTGTCTGTAATTTCTAAAGACTAGTCAGTAGACGAGGCGCTTTACAAATACACAAAGACAAGGGCCTGGCCCTCAGTCAGAAAAACACAACCCAAATGAAAATAATCCAAGCAGAAGCAGTAACAGACAGTTTGGGGGGAGGGCATTGGCTTTGGAAAGCGAAGTTTAAAGTATTTCTGTTTGTGTTTTTGTTTTGAAATGGGAGTGATTTGAAGGGCGAGGGGGCGGCCTCGTCCTGAGGTTTGCTCTGTGCTTAATCGACACAGGCTAGTGGTCTCAGGAGGTCACTCAGTTCAAAAGCAAAGTTGTTCAAACTGACCCCCCTCCCCCCAAAGAAACTGCTTTCTATGGTAGACGGAGCCTTTTTTTCCAACGGCTTTGTGGCTGACCTCAGCTCCCCAGACAAGTGTAGGCTTCAATAAGATAATTGCTTTCCAAGGCATTTTGCCTCCCCCATAGAAAATCTTCTTGAACACGGAGCACACCTCTACAGGGAGGAGACCACACCTGAAGTCACATCCCTAATTGGTTGTTTTATTTGCTTTCATCAGAAAGTTCTACTGACTACATCAAGCAAAAGTCAGGCATTTAACTTCCTAGAAACAAGCCAGTTACCCGGCACTGTGGCATAGTCAGTTAATCCAAGACACATTTTTATGCAAACCTCAAGTTATAACCCACATATGGTGGCAGATCATTATCCTAAGACTCTAAATTGAACCAGTTATATAGTTGGAGGTGGATCTATCATAATCTGGAAAACTTTTCTGTTACTGGTCTATTTTAACAAGTAGGGAGGAAATAAAACTCAAAAAGCATAAACTGTTTTACATTTTGAATTGAACTTTGATAAAAATGGAAATACTCCAAAATAAAGAAATACTGGCCAAAAAAAAAAGGAGAGAAAGATGCAGACAGAAATAAAGTAGAAAATGTGGAAATAAAAAGGTTCTGTTACTGCTTTTACATTTCCTGATTCAGTTAAGTGGAAAAGGCAGGATATACAACTATGTAGAGATATTATCCCTAATGAGAGAGAGAGAGAGAGAGAGAGAGAGAGACAAAGAGAGAGGGGACAGGAAGGCAGAAAGAGATGGAGACAGACAGAGGTAGAAGACTAAAATGAAATGGGTCAAAATAGACTCCAGGGATTATCCCTGGGAATTGGGATTACAGGTAACTTTCATTTGTCTTTGGGCTTTTTGTGTTTTCCAAACTCTCTGCAGTGAGCATGTTTTTCTTTAACAATAAAAGTCAATAAAATATTTTTAAAAATTGTTTCTGATTCAAAATGCAATGATCTTTAAACTTTGAGTCCGAGCACATGAGCTGATAGACTTCAGGGTTGTTAAAAGTAGAGTTTCTATCTGTACTAGTGCACCCCCCAGGCCCAAAGGAGCAGGGAGCATGCACACACACTCCTACACATTTTGTATACAGCTCACAGATAGATATAAAGACTTTTCCAACCTAAATATATTTTAACAGTTCCAATGCCCCAAGCTGCAGTAACAGATGACAAAATAAAGTACTTAGTGCCGACCTCCTGCAAATTATTACCATCCGCATCGGTGGACACCATCTGCAAGGTCAATTCCAGTTGTCCACAATGCATTTGCTTTATACCTCATGTGTGCCACATAATATGAGCTGAACACAGTAGGAGCTGATGTGCCCTGTAGAAGCCAGGTTCACCCTGGTGTTGGCTTTAACTGCATTGGTTGTTTCAGGAGCCCTGATCTCTTGATTCTGGACCATTTCAGTGCCTGGCACAGCCAGAGCTGGGAGAGTGTGCAGAAATTTGCTCTGGGCATCTGTTCCATCCACATCATGAAGTTGGCTTGGTCTCCTCTGCAGACCTTTCTGTTTCCTTGGCATCTGTCCTTTGGATCACTTTGTGGATAAAAGATACCCTCAGAGACAGACTCCAGATAGTTATCCTGGCCCGCTGCCTAGAATTATTCACTCCATTTGAAAACCCTTGAATTTGAGGTTTATTTAGAACAAGAGCCTTTCCACAGAAATGCAAATACCTCTAAAAGGGTTCTGACCCACTGGTCTTTCAGACCGGAGCATAAACCTACTTGATCAGATTGCTGCCCCTCTAACACCTAGACAGCTAGATTGAGAAAAGGAAATTTCGATGAAATATAAAGGGAGCTAAGTGGCAGGTAGGGATGGAAGGATGCAGCTTGAAGAGTATGGCACAGATGGGCCCTTTGACCCCGGGGGGCTGAGGGAAGAGGCACAAATATGTATTAGGGGAGGACCAGAGGCCGCCTCCACTCTCCTCAAACCTCTGACCCTCCCTCCCTGCTCACGCTCAGAGGATGACTTTGCCTTCCTCCACAGACCTCCTCAGCTTCCTGCCACCAACCCAGCCAGCTCTCCAACTCCCTGCACCGCACCCAGCCTCCCCTTCTCCCAGCTGGGCTCTGTCCGCCCTCTGCCTACTGGATCCCAGCTCCGCTGCCTTCCCAGCCACCTCCCTTAGCTCCTTCCCCTTGGTCTCCAGCATCTTCCACTTTTCTCTCTTCACTGGCTCCTTTAACCTGTTTTCCCACCTCGACAAACACAAAATGCTCTCCCTAAACCCACCGTCCACTCCCACCATGGCCCCTCTCAGCCGGGTATCTGGGAAGAGCTGCTTGTCCCCTTGCTT
The DNA here is from genome assembly GCF_028021215.1 of Eschrichtius robustus. Taxonomy (NCBI): domain Eukaryota; kingdom Metazoa; phylum Chordata; class Mammalia; order Artiodactyla; family Eschrichtiidae; genus Eschrichtius; species Eschrichtius robustus. The sequence goes on from NC_090825.1 coordinate 57,120,631, forward strand.
TCCACGTCCTCACTCTGATCCCTCTCTCCTCACCCAGGGTCTCTTCTGCTCACCTCCCCACTAGGAAACTGCTCTTGCCCGAGTCACCGGTGACACTGTGACGAAAGCAATGGAAACTGCAGTTCTTGGCTCATGACCTCCCCAAAGCCTTTGACCCTGGTGACCTCTCTGCTTGTTAACTCTTTTCCTTGACTTCTTTGGTCCTACTCTCCCTGGGTGACTCATCCCCTCTCACTATCCACATGCTGATGACTCCTGAGTCTGTACTTTCAGCCCAGACCACCCTCCTGAGCTGCACCCCCCTGGCACCCATCTGTCTACAGGACAACCCACATCTCACAGACATGTCAACCAACATTTCCAGGATGGAATCCATCACCTTCTCTCCCTCCCCCACCAGCCTGTCCTCTTGTGTCCTGGGGATTTGTCCATGCAGATTCCTCTGCTTGGAGAGTACCTCGTCCCCTTGACCCTCTGACTCCTCATCCTTCAGGTCTCAGGTTAGTTGTCACTGCCTCTGGGAATCCTTCCTTGATACCCTAAGTCCGAGTCAGGTTCTACTATGATTGCAGAAGCTTCCATTTGTAACTCTTTATAAAATCATCTATCCTTGCCACTGAAATATTCGCTCCTTGATGGCAGGGATCTTTCAGTCTTGTTCTTTCTCTCTCTTGGCCCAGCATGATGTCTGGCATACAGAATCCTCAATAAAAATGCATTTATTTGAGAAAAATGAAAGAGCCCATTTCCAGCATTCAGGCAGCCAGAAAAGTGCGGGAGGAAGGTCTGCTTCCCCTTCCTAGTCCCCCTCCAATAGTTTCTGTTCACAAGATCCAGGCTCCACTACCCTTTGCCCGACTCTTCAACCTAAACATCAGCCATGCAGACTTGTGTGTGCCCAGCCCCGCACCTTTTCCATCACGGCTAACAATTTTTTTCTACAAGAAAATATATTCTTTCTCCTTAACACTGACTTTAAAATGAGCTTTTAAGGTGAGGACTATCTCTACCATATGTAAATATGGATGACTCAGCACAAATACATTCTAGGTTGGTTCTTCCAAGTAAAATAAATAACCTTGCCACAGGATAATTCTTAAAAGCAGTTTGGTTTATGTCTTAGTTTTTGTTTTCCTTTCTGGAGTCTAACTTTATTAAAGAGAAATGTTCAATTCCAATATGGTCATTTCGAAAAATTGTTTTTAAAGTTCCAAAATGCTCAATAGTTTCTCCTTGTGCTTTGGCTGGTTCTGTTTTTTATAGGTCCAAATACATATTCTTTGATCCTTTAATTAATACTTGTGGCTAACTTATGAGAGAAAAATATTTTAATGAGTTTATACAAATGAGTCATATGATTTCCCCAACCGAAGCCACAACACACAACACCCTGCGCTGTAGGACATCTGTTTGTCTCTTTCCAAAAGTTTAGAGAGGGATTTTAAGAGCAAATTTGAAATAACAGAGCTACACTCACCACCATGTTGGCAGAAGGGCCAGGCTTTTTCTTCCTGGGCCACTGCATGAAAGGGTGGCAGCCATTCAGGAGGTCCAGCTGAGCTGTAGTGTACCTTTTTAAACCAATGATGGAGACAGGGGACATCATGGTATCTTTTCACCAAAGAAAGGTGTTCACTGTGGGAATAATAAGAAAAGTATAAAGAAACTGGAGGGACTAAATGGTCTGTGGGTAGACAAGTTATTCTGGTTCTGTTTGCTACCATTGGATAAGACTTGTTCTTGGTATCACGTGAATGCTCTTCTTCCCAACAGAACTTTCAAGAAAGTGCCTCATCACACTGCTCAGATAAGCACGGCCTGCTAGCCCCAGTTTCGGGAATGCCTTATGAGCACTTTTGTTTCTCCTTCGCTTTTCATGCTCATTTCGTAAGGGTTTGCTCTTGACCTGAACTTGCTTTCCATCTATCATTTTGTTCTCTGGGGTAGGCAACCGTATGGAGTATAGATTGGAGCTGGGGACCCTTCCCTATTTCTCCGTGTCCCTGGGATTTCCCCCCTTCATCCTGTAGATCTCTGCTGGAAGTTTCTCTTTAACTCCCACCATCCACTCATCAGGAAGGAAGGCATCCTGTCCCCTTTGTTCGAGGTGGGAGCGGCTCTTTCCATCGTCCTCGGCCCCCTGCACCGCGCTGAGGGTGTATTGCGTGTCCCATCAATATTTAAGTCGGTGCTATTCGGTCTTGTTCGGGGACCAGCAGTGTCAGTCTCACCTGAGCGCTTATGAGAAAGGAAAATTCTCAGGCCTTGTGCTTAACCTACTGAAGCAGGATCTCTGAGAGTGGGGCCCGGGAACCTGTGTTAACAAGCTCTCCAGGTGATTTCTATACCGAATGAGCATCACTTAGCTGACACAGGGGCAGAGATGGGAGATTATTCACGCTCCTTCTAGGAGAAGGGCGTCAAACATCCTGGCAGCAGGTTACAAGGCTCTCCCGAAGCCCTAAACAGACAAGTTTCTGAAATCGGCAGCAAGGATTAAGGACCAAGCGTTACCAGCTGGGAGGTTTCTCTTGAAAGTCCCAAAGTTTCTGTTCTTTTCTCCCACCGCGCCCTCTTCCCCATAACTACTCCGTAGCAACCAGTCTGATGTGCTCACTGTCTGGCAATGCTACATCTTTTGCCCATTTGTGGGTTCCTGAATCTCCAGCAATCTAGCACTGACCACACCCTGTGTCAAGGCTTGTTTCTGCCAGCAAACAGATATTTATTGAGCACTTGATAATGATATATGCAAGGTTTCATTAACCGCCCTCCTCCCCTTGCCAACCTCTTCTGCCCACTGCTGCCCGTTCCCTGTGGAACCCCTGCCTGGTGATTGTCTGACCCACAGCAGGGCACTCAGTCACCGAAACTTAGAAAGCGAGAGCTGAGGTCCCTGAGCAGTCTCAGCTCTCATGATTTTCAAACCGTTTAGTAAAATAACCAGATTAGAACACCTACACAGAAAATGAGACAAGGCAGTATTTTATTAGCATGAATGCATTTTGGAGTTAAAATGAAGTTAAATTGTAGGTTAAGCAATGAGTATAATAAGGCTATCATGACCCCCCAAATTGAAGTTAGATGGATAAGAGCAGTTGGGTCTGCCTCTGCGTCCAGTTTATTTCTGGAATAGTTGGTTGCATAATATTGAGGAAAAGAAATCCTCATTCAGATAAGTAGCTGCACATGGTAACAGTTGTTGGTTTTTTTAAAGATAACTTTCCTTGCAAGCTTGAGATACTCTTCCATTAGACAGACAGCAGAATAGCTTTATTCCAAGGTTTACCCACAGAGAGGTATTTGGAAGGCACTAAAATGAACATGCTGGCAGTCTTCAGTTAAAAATTTGCACTTGTCATATTTGTATCTTTTTTTGTCCAGTTGGAAAATGTTTTAATGCAATTTCAATCAAATGTCTGTAGAAACTCTAAAAACCTCTGCAGCACTCAGGGCTCTACAAAGCACAAGTCACTTCACAGGTGAGCGACTGAAGTCACTTGCTCAGGTCTTGTGGCCTTTTGGTGTCAGAGCTGGCTGCATCTCATGTCACCTGACTCCTGCTTTTCTTCTATGTTTCACATGGGACATCCAAGCCCCCACCTGCACCCTCCCTCCACCCCCCGTAGATTCCAAGTGCCTTTTACTCAGGGCCGAATCTTCCAGAGCAGGAGCTCTGTTTATCCTGCTTAAGTGAATTACAGAATGGAAATTCCCCAGAGCCATCTCTCCTCTTGGGCTGGAGAGTGCCAGGCAGGAATGAAGATGCTGCTAAGTGACTCTGCCTCTTCCCGGTGTCTGCCCGCGGGCTGGCACACACAGTCCTCTTAAAGTAGTATGGTTACCTTTCAGCAGCCGGGGATTGGCACGCTGACTGAGCTCTGCTCGGCTTTTCTTTCATCAGGCCTAGTCCCAGAAAGCACTTGCTCATTTAGATGGACTGCATCTGGCATGTGCTCAATTTAGCTAACAAAGATATTATTCTAGCAATGCTGGGGGCAGGGAGACGGGGCAAAGAAATGGTGCGGTCTTGGAGGAGAAGCAAATCGATCCTGGCCGCTACAGATGACCTCAGATATCACAGGCTGCAGCTCACAGACCCTTGCTCTTAGCAGCTCACTGTTTGGAAACTAGCACCCTGAGGAGAAAGCCTTATTAGGGTGAGGGCAGAGGGTTCCTGGAGAAAAATGGAACTGTTCTACCAGGCTTACTGTTTCATGAAGAAAGGTCGAGAAAGCTTTTCTCTCCTTCAGCAGCTTGCCTTCTCCTTTCACCTCAGAGGACGGGCGGCAGCAATTCCTCCAGAACTTACTGAGGCCCGGTGACGGGGTGTTTCCCCTGCTCAGAGCTGAAATGCTGCCTCCCTCCACACAACTTTGGAAATTAAACAGGTGTCAGGCATGTCTGTCATCAGGTGAGAGAAATTCAGTCATGTAGGCCCCAAACAGCTCACCCAATAAAGGCCCTCAGGTCTCCTAGCAACTTGCTGTGCTTGGATTTTCCACCTACTTTTGCAAGGTGGAATTTAATTTAAAAAATTATATATCTGAGGGCCCTGTCAGTAAAACCAAAAGAGCTGGAACCTAGCTAGAGGTTTAGCTGACATTGATCTCTCTAACTGCCCCACTTTATGAGGAAAACTGGCCCAGGACTGATCGTGATTTATTCTTTACTTCCTGGTAGAATTAGAATCAAATTGAATGCTTTAATATTTTTGTCTTTCACAAAAACAGTAATAAATCTAAGAAGGCTGCATGCTGTTATGTTCAGGCCTAATATAATCACCCCACAGAAGATCCTGCTGGTTGCTTCCCCAGCATCCATTCTCTTCCTCCTTGCCCAGAAATGATTGACAATGTGCTCAGGTGAAAATATTCATATCCCCAGGCTCTCGTACACATGCGAGCAGCCATACTACCCAGTTCTGGCTAATGATCTGTAAGCAAAGTCTATGGGATGGGGTTTTTCATGAAAATGTACAGACTCAGATGATATGGGAACTTTGCACGTCCTTTTTTCTGTCTTCTTCTTGGTTGGAATGAAGGCTGGAGGCAGAGCAGCCACTTTGCAACCATGAGGATGAAACCCTCACGCTAAGATTGGTGGAATAGCAGCTGCAAGGGGTATGGGTCCTTGATGACTACCTTGAACAGTTGTAACAGCCCTTGACTGCCCGCCTCAAAACTTTTTCTCAGCTGAGCAAAATAAAACCCATTTGGTTAAGACTCTGGGTTTCTCTTAAAGGCAGCTAAATGCGATTCTAACCAAAACCCTTTCAAAACACAAACTTCAGACCATCACTTTAGGCTAAGGAATGTTCCTGTCCAGCTGGTAGACAGAACAAAAATCTCTTTTCTCATTTCATAACATTAGGAAATTTGGCGGAGTGGGAAAATATAAACTGAGTAACTCCGCTCCAGCTGAATCCAATTCTACCCCTCAGCCATTGACTACCTGAGCCTTCAGCAGCATGTGGGCCATTGGCTACCTCCTCCTCCTTGGAATTTTCTCCTTCCTTGCTTTTGTGACACCATTTGCCATGCTTTTCCCTCATCTTGTTGGCCCACTTTCTGCTCTCTCATGGGTCCCTCTTCTTCTGCCTGCCCCCTTAATGCAGACGTCTGCCAGGTTTCCCCTTCTCTTAGCATCTCACACTCACGTGGGTGGTGATCATGTTTACCCACACATCCATTCTAACTACGCAGTATTGGGAACTAAAATGGTATCTATTGACATTGGATCAAGTTGTCTACAATGTACTGCTAAGAGACAAACAGCAGCTCCCAAGAGAAGATAGGCTGTTAGATTCCTTTTCTGTAGAGTAGGAGGAAGAAAAGCATATATTCATAGAAAGAAATATCTGAAAGTCTATATAAACAAGATGTTAACAGTGGATAGGTGATGGGGTTAAGGGTTTAAAATCCTTAATTCAAATATGAAATTAACCCTTTAATCCCTAAGGATTGAGAGGAAGTAGAGATTGCTTCAATAGATTTTCAGTCATTTCCAAATTATTTTTCCTTTTTTATTCCACAGGTACGTTCTCATTCTTTAGTCAATCACCCATTTATTCACTCAGTTGAGTGCCAGGTGTGTGAGGAGCATTGTAAAAACAAACCCAAGGTGCGAGGTGCTCTCATTTAAAACAAACGGGGTATATATTATTTCCTTTTTAAGTTGATAGAGAAAGGGCATCATTTGAATAATCACATTTAAGGGATTTTCTGGGTAGAACACAATATGTGCTACACAGCAGCTCCCCCAGCCTCTTTCCTGACTGAGCACCAGGCATTCTATCCAGGTCCCGGGCTGATTGCTGCTACATGGTCCCTGGAGACTTCCCTGGACTGGGGCTCTGCCCCCAGAATCTGCTGGACCTGTCTTCTCTGGGTACTCTACAAGGTGACAGCCCCAGGATGTTTTCCAGCTTCTCTGATTAATTCTAAGCCCTCCAAAGTGAAAAGTTTAGAAAAATTAGTGTACTCTAGAGCTTGTCTAGCTCTAACTTTGCACTTGCAAAAATACTCAGGTGCCATAAGACAACTCTTGCCTACACACAGAATTGGATGTAATGGTGACAGCCTCAAACTCCTTCCCTCCCACCACCAAACCTACAAACCTGATGGCATCTGAGCCTGGGCTTTCCACCTCCCCTCCGGGAACAGTGAAATAAGCCACCTTTCCCTGTTTATAATCAATCCCTCCTCCTGTCCTCCGCATTCTGGCTTCTTGCCTCTTCACAAATCTCTCTCCATTGATCATCCTCGTTCTCTCCTGCGTCTTCAACCTCTTTTTCTCTGTACTGGTTCTTTCCCATCAGCATTTACACACTCTCAAAGTCTCTTCCGACTGGGGCAGCATACTGAAGGGATTGATTGTGTTATAAATTTTGGATGAGGCTGGAGCCCTGTGCTGTTCAGGCTGTATCTTGTGCATCTAAAAAAGTGCTGGGCCTTCTGGGGGTTGTAGGGCCATGAGCAGATTGCTTTTTTACTGAACATTCTACAACATGTTTTCAGTTCTGAGATCTCCCTTCAGTTGCTGGCACCAGACCACTCCCTTGTGGATCAGCACTTGGTTTCTCTGGAAAGGCCTCTGGTTCCTCACGTGCGCAGCGTGGCTCCCCTCCCACAGCTGAGCAGCTGCTGATGGACAGAATGGAGGTGGACAGAATCTGCCAGCAGGTGCTGTGCGCGGCACGCCAGGCCCTCCACTCAGAAGCTTCCTTAAGCCTGCGTCTTCAGGACATGCTGGCTCCGTGCGCCACCAGTCCTTCAACTTGGAGGGGCGGGGTGGGAGGGGGGTCTGTATATCTCGTTCCCTTTAAATGGGGGCCACTTAAATGTGTGTTTGTGTCTAAAGAACTAGAACACATCCTTGGTGTATAAGTGGGAAGTATTTGGAAAACTGGCTAAAAACTTCATAAAAATTATTTCCATTCTCTGAATATAAATGTCCATTAGCGGGCTTCCCTGGTGGCGCAGTGGTTGAGAGTCTGCCTGCCAATGCAGGGGACACGGGTTCGAGCCCTGGTCTGGGAAGATCCCACATGCCGCAGAGCAACTAGGCCCGTGAGCCACAATTGCTGAGCCTGTGCGTCTAGAGCCTGTGCTCCGCAACAAGAGAGGCCGCGATAGTGAGAGGCCCGCGCACCGCGACGAAGAGTGGCCCCCGCTTGCCGCAACTAGAGAAAGCCCTCGCACAGAAACGAAGACCCAACACAGCCATAAATAAATAAATAAATAAAAATTAAAAAAAAAAATGTCCATTGGCATTTTTTTTTTTTAAACCCATCCTTCGGAAATAAAGGTTAATTTTTTCACTTGATGAGTGTGAGGGAAATCAGATACATTTCCACAAAATCTCCTTCATGTACCTGGAACGAGAATTCGTTAGCCATTGAAGAGTGAGAAGGGCTTCCCTCAGGTGACCCTCCTGGGAGCTTTCGGGTGAGCAGGGGTAAAAATGTGGGTTAGAAGTTGGCCAAGCCGCAGAGTTGTTGAAGACTCTATCATGACCTCAGTCTCCCAGGGGCCTGTTTTCCTGGAAAGCTAGAAACTCCCGTAACTGTTGAGCCTCCCCATCCGCTATCACCACAGGGCGTTCCCCAGTCAGCTTGCCTAGCGCCCGAGGCTGAGGGAACCACAGCACAAAGCGGCCAGCTCCCACGGGACTTTTGTGAATTTGGCTCCTGACATTTTCAAAAGTGTGGGTGCTCATCTCCCCATCCCCCCATGGGCACAGCACCCCCTGTCCCCACCCCACCACTGCACCAGATCTCCTGGCCACCACTGCCCCCTTCCCACTGAAGGATGCCAGCCCCACAGACCCGGCAAATCCTGCCTGAGCCGGTCTGCTATTGTGTTCAGTTGTGTTGAATGTCAAGACAGGTCTAAGAAAACAATTAGCTTTGACAGACACCAGGAGAGGCCTGCGAGAAGACCCCTGCAGTCTGTTACAGAGAGGTGACAGCTTTGGACAGCGTGCTTGTTTATCCATGTCTCAGGTCAGTGTGTCCATGTGTGTCTGTGTGTGATCTTTTTGCCTTTGCCCAGAGGTGAGTATGGGCTTTATTGATAACAAGTGATTCTGACTTTGAGGGTATCATGTGTGCATAACCTCTGGTGTCTGTTTGTCCAGGTTGAAAGGACACATATCGGTGTCTGGTCGTACACATCATTTTGACCCTTTCCTGCAGCAGCTCTATTTGTTGGAAAGGGAAAGCAGCTCCTGGGTATCACTGTCTTTTGCTGTGTGCTCTCTGATCTGTCCTCTGCACCGCCCTACTCCCTTTTCGAGTTCTCCCTTCTGCATCAAACTGCCAAAGTCCACTTTGTTTTTAACTCCAGCAGGGGACTGACTTACTCTATGTTTTTATAGTAAGAAACCCTGTTGGTTCTAGCACTCCCTACTGCCTGCTTCCCAGATGAAACTTCCTTGGGGCAGAAGAAAAGAAGAATCAGCCTCCCTTGGCTGCACAAATAGATGTGACATTCAAACCCGGAGCTAAATGGAATTCTTGAACGTTTGCAGGCTTGTGCAATGACCTATGAAGTCAGACTCTAACATTTTCTGATTAAACACTTGTGTGCAGTAACTTTAATACTTTGAAAACATGAAAGAAACAAAGGAATGAAATCCTTTGCCATCCTGGCTACCTATGGAGATTTACTAAGATTCTGATGAGGGTTACCTTCCTCTGATGACACTGAGTTCTTTTCTTTGTAAAGAACTGCTGGCAACTGAGGAGTTTTGCGAACAGAATTCAAAAGGAGGGAAATATTTCGTGATGGCGTGACTCTGAGCCCAGCACAGCATTCACTGAATGGCTGCCCCGTCAGGTCAGCATGGAGACAGAGGAGCCGCATTTGTCAAATCTGAAAGCCGAGGGCGAAGGGGTTCCAGAGCAGAGGAGGCCGACACCATCAGCCGTCTGTCTATGCGAGTGACAGCCGCTCTGCAAATATTAGGTGGTAAGTGGGACGCTCCAGAGCTTAAGGAGGAGAATGTGAGGGAACATAAGGGTAGCTGAGAGTGTTGGACATTCCAGAAGAGGGCTGGGGAGGGAAGGGTTTCTGGCAGGTCCTAACCCAGTCCTGCTGGTTTGGATGAGAAGTGGGTTTTCTATATAAGCTGACCTTCCAGGGGTGGGAGACAAGAGAAGAGAACCCTTAGCTAAAAAAGGGTTTCTGACGTAGGCGCAGCTCAGTCCGTGGGGAGCTGCAGAGCAGGGGTGGAGGTGGGGCTCCCTGAAATGAAAAACCCCCAGTGGTCACAGCCTGAGTGGAACCCAAGAAGCCACTTGGCCCATGAAACAGTTCCTCTTCCTGCTTGCCACACTGAGGGGATTCTCTTCCCAGGTAATGTAGTAAATTCCCCTGTAATCTCAAAATGCAGGTAACATCTTGGCCCTGGTGAGAAATGGCTGGCTTCATGTTTCTCCCCAGTATGATTTCCTGTACATCCAGCGAGGGGCCCTGCCCACTCCCCTGCAGGGCTCCGGAGCTGAGCTGAGAAGGAAAAAACAAGGCTGATTCGTGTTTGTGATTAACTTCTCACCTAATGCTGTAATCCCATCCGTAGCACTGGCCCAGCTGTCAGTGCTGAGCTGGGAACTCAGCTCTTGGGGGCGGAAGGGCAGGGTAGGCTGCGGGTTCTGCACCAACCTGGGCTCCAGCCACCCTGCCAATGTCACCTTCTGCGGGCTGCGTCTCCGATGTCACCTCCTTTGGGGATCCCTTTTCCTGCCTCTGCCATTGGATCTTTGCCTCCAGATTACCCTGTGTCATTTTTAAAATTTGCACCTCCTGCGTAGTATTGATACTTGCCTTCTCTTTAAACCTTCTGAGGTGCCAAGCCCAATACCAGGCGCAGGTTTAGGACTCAGTGACTCACAATGAAGTGAACGGAATGGCACAGGATGCCCGCCCCTGGAAGACTGCACTGGACAGAAAAGAAGCCCAAAGCAAATGCCGCCCTCTCTCTCGGCTGCAACTCAGCTGGCCTGGCCAGCAGTGCAGATGCGACCTCCCTCTGCTTTTCTCAACAATAATCCCAGCCCCTTGTTATGATAAACTACTTGCTCCTTTCTCGGCAGTACATTCAGGAACTGGACTGCCGCCAAGGAAAACTCAGGAGCAGTGGTAGGACTATTGAAATAAATTCATGGCCTATGATAAATACAGGAAAAACAGTGCTGGTTAATAAGCTTATATGCCAACAAAATCCCGTGGTTATTTAAGAGGAGGAGTTTTTACATAAATGTGTATGATTTTAAGTAATAAGGCTGGGTTTTTTTTCAAGCAGGCAATTCACAACCTATTTAGCCAAGTAGATGCTAGCCCTTCAAAGTGGATATCAATACTGTGGGAAGCTACGACTGCCTGAAACAGCTCGAATTCCTCTTTTCAGAGGTCTTCAGAGCTAGTCCAGAAGGAACATTAGATACATTACTTGATAATGTGCTTTTTGGTTTCAAGTCCCAAATGGTCTCACCCAACTTGATTACTGGTCTGATTCACCAGACCTGGCTCTGAATTATTTTTGACAGTTTCCAAAAATTAAATCCACCTTCAAAAAAAAAATCATTGCTACTTCTCAGGCATGCAAAAGAAAGGACTGTAAGTTCTGGAGTTCCCAAGAGAGATTCCAAAATTGTTCTGGGCAAGAAAAATGTCAGTGTCAACCTCACAGGTGACCGCTGTAAATATGCAAGTTCTGATTTCTTTGTTTGAGGATCTGTCATGTCATTTTAGAATCAGAGTTCATACCTACTTATTCTGTGCAGACTGTCATCAGGTTCGGTTTGCACGGAAGAGTTGACCCGAATCAAGGAATTTAAACTTTGAATACCAGACTAGCTATGACATTTGGATCAGTGGGAGCCTTTGCAAAACCATATGAAAACCTGAGCAGCCCACACGGGTGTTTCACCAGCTGGCCACCCTGCAGGAGGTGCATGGAGTGAAATAACTAAAAGCAGCCTCTTTACTTCGAACCTGGCATAAATCACCCTGATTCGATTTCAAGGAGGTGGGGTGGGTGTGCAGGAGTGACTGGCCAGCCCCAGCATTCAGTGGCCAATGGAGAACCTTGGTGTCCTCCCTGCGGTGTTTAGGGCTGGTTTTTGCCTTCAGGACAGCAGAATGTATAACTCACTTCCAGATGAGAGTCCAAACACTCCCGGCACTAACTCAGTGCTTAATGCAAAGCAAACCCCAAAAGCCTGCTTAGGAGGGAGATCCTCTCCCTCAGAATAGCTCTCCCAGGCTACACGCCTTGGGGATGAGCTGGGCAGAAATTTCTGTTACCCAGGACTTAATTCATGTTGCCCCAGGAGGTCCATCTCTCTTTTTTCCTCTCCCTCGTCATCTCCCTCCTAAGAACTCTAAGTGAATGAGAGGGTGGTAACTTACTGTGTAAGTCCCCACTTGTTTGTGAAGCTAAAGATCTGCTTCCTCCAACCCCCAGCCCCATCTAAGGCAGTGGATAGAACTCCCAGCAAGTCCAGGACACCCCCAGCCCGTAAAGCCCTGGTTCTGGCATCTACTTTCCAGACGGAAGGTGATATGGGAAAGGCCTGACTCCAGGGCTTTCAGGTTAGTAAGACTCCAGCTGGCTCAGCTTTGACGTGTCATTACCAGAGAGCAAGCACACACGTTAACACAGCTGGGGGAAAGAGCCTGCTGGGTTCTTCCCTCGCCACAGGGGGACACATCGGCACAGAGCTCAGAAAAGGGAGGACTGTGAGGGAGAAGAAGGTTGTGGTGTATACGCAAAAGTGGCCTTGGCTGTGAAACCCATAAAAGGACATACTAAGAGCTTTTTGGAAGCTCCAGCGCCCGGTAACCTACACTATAACACAGCCAGGTCTATGGCAGGTCTGAGGCAGCAACTCTGTTGCCCACTGTTCTTTAGGGATGTTACTGAGATTCTTACCACTGTGCAGGGTCCATGGGTTAGTGGGGAGCAGATGCGGCTGTGGCCCTTGAGGGGCTTCCATTCCACTTAGGATGATTAGAAGAGCATGGATTCTGAAGCCAAACTGCCTGGGTTTGAATCCGGGCCCTGCCACTTTACATACACTGTTGTGTGTCTCTGGGCAACTTAGTTTAAGTTTTCTGTGCCTCCATTCCTCTTCTGTAGAAGGGTATAGAAACAGTACCTGCCGTATAGGGTCACTGTGAGGATTCAATGATTGAATACATAACCAGGCTTCGAACAGAGTTGGACACATAGACTGCAGTGTAAGAGGGTTAGCCATTATTACTTGGAGAGAGCAGACCCATGTCAGAAGTCAGAACCCATAAGGACAGGCCATCTGTGAGGCTGTGCAGAGAGATTGCTTTGGAGTTGGAGAAAAACCAGGGCTCTGTGGGGTTGATGTAGGCAGGATAGGCTTCGAGGGAGAGGTGGGGACCTCAAGGTTCTGAGTCAGGACCTTGAGGCGTGGTCTCTTCTGACCCTTTTCCTCTAACAGAAGCTGACCGCCCATGACTATGGGCCGCCACCCCGCAGAAGGGCCTCCAGCATCTTTTCCCAAGGCTGTGATGAAAGCCGGGGATCCCTCCCCCCCGCCATGCACTCTGCTGCTCACCTCCCAACCTGGTCTTTTGGCTTCATCTTTGATTCCTGTGCTTGTCCACGTGGTGTCGAATCAGGTGAGAGATTTCAGTTTGGGTCAACAAACTTTCCAACAGGTCTATTCTGAGTCAGGAGCTGGGGCAAGAAAAGTGAGCATCAAATAATATTAAATATTGCCCTGAGGGAGCTCCCCAGTCTGGTGACAGACAAGGAAACAGTTTTCTAAGTCAGTGTGTTGAGAGTGGTTGTGCTGGAGGAGGAAGAGGAGGGCTTGGCCCAGGGGCAAGAGTCAGCAACTCTTCAAGGGTGTCTTCATAGGAAGCGCCAGGGCCGGGGGGCCTCAAAGTGGGGCGCAGGGGAGATGGCAGTCTAGACAGAAGGCAGCGCTTGAAGTTTGGTTTGGATCCCCATACTCTCTGCCAATGCCAGTTGGGACTTTCTTTTTGTCTCCTTCTTCTTCCAGCTGCTCTGAAACTCCCCAGAACCTGCCCGGGGTCCAAGGAAGAGTGCCTGGAGTTCGCCTGAGCCCCCCAGCACCTCTGCTGGGTGCATCATGGGCCTCCAGACAGGCCTGCTGCAGACTGGGTGGGCGGGGTGCGGTGGAGGATGGGGCGCTCCGGGCAGGAGGCAAGCAGAAGCAAATGCTGCAACAGCAAGGGGAGTAAAGCTGTGCACACAGCACCGGCTTGAAAGCCAGACCCCTCCTATCTGTCAGCTCTGTCATCTGGAGCAGGTCTTTGCTTCTCTTGAATTTTGATGACAAAATGGGCAGAATAATACCTGGTAGAGTGGTTATGAGGATTAAGCGAGGAATATATACCTCAGGAATACCTAACAAGCCCCTACAATATGCTCGGCCAGAAGGGGTTGTCAAGGTCCTAGCCCCACTCTTTCATTCTGCTGTCTGTTTTTAGAATACCGAACGGCACTTGGATCATTTGCTGTCAAAGAAATCAGGGAACTCAAAACACCTCTCTTTGAAATAGCTTTTAAAAAGAAGGCAGTGTTTGTCAAAGGTGAGGCATGATGGTGTTGGTCTTTACCCCAGCAAGAGCCGAGTTGGGTTGTAGCTATACAGACTTTCTCAGAGGGTCCCACTGCCATGGGAGGCTGGCCTCTGGCCTGGAGGAAGGGCCTGTAGGCTGGGAAGTTATATTTCCTGTTTAGATTAAGGAGGTGGCCAATTAGAGTTAATTGTGGAGAAGATTTTGCGATGTGGACATCCGTTCGGGAGATGCTATATGTAGGCCACAGAGTCATTTCACGGAGGTCACAGAACAGTCATTGGACAAGAACATTCACTCACCACCAACCTGTCCCCTTCAGTGACCTGAGTGAAATGCTCCTTATCTCAGTACCAGCACTCGCTCGGCCATCCACATTCCCTGTTACAGCAACTTGAATCAGTCTAGCCAGAGATGCAGAAGTTGAGCCTGAAACTGCCCAGGGAGAAGAGAGGAGAAAGAGAAAGAATAAGAATGCTATTTTTTGCTGGGCTTATGGCATAGTTTATAACATTTCTAAAGTTTGAGCTACTAATATTAAAAAGTGATAAAAATGAATGATTCAACATATAAGTAAAGATGTGAAGAAACAAACACTCACACATGGCTGATGGGGGTAGAAATGGATGCAACCCCTGTGAAAGGCAATTGGCAATGTCTATCACAACTTCATCTTTTGACAAAGGAACATTTGGTGAAGTAATTCCACTTCTAAGAATTTACCCTTCAGATATTCTCACTTGTGCAAAATGACAAATGTAATGTTACTTATTCATTGCAACGTTATTCGGAAAAGATTTTAAACAACCTAAATATCCATCAATAGAGGACTTAACAAGTAAATTATGGTGTAGAATACCATGCAAACATGTAGACGTGTGTGTGTATGCACACGTGTGTATACTTTCTTTTTTCCTTTTTGGCCGTGCTGCGGGGCAAGTGGGATCTTAGTTCCCCCGACCAGGGATTGAACCCACGCCCCCTGCAGTGGAAGTGCGGAGTCTTAACCACTGGACTGCCGGGGAAGTCCCGTATATATACTTTCTATGTATGTAAACATCTCCAAGAAATGTTGTTAAGTCAAAAAAGCAAGTTGCCAAACAGCGTGTATAGTATGTCACCGTTTCTACATATATGTATAAACAACTCTGGAAGGATCTTGAAGAAATGAGTTACATTGGTGGCTTTTGGAGAAAGGAACTAGGTGGCTGGGGGACAAGGACAGAAGAGAGACTTTCACCATTTACTTTTTTATACAGTTTGAATTTTGAACCATGCGAATATGTAACCTACACAAGACATTAAATTAAAAAAATAGTTGTCTGGGCTTCCCTGGTGGCGCAGTGGTTGAGAATCGGCCTGCCAATGCAGGGGACACGGGTTCGAGCCCTGGTCTGGGAAGATCCCACATGCCGCGGAGCACCTAGGCCCGTGAGCCACAATTACTGAGCCTGCGCGTCTGGAGCCTGTGCTCCGCAACAAGAGAGGCCGCGATAGTGAGAGGCCCATGCACCGCGATGAAGAGTGGCCCCCACTTGCCGCAACTAGAGAAAGCCCTCGCACAGAAACGAAGACCCAACACAGCCATAAATAAGTAAATAAATAAATAAAATTTAAAAAAAAAATAGTTGTCTTATAAATGAACAGCTGTTGTCCATTGATGGATGAATAGATAAACAAAATGTGGTGTATACATGCAGTGGAATATTATTCAGCCTTAAAAAGGAGTGAAATTCTGACACATGCTACAACATGGATGAACCTGAAGGACATTATGCTAAGTGAAATAAGCCAGTCACAAAAAGATAAATACTGTATGAGTCAACTTATATGAGATACCTAGAGTAGTCAAAATCACAGAGACAGAAAGTAGAATGGTAGCTCTCAGGGGCTGGGGGGAGAGGGGAGTAGGGAGTTGCCATTTAATGTGTACAGAGTTTTAGTTTTGCAAGATCAGAAGTATTATAGAGATTGTGTGCACAACATGAATGCACTCCCTGTGTTGACTATACACCTAAAAGTGGTAAGATGGTAAATGTAATGTGATATGTATTTTACAACCACTTGATTAGATTGATTTCATCATCCCCCTCGGATGGCAGCCAGGTAGTGTGATTTGTTGGTGGATTTCAGGGATCTACTTCTCTGTCTGGCCTTTCCCTTGGCCAGATTTTCTGATTATCTGCTTGCAAATCCAGATGATCTGATTGCTCTCTGCTTTCATTTTTTAATCTGAAAAGTAGGAACACCATTTCCTAACCCTGATACCTTAAGTAGATTATTACATATTGATGCTTTTCCACTCAGGTTCCCAGCCATTATGTGTGATAAAACCAACCCTCTGGGATTGTCTAACCTCATTCTGTGACCTTCCCCCTACCCAGGTTTTGGAGAAAGCTACAGAGTTAGTATTCCTGCAATGCTTCAAGTCTCCTAGATTTAAATAAGGCTGAGTATAAAGGACCCTTTTGACGACTGGGCATGCCTGATTGTATGTCTTCTGAACACTATTTGTGATGGTCATTCGTACACCAAGGGGGAAGCAGGAAACAGAGATCACAGAATCCTCTGGCCAAACTGTGAAGCTGGCCTTGAAGTGCAGAAGCCGTGTCAACATCCCGAGCCCCATCAGTTCTGTGAGGAAAGTGGCAGACAGGTGGGAAAGATGTACAAAAGGCTCATGTTTGTTCTCTCAATGCCCCTGCCAAATACTCTTATCCTGCCCCAAACTGGCAAACCAAACAGTACCTGCCATCCTCGTGGGCTAGAACTTGTAGGTTACAGTATACCCTGAAATTAGCATTAAAAACCAAATTGCTTATTTAAGTGCTTTTCACAGCCAGCTAACTTAATCCCTGACTAGTGTGGTGAGGATTTGTCAAGAGAGTCTTAGGTCTCCCCACACATCCTAATAAAGAGCCCTCCCCATGACCCACCCACCTGCCTTCCCTCCTCAGGGCGAGGACTCAGAATGAAAGAGAGGAGTATTCTCCTCTCCTTCCTTGACCTAGATTGACCTGAGTGGGATTTTTAAGGCTGGTCCCTATTCTTTCTTTACATACCAAGCCTAAATTCCATGGCCCGCCTTTCCCCGCCTGTCATGACTGGACGCTACCTTTCTATCCAGCCAACCTCTTACTCACTCCCGCCTCATCCCCAGGACCTGGAGGGACCTTCTGAATCCTCTCTTATCCCTCTCCTGCAGAGCCAGGCAGCAGTCCAACCTCCACCAGCCCAAATCCATCTTTTCCTCCTCTGAATTCCTATGGCATTTACAGTTAACACCCTACAATTTACTGAACCACTTAATTATATCCTCTTGGTTCTGCTCAGTGATTATTTCTTGCCTTTTAGTCTGGCCTTCTGAGTAGATATTGAATCCCAGTGAGGTAGAAATCATACTTTATACATTTTTATTATGTTCACAGAGCACATAATAATAGTAATGGTGGCCACGTATTAAGCACTTAGTGTATACCAGACACAGTACTTTATATATGCTATTTAATATTCAGAATTCCTCTAATGAGGCATCATCATGTTTATTTTTCAGATGAGAAACCAATGCTCAGAGGACAAGGGCTGAGTCTAAAGTCACATCAGTGGTCTCCAAAGGCTTTAATCAAACTTTTTGACAGATATAAGAAAATTGAAGTAAAGAAAATACTTTCCCAGGATCCTCCTCTTATGAAGGGAGCAAGCCGAAACCATTCCCAATGTTTCTAAGAAAATGTAAGCTCTGCTATAAAGCAAGATCCCAAGAGCAGGGACTTTTGTCTGTGTTGTTTATTGGTGTATCCCCAACCCTAGAAGAGTCCCTGGTTCACAGTAGGTGCTCAATAAAATATTTGCTGAATGAACAGATGAAATCTAATCAGCAATGCTCAGTCAAATGCCCACCAATAGAGAATGGCTAACACTATGAGAAAAATAATGTAAAAACACTCTAACTGACTTAACTTCACTCACCTAGGAATACTTGCACAGGACCATCTAGAAAGAGAAATGGGATGTGAGCCCAGGTGGCCAACTTGATGCCAAGTTTGTCCTTTTTCTACTTGGGAGTGCTGGGGGCTTCCTATTTCTTGTCTGTTCCTCTCGTTCAATCCTCCCTCCATTAAAGCAATCCGCCACCAAACAAAACACAAAGTCCCAAAATGATTATCTGAAATTATTTAGTTTTTTTCCTCCTAGGTCGTAACCATGTAAAAGCAATAAAAACAAAACCAAGACTTTGGGGCCTTATTCTCCCTTGCATGACACAACAGGTGAAAATCACCCAAGCTACACAAACTTCAACAGGCCTGGGCCCTAATTTAAGCAGGAGAGAAATTTCTCTCTCAGTCTCCCACAGATTCAGTCCCTTTATTGTTTTTAATAGAAAAACTTAGAAAACAAAATAAGTGCCCATCAATAGGAGTCTGGTTAAATAAATAAGTAAATGTGGTGCATGAATGCAACATAGCCCCATGTGGCCTGGCCATTAAAAATGGTAATACACCTGGCAGTATCTACTGAAGCTGAAAATACATGTACACTATGACACAGCAATCCCACCCGTGACTATCCCCACCAGGAACGTGTGTATATACATCCACCAAACAACATGCAAAAGAATGCTCACAGCAGCCCCAGTCATAATAGCCCCAAGCTGGACCCAAATGTCCATTAACAGCAGAATGGGTAATGCGTAAATGTGGATGCAGAGAATGCCATATAGCTGTGAGGGTAGGTCAACAATGACGTGGATGAACCTCGCAAACAGAATGTGGAGTGAAAGAGGTAAGAAAGAGTCATTCTGTATGATTCCATTTATATAACGTTCAAAAGCAGGGGCAGCTAATCCCGGGATGGTGGAAGTGAGGACAGAGGTTATCTTGGAAAGGGGTGACTGCAAGGGGGCACGAAGGGCTTCTGGAATGTTGGAAAGGTTCTGTTTCTTGATCTGGCTACTGGTTACATTGGTGTGTTCACTTTTTGAAAATTTGTGGTGTTGTACATGTATGATTTGTGCACTTTTCTGTGTGTATGTTATATACCAAAAAAAAAAGGAAAAATGATGCAGATCTACATTTATTGACATGGAACATGGGAAGATGTTCAGGTCCCATCACAGAGAGGATATGTGTACCCCTCTGGTATATTCCATTTACCTTAAGTTGTAGATATCAAGCTATAAGTACCTATATGCAAAGAAAGTCACTCTAGGAAACCATTCTCATAAATGTTAACAATGCTTACCTTTGAGTCGGATGTTGAGTTTGGTTTTGTTTTGACTTTTTTATAATTTTCTGTATTTGTTTGCATTTTTACACAGCATATGTATCATTTTATACTCAGAAAATGGTTTTTATTTTTTAAAAACTCCTCCTTGATTAAAAAGAAAACTAAAACCTGCTTTTTATTTCCCCTAGAAGCAAACCAGTAAATACCAAAGCCGACTGACCAGAGACAGGACGTATGCCATGTGCCTCTAATACACTTCTCAATCGCTTCAGTTTGTAAGCATTTCCAAGGCTGGTTGTGAACATAGCAGCCACCATCTTTCATGTCAATGGACAGTACACACCTGGGGTAAAATCTGAGGGTGGATGAAGGGTAAATGCAGTAGAAATTTTAGGTGATCTGGTCTTCCTCCCTTTGAAGCTCAGGGCAGATGGGTCGGTTTATTAAAGGAAAGTAATCTCCATTTATCTTTCTTCTGCCTCTAATCCACATACTCTCCATGGTGCTACCTCTCTTGCTCCGGTCGAGGGGATTCCACCAGTTTTTTTTTTTTTCCCCCTGTCCTATCTAGCTGGGGAGAGTTTCCTATTTCTCCCTCAACTCCCTTTCCCACCCATAGCCTGCTCCACATGCCCACATACTCGAAATTCTTTTAATGGGGGATAAATTACTTTCTTTTACAATCAAAGCCCAAGCTTAAAGTGTAAATAACCGCGGGTGAGTTAACACATGGCCTTAATAGTCACACTAAGGTGTAAATGTCTAATATAATTTCTAAAGAGTAAAATTTGCTTGGGGGATGGGCATAGAGAAAGAAAGGCCTCAGTTTTGCACAGAGCCGGCCAGGTTGCTGATGGTACCTGCTTTCCCTCCATCACAGTCCCCCGGCCCCCACCCAGGCCTGTCCAGAAGATCCCGAGCCACCCAGAAGCATAAGGCAGCTGCCGTCACCCTGACCAGATCTATATCCATTCCAGACTCAGGATTACAATAATTTGGGAGAGGGTCAACCAAGTCAGAGCCCCAGATGGCAGAAGAGCTGCTTTAGCTTAAGACTCTTAACTCTTTTTCCTCAGGGCAGGAAAGGTTTGAGACAATGAAGGATGAGGCTTTCCAGGCCTGGGACACAACCTTGATCCAAAGCCTAGTCATGGCTTTAATTTTTGTAAATCAAAGCCTCAAGTTTTTCTTCAGTCTTTTAGCTGAAGACATGTTTCCCAGGGTGCAGGAAAAAAATAAATAAAAGGTACTAAATTGGAGACTGTGTGACATCCTGTGCCACTTAAACCCTTTGCAGGCAGGCAGAAATCACTGCTTTACTAAATTCCATTTTCTAAGCCTTTTTTTTTCTTCCCCCTCCCAACCATTGTCTTCACAAGATCATCCCATACTTGGAAAACATTTGTCTAATTATCGTCACACACGATGGGCCTATTGCCAGCTGCTTTTTATTTTAACTTCAGATTCTTTCCAGGGTGTTTGTTTTTTTTTCCTTGGGGGTGGGGAACGGGAGAGAGGGGTGTGTGTCTGTTTTTGCTATTACACAGAACCGATCAGATTTCCTTTTATAATCACAATTAAACTTCCAGATCCGAACATGTGAATACTTCACGTTTAGAGGATTTGAACGCCCATTGATTTGGTCAATCTCACAAAACTTTCCAAGTCTGGAGGTGAGAAACCGATCCGTGAGGTTGAGCAAACCATTCCTGGGACACAAAGATCACAGATGGACTCGAGGGGCCCGAGGCTGGCTCCCAGCTCAGTGTTCTCCCCATTAGCTGAGACAGGGTGCCACGGGGTTAAAGCCCCAAATACAATAGGAAGGTAAGCCCCACAAGAGCCGGGCCTTTGTCTATCTTGTTCACCAGGGCAGCCCCACCATCTACTTGTCTGGCATAATAATGGGTGGGCAGCAAATACTTGTTGAATAATGAATTACCCTGCACCAGGCCCCCTGCAGTGGTTGGGGGTGGAGGAAGGGCATACTTCATAGAATCTCTATACAAAGCAGGATTGTCAAGCATTAAAACTGGTCAGACCAGTGACAGCTCTACAAGGAGCTTAAGGACGGCAATCTGGCTGTAGCGGAAGGTACTGGGGCTTTGGGATGCACGGGCATAGCCAACACAGTTTTACCTCTATTGCATTTTATTTCAGGGTTCCCAATGGAGTCTACGGGGAGGGGAGAAGGGGGCCTCAAACTTCTTCCCCCACTCCCTGGCACCCCACTGGCTCAGACCAGACTAGAGGTGTAAAGCTGTACTAATGGGAATCTGGAGTCCAGTGACCAAAAAGATGCAGGGGACCAGGGAGAGGATTTCCTCCTGCTCCCAGCAGTCGGCTTTCCTACCCCTAAAGAGCAGAGAGCATGAGGAGGACCATCTGTGAAATTTAATCTGGCTAGTCATCTTAACCCAGAACTTCAGTTATAATATTTATACATTCTTAAGTGAGAGCATCTTCACCAGGCGTCTACAACCTTTCAGGAGTGGAGCCCTAAGTTACCACTTACTGTTCTGCTGCTGCAAACAATGGCCCAATGTGGCCCACTCCACCTCCCTGTCCAGTGTGGAGATTCGGTGGAATAACCAGTTCTCTGAAAATGCGTGTGTATTCTAGAGGGGTTAATCCTGTACACTGGTCATATCTCAGTGAGAATTACTTCAATAAGATAATCTAACAGATAATATTAACTCATATTTAAGAAAGAGAAAGGTATTTTAATGTTTATTGAAGTTTCCTTTCTTCTTTTTTGGGGGGTGGGGAGGGAGAGAAAGGAGGAATAGTGAGGGAAGTGTTATTAACTGAAAAAATTATTGCTTGCTTTGCATGTACTGTTTTAAAATCTAGGAGAGGAAATGGCACAAACACCCAAATGATTATTCAACACACCTATATAAGTGGTGTCAAAACAAATCACTCTGAGGGTCAGGGGAGGAAATGATATCAAATGGCTGGGGAGTGAGTAGTTTTTGAGCAAGGCCTTGAAGAATTTTGACCAGTGGAGATGGGACAAGGGTCTGCCAGGTGTTAACAAGGTTTGAGGAAATGTCTGGGGGCAGGAGAGCCTGAGGGATCAGATGCTAGAGAAGAGGGTGAGACAAATGCTTACAGCAGAGGGCTGGCAGGAGGAGAGGGAGGGGAGCTGAGGTCATCCCAAGGAGATAGGAGTCAGCCAAGCTGAGACGTGACCATCTGCAATGGGTCTGATGGGTTCTTGACCTAGCAGCGGTCTGCAGCCTGGCAACTTAGTGGCAGTGGAAAGCCTCAGAGGTTAGTGGTCAGATAAAGGACATCAAAGTGGGCCTCAGATGATCGATGTGGCGAGTGCAAGGTGGATTGGAGGAAAGGGAATGGAAGAATAGGAGGCTGGTTGGCAGGCTGTTCCAATGGTCCAAAGAGGACCTGGAGTAGTGGCAGAGGAAAGGGAAAGAAAAGTCCAAAGTCGTGCTGTAGAAGAGGAAAAGCATGGACTTGGAGAACTGCAGGGAGAGATGACTGGACTTCTCCTCTGTGTGAAGGAAAAGTCACAAGCAAATCCCTTCCAACCCTGCTGAGTTTGACAGGCTAGCGGAACTCTAGGCGGTTGTGTGGGCAGGATTAGGGAAAGGGAAGGTGACAAGCAACAACCTCTAAGGTGGGGATGGCCCTCTTAGAGACACTGAATGGTCAGCAAGTGCACAGGGAGTGCCAGGAGGTGGAAGCAGAGCAAGGAAAGGAGTGGCTAGGCCTTTTGCGATAGCTTGCAGTTTTCTCCAGAACAGTTCCCAAGAATCTCACAGTGGTGGTCACCTGTAGGAAGGGGAATGGGGGAGGCTGAGAGAGATGAGAGGGTTTTCGTGGTATACCCTTTTGTACCTGTGAATTTTGAACTTCTTGTGTGTACTACCTCTTATAATTAAATTTGAAAATGTTGGGGTCCAGGGCCCTGGTGGCTGCATGCTGCAGTAAGAAACCCTGCTTTTCACCCATGTGAAGCTCACCAACCCACTAAACCAGTTAAGGAATCTCAGTGTTACACTCCCTCGGGCCCCTCATCCCTCCCCAGCTAGTTGAAGGTTTTTTTCTGTGTTCTAGCTTCCACTTCATTACCGCCACCAAAGAAACACAGCAAAGTTCTCAGCTTCCTCTGAAAAGCCTAGGGGTCAAGGACGTTTTAGCCAGGCCACCTCTTACTGGGCATCACTGTGCCGGAATCTGGTGGAGGATGAGAGAGTGTGTGAAAAGTGGCGGAGGTGGCTGGCTAGGAAAGGAAGCTGTGGAAACAGGTCCTTAATCAGTGCTCTAGTTGGACCGACCCAGAAGCAGCATCAGTATCTCCCTCTTCACCATTCCTGCTCCCTTAGGTCAAGCAGGCGGTGGGATGGCGCGGGTCGGTCCCGGAACGGCCGCTTTTCAGAGAGTGGGTCTGTGTGTCCGACTCCCCGGGGTCCCTCAAGTCTTCCTTGGGCTTGGGACAAAGACCCCCAGTCTCCAAGTGGGCTGGGGGTTCACCCAGGCCGGGGGATGGAGCTGCCAGCCTGCTCTCCACCCACCTCGGAAGTTTGCCCACCACCTCCAATCTTTCCGGCAGATTCCACCACAAACCCTTTTCCCTAGATCATCCCGCAGAGCTCTCCCGCCGCTGGCACCCAACAAACACGTGGCGGGCGACAACCTGGAGAAAGCGCGGGATCCCCGCGGGGGTCGCGCAGCTCCGCCCCCTCTCCGGTCCCCCAGCGTCAGCGCCGGCGCTTGGCGCTGCAAGACCCGCTCGGGCGCGCGCCTCGGGGAACCGGGCCCGCGGGCGGAGAAGGCCGGGGCCTCGGGGCCCCGGGGCCACGGGTGCGCGCTTCGCTGAAGCGAGGAGCGCGCCCTCACCGTCCCCGCGCGCTGTTCGCGCCGGTGAAGCCTCAACCCCAAGGGTTCGCGAGGTGCTTCCGCCCAGTGGGTACGAGCCCGGACTGTCCTAAATTCATTTTTTTCCCCTCCCTTATAGTCTGTTAAATTGACTAATAAACTCAACACAGCGTTCTCTGTGCGGCTTCAAAAAACTCGGTAATTTCGTTAGAAAACGTTGAAATTCAACCCCGAAGTATTCAGCCCAAATGTTTAGTTAAAGTAACCCCGTGGGTTAATAAACTAAACAAAGGCAACCCATGCAAAACTGGAGCAATGAAAACCAGGCTAAATAAACGAAGGGAAGTTTATAAGAACGCTTTCGGAAGAAAAAAAGAGAAAAGGCACCGGGCACGGAGGTTTAATGTGAAGCATGTGAGCGGGGCTCAGCTTACAGGTACGCGGGCCCACGGCGAAGAGCGCTGTCAAGCCGCCTCGCCGATTGCGGGTTGGTTTGCACCGCCGGGAAACCCTACCCGGGCGGGCGCCGTGAGCGGCCTGGAGGCGCGGGCGCCCCAGCCGGCTGCAGAGCCGTGCGCCCAGGGCGAGGTGCGCGCCCAGGGCAGGGCGCGGCGAGCCACCCTGCGGTGGCCCTCTCCCCTCCCGGGAAGGGTGTGTCAGCTCGCTTTAAAACAGTGAGGAGCACTTTGCAGTTGGGAGACGCAGAGGTAGTGGGTCCCGCGTCCACAGACGTTCTCCTTCCCACCCCTCTCTTCCCCACCGCCACCCCCTCCCGCGCTGGCAGTGGAGTAACAAAGACGCTGCCGCGCCGTTGACCCCGAAGAAGCCCTGATGAAAAGGAGGGCAGGCTGCAGGATGGAAGTTTCGGCAATTATTTTCTTTTGCCTTTACGTTCCCGAAAAGAAGCAGAGGAGGTAGAAGGAAGAGAGATCTGGGAAAGGCAAGGCCCAGAAATCAGGAGCCATTGTGTTTCTCCTTGGGGAGAAAAGCTGTAAAACCTGGGCCTCTTGTCCACTTCGCCTTCAAAGAGGTCTAACCATGAAGAGAAAAAGGCGGGCGAAGGAGGAATTTTTCACTCTAACTTCCTTCTCCCAGGCTCCTTCACACCCTCCCTCCCTCCGCTTTCTAGGAGCAGCGGCCCCCAACTTCGGAGCCAATGCTGGGCGCTCCGCTAAGACATCAGAGGAGATACAGGTTCGATGCTAAATGAACCTTCAGGCCACGGCACAATGGCGCGGACCTCACACGGGGGCACCGTGCCTTCCCCCAGCGGAGCTCGGCTCCCGCCGCTTCTTTATTCCACGTGGTGAATCCACCGCATCTCCCACCGCCGCGGAACCAATGGGCCGGCCGGGGAGAGACGGAAGCGCAGGAGAGGGGTTGAAAGGAGGTGTGGGTTTTATTTTTAAAGAGCATAATTGGGCTGAGGAGGGTTATTTTTTTCCTTTGCAGGAGAAAGAAAAAAAAAAAAAAGGAGGGGGGAAATCGGGAGAAATACAACACATTTATCTATCAACCGCTAGACAAGACAAAGAGGTTTTAACAACAGTTTGAAAAGAGCGGCCTGTGAATGGTTACTATTCAATTTGTATTTTATTCCCCGCTGGTCATGGAATTGAGATCAGAAGAAAAAGTGAAAACACATGGCTGAGGTCAGGGGATCAGAGAACCACCACATACAGCAAAGGGAAGGGAAAGCAATGGGAACTCGTGTGAAGAAATGGATTATATAAACAGAGCTTACCATCGCCTGAGCCCCATTATCCTATAATTTACCCTGCATGGGAGCATAGAAATATATTAAACTAGTGATAGGTTTTACCATTTCTTTACAACCCAGCCTCGTGCCAATCAAGTCTACTATATACTTTGAGACATGTTTAGAATTCTTGAACTAATGTGTTTATTTTAAATATCACAGGGAAATTATTACATCACCAGAAAATAATGCCAGAGCGGGGGTCTGCCGCCCTTTTGAAGTCCTGCTGCAACGAAACATGATTTTAATTACATAATCACTTTGAAACTATAATTATACAATAAACGATGAGGATTAGGCGGGAAGTATAGAGTACATTAAAAATTGCTTAGGTCTTGAGAAAACAAACTGAACATGCAGGGGGAAAAGAAAGAGATGAAATCCGAGGTCCTGGGGAGGGGGTTGATAAGTTCTGCAATCGCCTTCCTCTGAGCTGCTGCGGGGACCGGGGCCTGGGGTTCGCTTTGCCGGGTCCAAGGGAGGGCAGGCGGACGGCCCGGGCCGTGTCGCGGAGTAAAAACCCGTAAATCTGAGACAGAATCAAAGAGAAGCGCGAAGGACGGCACCAGCGCTTTTGCTAACCTTCCTACACCAAAACAAATAGAGTCGTTGCTTTGGAGGTTACGAAATGCATTTACATTGAAAACCTTCGTGAATCGGAATGCAACAGGGAGGTTGAGCGTTGCCAAAGACTGGTTTGTTTGCCCTTCCCTTCCAGGACGAAAGGCATCCAACACGAACAGCGTCGTCGCTGCCCTGATGCCCGAAAAGAGTTTATAAACAACAGCGCGTCTGTGGAGGGGGCACGCGAGCGCGCCGGCGAACATCCCCGGGCGCGTCGGGTCCCCGGGGCGCACAATCGGGCTCACATTCGCCTCCTCGCCCCGGAGCCCCTTTCCTGATAGCTGCTCCGCCGCTAAATTTTGTTTTTGCGTTTGTCATTCTGGTGAGGCCGAGGGTCGGCGCTTGGTTCTTCCTTTAAAAGGTAGAAACTTGGCTGCATCCAGAGCCCACGCGTTCGCGTCTCTCTCTCCTCGGCTACCCCAGAGCTTCTACCCAGCCCGGGGCGCTGGCCCTCCTCTTCTTCAAATTCTGTTGGGGGGCGCTGCACGGGAGGGTTCTGGGCCGGGGCAAGGAGTCCAAATTCATGTGGAAGCACCCTAGTGACAGAAATCCTCAAATGAACTGCCCGGGAAGAGGCTGGTGGTTATCTCTTTTCAGTGGCACCTACTTTACCGCCTGTGCTTTGCCAGGCCACCAGCACCGTGGGGAGAGAAGAGGAGTACAGTCCCTGATTTGGGCCTCAGCAGCCATCAAGGCTGATTTTTAGGATACTGCCACCACCAACATTCCGGCCAACGACAGCCTCTGCTCTCCTTTAATATTCCACAGCAGGTGTCCTGGGTGAGGCGATTTGCCTGGCCCAGCCAAGTGTTATATATAAAGGGGTTAAATGCTCCCAACCGCGGCAAAAAGCGGTACCCGGCGCAGGAGGACACTCCCGCTTTTTGCTCGAGAAGAAAATTATAATTGCGGAAGCAGCGGTATTTAAATTCACTAGCAACCCGGAAAAAATGTTTCCCCAGGAACTCAGATGCGAGGTATTGGACGAGAGCGGGAGAAAGTGACAATAAGAATCTTTCCTTGCCCTCGCTTGGGCTTCATGGTGGTTCCCAACCCTGCCCAGGCGGCCCCGACGGCGTGAGGCTAACGGCTGTCTTCAGCTCGGAACCATTAATATTAAGACGGATCAGCATTGCATTAGTCTGCAGAGGACCATCAACGACCAAGAACAAATACAAAAGAGGAATAAAATAGTCCATCTGAAGAGTCCTACTGTGAATGTGTTTATTTCTTGCTTTGCTAAGCCCAGGATATGATTTACTCACTGCCCTATTGCAAACAAAAGCACGGCGCCAGCCTGGCAACGTGGAAGAGCACCTTTCCAAACCGCCAAGGAAATTACAACTGGGCACGAATTCAGGGGCCATTTTATGTTGAGCCTGAAGCCCCAATTCGCACACGTGCACGTGAGGAGGCCAAGATTAAAAAAAAGAAGAAGAAGAAAGAAATCTGATTTCCCGGGAGTAATGGTAATACTAATAAATATTCTTTATCCGCCGCCCACTTAATACAGGCAATTTACCTACGTTATCTCATTAAACATAGCAACGCTGCAAGGTGAATATTATAATCCCTACTTTATTAACAATGTCGAATACTTATACGGTGTTTATTATGGTATTTTACATTCATTTATTCCTCACAACACTCGACATGGGCGGGCATCTTATCATGCCCATTTTACAGATGAGAAATTGAGGCAGAAATCAAGTAATCTGCCCTGGGTCACATGCCCATAAATGGCAAGGCAGGGATTGGAACCCAGACTTTGAAATCTTGGCCCTTGACACTATGCCACCTGAAAAGGAGTGACGGGCTGGGAGAAATTGAAGCTTATCTGAGGTTCCAGCGGGTGGTAGTGAGCGGGGACTGTGGTGCGTCGCCCCACCCACGGAGCCACCAGCAATGCGCGGAGGGCGGTGACTGGCGCTCGGGGGTGCACAGCGGGGTCGCGGCCAAGAACCTTGTGCTCCGCCTGGAGCCAGCGCCAAGGGTGGTGTGGCCCGCCAGGCATTGAGCTATTTCCTCTGCCACCAGCTCCCCTGCGGCCTGGGCAACAGTTTGTTTTCTCAGACACTTCGTAGGAACCTCAAGGAGGGGCCGTCTGCCTGGGACCCCGGCGCGACCCTCCGGAGCACGAGACCCCTGGGGCCTCGGGGATCCGGCCTTCTAGATTGATAGAGGCAGGGAGAGGGCCCGGCCGGCGGCTGACCCGCGCGCCCTGCCGGGAACGCTGGCTTCGGGCTGCCTTAGGAGTGCGCTCCCGCGGACGCGCCGCGCGCACCCCAGGCAGGCCACGCGGGTCAGCGCCCAGGCTCAATTCTGTGCTCTACGCTTCCTCCGCGCCGCGAACTGGAACTCAAGTCAGAGCGCAGTTGAGAGGTGGACTAGGGTGTGGAAAGGTCCTAAAAATTGGCCAGGAGGGGGAGGTTTCGAGATTGTGTCTGCGACGTGCTGGTAAAACCAGCCGGGAGAGTGGCCTCCGCCTTCCCTAGCTTCCCCCTGTCTGCAAAGTGGTATCAGCAGCGACCTGCAAATCTGCACCGTGGAGACAACGGTCTGAGACCACCGTTCCCGATTATTGGGGCAGCCTGCAGGCCCGGCCTGTCTCGAAGCTCTTTGCACATGGCCCCTTCCTTATTTCCTCCTCGTAGCTAATAATTTTCAAGGCAGAAGTTATCATCCCACTTGCAGAAGACACTCTGTCCTAGCCACTAAAGCACAATGCCCAGCCCTTCCTTTTATACAAGGAAGGCACCAAGAGGTTAAACAATCTTGCTCGACAGACACAGCCAGGAGGTACTCGGAATGGGTCTGGGGACAGTCACCTGTGATCAGGAAGCCCTTCACTTCCACTGACCTCTCAGAAGTGGAAGTCAACAGTCCAGTGTTTCTGAAGACTCAGGGAGCCCTGGGCAGAACTGAGGTTGGGGAAAGGGAAGAAAACCCTCCCCAGATCATTCAAAAGGAAGAAGGTCCTTCAAGGGCCTGTGAGGTTCCAGTAGGGAAGGGAGCTTTGAGTCGTCAACATTATCTTACTCATATGAGAAGTGAATGAATGAATGAACTAGCTAATCACTTGCCCAAGTGCTATGCTGAGCTCTTTATAGCCATGCTTTCCATCTTGGCTGCACAGTTAAAACTGCTTGAGGGAATTAAAAAATCCAGATGCCTGGAGCAACTAAATCACAATTTCTAGGGTTATTACCCAGCCATCAGTGTGTGTGTGTGTGGTGTGTGTGTGTGTGTGTGTGTGTGTGTTTAAGCTCCTCAGGTAGTTCCAATGTGAAGTCATATATGAGAACCATTGCTTTAGGGAAATTGTCTCATTTAATTCTCATAAAACCCCATCTCATTATGATGTTCATTTCATAGGTGAGAAAGCTGAAGGCTTAAAGAGGATTCATATTTTGTCCAAGGTCAGCCCAGGGTCAAACAGAGGTTTCTCTGGTGCTAGAGAACAGGTACCCTCTCTGGCCAAGTCTCTTCTAGTTTTAACAACTCCCTCCACCCCCAAATTTTACCCCACTAGGGAGATGCCCTAAGGTGACAGCAGGCAGAGGTAGGAAGACCACGGACATTTTGAAGCTTTAGGAAGAGAACCTCAGACCACCTACATTCAGGGTCTTAAGTAGAGAGGGAAGCAGGATGGGGAGAAGGGGACAAGAACAGCTTTGGTTCTCTTTGGAAAAGGTAGGTCACCAAATGGCCCTGGGCCCCAGATAGGGCGCTCTGTTTGGAAAGGTGATACGAGAAGGTCAGGCCCAGCCACATGGGTGTGGCATAGATCCCTAGGGAAGTCTGGAGTGAAATGCACATTGAACTAGGAAACCTGATATGTGGCTGGCAGTGTTATCTTGGGCAAGCCTCTTAACTGCTGGGCCTCAGTTTCCTGGCCTGTGAAAACGAAGCGGTTGGATGGGATTATCTCTAAAGTTGTTTCCTGAGCACACACGTGATAGTTATTTAAGGCCCTGTGTGAATAAACTCAATTCTGGATTAAATTAGAATATAAATGATAATATTTTAGCATCTTCATTTATCTCTTGCTTGCTTTTCACACGTCTCTGAAAGTAGGAATTGCCTCCATTTTGGTAGTTAGAGAAACTGAATGAGGCTCAGAGTTAGTCGGACTCCTCTAGTGGCTTCTAATACTGCTCCTAGAAATACATCTCCTGTCAGCCCCTCTGTTCATGTCTTGTTGGTCATTCTACAGTCAGAGAACCTCAGGGCATTGGGAGAAGTGGGAAGCACCTGACTGAATGGGAAACAACTGAGCTTGAGGCCTTAAAAACACCCTAAACCAGCCCCGGAATTCAAGCAGGGTCAGAGGAGGTTTTGTGCTGGGAAAGGGGTGGAGAACTAGTCTTCTGAATCAGTCTTTTCTCTCAGCCTCAGTTTTTTCATGTCTAGCCCGAGGATCAATTTTGATTCCCAATGGGGCCATGGATTCATCAGTTAATGCCTATACAAAGGTTTGAAAAATCTAGGGCCAGAGTTGTGATTTATTTTCCTGGAGGAGGGCCTAGTGTAGGAATGCAAAGGGGTTTCTGTCCAGAGCACGCCAGCTGTCTACCTTTACGTGCCTTGTGCCTCAGAGTCCTAATTTCTGACTGCTCATTTGAATTCCCTGGGGAGATTTAAAAATAATGATGTCCAGGTCCCATTCAGATCAACTGAATCAGTAGTAGTTCAGGTGGTAAAGCTCATATATATACATATATATATATATATATATATATATATATATATATATATAAATTTTTTTTTTTTTGGCTGCGTTGGGTCTTCGTTGCTGCGCGTGGGGTTTCTCTAGTTGCAGAGATCAGGGGCTACTCTTCGTTGCAGTGCACAGCCTTCTTGTGGTGGCTTGTCTTGTTGTGGAGCATGGGCTCTAGGCGCACGGGCTTCAGTAGTTGTGGCACACGGGCTCAGTAGTTGTGGCTCACGGGCTCTAGAGCTCAGGCTCAGTAGTTGTGGCACACGGGCTTAGTTGCTCCGCGGCATGTGGGATCTTCCCGGACCAGGGATCGAACACTTGCCCCCTGCATTGGCAGGAGGATTCTTAACCACTGCGCCACCAGGGAAGTCCCAAGAGTATATTTTTTTAAAGCTGCCATGATTCTAATGTGCACACAGAGTTGAAAGCAACTGCTGTAGATCCTTATAGAGGATCCATGAAGGGGCCAGTGGCCAGCCTAGAGCTTTAAAATATAGTAAACAAGTCTGGCTGGCGATCTAGATGTAAGGCTGAAGCCGTGTGTGCATATGATCGCCCGGGAAAAGGGTGCAGAGTCAGAGAGCGGGGGATGGAACCTCAGGAAAGCACACCACCAAGGAGAGAAGTGGAAGAAGAAGAGACAACGAAAGACTGAATTGGAGGAACTTGAGATGCAGGAGAAAACTCTGAAGGCATGAGCTCCCGGCAGCCGAGGGAGAAGAGAGTGTCTTGGTGGACAGAGAGGTCAACGGCGTCATTGCTGCCACGGGGATGATTTAAGATTAGGACTAAAAAGCCTTCACTGGACTTGACATCTGCAGTGCCCTTAGCAAAAAGAGAAACCTGCTGAGGCTAGGGCGTGGAGAAGTCTATCAAGGCAAACCCAAAGAGGCAAGGGAACTCTTTTCCCCAAGCCAAGGATGCAGTTATGACTGGGACTGACCTTGGCCAGATCTCCTCCCCTGAGAATGTAAGCATCTCTTTCCCACTCCACTGAAAGTATAAAGAGAATTTGGCTGTTAACCTTGATGCCCACATCGAAATGGATTCCTCCTCACAGGTACCAACACGTACTCCAGCACCCAGGGCACTCTACGCCAGAGGGAAGCCAAACCAAAAACTCGGAGCAGAACATGAAACCTGTTTAAAACATGCTTACTTCTCCTCAGAAACAGCATCTAACTTGGGGTGAAATCGTCCACTGCAGCCAGGTGGCAAACTAAGCAAAACCAGCCATGCCTCCAGGCCACAAGAATCAGAGTGGAAGCTGCCAAGCCATGGAGGCCTGACTCTGCTGCCTGACAGGAAGCTGGCGGAGCAAGGCAGCCTCTGCCCCTCCCTCGGAATGGTTGACCACTATAAAGCAACTCAGAGAGCCTACAAGGAGAGAAAACCCACAAAAACACCAAAACAGAAACAGAAGAATCCCTCTGTGAACAGCCGATGCTGTCAAGTACAACCAAGAGCCTGGCCCCAGTGAGGAGACTGGAACCTTACCTTCTCTGGCCTCGGGCAGGCACGGCGGCCCGCGGGCTTGGCTCTCCACCTCCGCTGCCCGCTCTCTCGTCTTCAGGCCTCCTCTCCTCCAGGTGCTGCCCACGCCTCCTCTCCCAGTCGGGCCCTGTCAAGATCCACAGGCGCTGCTGGGCTAGCTAGGACCCAGCAGGCTGCCAGGCTGGGCCTGCAGCAATGGAGTTGTGGGAAGAATCTGGACAGTCTCCACCAGGCTGTCTCCTCTTCAGCTGCCACTTGGCTTCCATTGGAAAGACGGGGCCGAATTAGAATAGCAGTGCCCCGTGGAGTGGGGTGACTGGATGGGACGGGAGGGGAGGTTCTCTTTCTTGATCAGGGTGCAGGTTGCCAGTTAGGGTTATACAAGTTCATTGAGCTTTAAGATTGTGTACT
Organism: Eschrichtius robustus; assembly: GCF_028021215.1. Classification (NCBI taxonomy): domain Eukaryota; kingdom Metazoa; phylum Chordata; class Mammalia; order Artiodactyla; family Eschrichtiidae; genus Eschrichtius; species Eschrichtius robustus. The sequence goes on from NC_090825.1 coordinate 57,153,794, forward strand.
TTTCTGTTTATATATTGTACTTCAAGAAAATGTTGTCGTTGTTGTTGCCGTTGCTGTGGTTGTGTGTGCGTGTGTGTGTGTGCGCGCATGCGCGCGCGCCGGTGTTTTAAGGCAGTGATGAGCACGCCCAGTGGCCCAGTGGCGCCAGGCCCCAAAATACCACCCCGCTGTTTCTCTCCAGGCGATGGCTTGCAATTTTCCTCTTGCCCTGAAGCCACGGCCGTGCAATTTGCACCTCACTAATTTCCTGGCTCAGCCTTAATGCTGTCTGGTCACTGCTCCACCCTCCCTGAAAGCAGCGCTCTGACGTCGGTACTGCCCAGCAGTTTGGGGCTTAGGGGCTGCATCTGATTGGCCACCTGTGACCTGGACGATCCTATTTAGAAATGCAGCTTTAAGGAATCATACGAAGGGGTAGATGCTCTGGTAACACAAAATGACTGTATTGCAGCTTCCTCAAAACCCGTGGTATGGAGGCAGCTGAGGTGGTTTTGGAGTTGTTCTGAGCAAGCAAAATATTACATTTCGCTTAGGTTTGAGGGGGTGTCATTTGGCAGGACCGAGTGATTGACGCTCTTACTCTCCAATTTTCTGCTCGCTGAAGCATTAAAGCAGCAAGCCTGAAGTCAGGAGAAAGCCAACAGCCTGGCACAGGCACTTACTTCCAATCTGCAAATAAAAAGCTTTTATTAGACCTTCTTTCCTCCTCATTTTGCATCAGATCTCAAATTGTCTCTCCCAGGGGCTTGCCAAAGAGCAACCGTAGCAAATTGTGAAGTCCTTTTGCAGGTGACAGTTAAAACGGGTAGGTTCTTCTTTTCCATAATGAAGGGTTAGGAAAACTATATATAAGTGGTGCGTAAACACCTAAGACTCCTTATTTATGCTTCCTGATTCTTAAGGCAGGGTGGGTTAGTGGAAAAATTCACTTGGGTTAGATGGCAGAAGAGCTCAGTTCTGGTACAGATTAGGGAGGTGACCTCAGATAACTTATTTAGGCTCTTTGAGCCTCAGTTTTCTAATCTATAAAATGAGAGGGATGGACTAGATAATAGTCAATGGCCTTTTGTCATCCAATGTTCTACTAATCCATGATATATTTACATAGCTAAATATATATTCATCCACCTTAATTAAATGTGTTACGGTTTTAAGAAAAAAAAATCCTGTCCACTTAGAGATGAGTATTCATTCATTAAGCAAATATTAATTTACCAGATTCTCTGCTGGCACACGGTAAAGACACAAAGATGAGTACAAGTAAGTTCTTATTCTCAAGCGTCTGTGAATATCCAAACAGTGCATGTGCACATCTCCTTTGAAAGATAATAACAGTAATGAACATGTAAACGCCCTCCTGCCCAGGTGACAGTCCTGACCCAGGTTTATGCCCAGATTCCTCCATCATATTCTGTTTAAAAGTCATCTCTGTAAAGTTTTCAAACTCTAAATGTCTTACTAGAATCTTTGAATGAGTTGATTAAGAAAATTCGCTCAGTGCAAAGCACATGCACATTTGATTCACTATTGATCTTAAATTGCTCAAGGTCTCTCTAGCCACTTTAAGGTTTTTCTGTGTGTGCATTTGTGTATGTGCGTATATAAATAAATATATACATATATTTATACACACACGTGTGTGTATCTACTCACATTGGGTATATGCATTTGTTTGTACTGGGTTCTCTTTGGAAAAGGTAGGTCACCCAATGGCCTTGGGCCTCTCTACCTAAGAGTTAAAACCCTCCTTACCTAAGAGTTACAAGTGTATTTTCACTGTTATGTGCTTGTACACCCATATATTCAGCAGTGTCCACATACCCCGTGGGTCTCTTGCCCCTCAGTCCATGGAGCTGATACCTATGGCAAGGGTGCCCTACCCAGATCAGTCCCCACTAATTCCTGGTCCAGGAAGCTGCCCACTGGCAAGGCCCCCTGCTGGGACTAGCTCCATAATTTGTGGGACCCAGGGCAAAATGTAAATGCAGGGGCCCCTTGTTAAAAAATTATTAAAAATTTCAAAATGGTGACAGCAGAGCATTAAACCAAGTGACGGACCCTTCCAAGATTGCACCTCCATGAAGCCAGCCCTGCCCTCCGCTCTGCCTGTCTGTGCTGCTGAGAAAGGGCACGCATCAGGGCAAAAGACTGCCCTAATGTGCTTCTAGACGGCTCTACCAAGGGCACTGGCTAAATGTCGCTGCCATGAGCTCACATTGCCACCCGTTCTACCTCTACAGGCTGACAAGGATGGAAAAATAGGAGACGATGGCAGAGAGAGTGCACTAAAGATGGCTTTTGCTCATAGCATCAGCCAATGTCTACAAGGACTGTCAGAGATCATGTCACCCAGCCTCTCACTTTTTTGTTTTTTAATAATTAGAGGCTGCAGGGTGGGGTGGGGTGGGGGGGACATGGGCAATAATATTTTGGGCATCTGCCCTTTCTCTCTGTCCTCCTGGGCCTGGATTCTTAGTTCCTCACCAGGCACTCCTTGGCTTGGACCACGTTTAACTGTAGGGAGAAGGAGCCACCCACGGACTGATCATTCACCTTGAATAAGTGTTTGTAGTTCTTCTGGACCTCCTCAGGGCTCAACTTGGAGAGGATGACAGCCCCTTGCTTTCCAGATGAGGAAACTGAGGCCCAGAGAGGCATCCTGATTCTACCAAGTCTACTGAACTAGTTTAAGCCAAAGCTGAGGCTAAACCTCAGGCTTGAATGTGAGCCCAGGCACTTCAGAATTGCACCTACATGAATAAGTCTTCTGGGAATGCAGCCCATTTATAATGAAGGACACATTTTCAGACTGTTCTTAAATTCTGAGACTAGCTACCATTTTTCCTCTTCAAGTTGAAGGTAAGGAAGGAGGACCCACGATGTGAAGCTATAGTCTTCTAAGCATGTCTTCATCACGCCCAGACTCCTCTTCGTGGGCCCTTGTCACCATGGCAGCAGCATCTTCCCTCCCCAACATTCAGAACCCTTAGGCCCTCCAAGCTCCCCTCCTCCACCTTCATCCAGTGTGAGGGGTTGAGACTTCTGGTGTGAACAGGTTTCAGTCAGAGAATGGGGCAATTTCCCACCTGGGGGAGACCTTGGAGATTCTAGAGAGCAGTCCCGAGAATGGGGTGACAAGAGGAAAGTAGGCAGGTAAGGACAACCTCTTCTTTGGACCCAGGAGTCATACTCTGAGGATCTCAGAACACCCAGATGGAGAAGGGATGGCAGAGGCGGGGCCCAGCCACTTCACTCCCATGTCCAACCCAGAACTGGCAGGTGACTTGTTGGGGTCACAGACTAAAATCAGTGGCTCCTGACTTCCATCCCATCTCGTTCCACTTTGCTTTCTGTTGATGGTCTATCCACTCTTTTATTTCAAATGTTTTATCTTGGGGCTTTTTACTCCTGCGATGTATCTTTATTAAGCAGATGGGCCCCAGACATCCCTGCCCCCAAGAGTGAGCTGCTGCCTGAGCTGCCAGGGCCCTGATGACCACTACAACTTTCTAGGACGTGGGCTCCTTCCTGGAGCAGAGTCCTCATCCTCTGCTCTAGCTGAGCCGGGACAGTTCCCCTTTCTCACCTCCCCTATCCTTAACCCACCCCTTGCTCTCCTCTCACGGACTCAACCCTCCCAGATTCATCATCCCTGGTTTTTTGGCAGGTTTGAGGTTGGTTCCATCAGTGTTGAATGATTTTCCGTGTCATAACTTCCCCGTACCCGACACCCTCGTGCCTCCAGCGTGATTTCTCCTCCAGCTGCAGTTTTGTGTGAAGGCTGCCCGCCTCTGGAATGCACTCTCTCGGGTACCAGAAGTGTCAGCGCGCAGAGCAAGCCAAGAGGGCTGGGAGTCTGCGCCTGGAGCTGGCCTCAGCTGGGACAATGGGACTTTCATTTCTGTCCTGGCTCGGCTGGCAGTCTCTCTCCCGCTCTCTTTCTCGGTTGGGCTTTGGTTTAAAGGTACTCTTTCAGGATTAGGTTGGTGTTTTCTTTCCCATGCCACCGGGGAAGTTTCTGTTTCCGAAGTGGACCATACACAGACAGGTCAGTTAGTCACCGGCCTTCGCAGGGCCACAAGCATCGGTGTTCAAAGGCTTCTGTAAATCACCCTGGCCAACAGGGGCCAACCAAACTCGCTTCTTGCCATGTGGAAAGGCGCATTACAGTGCAGCTAATCTTTAAATAGTTGTTTTCTATTGGGTATATGTTATTATAACCAAGCATTTCTCTCTCCACCTCCCACCCCCAAATTTTCACAGAGAATCCTGGAAGAACTGCTGGGGGGTGAGGGGCGTCTGTTGAAGCAGCCGTGGCTCTTACTCCTCATTTTTATGCCTCCGGTCACCACCAAGTCTGGCCCTCAAGGACACCCAGCTCTCCTTTTCTCTGAAACTCAGTGACAAAACTAATGAAACAATACAAAAGGTTTTCTTATTCCCCTTAACCCAGCTGAGATGGGCCAACTTTTTTTTTTTTTTTTTTTTAAAGAAATACTAAAAACCTCGGGGGTTGGGAGGCAGGAACACAGAACCTCTGCAAAATCAGGGAAGCTCTTTAGGAAGCCCCAAGGCCCTTATCCTAAGATTTTTACACTCTTGTCCCTGTGGGGCTGGCGTAACCCTCCTCCAGCCATCCCCGTGGCTATGTGGCTGGCCCCCTATTATTCTCTGCTTGGGGAAGCTGTGTCCCCATGAACACATCCCAACTCAGATTATGGGCCCTCAGCCTCCACACAGGGGGTCTTACAGAGACTTGCCCCCTTGCAAGCCTGTAGCCTGTTGTTGATTTAACCACACAATAACCACACACATAGCTACACCCATACCAGAAGGGTAGGCACATTAGGAGCAAGAGGTGGTCTCTCTCAGCATACCATTATCTTATCCGGGACTTTATCTTTTTTTCTTTCTTCTTCTTCTTAGTACAAAAGTAATACCTACTTATAAGAAGGGAACAGAGTAAATAAAACAAAACAAAATACATCTCTCTCATCTCTCTTCCCAATTCCTACTCCCTGGGAGTAACCAAAACTAACAGTTTGGTGTGCTTCCTCTCAGATCACAGACACTTTCCATGATCCAAATAAATACTCCTGGGCCAAGTTTTTGTTGTTGATGCTGCTTTCAGCTCTTGTTTTAAGACCAACTTTACTGAGATAAATTCACGTACAATAAAATGCTCCCATTTTAAGTGTACATTTTGATGAGTTTTGAAAAACGTATACACCATTATAACCATCACCACAGTCATGATACAGAACATTTCCATCACCCAAAAAGTTCCTTTGTGCTCCTTTGCTGGCATTTTCCCACCTCAGCCCCAGGCAACCACTGATCTGCCCTCTGTCATTACGGATTAGTTCTGCTTTTTCTAGAATTTCATATAAATTGAATCACGCAGCATGTACTCTTTTGTATCTATTTTTTTTCCCCTCAGTATAACATTTCTGAGATCCGTTCATGTTGCTGTATACAGAAGTTTGTTCTTTTCTATTGCTGAGTAGGACTCCATCATATGGATGTACCACAATTTGCCCATCCACTCATCTAGCACTGGATATTTGAGTTGTTTCCAGTTTGGGGCTGTTATAAATAGCTCCAAAAGCTGTTATGTTATTTTGAAACACGAAGAGAGAGGGAGAGAGGGTGCAAATCCAAATGTAGTTCAGGTCTATATATTTCAGAACTTAGCAACTGACATATTTGCAAGGCAAATACCTCTATGTGAGTAGAAAGCACAGGTAGGCCATTTTAGTCGTGATCACAAGGATGATCGTTGTTAACATGAAATGGTTACATGACACTTCGCATTTGTAGACTCTGTTTTAGAAGTGCTCTCTGGCAGTGACTTGACACTGTTTGGTAATTCTATAAATGTCAGGCTCTTGACATGTTCTTCCTCAATTTCTGAAAGATTTAGGAACATTTACACATCAAGGCTAAAGTATAACTGTTGCACAATACTTCAGTACAACTGAATCCCTTTTCTAAGAGAACTGACTTTCCCAACACTTTATGCTGTGGTCTGAAGTTATACTATGGTTCCCTGCACCTTGCTTTTGTCTGTCACAGGCAACTCAAGCTTTTCATCGTTAGGTTTTGTAAAGACACCTGCAAACACATCTCCTTTCTTGATTTCGTGCGTGTAACTCTTTAAGTAACTTAGAGGTAAGAGCCCTAAGGACTCCCTTATTGAGAGGAGCACTCACTTAATAGCAGCTCTCATGGGCCCCTGCTGCATTCCTCTTGCAGCAGTGTACTGGAGAGGGCTTTCCTCCCCCCAAACCCCCATCACTTTAAACCAAAACTAATATTAAAAAAGTCCATCAGCAAAGTCTGTTTTCTAATGGTTGCTTTAATCACAGTAAGGGAGATTTATTTCTTATTACTCTCAACACTGGCCTTGACCACCTAGAAATAAGAGGAACTATTCACTCCATAAGGAGAAAACACGGATGATTATAATGTATCAGAACTCTTTTTCTCCCCTCCCTCCTTGTTATAAGTAAAAAGAGAAAAATAAAGCAAAAAGCTGTGCAAAGACCAGGACACGGCAATTCTCAAGACAGTGACAAGGGACACAGAGCCTAGGGAACTGGCTGCCTCAGTGGTTTTTATGTGAGTTGCCTGATCAAAGCCACGTCGGTCACGGCATTTAACAGAGGTACCCAGACAACGTTCTGTTCATCCTGCAGCTAAAGAATCTCTACCCTCTGACCCTTTTCACTGTTTGTGTAGACCTGAGCTCCTTGGATGAGTCTTGTGCCACCCAGGCTGGCCCCCAGGACATGAAGGAGCTGACTGAGTGACTTCCTGAGAATGGGTCCCCAACCTCACCACCTCCTCCACATTCTGCAAGGAGGGGCAAGGCTGGCTCAACTGGTACTTAGAAGACATGAGGGATTCTATTAACAGTTTTGCCTGTGAAACATTGACCTGTGTGCCTGCTCACACAGATCATTTAATTCCTGTTGTGGATCAAGTTTTAGGGAGTTTAATAAGAACTATTCCCACAGAGCCCTCAAAGATAGGTCTGCTATACGTACACCCATTAATTAAAAAGAACCCATTAAAAAGAACCAAGAAAAAAATAGAAAGTAGAGAGCACCAAAATGTGGTTTGACTTACTTTGCTGATCTCATGAGGTAATTTGGATGATGGAAGACATGCCACCCAAAAAGCAAAATCATCTAGTGAAGTGGTGAAATAAACCTATACATTCAAGCCATGATGTCCATACTTCTAGACAGGAATGCAATTTTCCCCTCTTTCGAATTATTCATTTCCTTTTTAATAGGTCACGTCTCATTTACCTTGATTTAGCATCAGACCAAGTACAGTTATGTATTTGGTGAGGGGGAGGGAGGAGAAGGAAAAAGAACGAGAGAGAACTTCACGTGAAATATGGTGACCCTGTCCTTAAAATGCAGTCCATGTGGGTCAGAAATTGTACTACATCTTTGATTCTTTTTATATTGCGGGAAGAGTACAGGGCTTCCTTATGTTTATATACTTGAAAGAATAATGAGAAGTATGCTTGAAAATACTGTTTGATGAATAATGCTTTTGCATGTGTCACTGTGAGGAAGTATCATAATGCACATTTCACCACAAGGCCAAGGAGAATATTTAAAAAGAAAACTCCAGTGTAACGTGAAAAATAGACCGATCCTTACATCTGTCTCCAGGACGAATAAATCACTAAACAAATATTTTAATGGCCTTAAAATACAATCAAAAAGAGCAATTCCCGAAGGTGGTTAGCTTGAGTCCTCATTAGAAGGTTTATTTTCTTTGAGTGTATAGATTGTTATATATCTAAAATTGCAATTATGATAAATGCATAGGAAAAACATCACATGACCACATCATGTTAAATGGGCATTCTACATGATAAGGAAGAGAAATAAAGCATTGAGATGAAGAACAGGCTATAATAACCAACCTTGACAAAAGAAATACCACAGTCTGAGGTTCTAATTCTGACAGAAACTTTAGGTGACTTTAAAAAAATCCACCTAGAACCCTGACTTCTTTCCATGATACTACCCTTTGTGCCACAGTTCCTGTTGTACTTACAAACCTATAAACTAAGAATACCATGTAATAAGTACTTGTTGAATAAATGAATATTGAACCTAATGTAGTTCTCAATATTCTACTAACTTTTTATAGCATTCTTTTTTTTCTTACCACTGGCCTGGTGGTTCAAATCATTTAATGAAAAGTTAGGAAATTATCATGACCTTCAGAACTGATGAACCTTCCTAGACTTTGGTTTCTCTTTGGATAAAAAATTAAAATTCTTTCCCATAGAATGACATAGTAGAGTGCTTTGAACATTGTAAGTGAGATCATTAAAGAATTCTTATTTTTTAACCAAAAAAAAAAAAAAAGGTGATACAAACTTGCTCTACCAGGTTGGACAATGCAGAAAGGCAGAAATTACAAAAAATGTGATAGTCTTCTTACCTAACGTGCAGTCTCGGTCTTCAGAGGTAACCAGCATAAACAGTGCCAGGTGGAATCTTTCAGTGATTTTTCTATAGAGAAAAATATATAGAGGTTTTTTTTTTAAATTTTAAGCCAAAAAAAAGGGTATCATACTATACATACTGCTTTTCAGTTTGCTTTTTTCTTAGTGGGATTTCTTTAAGTTCATGTGATAAAACACAGTCCAGGCCAGGCTTCAAAGAAAAGGATCTCTTTCATTCATTAACCCATCCAGCAAACAGTTACTGAGTCTTCACCATGCCTGGCACTGAGTTGGGTGTGGGAAATACATCAGGGAAGGGCTACTCAGCATGTCACTGTGAATGCTTGTCACTGACCTCTGGAACCTCTGGGAACACACATTTTAGTTCCTGGCTAAAGCATCTGATGGCAAAGCTTCCTTGGGGATACTATACATTAAATTCTAAAATTTAATTAAACCAAATATATTTGCTAATAGGGCTTTATTACATACGTTTTTGTATAATTTCATGGAAAGCAAAAGATATTCTTATCTTTGAGTTTAGACTAGAATATATTTTGTCTTTCTGTTGTTTCCTTTGAGGATCGTTGACATGTAATACAGTATAGCTGTAGTTTTTAATGTCTAGCGAGGGGGTTAGGAATCCCCCTCGTACCACCCAGTTATGCCTAAGTCAGGCCACCAGCCACAAGAAAAAACATTCCTCGGCAGGAAGCAAGCCTGTTCTCACACACTGCAGAGAAACTGCTGCCTGGCTTAGATGATATTCTGGAATGGGAATATTCAAGCATAATGTTTTAGAGAAAAAAGATAAATGCCTCCTGGATTTTCTTGTTTCGTGTGTTTTCATGACAAGAGGGGAAAAGCACACTTGCGCGTGTGTGTGCACACACATGCACACGCTTAAATCCTTGATTGTGTAGAGACTAAACTCCCGGAACCCTGGGGTCAGCATTAGTTAATCACTGCTGAGGCCCCAGTAGCTTCCTCTGAAGAGTAAAAGCAAACCCTGGCGTAAGGAAGATATCTGGGAGGCTGCTTCTTAATGTTGTCTCCCTCTTGCACACCTGACCGGTTATGAGAAGAAGCTGAGCCTCAGTCCCTCCGCGGAGGCTGCCAGCCTAGCCAACCTGCCCTCCAGGTCTCTCGTGGGCACCCAGCTGCCCGGCACGGAGGACTGATCGAGGCTCGGCTCTGGCTAGCTTGCTGGCTTTGTCAGGGAGGCATTTACAGCTGCCCGCTGACCTTGCTTGGCCCACTGTAGACTGTGTGGGCATTTATGCAGTCCCAAGTGGGAACACCTCTGCCCGATTCTCAACCTTGGGCAAGAACTTTCTGAGCCCCGGCAGCTGAAATGAACTGGCAGCCTGGAGGACAAAGAGGCATTTGCTGGGGACTGAAAATGAACCTCTCCAAGGCGATCCAAGGCCATTTCTCAGCGCTGGTGGGGCTGGGCTGAGGGTGAAAGAGCAGCCTGTGGGGAGACGGAGGGGCTCTGTGCTGGGAAGAGGCAGCGCAGCCTGGGCCCCGTGTCTCCCTGCTCATCCTTGTTGAGTTTGCCAAACTGCAAGGTTGACAGTCTCTGAGCTATTTCTATAGCTATAGCTAGTCACATGGACAACTACACACGTCAAGGTGACCATAGCGTGACTACTGTACTGTCCACTCACTCCCCAGCAGAGAGGGAGTGGCTTGTCTAGTGCTTGTTGTAACAGGAGCTGAGCTCCTGGCCCTGGTTCCTTCTAGCTCTAACTGTAAGCAAAGGGTCTTTTAATTACAGATGTTATGGAGACAAAACAAATTGGCTGATACCAGCCTTATGATGAGAACAGAACTATATATATGGTTAACTGTATACTGTTAACTATATATGATTAAGCAAATTGTGAAAATCATAGAGAAGTTTTCTACTATCTGCTACTAATTCTCTCCTCTCTTCAGAAAAGGAACTGGTGAAAACCCACAGCCAGGGTGGTAGCCAGCTTTCAAGATGGCCTCCAATAATCCTTACCTCCTGGTCTTCGCACTCTTGTATCTTTCCCTTCCACACTGTAACAGTGTGAGTCTCTATGACCAATAGCACATGGCAGAAGTAACAGTATATCACTTTCACAATTAGGTTATAATAGGGACAGTGGCTTCCATTTTAATCTCTCTCTCTGATCATTTGTTCTGGGGAAGGCTGTCCTCATGTTGTGAGGACACTCTGTGGAGACGCCCACGTGTGAGGAGCTGAGGCCCCCAGCCAACAACCATGTGAATGAGCCACCTTGGCAGCAGCTCCTCCAGCCCCAGTCAGTGCCTTGACTGCAACTACAGGAGAAACCCCAAAGCACCAGCTAAACTGCCCTCGAGTTTCTGACCCACAGAAACTGAGATAATAACCATTTGTTGTTTTAAACCATGAAGTTTTGAGGGCAATTTGTCACACAGAAATAGATAATCAATATAACCAGGAATGGAAACCACCCCTGACTTATTCCTCCTCTGGATATCCTGGCTCAATTAACCTTCTTCCCAGACCTCGCTGCTCTTGCCTTAGGATGGTCTGCATTAAGGTGGGAGCACCTCTGCACCAGGAATCTCACAACCATCCCTAGCTTCAGTCCATGGACTTGTACAATGTCTACTCTAAGAAGGGATAAAATGAATATTACTAAGAAAGATTTGAAAAAAATAACTATTTTAACTGGTAACCAAAGAAGGCTAAATTAATGCAAATATGAGACTACATTTTTTACTTATCAAAATAGTAAGGTTTTAAAAAAATACTCATACTTAATGGTGAAAAGGTGGTTCAATCTTTGTGAAATGTATTAAGAATATTCAAAAATTTAATACACTTTAATGCAGAGTTGATTACACTTCTAGGAATAGATGCTATGAAAGCAAATAGACATGCAGATAGAAATTAATAGCTAAAGATGTTCACTGCAGCATTTACAGTAGTAAATCACTGGACACAACCTTTGCCCTATAATAGAGGATTTTTTTTGTTTGTTTTTTTAAATTATGGTACATCCATTTCATCGGAAGTAGTGTTGCTATTTATAGATTACGAAGGTTTTTTTTATTATGTGGGCACATATTTAAGTAGAAGTTCAGGATACAAGATTATAAATGTAATATAGTTCCAACTCTAGAAATATAAACATAGATGAAACAAAGACTGGAAGGAAATGTGCTGAAATATTAGTATCACTTATCGTTTGAATAATCCTCCCAGACAAGGATATGGTATAAATATTTTTTCTTTATACTTTTTAGAATTTTTACGTTAATAGGTATTTTTTAATATGTCTATTTTTTTAATTGAAGTGTAGCTGATTTACAATGTTATACTAGTTTCAGGTATACAACATAGTCATTCAATATTTTTATAGATTATACCCCATTTAAAGTTATTACAAAATATTGGATGTATTCCCTGTGCTGTACATTACATCCTTATGTCTTATTTATTTTATATCTAGTAGTTTGTACCTTTTAATCCTCTTCCCCTATCTCACTCCTCCCTCCACCCTTCTCCTCACTGGTAACTGCTAGTTTGTTCTCTATATCTGTGAGTCTGTTACTGTTTCATTGGTTTGTTTTATTGATAGATATTAGTTTTATAATCAGAAAAAAAGTTTTAAAATTGCAAATGTGTGGAAAATATAGTTTCTTAAAGTCTCTAGTATTTGCCATTATCCATAAACCTTTATCCATAAACCACAATATATATTTTGGGTGATTTGTGAATGATTCACATCAAAAGCCTAAGCCAACTTAAGCTTCACCCTTCTTTTCAGGTAGGGGACTAACAGGTATTCTCTAACAAGACTGTGGATTGGGCAGCAAGCGTGTGATGAGCCCAGAAGGACGCCTGGAGGGAGATGTATCCATTGCAGCACCCTGACAACAAAGTGCCCAGGGTGAGGGGCTCTGAAGGAAGCCCTGTGAACTCAGGGTTCTCTTTTCTTTACCTAGGGATGGAAGTGGGAAGATAGAATGCAATTACAAAAAGTTGGTCACTGACTCTGAGACTCAAATTACTGACAGCTTAAAGTAATCAACACTATGAAAGCCATAATTATCCCAATACTGTAAAGTTTTGGGTTTAAAAAAGAAAAGTTCTTCCAAGCTGTGTCTTTCTGTCTGGATCTCTCTGGTTACATAACTAGAAAAGGGCCCGCTCAGGAATGAATCACAGATGGCTCCGCTCAGTGTTTGCTTTGAAGTCAGTTCAACTTGATTTATCTGGTCCGTGGTTTGAGGCTGGGATGCAAGGATCCAACGACACACCAGTGTCCAGGCCCCAAATTAGGGACAGAGTAACTGTTTCCTGGGCACAGTGCATGAGGAAAGGATTTGCCCTTCTGCGGTGTTGATTCTGATCCTGGCTACTTGATGGGGAGGGGTGGAGCCTGGGGGTTGGCTGAGACCGCTTCTTGCCCTGCTCTGTGAAGGTTGTGGCTCTAAGCATGAACTGGGCTTGGCCTGGCTGATCTCTTCCAACCAGGGAAGCATCAGACCACTGTTAGCTGGGTGAGGTCAAATGAGGCCCCGGGCTTCAGCCTCCACTGTGGGTATCGGTAGTTATAGCTTGTTGCTCTGTTCACTTTCTCTCAGGTAGTTAATTGTATCATTTCTCCCTCCAGTTTTCTGAAAGGGATAATTGACTCAGGGAGCAGGAGTGTCAAATACTTGTGGAGGGCGGTGCCATTGAGAGTCGTAGAACCAGAGACAGCCAGCACCAGGAAGGCACTAGAAGTCATCTAGGTCAGGGGCACAGGCCCGATGCCTACAGGGACAGAGGTTACCTACAGGCGGGCACTTGGGAGGTATAACACAGCAGGGAGCAGAGGGGCTGTGAACTGGAGAAGGCACACCCTTCCTAACGGCGTGCAAAGTAAAAACCTTAATAATCATTCGTAGGCCAAAGAAAACACAATCGCAGGTTGGATTTGGCCCAAGGGTCAGCCATTTGACGTTCTTGGGTGGTCGCACCCTTCAGTGTACGCATAACAAACAGGTCCAGGGAAACGACCCGTTCAGGGAGCAGCTGGGCCTAGAACCCAGCCAGGGGCCTTCTGGTCCGCTGAGAAACTACCTTGATGGCAGCCCCCCTACTCCCCCATAGGGGCCATGGTGACAGTTTGACAGGAAAAAATCACCCCATCAACCACACACCACCCCCTTGTTCCAGGAAATGGCCAGCCTCAAAATATCTTCCACCCCGAACAAGACACAGTCTTCTTTTGAAATGTCCCCAAACTGCTCACTTGCCACTTGGTAGCCAATGAAGGACTTCCACACGTACCCAGAGATCAGTTAGAAAGTCTCCCGCTCCCAAACTCCCACCTCGACAGAACATTTACCAGAGACTCTAAATATTTCCTCTTTTTACTCTATAAAGCTACTTTCAACCTTCCTAACACCTTTCAACCCCTGCTGAAACAAAAGTGACCTGCAGGAGGGTTCCCTGGCTGCAAGTCTGTGAATTAATAGCCTGTGTCCTTTTTGTCCTGGACTTAGCTTTGCATGGGACACTACCCTATGTGAGAGGACTGAGGCTCTCGGGGATTTTGTCTCGTGTCTGTCTGCTCCTGGCAGAGTAGATATAATCAGTCCCCCATCACCAGCAAACTCTAACATCTTTGCAAAGCAGTTCACATTCCTAGGATGCCAGCTGGCAATTTCTGCTCCCTCTGCCCTGGAGCTGCAGAAGAGGCGCCCGGGCCCACAGGATCCTGGGAGCCGGCCCATCAGTCCCCTGGGGCCTTGCGCAGCGGCTCCTGTGTGGAGGGGTGTCCTGGAGCCCCTCCTGCCCACTCTGCCTAGGCTCCCCACCCCAGGCAGGGCCCTATCCCTCGATAGGGACCTGTGCTCCAGCATTATGTCCAGAGACATAATGTCTCTGCACTGCTGTTTTTTCTCAACTGTGGGAACAACATCCAGTCAAAAGCCACTTACTGACTATTTCCTCTGTGGCTCAAGCTGAGCAAAAGCCTTAGTGATCAAGACTCCTCCGTCTCCTTCCTTTGTGAGACTCTGAGGAAGGCAATTACAATTACAATAGCATTTATTAAGCACTTCTTATTCCCCAGGTACATAGCTAAGCACCTTATATTCTTCCTCTCACTTAATTCTCATGAAAATTTGATGGGGTAAGCATTGTTATCCCCTTCGTGCCGGTGATACTACGTTCAGAGAGGTTTAATAAGTTGCCCAGGGTCACACAGGGGCAGAATTCAGGTTTGAACCCAGGTTTAAGCTGGACTCCTGACCACCTTCTTATATGGCATGTCTTTCTATCACTGGGAGCCTCAGCCTCTCCCCAACTCCCATCCCACATCACAGACCCTTTCCCACTGTTACTGTCATCTCCTAAACCCAGACCGGCCTGGTTATGAGTTTGAGGGTGAGGGTGGAGAGAAAGCAGAACCAATTTAAGTCCTTCACAGATCCAAAGGCATACTAACTTTTACTGGTACCACTCCCATGATATCAACTATATCAAAATACTTCAGCAGCCTATTTTAAATATAAATGCAATTGAAAACCTTTTGAAAGGCACTTTATAACTGGGTTGTAATTTTATTCTTTATTTTCACCTGGCCATTTTACAAGAAATTATCTTGAAATCAATTTAATTTTTCATTCTGAAACATTTTGTAGACCCTTGAAAAGCCGTAGGCACTGGGCTTATGGAGTGCTTAAATGCTTTTTTTAAATCATGGGATGAGGAAGAGAGCTTCTCCATATAGTTCCATATCCTCACCAGTGTGTAAACCTTTGATTCAATTTCCAGAAGCATTATTTTGCCTCCTGAGGTGGGCAGCACTAAATCCTTTCTGTTAGTGCCTTCTGGGAATTTCTGACCCCAAGTCTGCTGTTTTGGTGTCCTTTTAACACGTCCAACTTGTGGGCGCCGTGGGAGGTGAATGTATGAAAACAGAATGGTTTATGCTGTGCATCACAAATTCTCAGTTCCTGAAGCCAACGGGTGCCCTTCTCCCTGAGTGAGGTTCAAGGACTGGCAATGATGCACTTTAGAGACATTGGCACTAGTTTATCTCTGAGATGGTATATTAGTCAGCTAGGGCTGCCATAGCAAAATACCGCAGACTGGGTAGCTTAAACAACAGAAATGTATTTTCTCCCAGTTCTGGAGGCTAGAAGTCCAAGATCAAGGTGCCGGCAGGCTTGGTTTCCTCTGAGGGCCATGAGGGAATGATCTGTTCCAGGCCTCTCTCCTTGGCTCACAAATGGCCGCCCTCTTGCTGCCTCTTCATAAGGTTGTCCCTCTGTTCCTGCATGTCCCTGGTGTCTCCCTGCTTGTCTTAATCTCCTCTTCTTATAAGGATGTCATATGGGATGAGGGCTCATCCTCATGGCTTCATTTTAACTTAATCACTTTCTTAAAGGCCCTCTTACCAAATACAGTCACATTCTGAAGTACTGGAAGTTAGGACCTCAACATGTGAATTCGGAGGTGAGGCACAATTCAGCCCATAATAGATGGGTTTTCTTTTAAAAGACCCTAATGCTCAGAAGCACTCCCTCCATCTTTGCCTAGAGCTCAGGAGAGGGCTCTGCGACGCTTGGAAGAGCTGGAACAAGGTGGGGCGTTTCTGTTCTAAGGGTGCTTGTTAAGCACTGTGCTAAATAAATGCTTTATTAGCAGTAACTCGACATCCTGTGATGTAATTATTACCCCCAGTCTGCACATCAGAAAACAAAGAGGTTATGCCGTTTGCCCAAGGTTAGTCAGCTAATAAGTGACATAGCTGAGAAATAAATGGAAACAGTTATGCTCTTAGCCACTACAATATGCTGGTGTGTAAAATCCCTTTATACATGGGGAGAGGGGAATAGCTTTTCATTTCCAAAAGGCTTGGTTTGTTTACTCATTGTGTGTGTGTGTGTGTGTGTGTCTGTGTCTGTGTGTCTGTGTGTCTGTGCGTATATGTGTGTATGTAATGGAGGGAGGTGATAAACAACTTCTTTGAGTTTTGTTTTGTTTTGTTTTGTGTAGGGTGGTTCAAAGAATTTGCCTGGAAGATCACCCATAGTTAGGCCTTAGAGTTCAAAGATGAAGGCCCAGGGAGGGAATTTGGCTGGCGGCCTAATAGTAGGGAGGGAACAGGGGCTGTGAGCCTGAGGTTAAGAGAAGAGACCCCCACCCCAATCCCAGGATAGTCTCCCAAGATTTGGAAGGGGTCTGTATAAATAGCATTCCAGGAGGGACAGAGGCCTGAGCCCACCCACACACAGGAACACCGAGGTGGCAGAATCAGGATGCCCAGTGCCTGAGGAGGTGGACGCTGACCTCTGTGACTCAGGACTCTCCATGATGGTCCCTGAGGCCACGTCTGGCATGGAGGGAAGAAGATGCTAGGGGAGCCAGCATCCTTCAAACAGACAGTGGTGACTGACAGATGAGGACAGACCCTGCTGCCCCACAGGCCCAAGGGTTCTTACATAGGGAAGATACAGAACCCCAACATCTGGCCCCAGGATTCTCAACATCTGGAAGAGTGGGTATGTGTACCCGATTTATTTTGCTTTAGAAAAATTAATTTCTCATAATTTGTGTCATGGAGCAATTCATATTGTACGTTTATTCTGGTTCCTTTCCAGTTTTTCCTGTCTTGTTCAAGCGATGGGATCCCAAACTGGGTATGAGTGTACAGAAAGGGGCTTCAAATTCACACCAACCAACCCAACTGTTTCCCAGTCCCCTCACAAGAAGTAGTTTATATACAAGTGTCACGTGTGTGTTTAGCTGCCTCATCTGCATGTGGTCCATTTTTCCAAACCAGGCATTAGGGTCCTCCCAAGTAGGAATCAGATCTTTCCTTGTTCTCTCAGCCCCATCTTGTAATGGTCAGCACAGAGCCCAACACTTGGAGAATGCTCATAGATGGGAAGGGAATGTGCTTAAGATTTGAATGACAGATCTGCCCCCTACAATGAGCGTTAATACCAGCCAACTGGGATTTAAGCAGGGATCTTATGCTAGAACCATCATAATCAGAAACGGTCTGGCACCTCTCGGCAGATGCTGGACAGGCGTGCCCTGGAAGTTGCTGGCAGCTTCCTACCTATCCTTGACTTGACAGACCCTCACCTGGCTCAGTGAAGAGAGAACTGCTTTAGAGTCCAAGAGACTTGGGTTTTGAATGATTTAACCTTGGATGAATTCCTTGGGCAAGTTACTTAGCCTCTCTTAACCTCGTTTCCTGGTTTTTAAAATGGGAAAAGGAGCAATTACATTAAGGAATTTCTAAGAGGATTAAATGATATAACTTATGCAAAGCTCCTAGCACAGAGAAAAGGCTCAGTCATCACTGACAGCCTTACCTTACCCACCCCTGGCCTCTCTCCATCATTCCTCAGGGGTAAGACCAGCATCCAGAACCATTCCTGAGCAGAGGCAAGTAAGTACTAGAAGGTATCACTTGAGGAAAGAAAACAGCCCGGAGACTCTGATCCAGGCTGACAGGCAGACTCATGAAACTCACACCAAAAAAAAAAAAAAAAAAACAGCACAAAGACTTAGGACAAGGGATGCAGCCCATTTGAGGACTATAATTCATGTCCCCTTGGACACGCTAGTGAGAGCCCTGGACCCTGCTTACCTCCACCTGAGAGCCGTCTAGTTGAAAAAGCAGCTAGACATTGCAGGCTGCCAAGGGGGCAGCGTGGCAGGCTGGTTAAGAGCACTGACCTGAGCTTAAATCCTCACTCTGCCACTTACGACTTGTGACCTTGGATTTGTTACATAACCTATCTGAGCTTATTTTATCACCTGTACAAGAGGTTGGATGAAGCACTTATCAAGGTGCCTAGCACCCCGTCAGCGCTCAGAGGCATTAGGGCATCATAAGGTGGTGGTTAAAACTTGGACTTGGGAGCCCAGCTCTGCCACTTACTAACTTTCTATCCATGTTCAAGTAACCAGCCTCTCAGTGCCTCAGTTTCTTCATTTGCAAAATGGGGACAGTAATTTTACCCAGTATCCTTAGTTTGGGTGCCTCCAGAAGCTCTGAGACAGGGATTTGAGAGTAAGGAGTTTATTTGGAAGGTGCTCCTGGGACACCCTGGTGTGGGTAGAGAAGTGAAACAGGGAAGGGGAGGCAGCTGATAATGGGTTACCTGTGAGCAACTGGGACTCGCTTTGCATGAGGGACTCCAGGAGAGTGTGCACAATGTACCCCAGATACTCCCAGCTGAGGGTTAAGGAAGCTGGGGTATTATCACCAAGTCCCCCCTCTGTCATTCTGAGGGCTGTTTCTGAGGGTCTTAACTCTCAGCACCCCAGTGTCCTGCACATGGGGTGTGCTCCGGCAGCCAGGAAAAAGAAAGGTTATTTCGGCAGAGAATTTCAGGTGCTTGCAGTAGGAGTCTGTGGCGTAGAGGAGAGTGAGAGTGGATATGGACAGACAGCCAAAAGCATCTGCTACACTGCCTCGCAGGGCTGTGATCATAATTGAATAAAATAAACACATAAAATTCTTAGAACAGTGTCCGGCATGGGGCAATCGCCCTCCCAGATGACACGCACACTAAACAGGTCCAAATAATCTTTCACTTAAAAACATTTCAAAGTACTTGCGAATGTTCTTAATAATTTCTTATTTAATGGAAGGGAAGAATTAGGGAAAAGTAATTCAGCTCAATAAATATTTATGAACAGCTCACCTGTGGCTGTGAGGCATTGTGTTCCCATAATCATCAACAGAAATAGAGAACTCGTATCCCTGAGACAAGGTTCTCCACCCACCACCTCTTCCTAAGCATATCGTCTTGCTTGTTATCCTTTAAAAATATTCTTTCTTTATTCTTGACGTTTCCCTTATTTCAGTTTGCAATTTGCAGGTGGGGTTGCCGGTAGTCTTTGAAAATTCATGGATAGTATATGAATCGCCAAAATCATGGAGACAGGCGAGTCTCACTTTTCAATTCTATAAACTAATATAAACCAATGAAGATTTCAAAGAAAAAAATGGTCACCAAGAGCTCTCAGCAAACCTACTCAACAGCAAAAAAGATTCATACCATCCTCCCATATTACTAACCTAGTCCTTCCACCCTTAAATATGGAAGAATCAATGGACATTTGGGGAAGATCAACACCACAAAAGAGGACCCAAAAAGAACAAACAGAAATATCTACAACAGAAGGAACATATATAATACAAGACATAAAGGAGAACCTTTATAACTGCATAGTCACATGCTTTGAGAAACTTGAGAAGTTATTGTGACCACAAAACAAGAACAGGTTGCTATGAAAAGGAAGCATCCAGAGAACAGCAACAGGAGTTCTTAAGTATTAAAAAATACTTAGGTGTAGATCTGACAAAGCAGTACAGAACTTGTATGCTAAAATGCAAAGTGATCCATGAACCATGAATCTAAGGAGACTTGGGAATCACCATACTGTGGTAGAAAGAGCTTAGTTACACCTGGCTTTGGAACTTGGTGTGTCATTAGCTGTGAGATTTTGGTACATTAATCTCAAATATCTATCACTGAAATATTTTCATCATGGCTGCTTTAAAATCATTATCAGATCATTCTAACATCTCTGTCATATCAGTGTTAGAGTCTATTGTTTGTCTTTCTTCATTCAGTTTGAGATCTTCTTAGCTCTTGTATAAGTCATTTTCAATAGAAACCTAGACATTTTCCTGTTATATCATGAGACTGAGGCTTATTTAAACCTTCTGGTCTGGTTCCCCCCACGTTTCTTTTTGAACACCACTCCAGCGGTTAAAGAAGGCGGGGTACATCA
This sequence comes from Eschrichtius robustus, assembly GCF_028021215.1. Lineage (NCBI taxonomy): Eukaryota > Metazoa > Chordata > Mammalia > Artiodactyla > Eschrichtiidae > Eschrichtius > Eschrichtius robustus. The sequence goes on from NC_090825.1 coordinate 57,174,058, forward strand.
CCTTGTTACTTACAGGTGGAGGTAGAATCCAGATTGCCCAGTTGTCCTCTATGGTATCCGAGGTAGGGGGTTCCTCTTTGCTGCTCTGTAGGAGTAGTAGTTCTGGTCCCTATGCTGTCTCCACTGACATTGAGGTAGGGGTGGCCTCGTCACCACTGGCAATTTTGAAATTGCCAGGCCTGACTCTCCACCGGGCCTCCTCTGACAGCACCCCAGTGGGGAAGAGGAGGGATACCACATCACCGCTGGGCGAGAGAAAAAAATCTAGGCCCCCCATGTGGGCTCCACTAAAATTACAGGAGTGGCAGTGGGCCTCACTACCAACTGGCGGGGATAAAAGTCCTGGCTCCCTATTTGGTCTTCACTAACTCCATCATGGTAGCGGGGTGCAGTGCCTCATTACAGCCTTGTGAGGGTGCGGGTCTAGGCCTTTGCTGGCATGGGTAGGGTAAGGCCATAGTTTTTCCTGTAGTATGTGGCTGGAATAGAGTGATTCTTATTTAAGTTTTCTGCTTTGCTGGGCTGCATTCTTCCTAGTGATTTGACTAAAAATAGCAGGCTTCTGTTGGGGATTTTTATGTCTGCACTCACTGGCATTTCTTGGGTGAGCTTCTGCAGCTCCAAGTATAGGATATACGAGGCAACAAGAAAACCCAGGGAACTCACCCTGCATCGTTCCTTGGGGCCTCATGTCCCTGGCTGGTCTGCCTTCTTCTTTCCGTCTTTCAGAGTCTTCCTATACTTGTTTCATATATAATGTCAGGGTTTTAGTTGTATTTAGTAGCATGAATAGGGAAAATACGCCCACCCATCTTTCCTGAGGTCAAAGTCTCTCATTCTTCATTTTAAAGTAACTAGTATTGCTAAGAATTTCATTGCAAGACTTGGAAAATCCTACTGCTAAGAAATAGTCATGATTTTACAGGAACCCATAAAAGCCGATGTTTGAGGGCCAAAACAAACTTTTCTAATAGAGAGACTTTATATAAGTTTTCACTCAATGTTATTGCTTTGTTTGGGGGACCCCTTTTGACCTGTGATAGACATGACATGTCATAAAAAGAATATTAAAAGTGCCAGGCCATCACTGTGCTTTAAGTGATGTGATAAGTAAAAGAGATTTAATATATTCAGGAGCAAGCACTTTGAGGTTTTAGGAGGATTCTATGCCCAGTCACTTTGAGTCAGAAGGTAAGTTATTCTAAAGTCAGGTGCTACATCTGAGTGGTCTGCTTAGTATCCCCGATCAATTACATCATTTATTTGTGTGCATGTCAGGAATATACACAGCAAGTCTCAAAAGGTGGGGAAAAATGTTCCCTGGGTCACCTCCACATGGGACTGCTTACATTTGGTTCAGGTTAGAAATGAACGGGTTGACTGTAACTTACCGAGCCTCCAAGATACGGTCTAAGTTCCAGAAAGGGAAAGTGATGATCTGGAGTGTCAGGTCACATTCTGGGATTCCAGAAAAAAAATATTTCAGGAAGGATCCTATTTTTAAGTTGCAGAATAAAATCATCACTTTTGGAAAGGCCCCCTTCCCTATCTTAAAAAAAAATCTCTCAGAGACTGCTGGGCTGAAACTCAGACTTGGGTGACGAAGACAAAGAAATCACGCTGCAGCAGTCAATATTTTGCTGGTGTTGAAATATTTACCTGGTGTTGTTTCAGTCCAAGAGCACCGCATACTTGAGCAATGGGTGAGTCTTGGGAAGAGGTAAGGACAATGAAAAAGGAACCCAAAGTGCTCTCGGCCAGAGCTGAAAGCAACTCTCCTTGACACCCATCAATTTTCTTTCCCAAACAGTCCTGACAGAGCCTTTTAGTATCAATTAGATGTTCCCAGAGAGCGCCTATAATCCTTTAGACATCATTGTTCTCTTATGTCAATATGTATATTACCAGCAAAGATCTCACTATTCAGAAAGAAAAAAAAGGTAGATGCTGTTCAACTTCAGAGTAGCTGACTCTGATTTTAGTTCATAAAGCTCTACCTTCCAAATCTTATGGAATGTTACATCTTGGCAACGCGTGAAACATAAGCATCTGGATTCTAAATTCCCAAAGACATTTGAACAATGACATGTACAGTGGATTTAAAGATATACACGCTAGGCAGGTAGTCTTGCTAGCAAGAGCCTTTCCTTCAAGATCTAACAATTAGCTCCCTGGCCGGGACCCAGCACACAGACCAAAGGAGAACACTGACATCCCCAGAGGAAAAGTGCAGCTCCGCCAGCAGCTCTCCTATCCCTGCCCAATAGGTCCCTAGTAATGGCACAGGTCTGCATCTAGAGGTAACATTTGCAAAGCTTGACTTTTTTTTTTTTGCTTTAGCTTCTTCAGAGGGAGGCCATTGTTATTCATATCTCTGAAAAGAATATAAAAACACTGTAGTACTTAACATAACATACTCTCTACTCTCAAGGAGTCAAATTGCCATTGCAAACGATGATATAAGGAAGGAACACCCAGAAAGACTTAGAGGAAGGGAACAGTCCATCAGCAGACACAATAGCAGGTGCTGTTTTCATAGTGAAGTGCTAGGAACTGCAGAAAGAGGCAAAAATAAACCAAATGGTAGTCTGTGCACAGTGCACCAGACTCTCCAAGCCACCACACCCATGACGACTGAATAGTCCCTCCATAGCCTAAAGCATGCACACAGCTTACCAAGGGACACAGGGTGGATTGTTGGGAAAGCACATCTCTAGAGCCAGGAAGAATCACAACTGAATCCCAATTCCATTGCTTACTAGCTAGGTGCCCTAGTAATGATTGCTTAACCTTTCAGAATCTCCATTTTCTTACCTATGAGTATTCATTAATTCATTTAGTACCCATTCAATGCTTATTATGTGGCAACTATTGCACTAGGTCCTAAGCAATACAGCAATGAATAAAACCTCTTGTGTGTTCTGATTTAAATGAAATATATATGTAAAGCATAGAGTACAGAAACTAGCAGAGATATGGGAGATGCTCAATAACTATTATAAATTCCTTCCTCCTTTTTATCCTTCGAGGGGTGCAGAAGGAGTTTAATCCAAAACAACCACTTGTTCATTAAAAGATAAATTACATTATGTCTACCTCCAACACAATTCATGGACTCCAATTAGGGAAATTTGGCGTCTTAAGTGTTAGGACCCCGTACCAGGGCTTGAGAGGAAGGGGTGGAGGAAATTCTAAAAGCTTCCTATCAACCATTTGCCCTGACCATTCCCCCCAATTCTGAATCAACTCTTAACTAACTGTTGTGGTGTAGGGGATAGAGTACAGAATGTGGAAGGTGTGCTAGGTCACTTGCCTGAGCCATTAACTAGCCACGTGACAGAAGGTAAGTCATCTACGCCAATAATAACAGCAGCCATCACCTGCTGAAGTTCTTAAAAGTGCTCACTAGACTAAAAATTCCTTGAAGTAAAGACTTACTTATTTGAATCCCTCCTTCAGTGGCTATTAAAAGGCAAAAAGTTGGCACTCAAGCAACATTTGTTGAATGTAAAATTGAGATCATTCTGCCTTGCCCATGTTGTAGGTTTTTTACGGAAATCAAATGAGGCCATTTTTATAAAAACTCTTTGAGGTTGTAAAATATTATGCAGATGTAAGGAATTAATATATGCCTGTCTCAGGTCTGGAAAGGAAGTAGGAAAAAGAGAGAAATGGGAAGGATGAAAGAGAGTTGAGGGCAGGGCAGGCAGTTGGATTTGAGAGCGATCGAAGCTACTCTGAGGTGGAGGAAAGATTTCAATTGCTGTAAGAATTGGGGGGACATTTCCCACACAGCCTGACAGTCTTTCAGTGACTGTTCCTTAAGACCTACTCCAAGATATTCTACCCTATGACCAGACTCAGGGTATTGGGGAAAGGAATTATGACAGTCATATAATATGATGGATACCACAGGACTTTCTAAGGTCATGCTTCAGAGAGACTGTTAGTGATATGGGGAGATACTTAAGAATAAATTAAATAATTTTTTTAAAAAAGCAATGAGGATCTTAATTTTGTATATAAATAAATAAATAAAAAAGCATATAGAAGCAAGGACAAAAGCAATCTCCAAGAGGAGATATACCAATAAGTTAACAGTAATACTTTATTACTTATAATAATTAAGTAATCTTTGTTGTCTTGTTTATACTTGTATATATTCTATATAATCTTCAATGAATAATTATTACTTTTATAATTAGAAATATATCTGTATGTATAAACAGATACTCTCTTCTTCGCTGGTTCTTGCATCCCTTCTGGGAACTGATTCAGATCCAAATCAACTATTCCAAAAACCAAATCACCAGGAACTGAATCAGATATCCCATCCAAGTCCCAGCTGGCAAAAATGAGACCTGTAATTCAGCTTTTTGATTTTGTTAGCTGTACGGCTAGATTGGGCTCTTTTCTCCTTTTATCCCGGAAGTCGGATGCCTGGGTTCCAGTCACAGCTCTAATAGCTGTGTGCCCTCAGACATGTCACTGGCCCTCTCTGGGCCTCCCTCCTCCCCTGTAAAATGAGGGAGCTGGACTCTGACGATCTAGGACCACCTGGGCAATTTTTATACCATTCACCACCTTCCCTTGGCTTTTTTCCTCTGAGTATATTTGTTCCATTTTACTCCCTCTGACAATTCTTCCCAAGGAGAAGAAGTGAAGCACAAATGAGGCTTTCTGAGTTTTTGTTGACACTTTTTTTTTTTTTTTTTTTTGGCTGCATTGGGTCTTCGTTGCTGTGCACGGGCTTTCTCTAGATGCGGCGAGCGGGGGCTACTCTTCGTTGCGGTGTGCGGGCTTCTCCTTGCGGTGGCTTTTCTTGTGGAGCACGGGCTCTAGGTGCGCAGGCTTCAGTAGTTGTGGCGCACGGGCTTAGTTGCTCCATGGCATGTGGGATCTTCCCGGACCAGAGCTCGAACCCGTGTCCCCTGCATTGGCAGGCGGATTCTCATCCACTGTGCCACTGGGGAAGCCCCTTGGTTGACACCTCTACTTGCAAGTTGGAAGACCTTGTTGGCTGGAGCAAAGGGTCTGCTTGTTGGTGAAGTCAACGGGCATGAGCTGGTGCTGTTCCCTCTCCCTCCTCGTAATCAGAGCCCTGGCTACTGAACTCGTGGCTGGCATCAGAGCAGCAACCAACATTTGGTTGACATGGACATAGTTTTTCATCAGGGGAAAGCAGGAATGAATTCAAGAGGCTTCTTTTTTTTCAAGCAATTTTGAGTATCTGCTTTTGGGTTTGTGTCTGCCTGCATTTGGCAGAGCTGGTCTTGGGGAAGACCTGGCATTTGTGACCAAAGGGGGTCAGTCTCCTTCCTTCTCCAGGATGGAAGCAGCACGAATTGTCCCCGAGCTCCCAGTCGGCCGGAAGGGGGCAGCCAATCCTCCTCTGCCCCAGCCGCAGTAGCCCGTGGCCACTCGGCCCCTGAGAGCCACAGGCCTCACATCTCCCCAGCTCCAGCCTCCTTTCAAAGGCCCTTTATTAAACCATGAACTATTTGCTGTCGAGACATTTAGGATGAAATCATTGTTTTAAACAAATAAACGCAGCTTCGTCCAGATTTCTGCTCTGAGGAGCAGAGTAAGAAAATAATTTCTGTCTGCTCGCCACAAAAGCGGCTGGAAAGGCCCAAAGAAAAATATTATTTTTACTCCATTGTGTGAAATATTGTCCTGGAGGATCTGACGCACTAAGCGTTTGAAGAGTTTGTGCTGGCAGGTTTCAAAGGTCCCCTGGGTCGGCCCCCTGGGATTGTTTTCTGCATTAATAAACTTAGCATGATGTGTGTTAAAAGGAACATTCTGTTTGCTTTGTAAATAAGGGATGTCAAACAAGAAGCAGAAGCCTTACAGACACTAGGTGATGTGTTCTCGGAGCACGGAGGGGGAGGTAGGGAGGGAGAGGCACCCTGGAAAAACGGGTAATGCTGGGGCTCCCTGCACTAAGCTGAGGCCTTGTTGGGAAAACAAATCAGTCTGTCTGAGTCCAAACCAGGCCACTTCCTCACTGATCCTGGTGGGAAAGCTGCACACTTTGCCCCGAACCAGCAGGACACAGGCTTGGGAAGGAAAGTTCTCAAGTGTCTGTCAGCTGTGTGGTGGAGGGGAGACTACGGCGCCTGGCAGAGGGGCCCTCCCCCAACCCTGAACCCCGCCCACCCCTTTTAGAGAAGTTTCCTGGCTTGTTGGGATCTCCCAGAGCTGGCAGGCAGGAGGGGGCAGAGGTGAAAGCTATATCTTTGGGAATGATGATCTGGCTATCGCTCCCTCTATCTCTCTCATATGCCTTTCTCAGATGTGTCTGCAGCCCCTGTCAAATTCCTGATGGGCCCTCAGGGACCCCGACATCGTGGGAGACACATCACCCTGGCCCTGTGAGCCCTCCTCTGCAGGGAGCCCGAAGGAACCAGGGCAGGATGCGTAATGCCTCTGGCTCAAGTATTTGCTATTTTCACAGGTGCCTCCCCCTGGTCCCACAGCCCCCTCTGTTGTCTGATCCAATGTTATCGAAGGTTCCCCAGACCTCCCAGGCATTTTCATTTCCGCCCGCTGCCCTGCTGGCTTCTTCCCGTTACTCCCCAAGCTCTCCACTCCCCTCTGCGGTCCTGGAAAGACTTCCTGTGACATCCATTTCTATTCTGGCAAGTCCTGGTTCTCTCCTGCTCAGGAGTTCATACCATTTCTTGAGACTTTGGAGGAAAGTGATGACAGGGAATGCTGAGCTCTCTCTGGTGAGAATCACAGACTCTCAGAGGTTAAGGGTGTAGACACAGAAACCCGGTGGGGGGGGGGTTCACCTTGGACCCTAGTCGAATCACCTGGAGGGTTTTTATAGTTGCTGTTTTCTGAGCCCACACCCAAGTGGTTCTGATTCAGTTACTTTGGGGTGATGTTTTTAACCTCAAAATGTTTTTACGTTTTGGAGATTCCTGTAGTGGGTGACTCCAGTGTGGCAACGAAGAAACCAAGCCAAGCTGTGTTCTCACCCCACACGCTAATTTCATGGAGGAGTAACTCACGTGTCTGAGGTCTCTGTATTTGTTTCCTGTGGCAGCTGTAATGAGTACCACAAACTGAGTGGCTTGACCAACAGAATGTATTCTGGAGGCCAGAAGTCCAAAATCAGGGTGTTGGCCGGACTGCACTTCCTTTGGAGGCTCTGGGGAAGGATCCTTCCTTGCCTCTTCCAGCTTCCAGTGGCTGTCAGCATTCCTTGGCTTGTGGCTGCAACTCTCTGCTCTGTCTTCACATTGCCTTCTCCTCTGTGAGGCTCTCTGTGTTCTCACCTTCCATCTGTGTTAACTCCCTTTATCTTTTTCTTATAAGGACATTTGTGATGGCATGTAGGTCCCATCTGGATAAACCAAGATAAGCGCCTCCTCTCAAAATTGCTAATCACATCTTTTGCTATATAATATTCATTCTTTAACCATATAAGGTAATATTCACAGGTTATAAGGATTAGGACATGGACACACCTTTGGGGGATCACCATTCATCCCACAACAGTCCCTTGGTAAGTGGCAGAGTTAGGACTAGAACTGGGTCTTTTGACTTGCCACAGAATATACCTGCTGCTATATCAGGCCCCTGGGTTGCACACATCCCTTTGAAGCAGTCTAGTGAGGAACTTAAGTGCAGGGTTTTTGCATCAGCAGACCTGAGTTCAAATCCCAGCACTTATTCAGTTTACCACTGATTTTTGGTCTGCAAATTGGGGATAATCATTTAGCCTAATTTTAAGGAATAAATGACACAATGTATGTAAAGCACTTAGCAGGACCAGGCACATGGTAAAGGCTCAGTGTTAGTATTACTGATCTGGCAGGAATTAAATATTTTATCATAAAAAATTATAGGAGAGAGTAAATACATGCAATTATATATCTGATAAGGGATTATTACTCAGAATATATGGAGAACTCCTAAAATTCAACAACCAGAAAACAAACAACCTGGTTCAAAAATGGCAAAAACTTTAATAGACATTTCTCCAAAGAAGACATACAAATTACCAATAAGCACATGTAAAGATGCTCAACATCAATAATCATTAGGGAAATGCAAATCAAAACTACAATGAAATACCACCTCATACCTATTAGGATGGCTACTATTAAAACAACAGAAAATAATGAATGTTGGCAAGAACGTGGAGAAGTGGAACCCTTGTACACTATTGGTAGGAATATAAAATGATGATTCTCAAAAAATTAAAAATAGAACTACCATATGACCCAACAATCCCACTCCTGGGTATATACCCAAAATAATTGAAAACAGGGTCTCAAATCAATATTTGTTCACCCATGTTCATAGAAACATTATTCACAATAACCAAGACATGGAAGCAACCCAAGTGTCCATCAATGGATGAATGGATAAGCAAAATGTGGTATATACATACAACGGAATGTTATTCAGCCTTAAAAAGGAAGGAAATTCTGACATATGCCATAGCATAGATGTACCATGAAGACATTATGCTAAGTGAAATAAGTCAGTCACCAAATATATGTATACTGTATGATTCCACTTATATGAGGTACCTAGATTAGTCAAAATCATAGGGACAGAAAGTAGAATGGTGATTGCCAGAGGCTGGAGGGAAGGGAGGTATTGGGAGTTACTGTGTAATGAGTATAGAGTTTCAGTTTTGCAAGATGAAAAGGGTTTTGGAGATGGATGGTAGTGATAGTTGCACAACAATATGAAAAAGAACTATAACATGCAACCGGTACATTGCTAACACAACATTAGCAACCTATGAGCTGGACTTGAATTGAACAAAGAGGGTAAAGGTATTGGAAAGCCCCCACTTGAGAGGTAGCGGGAGAGTGGGCCACACTGGGAAAGCAGCCTAGACTGCAGTGGGTGACAGGTCAAGTGTGGAGCGATTTCAGAGACCTGCACAGAGCTCCTCTCCCTGGTCTCATAGCTAAGTGCTCTCCAAGGAGCTGGGGCTGCCACCTGCATAGCATTCTGGCGACCCTCAACAGGAGCCACCCCTGGCCTGCTGTTCTCACTGTTAATCTGTTTTAGTATCATCCACCTGGCTAAGTGGGATGAGCCAAAGAAAGGCAGGGAGACCTTAAAGGTAGCTTAAGAACAGTCTGAAACAAGAGGTTGTGTGATCTAGGGGCCATTTAAAGATTTCATGTTGCTTTTGTAAAATCTCTCTTTCACCAGCCCGTATTAAGAGAAAAAAATTCCTCATGGCCAGAGTTCAGTACAAATCTCCCAGCACCACGGAGTTGCAGACCTTCCCCAAAATGTTGCCATTTTTAGGAAGCAGCACAATCATACTGAAAGATCCATTTTAAAAGGCCTTGTCTCCCCTCTGACCCTCCCCCTCGCAGCCTCCACCCCCAAATACGCACACACTGCCAATAAGTCTCCCACCAAAGCCCCAGCTGAAAATACCCTCAGCTGTTGGCTTCTGTTATAGTTTTCACTACAGACCCACAGTCTCATAGGCACCCAGTGATAACACAGAGGGAATTCAAGAACTGCCACTGAACACACGGGCTCAAATGCAGCTTCCCTGAGCTGGAAGGGTATGAGCAAGCTCCCCAGATCCCTCACAAAAAGAGGCCACCTCCCCTTTGTTGGTGGCCCGCACTCCTCAAAAAATAAACCAAGCAAGGAGGGGAAAGCAGCTTTGGAACGCTCAGGAATCTACACACAACTTCCCCATACCCTGCTGTCTCCCAGAGATTTCTTTTCCTAATCTTGCTCCATGAGCAGTGGGTCACCAGAAATCCTAATCTGGCTCTGGAGGAAAGTTCAGGACGGTAAGATATGGGTAAAGCCTAAGTGTTAGGATCACTCCACCCACCTTCACAGTGAGGGAAAGCCAGGCTGGTCTGAGCATCTCCCAGAGCTTCATACTGGAAGGCAGCCCCTGCAAAAACCTGTGCCCAGAGAAAGCACGAGCTGTGCACACAGTGTACTATATAATCAGAACAGGTGAAAATGTTCTTCCTCTGGTACGTTTAACATATGTCCATTTTCCTCTGCTGGTGAGCACCACTTGTTTTCCTTTTTCTGACCCCTTTTTTTGCTGGTTGTCTTTTCATATAAATTTCAAAGTTGTAGCCAAACAAAAATTAACATCATACCAGAAAGAGCTCTTTAAGATAGTGTAGGAGACAAAGATGAAGACTCAACAGTTTCTATGTTATATCCTACACATCTTCATGCAGCTACTTTTAATGACACCTCCGGCCCATCCTCTTTGCCTTGTGGTCCCTGCCTATAGGCAAACCAAAACTTGGCCACCATGGGAGTAATAACAGCTTAAAGTAGCTACAGCTATGGATATAATCAGAACCATGATGTGGTGACAAGGTTTCTATGGAGGTTTAAAATACTGCTAGAGTATCACTCAACAGCTTACAACTGCTGCAGCCTTCCCTGGGGTTCTTGCCCCCAGCACCACACTGGAGATGGGACTGTTAGTCATAAAATGTTCTTGGGACAGTGTGATGGCAGCAATAAGCCATGGATTAAACTGGACCAGTTCTAACACCCCTTTCAACTCACATATCTGGGAATATACAGGTCTTCAGTTTATATGGAGGGGAGGCTGGGGGTCAGACCCAAGCAGCCTCCTGCAAAGAAGGAGGTACCCAAAAGATGACCAGACCTCAGGGTTCAAGACTTCCTATTTGCCTGATGTGCCTGACAAGAGGTTAACATCCAAAACATACAAACAGCTCACACAACTCATTATCAAAAAAATAAACAATCCAATCGAAAAATGGGCAGAAGATCTAAATAGACATTTCTCCAAAGAAGACATACAGATAGATAGTCAACAGGCACATGGAAAGATGCTCAACATCGATAATTATTAGAGAAATGCAAATCAAAACCACAATGAGGTACCACCTCACACTGGTCAGAATGACCATCATCAAAAAGTCTACAAATAATAAATGCTAGAGAGGATTGGAGAAAAGGGAACCCTCCTATACTGTTGGTGGGAATGTTAAGTTGGTGCAGCCACTATGGAGAACAGTATGGAGGTTCCTCAGAAAACTAAAAATCGAATTACCACATGACCCAGCTATCCCATTCCTGAGCATATATCCAGAAAAAAATGAAAACACTAATTGGAAAAGATATATTCACCCCAGTGTTCATAGTAGCACTATTTACGAGAGCCAAGGCATGGAAACAACCAAAGTGCCCATCAACAGACGACTGGTTTAAGATCATGTGAGATATAGATAGATAGATAGATAGATAGATAGATAGATAGATAGATAGATAGATAGATAGATAGATAGATAGATATAGATATATGTATAGATATATGTGTGTGTGTATATATATATATATATATGTTACTCGGCCATAAAAAAAGAATGAAATATTGTCATTTGCAGCAACATGGATGGATCTAGAGAATATCATACTAAGTGAAGTAAGTCAGAGAGAGACAAGTATTATATGATATCACTTACATGTGTAACCTGAAAAATAATACAAATGAATGTATATACAAAAAGAAACAGACTCACAGACATAGAAAACAAACTTATGGTTACCAAGGGGGAAAGGGAGGGAGTGAGGGGGATAAATTAGGACTATGAGATTAACAGATACAAACTACTATACATAAAATAGATAAGCAACAATTATTTACTGTATACCACAGGGAACTATATTCAGTATCTTGTAATAACCTATAATGGAAAAGAATCTGAAAAAAATATTAATATATATAACTGAATCACTTTGCTATACACTTAAAACTAACACAATATTGTAAATCAACTACACTTCAATAAAAAAAATTGACGAGGGACTTCCCTGGTGGTGCAGTGGTTAAGACTCCACGCTCCCAGTGCAGGGTTCGATCCCTGGTCAGGGAACTAGATCCCACATGCATGCTGCAACTAAGGAGCCTGCGAGCTGCAATTAAGACCCAACACAAACAAATAAATAAGTAAAATAAAAGAAAAACTTAAAAAAAAATTGACGAATGAAGAAACAAAGCAAGACAAAGAAGCAAAAAGATTTCCTGTTTACAGAGAGAAGTAGAACTTCTTTTTTTTTCTCTTTCTATGCCAACCTAGCTTTAGCTTTTAAATTAGGGCTATAAATTACATAAAATTTATGCTTTTTATTGTACATTTTTGCTTGTTTTGACAAACACACCAATCATGTAACCATTACAATCAAGATATTAAACAGTTACATCATCCCCCCCACCTTCCAATTTTCCCATACCACTTTGTAGTTGTCTTAGTCCATTTGGACTGCTATAACTAAATACAAGAGATGAGGTGGCTTACAAACAACAAACACTTATTTTTCACAGTTCTAGAGCCTAGGAAGTCCAAGATTATGGTGCTGACAGATTTGGCATGCAATGAGCTTTTCCTGGTTCATAGACAGCTTCTTTTTGCTGTGTTCTCACACAGTGAAAGGGGGCATTGGAGCTTTCTTGGCCTTCTCTTATAAGGGTACTAATCCCATTCATGAGGGCTCCACCCTCAAGACCTAGTCACCTCCTAAAGGCCCTCTCTTAACCTTGGGAATTTGGTTTCAACATATGAACTTTGGGGGAACACAGACATTCTGACCATAGCAGTAGTCAATCTTTTTTCCATTCCCAGCCCCTAGCAACCACTGTGTTTTCCAGAACATCATATAAATTAAGTCATCAGCGCAGTCTTGTTAGACTGGCTTCTTCCATGTAGCATAATGCATCGAGATCCATCCCTGTCATTGGGAATATCAGTAACTTGTTCCTTTTTATTTTTGAGTATGATTTTATTTATGGAATTATTTGTATGTTTGTTTATCTTTTCACCAATTGAAAGATATTTTCCACCTAGCTTTCGGTGATCATGAATAAAGCCACTATAAAAATTAATGTACAGGGGCTTCCCTGGTGGCACAGTGGTTGAGAATCTGCCTGCCAATGCAGGGGACATGGGTTCGAGCCCTGGTCTGGGAAGATCCCACATGCCATGGAGCAACTAGGCCCATGAGCCACAATTACTGAGCCTGCGCGTCTGGAGCCTGTGCTCCGCAACAAGAGAGGCCACGATAGTGAGAGGCCCGTGCACCGTGATGAAGAGTGGCCCCTGCTTGCCGCAACTAGAGAAAGCCCTCGCACAGAAACGAAGACCCAACACAGCCATAAATAAATAAATTAATTAAAAAAAAAATTAATGTACAGGTTTTAGGGACTTCCCTGGTGGTCCAGTGGCTAAGACTGTGCACTCCCAATGCAGAGGGCCCGGGTTTGATCTCTGGTCAGGGAACTAGATCCTGCATGCCGCAACTAAAGATCCCACATTCTGCAACTAAAGATCCCACATGCTGCAACTAAAAAGATCCCGCATGCCACAACGAAGATCCCGCATGCAGCAGCGAAGATCCCGTGTGCCACAACTAAGATCCAGTGCAGCCAAATAAATAAATTTTTTTTTCAATTAATGTACAGGTTTTGGCCTGGACATAAATCTTCATTTCACTTTGGTAAGTACATGGGACTGAGGCTGCTGCATCATATGGTAAGTGTATGTTGAACTTTATTCAACACCGCCAAACTGTTTTCCAAAGTGGCTATGCCATTTTGCATTCGCACCAGCAATGGATGAGAGTTTCTGCTACTCTACATCCTTGCCAGCACTTGGCATTGTCAGTTACAGTTTCTTTTGAAACACATAACAATCTTGTTCTTTAGAAAATGAAGCTGAGGGGCTTCCCTGGTGGCACAGTGGTTAAGAATCCGCCTACCAATCCAGGGGACACAGGTTCAAGCCCTGGTCCGGGAAGATCCCACATGCTGCAGAGCAACTAAGCCCCGTGCGCCACAACTACTGAGCCTGCGAGCCACAGCTACTGAGCCTGCACGCCACAACTACTGAAGCCCGCGTGCCTAGAGCCTGTGCTCACAACAAGAGAAACCACCACAATGAGAAGCCCGCGCACCACAACGAAGAGTGGCCCCTGCTCGCCACAACTAGAGAAAGCCCGTGTGCAGTAACGAAGACCCAATGCAGCCAAAAATAAATAAGTAAATAAATAAACTTATTAAAAAAAAAAAAAGAAAATGAAGCTGAGCCAGTAAGGATGTGTGAATTTTTCAGTTGACTAAATAGTTGGGCCAGAATTTGAACTCAGAACCCTAGACAGTCCTAGACTAGGTTTAGCTCAGTGTTTTAACTTGCTCAAATCCCACCTCCTTCTACACAGCTCTGTGGTAATCAAATAGCACAATAAGAAAAAAAAATAACCCAATTGAAAATGGACGTAGGATTTGAATAAGCATTTCTTCAAAGAAGGTATATGAATGACCAATAAGCACATGGAAAGATGTTCAACATTGTTAGTCATCAGAGAAATGCAAATCAAAACTATAACGAGATATTACTTCACATCTACCAGGATGGCTATAATCAAAAAACAGAAAATAACAAGTGTTGGTGAGGATGCAAAGAAATTGCAACCCTCATACACTGCTGGTGGGAATGTAAAATGGTACAGTCACTTTGGAAACAGTACGGAAGTTCTTCAAAATATTAAACATAGAGTTATCATATGCCTCAAAAATTCTCACTTCTAGGTACCCAAGAGAATTGAAAACATATCTTCATATGAAAACTTGGACACAAATGTTTATGGCAGCACTATTTATATTAGCCAAAAAGTGGAAACAGTGCAAATATCCATCAATTAATGAATGGTAAACAAAATGTGTTATACCCACATAATGGAATATTGTTCCACCATGAAAAGGAATGAAGTTCTGATACATGCTGCTACATAGATGAACCTTGAGAAAATTATGCAAAGTGAAATAAGCCAGACACAAAAGGCCATATATTGCATGATTCCACTTATATGAAACATTCAGAATAGGCAAATCCACAGAGACAGAAAGTAGATTAGTGGTTGCAAGGGGCTGGGGGAAGACGGAATGGAGAGTGACTGCTAATGGGTATGAGGTTTCCTTTGGGGGTATCAAAAATGTTCTGGAATTATACAGAGATGACGATTATTCAACTTTATGAATACACTAAAAACCACTGAATTGCATCTTTCAAAGAGTGAACTTTGTGATATGTAAATTTATCTCAATAAAGCAGTTATGAAAGGAAAAAAGTAGGTGTATATGTGTAAATGTTCTGACTTGGGGAAAAGTGTGGGGAGAGGAAGGTATGATGGGGCAAGAACCAAACCTGGGGATGAAGACCCAACTTCACCCTTACTGCTCTATGACTTTGTAAAAATCCACTTACTCTTTTGATTCTTGGTTTATTCATTTGAAAAATAGGGAAAATATCCCCCTCAAAGTGATTTTATATGGGTCAGAGATGATCTTATAACCTATAAGTTGCTATTTAAATGTTAGCTCTAACCCTAAAGTCTTGAATTTTTCTCTGAAATGGTAATTCTCTTTCCATAAAATTTGAGCTCAAGAGTGTCCTTTGCAGATTCTGGTCCTTCCCCTGGCCCTCAGTACTATACAGAGTGTTCAGCATAGTGACTTAGACTTACTTAACAATTGAGCAGCAGTGTGGGCCCAGGACTATAAACATAAATAAGATTTACTTGTGTCTTCAGGAAGGTCAGTCAAGTGGGGTGGGAGTAGGAGACAGATATCTAAATTTGTAAGTATAATGCATGTGCATGTAATTACAGTGAGATGAGCAGGTGATCATGTGTACACATCCACCCTTTTCAACAAGTGCCTCCTGGAGAAGAAAGATGAAGATTTGTTGGTTGGGAATTTGTGTCTCCTACCATTGGATCCTACATGCTTCCAATAGGAGGACAGGGTTGAACATGGTTCAAAAAGATTTCTAAAGATTTATGATGTTGGCTATTTAAGGAAATGAAAATATCACTAACAGAACAGTATGGAGGTTCCTTAAAAAACTAAAAATAGAATTAACATATGACCCAGCAATCCCACTACTGGGCATATACCCAGAGAAAACCATAATTCAAAAAGACACATGCACCCCAATGTTCATTGCAGCACTATTTACAATAGCCAGGTCATGGAAGCAACCTAAATGCCCATCGACAGACGAATGGATGAAGAAGATGTGGTACATATATAGAATGGAATATTACTCAGCCATGAAAAGGAACGAAACTGGGTCATTTACAGAGACGTGGATGGACCTAGAGACTGTCATACAGAGTGAAGTTAAGTCAGAAAGAGAAAAACAAATATCGTATATTAACGCATATATGTGGAATCTAGAAAAATGGTACAGATGAACCGGTTTGCAGGGCAGGGGTGGAGACACAGATGTAGAGAACAAACGTATGGACACCAAGGGGGGAAAGCAGGGGGGGGCGGTGGTGGGATGAATTGGGAGATAGGGATTAACATATATACACTGATATGTATAGAATAGATAACTGATAAGAACCTACTGTATAAATAAATAAAATTCAAAAAAAAATTATTTTCCAATGGAAATTCTATTCCTGAAACACTCACCAAAATAATAATAGAAAGGATCTTCACCAACCTGATTAAGGCATCCACGAATAACCTACATATAACATAATTGTTATTGTTGAAACTCTTCCATTTTGATGGATTTGCAGTTTCTCTTTGTAGTATTTATCCTTGTTTGATAAACTCAGCTTTATTGAGGTGAAATTTACACACAATAAAATTCACCCATTTTATGCATACATTTCAAAGTATTTTTTAAAATATGGTCACATAGCCATCACTACAATCATGATATAGACATCCCCTCTGCCTCTATGCAGAAAATCCTGTCTTCACATCCACCACCTGCTACAGTCTCTGGAAAGCACTAATATTCAGTCACTATAGATTTTCCTTTTCTAGAATTTCATATAAATGGAATTCTACAACACACATTATTTTGTGCCTGGCTTATTTTACTTATTATAATGCTTTTCACATTCACCCAAAATTTTGTGTGCATCTGTGGGTAGCTATTTTTTAATGCTAAGCTGTATTCCACTTTATGGGTGAATCACATTTGCTTATCCATTCACCAGTTGAGGTTTGGGTAGTTTCCAGTTTGGAGCTATTATGAATAAAGCTGTAATTATTATTTGTATAAGTCTCTGTATGGACATATATTTTATTTCTTTGAGGGAAACACCTAGAAAGGGGTATTGCTAAGTCACATAGTTGAAGTGTGTGTTTAACTTAAAAACAAAAAAAAGTCAAATTTCCAAAAGGCCTGTTGCATTTTTATCCTACAAGAAGTGTATGAGTCCCAGTTGTTATATCTCCTAGCCAACCCTTGCATTTTATTATCTGCTGAGGTTTTAATCTGCATTTTCTAAATAACTAATGATGAGCATCTTTTGTGCCTAGTTGTCATCTGTATATCTTCTTTAGTGAAGTGTTTGTTAGAATATTTTGACTATTAGGTTATTTGTTCTCTTATTGAGTGATTTAAAATCTTTTTATAATGTGAACACAGGTCTTTTACTAGATACGTATTTTGTAAATCTATTCTCCTAGTGTGTGGCTTATCTTTTCATTTATTTGAGAGTGCTTTTAAAGAGCTTTTTTTTTCCTTTTTAAATTTTGAAGAAGTCTACAAAAATTATCAATGTTTTCTTTTATGGTTTGTGGTTTTTGTGTAAGAAATGTTTGTCTAACCAAAGGTTTCAAAAAAATTAGATAACTGCTTTGTTTACAAATTAGATATCATATTAAAATAACGATTGTGTAAAAAAAATATATCACTAACATATGATTGCTAATAGAATGGGAACTTGAAAAATATCATATTTCTTCGGTGAGGGGCCATTCTTAGCTCACCCTCTTTCCTGGTAAACTTTTGATTATTTTGTCTTTAAAATCCTAATAAAAACATCATGTAATTCTCTCCAACACCATGTTCAAAGCAAAGCAACAATGAGAGGATCAGCCCATGAATTTTCTAAGTTACTTATAGGGCTAAAGCCCCACAAGGGAGGCATTAGATGCACCCACTTCTATTAGATCATATGTTATTCATAATGGGTTCCTGGAAATCCAGTTGTCTTTTCCTAGGACCCCAGGATGTTATGACCAAAAATATATATTTCAAAACCTCTCCACCTCCAAAGCCCTGCTCAAAAGAAGTTTTGCTGCAGCTTTTAGTTGTTAATATTGAAATATTTCCATTGATGATTATTTGGCGTAGCAAGTTTCAAAACCTTGGTATTTGGAATAGCTTGCTAATGTTTTCTTAAATTACATCCTCTTGTGGGTCCATAAAATCCCAAAGTTATTACAAATAAATAAATGGAGTTTCTCTTCATGATGTAAACCAGCTTTCAATGAAGTCATTGAGGGGAAGTTTGGTTTGGATGGAAGAGGCACCTACCCGGGGCAAGTGCTGCTTTCCACTCACTGGGGGCTGGAGACGCGGTCAGCAGCTGCTCTCAGGCAACTGAATGGAGCAAACCCCTGCTGCTTCATTTCTTGTTTTAACTTCCAGTGGGAAACTCAATATTTTAAAATGCTCCTTTTTCCTCAAGTCCTCTGCATGTGGTGACCAGGGCCTCGGAGGCAGGTGAAGAGAGAAGCTGTGTTGGTGCTCATTGACCACATCCTTACCCCATCTCAGACTGAACTAGAGGTCCCGGGGCAATCCTACAGCATGCTGGCACCCCCAGTGCTGGAGAGCCTTGCTCTAAGTCCCAAGGTTGCAGCCTTCCCCAGGCACAATGGGAAATACTTAATTCAGGGTGAAAGAAAGGGGGGCTGCAGAGGCTGGATCCTTGGAGAGCAGCAGGCCCTGCAGGCCTTGTCGTGCATGTACTTCTGGGGCACATCCTGGGAGGGAGCAGTTCTCGTGGACCCACCTCATGAGAGCAGCCTCCTGGATACCTGCAGCCATCCCACCCTTCACTGTGGCATGGCTCCAGGGTACATACAAGGCAGAGTGTGACCCACAATTGGTGTGGAAATAATTACTACTCACATACACAGTTTGGGTCTCCCAGCCCTCCTTGGGTGGACAACTTCCTTTTCTGCTTCTGCTTTCCCCTGTGTTCAGAGTCATAGAGAAATACACTTTTAAAATAATAATACAAGAGGGTTCCAGTTTAAGATGGTGACATAGGAAGATCCTGAACTCACCTCCTCCCACAGACACACTGAATCTACAGATACATATGGAACAATTTCCTCTGAAAAAAACTTAAAAACTGGTGGAGCCACACTTTCACATTGGGCAAATGAGAGGGAAACCACATCAAAGTGGGTAGAAAAGGCTAAGACACAGTCTCTCCTAAACCTCACACCTGGTGTGGCATCCCAAAATCTGGAGGGAACTTAAAACCCAGAGCTTCTCCCTGAGGAGCAAAGGGTTTGTACCCCACATTGGGCACCCCAGGTTTTAAGACCAGCACCTGAGATACGAGCTCCCAGAACATCTGGCTTTGAAAACCAACGGGGCTCATGGCCTTGGGACTCACGGGGCTGTGGCGAACTGAAGAACATCTCTTAAGTGGCTCATATGCAGACTTACCTGGCTCAGGGCCTATTGCAGAAGCAGCCCTACGAAAAGCACCCAGACTTTATGTGAGAGACTCATTTCCTAATTTTAAAGTGTTGGTCTAAGGGGCAGGGATCTATTGGAATACTCTCCCGGGATGGAGGCTGGGTGCCATCTTTCTGCTCTCCCTCTGATTTGCTAAAGCCAGCAGGCGCCATCTTTTTTTTTTTTTTTTCCTCTTTCTTCCTTTCTCTCCTTATTTTTCTCTTTATTTTTCTTCTCTTTCTTTTCTTTTTTCCCCACTTTTTTCGGGTAATGCCATCTTTGTACTCCCCCTCTGCCTTGCTCCAACCAGTGGGCACCATCTTTGCACTTTCTCTGCCACGCTCGAGTGCCAGCATCTCCTAGAGGGGAGCTTCCACACATGTCTGGAGCCCCCGTGTCTACATCTGGTGATCTGGTTTTGTGGCTGCCACCCAGAGGATGCCTCTTAATCACCTGGCTCTGGAGGCCAGAGGGGCTTGAGTTCCTCGGTCCCGTGGGCTTCTAACAATTGGAGAGACAGCTCTCGTAGGCTACCGCTCCTAGGGCACTGGATAGACAGCGCACTGAAGCACACCCCCGTCTTTCTGAGAAAGAGGTCTATTTGCTTGTCCAGGAGCTTTGACCTGAGGGACAGGCTTCAGGTCTGGCACACTCCTAGGGGCCCACAGAAGGGCTCTCCGGGAACAGAGACTGGTGAATGCAACCTTGGCAATCTCCCTCCACCTCACTCCAGCTTGCTGGTATCTTACAGAAAGGAACTTACACTTTTTCTGGTTGCCGTGATCTTTGCAGCTGCTGCTAGGCTCTGCTGGAGACAGCGAGGCTTATGCTCCCAGGTCCTACAGAACTGTAACCAGAAAGAGAGTTCTTAAACGGCTACCATCCCAGGACACAGAAGGAGGCAACACACCCAGGAGCGCAACCTTTCTCAAAAGAGGCCAATTAGCTCATCATCATGGCCGCATCCCGAGGGGCAGGCTTCTAACTGAACATACATCTAAGGGCTGACTGTAATCCTTTCCTGAGACCTCAGAGAGCAGGCACTATCTTCACGCTCTCCCTCTGCCATGCTCCAGAGTGCCAGCATCTCTCAGAGGGGAGCTCTTACATGTGTTTGGTTTCTATGTCTGGTGCCCTGGTTTTTGCAGTTGCTGCCCAGGGGTCACCCCTTGATTGCCTGACTCTGGAGGCCAGGGCGCTTACTAGGTCCTGTAACAATCAGAGAGACAGTCCTTGGCAGGCGACTACCTCCAGGGCAATGCACAGACAGCACACTGAAACACACCCCCAGCATTTCCATGAAAGAGGTCTACCTGTTGCTCCTGGAGCAGCAGGCTGAGGGGCAGGCTTCAGGTGTGGCACACATCCAGAGGATGTGGAGGTGTTCTCAGGGAACGTAAGTTGGGCAATGCCATCTTTGCGCTCTCCTCCTGCCTCACTACAACTCACAATCTTCTGGAGCCCTAATTTTTGTGACTGCTGCCCAAGGGACACCCCTAGATCACCCAGCTCTGGGGGCCAACAGGGCTTAAGTTTGTAGTCCCACAGGACTGTATATATTTGCATTCTTTAAAAGCCGTTGCCTGAGGGTCTGGCTTCCAATCAGCCTGAATCTAGGTGCTAAATGAGATACTCCCTTTTGGGACACTGACTGGTCTTGGCAAACCCTCAACAACTGGGAGCTATTAAAAATAAAATAGGCTGTTTGGATGATCACAAAGGTTTGAGAGACAACCAAAAGCCAGGGCAAAGTTGAACAGTAAGTTTCATCTCTTACAGAAGGCCAGTCCTTCAAGATTGGGAGAAGTGGCTGTTTCATCTAATACAAAGAAACAAACACAAAGAGTCAAGCAAAATGAAGAAACAGAGAAATATGTTCCAAACAAAAAACATAAAACCTCAGGGGAAAAAAAAAAACCTTAATGAAACAAAGATAAGTAATTTCCCTGATAAAGAGTTCAAAGTAATGGTCATAAAGATGCTCACCTCACTTGGGAGAAGAATGGATGAACACAGTGAGAACGTCAACAAAGAGACAGAAAATACAAGAAAGTTCCAAACAGAAGTCATGTAATTGAAGAATACAATAACTAAACTGAAAAATACACTACAGGGGTTCAACAGTAGATGAAGAAGCAGAGGAAAAGATCACTGAACTCAAAGATAGGGCAGGGGAACTCACCCAATCAGAGCAGCAAAAAGAAAAATAGAATTTTAGAAAAGGAAGACAGTTTTAGGGACTTATAGGGCAACATCAAGCAGACTAACATTTGCATTATAGGAGTCCCAGAAGGAGAAGAGGAAAAAAAAAAAAAAAAGGCAGAAAACTTATTTGAAGAAATAATGGCTGAAAACTTCCCTAACCTGGGGAAAGAAACAAACATCCAGATCCAGGAATCCCAGAGAGTTATGAATAAGATGAACCCAAAGAGACCCACACCAAGATACATTATAACTAAAATGTTTAAAGTTAAAGACAAGGAGAGAATATTAAAAGTACCAAAAGAAAAACCATTTGTGACATACAAAGGAATCCTCGTAAGATGATCAGCAGATTTTTCAGCAGAAAGGTTTCAGAGCAGAAGGGAATGGCACAGTATATTGAAAGTGCTGAAAGAAAAAACTTTTCCAACCAAGAAGTCTCTACCCAGCAAAGTTATCATTCAGAATTGAAGGAGGAATAAAAAATTTTCCAAACAAACAAAAGCTAAAGGAGTTCATTACTTTAAATGTAAATAGATTAAATTCTTCAATCAAAAAAACATAGAGTGGCTGGCTGGATGAAAAAACAAGATCCATCTATATGCTACCTATAAGAGACTCATTTCAGATGTAAGGACATACACAGACTGAAAGTGAAAGGACAGAAAAAGATATTCCTTGCAAACTGAAAGCAAAAGAAAGCTGGGGTAACTATATTTGTAATGGACAAAATGGACTTTAAAGCAAAGACTATAAAGAAGGACATTACAAACTGATAAAGAAGTCAATTCAATAGGAACATACAACATTTGTAAATATTTATGCACACAATGTAGGAGCACCTAAACATACAAAGCAAACACTAACAGATCTAATGAAAGAAATAGACAGCAGTACAATAACAGTAGTGGAATTTAATACCCCACTTACATCAATGGATAATCATCCAGACAGAAAATCAATGAAGAAACATTGGTTTTCAATGATACATTAGACCAAATGGACTTCACAAATATATACAAAAACATTTCATCCAAAAGCAATAGAATACACACGCTTCTCAAGTGCACATGGGACATTCTCTAGGATTGATCATATGTTAGACCACAAAACAAGTCTTAACAAAGTTAAGACTGAAATCAAATCAAAATCTTTTCTGACCACAATAAAACTAGAAATCAACTAAAAGAAAAAAATTGGAAAATCCACAAATGCATGGAGACTACATGACATGCTACTGAACAACCAATGGGTCAAAGAAGAAATCTAAAGTGAAATAAAAAAATATCTTGAGAGAGGAACGGATGGCGGAGTAGAAGGACGTGCTCTCACTCCCTCTTGCGAAAACACCAGAATCACAACTAGCTGCTGGACAATTGTCAATAGGAAGACACTGGAACTCACCAAAAAAGATACCCCACATCCAAAGACAAAGGAGAAGCCACAACGAGACGGTAGGAGGGGCGCAATCAGAGTAAAATCAAATCCCATAACTGCTGGGTGGGTGACTCACAGACTGGCGAACACTTATACCACAGAAGTCCACCCACTGGAGTGAAGGTTCTGAGCCCCACGTCAGGCTTCCCAACCTGGGGGTCTGGCAACGGGAGGAGGAAATCATAGAGAATCAGACTTTGCAGCCTAGTGGGAATTGACTGCAGGACTTCGACAGGACTGGGGGAAACAGAGACCCCACTCTTGGAGGGCGCACACAAAACAGTGTGCGCATCGGGACCCAGGGGAAGGAGCAGTGACCCCGGGGGAGACTGAACCAGCCCTACCTGCTAGTGTTGGAAGGTCTCCTGCAGAGGCAGGGGGTGGCTCTGTTTCACCGTGGGGACAAAGACACTGGCAGCAGAAGTTCTGGGAAGTACTCCTTGGCGTGAGCCCTCCCAGAGTCTGTCATTAGCCCCACCAAAGAGCCCAGGTAGGCTCCAGTGTTGGGTTGCCTCAGGCAAAACAACTAACAGGGAGGGAACCCAGCCCCACCCATCAACAGTCAAGTGGATTAAAGTTTTACTGAGCTCTGACCACCACAGCAACAGTCAGCTCTACCCACCACCAGAGCCTCCCATCAAGCCTCTTAGATAGCCTCAACCACCAGAGGGCAGACAGCAGGAGCAAGAAAAACTATAATCCTGCAGCCTGTGGAACAAAAACCACATTCACAGAAAGATAGACAAGATGAAAAGGCAGAGGGCTATATACCAGATGAAGGAACAAGATAAAACCCCAGAAAAACAACTAAATGAAGTGGAGATAGGCAACCTTCCAGAAAAAGAATTCAGAATAATGATAGTGAAGATGATCCAGGACCTCGGAATAAGAATGGAGGCAAAGATCGAGAAGATGCAAGAAATGTTTAACAAAGACCCAGAAGAATTAAAGAACAAACAAACAGAGATGAACAATACAATAACTGAAATGAAACTACAGTAGAAAGAATCGATAGCAGAATAACTGAGGCAGAAGAACGGATAGGTGACCTGGAAGACAGAATGGTGGAATTCACTGCTGCGGAAGAGACTAAAGAAAAAAGAATGAAAAGAAATGAAGACAGCCTAAGAGACCTCTGGGACAACATTAAACGCAACAACATTCGCATTATAGGGGTCCCAGAAGGAGAAGAGAGAGAGAAAGGACCCGAGAAAATATTTGAAGAGATTATAATCGAAAACTTCCCTAACATGGGAAAAGAAATAGCCACCCAAGTACAGGAAGTGCAGAGAGTCCCATAAAGGATAAACCCAAGGAGAAACATGCCGAGACACATAGTAATCAAAGTGGCAAAAATTAAACACAAAGAAAAATTATTGAAAGCAGCAAGGGAAAAACGACAAATAACATACAAGGGAACTCCCATAAGGTTAACAGCTGATTTCTCAGCAGAAACTCTATAAGCCAGAAGGGAGTGGCATGATATATTTAAAGTGATGAAAGGGAAGAACCCACAACCAAGATTACTCTACCCGGCAAGGATCTCATTTAGATTTGATGGAGAAATCAAAAGCTTTACAGACAAGCAAAAGCTAAGAGAATTCAGCACCACCAAACCAGCTCTACAACAAATGCTAAAGGAACTTCTCTAAGTGGGAAACACAAGAGAAGAAAAGGACCTACAAAAACAAACCCAAAACAATTAAGAAAATGGTCATAGGAACATACATATCGATAATTACCTTAAACGTGAATGGATTAAATGCTCCAACCAAAAAACACAGGCTTGCTAAATGGATACAAAGACAAGACCCATATATACGCTGTCTACAAGAGACCCACTTCAGACCTACGGACACATTCAGACTGAAAGTGAGGGGATGGAAAAAGATATTCCATGCAAATGGAAATCAAAAGAAAGCTGGAGTAGCTATACTCATATCAGATAAAATAGACTTTAAAATAAAGAATGTTACAAGAGACAAGGAAGGACACTACATAATGATCAAGGGATCAATCCAAGAAGAAGATATAACAATTATAAATATATATGCACCCAACATAGGAGCACCTCAATGCATAAGGCAACTGCTTACAGCTATAAAAGAGGAAATCGACAGTAACACGATAATAGTGGGGGACTTTAACACCTCACTTACACCAATGGACAGATCATCCAAAATGAAAATAAATAAGGAAACAGAAGCTTTAAATGGCACAATAGACCAGATAGATTTAATTGATATTTATAGGACATTCCATCCAAAAACAGCAGATTACACTTTCTTCTCAAGTGCACACGGAACATTCTCCAAGATAGATCATATCTTGGGTCCCAAATCAAGCCTCAGTAAATTTAAGAAAATTGAAATCATATCAAACATCTTTTCTGACCACAACGCTATGAGATTAGAAATGAATTACAGGGAAAAAAACGTAAAAAACACAAACACATGGAGGCTAAACAACACACTACTTAATAACCAAGAGATCACTGAAGAAATCAAAGAGGAAATAAAAAAATACCTAGAGACAAATGACAATGAAAACACGACGATCCAAAACCTATGGGATGCAGCAAAAGCAATTCTAAGAGGGAAGTTTATACCTATACAAGCCTACCTCAAGAAACAAGAAAAATCTCAAATAAACAATCTAACCTACACCTAAAGGAACTAGAGAAAGAAGAACAAACAAAACCCAAAGTTAGAAGAAGGAAAGAAATCATAAAGATCAGAGTGGAAATAAATGAAATAGAAACAAAGAAAACAACAGCAAAGATCAATAAAACTAAAAGCTGGTTCTTTGAGAAGATAAGTAAAACTGATAAGTCGTTAGCCAGACTCATCAAGAAAAAGAGGGAGAGGACTCAAATCAATAAAATTAGAAATGAAAAAGGAGAAGTTAAAACAGACACCGCAGAAATACAAAACATCCTAAGAGACTACTACAATCAACTCTATGCCAATAAAATGGACAACCTGGAAGAAATGGACAAATTCTTAGAAAGGTATAACCTTCCAAGGCTGAACCAGGAAGAAATAGAAAATATGAACAGACCAACCACAAGTAATGAAATTGAAACTGTGATTAAAAATCTTCCAACAAACAAAAGTTCAGGACTAGATTGCTTCACAGGTGAATTCTATCAAACATTTAGAGAAGAGCTAACGCCCATCCTTCTCAAACTCTTCCAAAAAATTGCAGAGGAAGGAACACTCCCAAACTCATTCTATGAGGTCACCATCACCCTGATACCAAAACCAGACAAAGATACTACAAAAAAAGAAAATTACAGACCAATATCACTGATGAATACAGATGCAAAAATCCTCAACAAAATACTGGCAAACAGAATCCAACAACACATTAAAAAGATCATACACCACGATCAAGTGGGATTTATCCCAGGGATGCAAGGATTCTTCGATATACACAAGTCAATCAATGTGATACACCATATTAACAAACTGAAGAATAAAAACCATATGATCATCTCAATAGATGCAGAAAAAGCTTTTGACAAAATTCAACATCCATTTATGATAAAAACTCTCCAGAAAGTGGGCATAGAGGGAACCTACCTCAACATAATAAAGGCCATATATGACAAACCCACAGCAAACATCATTCTCAATGGTGAAAAACTGGAAGCATTCCCTCTAAGATCAGGAACGAGACAAGGATGTCCACTCTCACCACTATTATTCAACATAGTTTTGGAAGTCCTAGCCACAGCAATCAGAGAAGAAAAAGAAATAAAAGGAATACAAATTGGAAAAGAAGAAGTAAAACTGTCACTGTTTGCAGATGACATGATACTATACATAGAGAATCCTAAAACTGCCACCAGAAAACTGCTAGAGCTAATCAATGAATTTGGTAAAGTTGCAGGATACAAAATTAATGCACAGAAATCTCTTGCATTCCTATACACCAATGATGAAAAATCTGAAAGACAAATTACGGAAACACTCCCATTTACCATTGCAACAAAACGAATAAAATATCTAGGAATAAACCTACCTAGGGAGACAAAAGACCTGTATGCAGAAAACTATAAGACACTGATGAAAGAAATTAAAGATGATACCAACAGATGGAGAGATATACCATGTTCTTGGATTGGAAGAATCAATATTGTGAAAATGACTATACTACCCAAAGCAATCTACAGATTCAATGCAATCCCTATCAAATTACCAATGGTATTTTTTACGGAACTAGAACAAATCATCTTAAAATTTGTATGGAGACACAAAAGACTACGAATAGCCAAAGCAGTCTTGAGGGAAAAAAACGGAGCTGGAGGAATCAGACTCCCTGACTTCAGACTATACTACAAAGTAATCAAGACAATATGGTACTGGCACAAAAACAGAAACATAGATCAATGGAACAAGATAGAAAGCCCAGAGATAAACCCATGCACATATGGTCAACTAATACATGACAAAGGAGGCAAAGATATACAATGGAGAAAAGACAGTCTCTTCAATAAGTGGTGCTGGGAAAACTGGACAGCTACATGTAAAAGAATGAAATTAGAACACTCCCTAACACCATACACAAAAATAAACTCAAAATGGATTCGAGACCTAAATGTAAGACTGGACACTATAAAACTCTTAGAGGAAAACATAGGAAGAACACTCTTTGACATCAATCACAGCAAGATCTTTTTTGATCCACCTCCTAGAGTAATGGAAATAAAAACAAAAATAAACAAATAGGACCTAATGAAACTTCAAAGCTTTTGCACAGCAAAGGAAACCATGAATAAGACGAAAAGACAACCCTGAGAATGGGAGAAAATATCTGCAAACGAATCAACAGACAAAGGATTAATCTCCAAAGTATATAAACAGCTCATTCAGCTCAATATTAAAGAAACAAACAACCCAATCCAAAAATGGGCAGAAGACCTAAATAGACATTTCTCCAAAGAAGACATACAGATGGCCAAGAAGCACATGAAAAGCTGCTCAACATCACTAATTATTAGAGAAATGCAAATCAAAACTACAATGAGGTATCACCTCACACCAGTTAGAATGGGCATCATCAGAAAATCTACAAACAACAAATGCTGGAGAGGGTGTGGAGAAAAGGGAACCCTCTTGCACTGTTGGTGGGAATGTAAATTGATACAGCCACTATGGAGAACAGTATGGAGGTTCCTTAAAAAACTAAAAATAGATTTACCATATGATCCAGCAATCCCACTACTGGGCGTATACCCAGAGAAAACCATAATTCAAAAAGACACATGCACTCCAATGTTCATTGCAGCACTATTTACAATAGCCAGGACATGGAAGCAACCTAAATGCCCATCGACAGACGAGTGGATAAAGAAGATGTGGTACATATATACAATGGAATATTACTCAGCCATAAAAAGAAACGAAATTGAGTCATTTGTTGAGACGTGGATGGATCTAGAGACTGTCATACAGATTGAAGTAAATCAAAAAGAGAAAAACAAATATCATATATTAACCCATGTATGTGGAAACTAGAAAAATGGTACAGATGAGCCAGTTTGCAGGGCAGAAGTTGAGACACAGATGTAGAGAACAGACATATTGACACCAAGGGGGGAAAACTGCGGTGGGGTGGGGATGGTGGTGTGCTGAATTGGGCGATTGGGATTGACATGTATACACTGATGTGTATAAAATTGATGACTAATAAGAACCTGCAGTATAAAAAAACAAACAAACAAAACAACTAATACTAAACTTTCTTTGGGTTATTTGTATGGTAATATGTTAATATAAATGTTTCAGACATTATGTGAAATTTCTAAAAATCTTATATGTTCTGGTATAATGTTATAACTCATAATTCTAGTTATTACTTTAAAATGTATATCTCAGAAATAACTAAATTTCCTTGTCAATTGCACTATTATGAACTTTCAAAAAAAAATATCTTGAGACAAGTGAAAATGGAAATACAACATACCAAAATTTATGGAATGCAGCAAAAGCAGTTCTAAGAGAGAAGTACATAGTGATAAATGCTTACCTCAAGAAATAAGAAAAATCTCAAATAAACAACTTAACTTTACACCTCAAGGATCTAGAAAAGAAAAAATGAACCCCTAAGCTAAAAGAAGGAAGAAAATAACAAAGATCAGAGAAGAAATAAATGAAAAAGAGACTAACAAGACAATAGAAGAGATCAATGAAACCAAGAGCTTGTTTTAAAAAATCAATAAAAGAGACAATCTTTTAGCTAGACTAACCAAGAAAAAAAGAGAAGGTATTCAAATAAATAAAATCATAAATGAAAGAGAAGACCTTACAACTGATATCATAGAAATACAATGGATCATAAGGGACTACTACAAATGATTATACACCAACAAACTGGACAGCCTAGAAGAAATGGGTAAATTCCTAGAAACACACGACCTTCCAAGACTGAATCATGAAGAAATAGAAAATCTGAACAGACTGACTGCTAGTAAGGACACTGAATCAGTAATTTTAAAACACCCCATAAACAAAAGTCTAGGACCAGATGGCTTCACTAGTGAATTCTACCAAACATTTAAAGAAGAAGTAATACCAATTCTTCTTAAACTCTTCCAAAAAGTAGAAGAAAAGGAAACACTTCCAAACTCATTTTACAAGGCCAGCATTACCCAGATACCAAAACCAGACAATGATACCACAAAAAAGAAAATTACAGGCTGATGAACAAAGATGCAAAAATCCTCAACAAAATATATGCAAACCTAATTCAATGATACATTAAAAGGATCATACACCGTAATCCAGTGGGATTTATTCCAGGGATGTAAGGATGCTTCAACATCCACAAATCAATCAATGTGATACACCACATTAACAAAATGAAGGATAAAAGTCATTGATCATCTCAATAGATGCAGAAAAAGCATGTGACAAAATTCAGCATCCATTCATGATAAAAACTCTCAATAAAGTGTTTATGGAAGGAACATACCCTAACATAATAAAGGCCATCTATGACAAACCCACAGCCAACATCATACTGAATGGTGAAAAACTAAAATCTATCTCTCTAAGATCAGGAATAAGAAAAGGATGCCCACTCTTGACACTTTTATTCAACATAGTACTGAAAGTCTAGCCAGAGCAAATATAGAAGAGAAATAAAAGGCACCCAAATTGGAAAGGAAGAAGTAAAACTGTCACTATTTGTGGAAGACATGATTTTATATAAACAAAACCCTAAAGTCTCCACTAAAAAAACTATTAGAAATAATAAATACAGGGTCAGGATACAAAATCAATATACAGAAATCTGTTGCATTTCTATACACTAATAATTAACTAGGCTAAAGAGAAATTAGGAAAACTATCTCATTTTCAATTGCATCAAAAAGAATAAGATATTTAGGAATAAATTTAACCAGGAGGTAAAAGACCTATATGCTGAAAACTATAAGGCCATGACAAAAGAAACTGAAGAAGATACAAGTAAATGAAAAATACTCATGGATCGGAAGAATTAAAATTGTTAAAATGCCCATACTACCCAAAGCAATCTACAGATTCAATGCAATACCTATCAAAATTTCAATGGCATTTTTCACAGAAATAGAACAAGCAAATCTAAAACTTGTATGGAACCACAAAAGACCCCAAATAGCTAAAGCAATCTTGAGAAAAAAGAACATAGCTGGAGGAGTCATGCTCCCTGATTTCAAACTATATTACAAACCTATAGTAATCAAAACAGTATGGTACTGTCATAAAAAACAAACACATAGATCAATGGAACAGAATAGAGAGCCCAGAAATAAACCCATACACATATGGTCAATGAATTTATGACAAAGGAACCAAGAATATACAATGGGGAAGGCAGTCTCTTCAATAGATGGTGCTGGGAAAACAGGACAGTCACATGCAAAAGAACAAAACTGGATCACTATCTTACAGCATACACAAAAATTAACTCAAAATGGACTAAAGATTTGAATGCAAGATCTGAAATCATAAAACTCCTAGTAAAAAACATAAGTGGTAAGTGCCTTGACATCGTTCTTGGCACTGATTTTTGGATTTGACACCAAACGCAAAGGCAACAAAAGCAAAATTAAATAAGTGGGACTACATCCAACTACAAAGCTTCTATACAGCAAAGGAAGCTATCAACAAAATGAAAAGGCAACCTACCAAATGGGAGAAAATATTTGCAAATCATATATCTGATAAGGCGTTAATATCCAAAAATATATAAAAAACTCATACAACTTAACAGGAAAAAAAACAATCCATTCGAAAAACGGGCAGAGGATCTGAATAGAAATTTACCAAAGAAGACATACAGATGGCCAACAGACACATGAAAAAGTGTCCAACATCACTAATCATCAAAGAAATGCAAATCAAAACCACAATGAGACATCACCTCACACCTGTCAGGAT
Source organism: Eschrichtius robustus (assembly GCF_028021215.1). NCBI lineage: Eukaryota > Metazoa > Chordata > Mammalia > Artiodactyla > Eschrichtiidae > Eschrichtius > Eschrichtius robustus. The sequence continues at coordinate 57,205,640 of NC_090825.1, forward strand.
GGCTATCCTCAAAAAGTCTAGAAATAACAAGTGTTGGCAAAGATGTGGAGGAAAGCAAACCCTCCTACACTGTTGGTGGGGATGTAAGTTGGTGCAGCCACTATGGAAAATAGTATGGAGGTTCCTCAAAAAAATTAAAAATAGAACTACCATATGATCTAGTAATTCCACTTCTGGGTATTTATCTGAAGAAAACAAAAACACTAACTCAAAAAGATATATGAACCCCCATATTCATTGCAGCATTATTTATAATAGCCAAGATATGGAAACAACCTAAGTGTCCATTGATGGATGAATGGATAAAGAAAATGTGGTGTGTATATATATGTATATATATATACAGTGGAATATTATTCAGCCACAAAAAAAGAAGGAAATCATGCCATTTGTGACAAACATAGATGGACCTTGAAGGCATTATGTTAAGTGAAATAAGTCAGAGAAACACAAACAGCATATAATCTTACTTATATGTGGAACCTAAAAAAATAATAATAAAGTAAAAGCCAAGCTCAGAGAAGATACAGATACAGAGAACAGACTGGTGGTTGTCAGAGGTGGTCAGGGACATTGGGGGTGAGGGGGGTGGGCAAAATCGGTGAAGGGAGTCAAAAGGTAAAAAATTCCACTTATAAAATGAATAAGTCATGAGGATGTAATATACAGCATGGTGACTATAGTTAATAATACTACACTGCATATTTAAAAGTTATCAAAGATAGTAAATCTTAAAAGTTCTCACCACAAGAAAAAAAAGTCTATAACTATGCATGGTGATGAATGTTAACTAGACTTATTGTGGTGATCCTTAACAATAAACAGAAATATCAAATTGTTATGTTGTACACTTGAAACTAATATTTTGTCAATTATATCTCAATTAAAAAATAAGGACAATAATTCAGGAGTGTTGTCTAGGATTCAGAGCATGACTTGGAACCATTTTGAGGGCACTGCTACTGATTTTTAGGTAACGTGGGTAGATTGTTGAGCTGCGTCATTCTTTTCCTTATTCATATGATAGGAACTGGCATTTTATCAAACTGTGAAATAGCTCCCAGACTCAGGGTCTTGCTTTTAGATTGCTTTTTTTTTTTTTTTTTGTGGACAACATCCATGTATTTATTGTATAACTTTTTATTTTTGTATTGTTTTATTGGAGTATAATTGCTTTACAATGTTGTATTCGCTTCTGCTGTACAATGAAGTGAATCAGCTATATGTATACCTATATCCCCTCCCTCTTGGACCTCCCTCCCACCCCCACCCCCACCCCATCCCACCCATCTAGGTCATCACAGAGCACCCAGCTGGGCTCCCTGTGCTATACAGCAGGTTCCCACTAGCTATCTATTTTACACATGGTAGTGTATTTGTGTCAAACCTAATCTCCCAGTTCGTCCCACCACCCCCCCCACCCATGTCCACATGTCCGTTCTCTACGTCTACGTCTCTATTCCTGCCCTGCATATAGGTTCATCTGTACCAGTTTTCTAGATCCCACATATATGCGTTAATACTTAGATTTGCATCTGTAGCTAAATAGAAATTAACCTGAGAGCTAGAGAGCTTAAGGCTATCAACTGACTTCAGAGTCAAAGCCTGGTTGCAAGAGAGGTATCTGCTATTGAGTTAGTTCATGCCCAAGATAGAGGGAGAGAACTGAGGATTCCGAATTCACCAGTGCCCCTATTTTCCCAACAGAAATGCACCTACTTGTGCTCAGTAGAGACTGAGAAGCAACTCAGTGTACTGGTTAGAAATATTGGCCCTGAAGTCAGAGAGACCTGCACTCAAATTCCTGCTCTGCCAATTTAGCACCATTATCTTGGGGACCTCACCATTTTGAGCCCCAGTTTGCATATCTCTCAGATAGGGATCAATACTACTTACTGCATATTGGTAGGTGAAGTTAGATGGCATGTTTAAAACAACTGGCACATGATAGGCCCTCAGTAACCAATCACTAAGACTTCTTCACTTTGGAGTTCAGCTTTTGCCACCCCCCTGGGAACTGTGGCCTCATGTAATAACATGCATTTCTTTCCCTCCTCTAGAAGGTCAGACCCATGAGGATGAGGCAGAGGTTTTTATTTCTTTTATTTACAACCATTTCCTCATTGCCTAGAACAATGTTTGCAACCTATGTGTTCAATAAATAAATAAATAACCTCATTCATTCATTTGATATTCATGTAACAAATATTGATTAAATTTCTACTTTATGCCAGGCAACCTCAAAATAATAGGTTCCTTGAGAGACCATGAGAAACCATCTGTTCAGAGATGCGAGGCTCAGGCAAAACAACTAAAGGTTGTTTTCAGGGGTTGCCCAAATGGAAGAAAACTCCATTTCACATGACAAATTTTCTGCCCCTGGAAAGTCTGCAGAATGACCAAAGGAGAGATTAAACTGATCTTGAACTTCATGGGCTTGTGACCCACTGGTAAATTTATTGGCATTTTTGGTTTTTAGAACATTTCTGTCTTGGCCTTATCAGGTCTGGGAGTTGAAAGACTTCTCTCTCTAATTTTCCTTAGTACATGACTCTTGCTTTTTTCCTCAGTTTTTTGTTTTTGTTTTTTAACTTTCCTCCTCTTTCTGACAAGAACATCATTGGGTCCCAAACTCCACAGGTTGAGCCACAGGGAGAGTTGGGACTTAGTGGGGTGGGGACACACCTTCAGAGTTCCCTGTGTTTCCCGATGACCCACCCCTCTGCAGGCCTCCCCTCTCCCCATAACTCTCAGTCTCACCCCTACATCTGCCTGATGTGGCTAATCCCACGATGCCCACATCCATGCTGACTTTCTGGGTATTTACCCATCACCACCAGAATCCCAAGATCCCAAACCATCCCTCTCACCAGGACTCACCCCCACAGAGCTTGGTATATCCCTCAATCCGACCAACTCCCTACCTTCCCAACCCCAGACACCTCCACTGGCTGCCCTCTGGAATGTACAGCCAATCATCTCAGAATCCCTACCGACCGTGGACAAGCTCAGCACCATCATCACTAAGACGAAGCCCTCCACCTGGGCCCCATCGGCCCCATCTCCTCTCCCTACTCAAGGACAGCATACCTGCATTTGCCCTGCCTTGCCTGCCTCATCTGTGTTTCCATATCAGCATCCAAACGTACTGTTAACTTCCCCCATCTTAAAGAAAACAAAACAAAACAAAACTCAGAGACCAATCCAGGCACAGCCCATTTCTTTACTCTACTTTACAGCAAAACTCCTCAAAAGAGTTGTGTATTCCTGCTGCCTCTAATTCCTTTTCTCCCATTCACTTTCTTTAAATTTTTTAAACTTTTTATTATGAAAAATTTCAATCATATTTAAACATTCAGAATATTACAATGAACCCCATAATCATATCACCCAGATTTAATAATTATAGGTGAGGGCCTTCCCTGGTGGTCCAGTGGTTAAGACTCTGAGCTTCCAATGCAGGGGGTGCGGGTTCAATTCCTGGTCGGGAACTAACATCCCACATGCTGCGTGGCACGGCCAAAAAAAAAAATTATAGGTGAGATACTTATTTGCTTTGTCCTTGCTGAAGTATTTTAAAGCAAGTCCCAGATAACATGACATTTCTCTCTTAAATACTTCAGAATGCATCTGTAAAAACTAAAAATTTTTCTTACATAACTTTAATATTATGTAAGAATAATGATGTAACAATATTGTAATATGTATTATGTAACAATAATTCCACCTTTTCTCTCTTAAAACCACCTCACTCCACTCAGCTTTGTACACTTGTCCCCACTATTCCACACAAACTTTTCTTGCCTAAATCACTCCTGACCAATATATATTGCTAAGGAATGGCTATTTCTCATTGGTTGGGTGACCAACCATCCCAGTCGGCTTCGGACTCTGCCAAAGCTGGGAGAGTTCTGAACAGAATAGGGCAGTCGGTCACCCTATTTCTCAGTTCTTATTTTTCTCAACTTTTCAGGAGCAATTGACAAGGGTGATTACTCTTTTCTTCTTGAACAATATTCTCTTGTCCTCTGGGACACCACTCTCACTTGGTTCTCCACCTCCTTCTCTAGCCACTTCACAGTTACTTTCGCTGATTCTACTCATCTGCCTGACCTCTGAATCTTGGCATGTTCCAGGGTTCTCCATCCTCAGTCCTCATCTTTCCTCACACTCAAGTCTTTAAATACCATGCACACATTGATGACATGCAGATTTCTATCTCCAGCCCATAACCTCTCACCTGAATACCAGACTGTTATTCCAGCTAACTCCTTGGCATCTTCCCTTGGAAGTCTTAAAGTCATCTCAAACTTACTAGTCCAAAACCAAACTCTTAATCTCTCCCCTAAAACCTACTCTTCTCATAGCTCTCCTTATGACAGTAAATGGCAACTCCATTGCTCTATCTGCTCAGAGCAAAAACCTTGCGGTCATGTTTGAGTCCTCCTTCTTCACTCACATACAATCCACCAGCAAATCCTGGTGAATCTTCTTTCAAAATTATTAATAATCCAACTACTTCTTACTAGCTCTACTGGCATTCTTTGCTCAAATTATTGCAATACCCTCTTAACTGGTGTCCACCCCAATCCACCATGCTAAAATGCTGTGATTTTTACACCCTCATATTAAAGCTTGAGAAATGGTAAGAATCATGTATTAACAGAGACTTGAAAGTATTTTTCCTGTGATGAATCTACACCAGATGAATATATGAAGTCACAGGCATAACACTGATTCTATTTTAATGTTTGATTTTTACAAAGAATCCATCCTAGGCTGGATCTAGAGACTTATAATTAAAAAATCAAGTTGTCTAGGATTGTGAAATACTCCTTCTACTTTTTTCCATTTCTTAAGCTATACTATACATGAAACAAATAATTTAGTCACTGTTCATACTGACACAGACTTTTAAGTATTTTCAGAATGTTTTATACACTTATATTAAAATGCGTGATTCCTAAATTAAGAAGCCCAAGAATATGAGAGAAACCTGCATATTTGGACTCTGTTCAGTGTGCCCATTCCTTGAAGCCAAATTTTCTAGAGGTGGGGCTGTATCACCATAACAACTAATCTTATGTTTTAGTTCTTCATTACTAATAGTGCTTCTCACAAACTTATTTTTAAGTTGCCCAAGCAAAACATTAATCTTTAGCATTGCATCATGGTCTTTATTTTAGAAGCCATTCTTAAAAAAGAAGCAATCCTAATTCTTTTAGAAGAATTCCTTAAAAACTAATAAGACAATTGTTTCACTGCCATGACAAAAATATGTTTCTAATTATCTTTTCCCAGAAGCTTTCCAGCAAACACAACCATTATTATTCATAATTCTCAATGATCAATAAAATATTGGCCAAGCACTTTATTACTACGATTACATGCAAAGAGGCATGGAGAATGTTATCTGTGGTTTATCCACCAAGAATCCTAATGGAATACCTACTGTAACCGCAAAACCATGCTGAATACTACAGAGGCAAACAGACTTCCCTCTCTGAAAGCCTTGCTGACTTGCTCTGCAAGAATGAAGAGCTGAGTCAATTCTCTGAGAAACCAGTGGGGAAAGAGCTGCTCCTTGAGGAAGGCATCCTCCCTGGAGTGAGGCGGAGGCGTTTCTGGGAGAGGGAGCACCGCCTGGTCTCTTCTTCCCGGCACTGAGAAGACTGTGCCTTGGCGAGCACACTTCCATTCTCTCCAATTCGCTGAAGTCACAACATGTCTCTGGACGCAGTTCTTCCAGCTCCCATTCATATAATTGTTGCTAAATCTCCCAAGGCTGTTGTGATATTTCGGATCTCTTCCACAATGTCAAAAGACTTCCACCAATTCCTAATTGCCTGCTGAACTTTACCCCGTGTTTGCTCAACCATATCCTTAAGGGGGCATGAGTTGCTGTAAAACTTACAATGTGATCCAGCATGATCCTCGCCTTTGTTTCTTTGGAGCAGGTCCAGCACCATCATAGTAGACCTTTTTCAGCCATCAACATTTAACACTTTTTTGCCAGAACGAAATGTAGATGGCAGGAGAGGCCACAGCAAAGTAAACAGCCCACTTAACAATACTGTCTAACACACTCTACCCAGGATCACACAGCAGGACCCTCACAGGCCGACTGTATGTGCGAGATGGTGGGCTGCTGCTCCTCGGGTGCCACACTGTTGTCACTGGCTAACAGCATATGTGAATGGGAAATATATAAATATTTTATATTATATATATATATATATATATATATATAAACTGTGAACGCTAATGGAGTACGTAGAGGTTCTATGTGCATTGTAAGTGCCATACCTCTCAGTACCTGAAGTGCTAATCACCTATTAAATCTTTTGATAGGAAAAAATGGCTGAAGACCCTCACAAAGGAGGTTTATTCAGCTCACTTTTACCTAATTTGATTCAGATTCACCGGATAAACGTTCCATTTGTCTATGTATAAATACTAGCTGACTTTGTCTCCACTGATGTAGTCTAGGCTGCACAACCAGTTGAGCAGGAGAGCTAGTAACAGTTTTGGATACTCCTTTAGCTCATACTCATATATCACCTTTGCCAGAATGCCCATAAAATTAAGGTCTCATTGTAAACACTTCCCTACAGATGCCTGGACACCCTCATTCACAGAGAGGCTATCTTCATTTGTTTCAAGTGATTTTCTGTACTTCAAATGAAAGAAACAATGGTTGGTTTTGGTCCAATTAGCATCTGATCCCATTTCCTAATTAGCACTCTGATATCTTTTGGGGGGAATTACCTCTTCCCCCATGTGTAGTTTTGATGAGATGACACTCACTTCCCATACAGAAGCTGAGGGACTAGATCCTTTTCCCTCTCATCACGGTAGTAAAGCCACCGGCATACTTGCAATAAGGCCTCAGCCAATTGGATGCTTCCTCTCAAGACTCTGAATATTGAGTGACCCAAGGGTGGCAGCTTTGCCTTATCCAGACTGTTCCAGATATGGTATCATTCCCATACTACAGGCTTCCTCACTCTGGAGCTTGGTTACTGCCCTCCCCAAGCCTGCTTCTCCAGGCTCCCGGTCAAGCTGTGAACACCACATAGCACCAATAAATTCCTTTTTACTTGGGTCATCCAGAATCTCTGTCTGTTGCTTACACCACAGCTTTCTGACTACCCATCAACACGATTGTGGAAGACATACTGCTAACTCCACAAACATCTTCTCTTTGGCCTGCAGGAGATGGCTCAGTATGCTACTAATGCTTAGGGCTATGTGTTTTCATTAAATATGCAGATAAATGACCAGGCTTGTTCCACTGGCGCTCCTTGTGGACTAAACAACGGCCAGTGTTCTGTTGTGAATCACTTGAATATTTTTCAATCCACTTGACTATTCTGGGCTTTATTTCTCAGTTAAAAAAATAAATCCAAAGCCTTCACTTTTATTAGCCAGCTTAAACTATTTTGGTCCAGATGAGGCAGTACTATTTCATTTGCATCACATCTCAGCATGCCTGCTTAAAAGCCTATAGTGGCATGTGATTTCCCTTTTCTTCCCAGAACTAGTATGATAAGAAGCTTCCCATTTTGTCTGTCCTTCAAATCATCTATGGGAATAAAAATGTTCCTGGATGTGCTTATCAGAAAAGAGTGAAAGATAATCAAGGACCAGGAATGCCTAGATTGAGGCACCTGTGACCGGGAGGAAAGAAAGCCATCTACCCAGAGAGCAAAGCAGGAAGTCACGTGTGAGAAGTGGGCAGGGAGAGCGGGAGGCTTGCAGCCAGGGGCCCTCAGAGTGGGCACAGTGAGTGCCCCAGCGGCCACTTTTATGAGGTTTGTACTCTGAAAAACTCTCACACTTTTAGCTAAATAGATGTGTGTATTCCACATAAGCGGCCTGAGGGAGGGGCTTGTGCTGACACCTGCTGAGAAGGGAACACGTAGAAGAGCAAACCGAGGGGTCCTCTGGAACCCCGTGATAGAGGCGTCTCTTTACCCCAAGGCTTTGTCTCATGACAGCAGCAAAAAACAAAAACCAAAAACCAGACTGCCCGAGTTGGCATTTTGCCAAGCCTTGTTTATCAGTCAGTCTCTTAAACCAGCCTCCCTGCTACCTTCCAACATTTGAGAAATCCGGCTTCCACAGGGAGCAGCTCAGAGGCACAGTGTTCCCAGAGACAGAGTGGTGATTTGGGATTTCTATCTAGATCAGCCCAGCCCCAAAGACCCAAGGCATACTGCAGGCACAAAAAGAAAAATTCAGAACTGAACACCCATTTGAGTCTCAAAGGATGATCACTTCGAGTGCAGAGAAGTGGTTGGAAGGTTGAAGACAAGAGAAAGAGCCAACAGATGAGCCGAAAATACGGATCTAGGGTGTGCAAGTGTGCGAGCAAATTCCCCAGTTGGCTGAGGGAGGGAAGAAAGAAGGAAAGGGGGCTGTTGCTTCCCAGTGACTTGACTTCATTACTTCTTTTTTTCTAATTGCATTTGTTATTGAGATAAAATTCACTATTTTAAAGTGTATAATTCAGGACTTCCCTGGTGGCGCAGTGGTTAAGAATCCGCCTGCCAATGCAGGGGACACGGGTTCGAGCCCTGGTCCAGAAAGATCCCACATGCTGCAGAGCAACTAAGCCCGTGTGCCACAACTACTGAGCCTGTGCTCTAGAGCCCGTGAGCCACAACTACTGAGCCCATGTGCCACAACTACTGAAGCCCACATGCCACAACTACTGAGCCCATGCACCACAACTACTGAGACTGCACTCTAGAGCTCACAAGCCACAACTACTGAGCCCACGTGCCACAACTAAGTGAAGCCCACGTGCCTAGAGCCCATGCTCCGCAACAAGACAAGCCACCGCAATGAGAAGCCCACGCACCACAACAAGAGTGGCCCCCGCTCGCCGCAACTAGAGAAAGCCTGCGTGCAGCAACGAAGACCCAACACAGCCAAAAATAAATAAAAATTTATAAAAAATTAAAAAATAAAGTGTATAATTCAGTGTATTTTAGTATATTCACAGTGTTGAGTAACCATCACCACTATCTAATTCCAGAACATTTCGATCACCCAAAAAAGAAATCCCATACCATTAGCAGTCACTCCCCATTCTTCCAAGCCCCCAACCCACTGCAATCACAAATCTATTTTCAGTCTCTATGGATTTGCCTATTCTGGATATTTCATCTGAATGGAATCACGTAATATATGGCCTTTTGTTTCTGGCTTCTTCCACTCAGCCTAATGTTTCCAAGGTTCATCCATGTTATACCATGTATCAGTACTTATTCCCTTTTGTGCTGAATAATATTCCAGTGTATGGACATACCACATTTGTTGATCCATTCATCAGCTGATGAACATTTGGATTGTTTCCATTTTTGGCTGTTATGAATAGTACTGCTGTCAACATTTGTGTGTATGTTTTCAGTTCTCTTGGGTGTGTACACCTCGGAGTAGAACTGCCGGGCCACAGACTTCATTACTTCTTGAGATTCTTGTTGACAGTGCAGGACTATGGGACAAAATGACCACAATGTTGTCCTTGCTGCCATGCTCCTGGATATGAAGCTCTAAGCACAGAGGGTACCACGTGATGGTTTGATGTGAGCCCATGTTGCCTGCAGGCATGTGGTTGAGACCACAGTCTCCCTGGAAAGAGGAAGTAGAAGGTGATGTGGCAAAGGAAGCCAGGCCAGAGTCAGAGGGCCCTTGCAGGGAGTCCCCACTGCCTCCTGTTGTGAGCTCAGCTCCTCCCCTGAACCGGTGGTCCCATCCACATCCCATCCACCACTGCTCTTCCCAGAAACACCAAAACATGGGGCAGGTAGTCAAGTGCATAGGTGCAAAGAGTTGGTAAGACTTTTTAAAGTACTACTCTGATGTCTTAGTTCAGGCTGCTGTAACAAACTACCATAGCCTGAGTGGCTTATAAACAACAGAAGTTTATTTCTCACAGTTCTAGAGGCTGGAAGTCCAAGGTCAGGGTGCCAGCATGGTTCGGTTCCTGTGAGAGATCTCTTGCTGATTATGGACTGCCATTTTCTCTTTGTGTCCTCACATGGCATGAGGGGTGAGGGAGCTCTCTGGGGCCTCTTTTATTAGGGCATCAATCCTATTTATGAGGGCTCCATTCTTACGATCTAATCACCTTCCAAAGGCCCACCTCCAAATACCATCACATTGAGGATTAGGTTTCAGCAAATGAATCTTGGAGGGACACAAACAGTCCATACCATCTAGAAACTTTATTGATTTATTTTTTAAAGTCTTTTGTCCCTTTATCATTGTGTTCTATGGTGAGAGTCAGAGAACAACTAGGCTGGACACCCTAACTCTCTTTCTTGTCCCATCTCATGCCCAGATTTTCCTTCTGAGACAAGAGGGATTTAATGATGCTAAATCTGCTGAATCTACACCTTCTGGAAGAAAGCACACTCTGACATTTCTGAACTATTATGATGCTCTGTGCCTTTCTCTTTATTCCCTCTCTCAACTACTACTCTGGCCAAACAGCCAGAAGAGAAGGCACACCTTTCTCCCAACCTAAGTTTGTCTTTCTCTGACCTCTCAGGCTATTTTATGTTCCTCTCATCCAATAAACCCTGTAGGTACTGTTGCAATAGTTCAGATGGATTCTCACCCTAAAAGTGTAGATTCTCAGGAAAGCCACAGGATGATGATGAGGGCTGTTTTTCTGTTGTGGTGGTGGTGGTGACGGTAGAAGAGGTTGAAATGTTGTTTCTAGAGTTAATTAAAATGAGAAAAGGAGAGTCATCCAAATACTGGGTATTAGAGAGCTTTCTGGAAGGAAATGTCTTAACACCTTGAACCTGTGCAGACCTAGCTTAGGTGGCTCATGATGCTGGCAGGTGAGAAGGCCCTACATCTACTTGTGGGAGGACCATTTCAACCACTGGTTTTCAGTGCCTGACTTTATGTGGTGGGTGCTCTGCTAAGAGAAGGGGATACGAAAATGAGTAAGATGCAGTTCTTGTCCTCACGGAATTTATAATATTAATAGAAATATGTGAGGGAATGTGATGTGTTGGGCAAGAGAAAAGTTGCAGGTTATGAGGGAAAAGGAGGGGTGGCAACCAGCAAGGGCAAAGAGCACTTTGCTTCCATGAGTGCTCTGAGGCTTGAAGGTCAGCAAACCATTGTGTGGATATTCCTCCTGCCTAGACCATTGCAGTGGGAGGCGGGGAGAGGAGAGGAGTTCTTTGGATCTAATGAGTCCACTTGGGCCTTTCTTTGGGGCCTTAAACTCAGCAGAGTCACCTTTGAGACCACAAACCCTAGATAATCCTGGTGGTAGAATTATTTGCTTAGAAAGCAAAAAGATGTTAGTGGCTTTTTTCAGAAATGTGTATATTTTGTAATTAATTAAATCAAGTTAATCACTACAGTCTATGGTAGGTACAGAACCCTCAAATTCTAAGGGCACTGACAACCCAAATATTTATGCTAATACATTTAAGCAAAAGGGTGCTGGAGTTGGGGGCAGCAGACCCAGCTATAAAAGGCTGCTCCCTCAAAGCCCTGTAGCAGGATGAGCACAGGGCGGGGCTGGAAGGGGCCACCACAATATACTGCAGCCTGCAGGGCTTTCTCCCACTGGGTCTTGGGATTTCAGCAAATTTTTCAGATCCTTGTCAAGTGCTCTGAAGAATTTCAATCACAAAGCTGTGACTGGAGCCAGCTTTGGTGAGGTCAGCTGTTGGTCTGGGAGATACTGTGATAATGATTGGCTATTGGGAATTGGCACTTTCTGAAGGACACGTCACTTCATCAGTCATTGTGTCTTTGAATAATGTTTTGTGTCCTTCAGGGCCTTTCATCTGAAACTACCTTGTAAACATGGACCGTCTTGCCCCTGCTGTGAGGTAAGCATCCTTCTTTGAGGAAAGTGAAGGAATTCTCCCAGAGTCTGAGGGGGAGCTTCACAAGCAGGACTGGAATTCATCTCCTGTCATGGACTCGTGAAACAATGCTCACTGGCTTCACCCCATCGTCTTCCCCTTGGAAGGCAGGGAAGGCAAAGCAGCACAACAGGAGGCTGTCAATGCTTAAACTGTTAACTAGCGTTTTTCCAAAATGTGTTTCTGGTTAGTTTAAAGAAGGATAAACAAGATTTAATAGCTGGCAATGAATCACATTTTTTTCTCCCTAAATGCTATTTGGATCCACTCAAACGCCTGTCATTCTACTTTTGTACAAATAAATAAATGTCCTTTTCTTTTGTGCATTTTTCTCTGTCCTGAATTTCCTAAAATACAATTTGTTTGACGGATGAGTTAAGCAGTTCTGAGATTTGTTTTTGGCTCTGTAGGCAACTGGGTTGTTTTCTCATCATAATTCAGTGGGACAAGGTTATCACCCCACAAACACTAACACCTCATTTAGAACCAGAAGCACTCCCCCACCAGAAGAAAGCAACTGCTAATGTTCTGATATAAGTTTCAGTTGTTACATGTGAAGTTTCCTTGTATTAACATCTCTGCCCTGCCCCTTCCCTTTCCTCTTGTTTTAGTTATGCTGGATGTACTTTGTGTATAGTCATTCTGAAGTGGAATTACAGACAGAAAGTCAACTTGAGAGGAAGCACAGAGGTGGGCCCCTCATCTGCTTAGGCTTGAGACGCTAGAACCAAGAACCTGACAAACAGGGACAAACCTCACTGTAATCTGAAAGCAAAATGAACACAGAGAGTATTTTTTTCTCCTGCCACATAAGCATGGTTTTTTTTTAAGACAAAGACCTGTGAAACAGTTGAACTGAAATTAAACCTATGCATTTTCTAAAGTAAGTGTACTGAAATGTTTTCCAAACAGACTCTGAATCAAGCTGACATTTCATTTGGTTTCAAGTCCTTGGTTAAACAGAGAGGTGCCTTTTAAATAATTGCCCATTATAATAAAAGATAAGCCAAGTCAATAAAAATATGTTGTAGGTCTTATTTTCAAGTTCTCCTTACTAACACAGAGCCTCTGTGAGCCTGTTTCAAATGTTCTATCGGTGCTTCTCATAATCAGAAATGCTGTTGCCCAGGAAAGGCAGGAAGTTCCAAGAAGAGGGCAAACCCAGAACCCAGGAGTGGGCTTGTGTCTCCACCGGTTCTCAGCTGGGTGGTTGGGAATGAAGAGGGAGTAGTTCTGCCATCCCATCTCTCCTCATTCCAACCATACAAGTTCAAGCACAAAGCCTTGAAGCAACACAGCCAAGTCTGAAGATTATTTCCCCCAAGGTTTTCAGAAGATTTATTTCTACAGCAGTACTGTTTAAATGTGCCTTTCGGGACTTAGCATATTGAATTGCAATAAGCTGTTTACAAACCTATATTATCTCAAGAGTAAAGAGTATACCATCTTTATCTCCCAGTATCTAGCACAGAGCATATTAGATAACCTTTAAAGGATTAAATGAGTGATGCATGAATGAAAGAATACCAAATGGCATTGATTAATAATCAATTTCCTTTCCCAACATTCATTTATCAGCCATGTGTAATAAAATATAAAGTTTTTTTAAAAAGTAACATTAAGAGTATGATTTTCATTAAGTTTCATGCAATTTTGAAAACAGCTTATGGGGTTTCATCATTATGTCCACTGGGTCCTGGCATCCAAGAAAACTGAGCTGGGAACTACTGGCACAGGCCAGTGGTTCTCAGCCTTGAGTGTGCATTAGAATCACCTCAAGGGCTTCTGTTAACACATTGCTGGGCCCGCTCCCAGAGGTTCTACCCAGTAGGTTTGGGATAACGCTGACGCTACTGGTCCATGGACCACAATTTGAGAAACACTGGTTTAAGAGAATGAGCAGGGTGGTGGATGATTTCCTGTGCTGACTAAACTGCATGACCTTCAACAGACCATTCACCCATCTCATAGTGGCCCATGGAGATGGAGAGAGACAATGACACCTTATATCCACAGAGTATTTCAAAACACAAACCCTGTACCACTTACATGAGCACACCTTTCTCAACCTTACTCATAGGGATGTAAGCTACAAGTGAGAAAGGAAGTAAATACAATGAAAAAAATACAATACAATGAAATAAATACAATGAAAAAAATCAGAAAATCGGAAGTACTACAGAAATGTATTGTTTTATCATCACAAAGATACAAACTTTATCTTGGGCTTTTCCCACTAGGGCCTTCCTAGGTTGGACCTCTTCGCATAGAAATACTGATGTTAATTTAAGGAAACAAACCCACTAGGTTAGGAAACATGGAAAATAGCTGAAAAGTTTTATGTGTTGGGGTTTGCATGCTGGAGGAATCCATGATTTTCTGGGCGTTCTACTGAGCTGATACAGAAGGACTGGCGTCTGTTCAGTATCTGTGCGTATGTCTCTACCCACCAATGCCACAAGCACCAGGGTTGTTTCCTGGGGATCTGTGCACTCACGTGGCCTAGCTGCTGGCAGCCCTGACTCTGACATTAATCAACTTGACATCTGGAACCAACCTGAGGCAACCCATCTGATTGCCACAGATGCCTTTACTTTTCAGCTGTCAGCAAGGAGATTATTCAGTTTAGGGTGCCAAGTCTACACCACACAGTCTGCGTGGAGGGTTGAGTGGTGTGTTAGAAAGTAAGCTGAATAATCTGGGAGTGTGGGTGAGACAAAAATTTCCCTCAGTAATCTGTCAACTCGAGCCTACCCCAGGAAGGCATTTTGCCTGCAGCAGCAAAATTACTGTGGTTGGGTAGAGCTGACTAGATTATGTTCTACATATCCTTGGAGTGCATATTTTGCCCATTTTTGCAAATTACAACATCCTTGAGCTAACTATATAGCAACAGCAGCAGCTACTTTCAAAACCCTTTAGCACCCATTGGTCAGCTACAGCTAGGACTGCATCCTTTAGTGGCACTGGGGAAGATGTCAAAACCTCTCCTTAGGTGAGTTCCAAAGAAGCCTAGGCACTGCTCGGTGACTAGTAACCTACTCATTGTCATCATTACGACAGTAGTATGGGACTGGGCTGGTGGGCACAATGTCAATTACACCCCTTTTCTATTTTAGCATTTCATGCACTCTAATATGGGAAATGAGGCCCAGGACATTGTCCAGAAGAGCAGCTTGTTGGAAATTGCACTGTGATATGTTAGGATGATGCAGGCAATAAGAAATCAAACTTTACCTCACGGAGGAAAAAGAAATCTGTAGATAACATTGTAAATCAGTCGGAGGTCAAACATCTACCTGGACTGTCACCCACCATTTCATGGCATTGATTTCTCAAAGCCTAAAACCATAAAGAACCTAAACCAGAGCGGAAGGGCATCCTGGCCTCCCATGTTCACTGATTTAATTTTCCCCTCAGAACACACGCAGCCCCATAATTAGAACATTTACCAACCATAAATACAATTTAAACTCTGTACATGTGTGCCTACATGTGTGGAGAGACTTAGGCTGAGATACGGTTTCAATAAAAACAGTCCTTCTGCGCTGATTAGAATGTGTAAAGAGGAAATCTGTTTATACCACAATCTACTCAAAACTTGTGTTGGCAGCAACACTCTCGGCTAATAAATGTCAATAGCAAAAGCTACATGGAGGGTATGAATTAAACTACTCACAATCTGGAGATTCAGAGCTCAGTCTAAAATGGCATGTCCAACTCTTTCTGCCATGTCCGCCGTGAAGGAATGCCATAAGCCCAGGGCCTATGAAGCTCAGACTGCTAACAAAGGGGATGTGCTCCATGATGTTCCTCCGTCTGTCGAGTTCAAGTCCACCCGCAAACAGAAAGGAGGTTTTAGAGGAAACTGCAGAGTCCTGCAATGTTTTGGTAAGGCGTTAGTATTTATTCTCCGTCTTTCAAATAATGGCGGTATCATTCTGGATCTATAGTAGCATGAAGAATGAGATAATTGGATTAACTAGAAATCAACAGGGCATTTAATTTTTTTTATGCTCCATTTTTCATTTCTTGTTGATTTCATAAAAACCAGAAACCAAGCACTGTCCATTGAGTCCATCCGCCCATGTAGTCATTCTGACCAATAGCAGCCCTGGTCTGATTAATGCAAGATCCCCTGAGGGTCTATGGAACTCAGAAGAACCCTTGGTCACATGCAAGAACTAGTAGGAAGAGGAAAAACACAAGTAGAAGAGCTGAAGGTGGTGAAAAATCACAAGTGAAAAATAGAGAGTCTATCTAAAGGTAGAGTGAGGGTGTGGTATGGGGTAGCCTGCTGGGAGGGGTGGCTGTGTCTCTTCCTAGAGGATTATTAAAGAGCCATCTTAGGATGACATTGGTATGTCCAGGGGTATTGGTGAGAGCCATAGAAAACATCTCCAGGTGATACAGAGTCTTCTCCTTCAGGTTGGCTGTAGGATAATCTACATTTATTGAGTTGGAGGGAAAGGTGAGGGGGCAGCATGCCTATTTTTACTGTTTTTACTATTAAAAACAATAGTAAAAAACAACAACAATAATAATATCAGCAAATACGTGCTACCTGCCAGACACTGCTTTAAATACTTGACATTTATTAACTCATTTAATCATAACCACCACCACCCTAGGAAGTAGGTATTATTATCACCCCCATTTTACAGATGAAGAAACTGAGGCACAGAGGTGCAGAAACTTCCCAAAGTCATCTAGTCAGTAAGGGGTGAAGGCAGACTCAGGCAGCTCCCTCAGAGTCCGGTGCATTAGCTTGAGTCTCTATTGCCTCTCGAAAGAACCAGGACCCAGCATACTGAGAACTGTTGTAAGCCCTATGCTGGCACTCACCCATTGAGTCCTCCCTACAATGCTGTAGGCAGGTACTATTATTCTCCCTATTCTGCAGATGTGGGCCTCGGGCACTGAAAGCTAAGTATGCATCACTGGTAAGAAGAGCTCCAGAGCCCTTGCTTGTAACCGTTGCTCCATGCTGCTTCCCCACAGGCTGGCAAAAGTCAACTGAACATACTCGAGTCCCCTCTATCTTTTCTTCTGCTCCATTGCACTTTCTCTCACTCCAGGCTCTGCCAGAACCCCTGTTACACTCCTGAGTGACTGAGTTTTTATTTGCCTGCCCAGTGCTGTCAGAGGCGGTATGACATGGGGCCACCTCCTTGGACCAGCTACTTCTCTGGGTTCTTCAGGCATTCGCTCAGATCCGATTCACAATGGCGAAGGCTGTGTGCACCCAACTAAAGACAAAGAGAGAGTCCAGATGATTTAGACTCAAGGAAAACTCCAGGTAGCAGTACAGTCATGTATAATATAAAGCACTTTCAATATATTACATCAGTGCTTTCACACAGGTTTTTTCATTTAATTCTCTTACCAACTCTGAGAAGCAGCCATTGTTGTCTCTAATATTAAGAGAAACACTTAAATTCAAGAAAAGCTTTGCGACTTACCCAAGATCAC
Source organism: Eschrichtius robustus (assembly GCF_028021215.1). Classification (NCBI taxonomy): domain Eukaryota; kingdom Metazoa; phylum Chordata; class Mammalia; order Artiodactyla; family Eschrichtiidae; genus Eschrichtius; species Eschrichtius robustus. The sequence continues at coordinate 57,223,021 of NC_090825.1, forward strand.
ACATCTAGTAAAAATCACAGCTGGGACTCAGAATCCATCTCTATATTATGATGCTGCATCACAAAAGAACAATCTTTCCTTCTGCCCTTTATTAGCCTTAAATAATAACAACAACAGAAAAAAAAAAAAAAGGCTCTGCCCTCAGCTCTCGGGACAAGAGTGGTCATCAGCTCTAATGGACCACGTGTCTATTCATCCATGCAGCCCCAGACGTCCACAGGAGGTGGGACAGGCTCTCTGTTGCTTCATTTCTATGACCTCTCTTTTCATGAGATCAGTCTCCACGCCCCACCCTGCAGTGCATTTCTGGGGAGCTGGAAGCAGAGGGTCTTCCATAAAGGGCCCTCCTCTGTAAAATACCATTCCTCTGTTCTCCTGAGAGCCCTGGTTAGCTGACCTTTCAGGCACGATGAAAGATAGCTCTTTTTGGTTTATTTTCCCCAGATAGTTGGAGGAATGTTGTTCTGGGCTCATGTTCAGTGGGTTTGTGTTTTTTGTTGCTGTAATGGTGTTTTGCTATAGTGGTATTACCATATTTTGGAAGTTTTGCCTATGTACCCAGGGGTGACTATTAAAATGATGAGGCCATTTTTATAAATCACAAAAATAAATAAATGTATAAAAGTGTGGTTAATAAAATGGGCAAAGCTAACTTGGCTAAAGAAACAACTGAAAGTGTTTTTCAGAATGTAAAGTGAGTTTCATGACCCAAAAGAAGTCTATAGAATTAAAATTCTGTACATTTTAAGGAAAAAAATAAGTATATATGAAGAGTATATATGAATGATAAGATAAATGGTAAATGCTGACTTTGATTTTATATTTTATCTGGGTATCTATTAGATGGAAGAAATATAAATGGAAAAAAATAAGCATACATGCATTAGGAATAACTATGTTATGTCTTATTTACGTATAATCATTGTTTTAATAGAATCAAAACATGCATGATAGTTTTTCTCTTTTTGAGTTGCTTTTTTTTTTGAAGTGGCTTTTTGTTCTTTCTCATCCAATATCTACAATCTTTACCACATCTGAAGGGTTACCCACATAAGATATCATAGTCAGAACCTGCCAAGAAACATCAGAAATTAGACTTTGTGGATCACATACCAACCTTCCTCCCTTTCCCCATGCACTGCCTCTACCTGCCTCATCCACTGCTCTGCCAGGAGCATGGCCTCCACTAGTTGGGGCTTCACTGACTGTACAGAAACTTACTCCTAGTCTCCCTGGTCATCCCTGAAAACTCGCATAGGTGGTTTCCCAAAGGAGAAGAAACTGATTGCCAAATGCTCTGTGCGCTGGGCAAGATTTCCATGAACATATGAATACATTCATGGAGGAAATAAAAATTAAGTACTTGATAATTTCATCAATGGGAAAAAATTCAACTGTTTACAGGTTGACAAAAGTTTTTAAATGTGTGTTTTGTTTCAGATATTTTAGGGGCAGGCAGGGCTTTTGGCCTTCAGATTGAGGGGGGGAAAACAGGGTGAGTATGGAGGTTCCAGGCAGTATCTCACCTGCAGGGCTCCTCCAGGCTCTTTCAGGCTGCCCATCAGTGGTGCTGACCATGGCCTGGGCCTCAGTCTTCTGGCACAGGTGCTGGGTAGATCTGACAGCATAGGCTCATTATGGATGATTACAGACATAAACTTTGGGCAAGCTCTGAAGAAAGCAGGTTTCAGACCAATTGGACTTGAACTAGCTATGTTTTAAATGACAGAAGTGATGGGCCATGAGGGTCATCCTACCACATCCCACATTATTAAGGGAGGGGGGCACCTCTTCCCACAGAGCAATACCATGAAGAGGCAAGAGGTCAAAGATCAAGTCTTCTGCCAACTACAGAGCTGATAAGACTCTGATCACTTATAAAACATTCGGTCCTCTGTGTGTGTGGTCTGAAAAATCAAACCAGACAAAGTGAAGGTTTTGGTGGAGGGTGGCAGGGGAGGGAGAGGGTGAGTAGAATCAAAACAGCAACTGTATCTGGATTTGTTTTTAACTCTCCCAAATAAACGCATGTGGAGGAACAGAATCAAATATTTTTCTCAAGCAGAAAGAATTATTTTGCCTTCAAACACAAACCAGGTAGATATGGTCTCAAAAATGACTAGAAATGCAGTGGTGTTCCACTGTGGTTGTTCTTTCTATCACATACCAAATTCCAAGTACTTTTTGTAAATTACTCACAGGCAATTAAGTCCTTTAGATTCATCCTGTGATGGTGGCAGTTTTGTTGGGCCATGTTTGTCATAGAGCAGCTGCTGAGATCCTAGCAGGAAAAAAAGCCACATGATTCTTCAGCTCATAATCCAGTTAGTTTATTTTCCTGATATTACATTTGGGCATCATGGCCATGCAAATAGCAAGGCAAGTAGCTCTGGGTCAACAGCCAGAAAATGGAGCTCCCTAACCTCCCCACAGGTAGAGAATGATCAGATAACGTATTTGGCCTTTTCCTCCCCACCTCACCCCTACACACGCAGACACACACCATGAATTCCAGATTTGCCCTTCAGTTGTTTCCCGTGCACACTGCAAGAGCAGAAGAGGCAGGGGAGAAAAGCACAAAGCTGAGCCAGGCCCCATCTGGTTGCTGGCTTCCCAATCTCCTCATCTAGTTTTCTCTCCAACATGACCTGAAGACCACTTGGGTGACCCAGAAAAGATTCCTGTGACCTGTGCCGTTCCTCACGCTCTAACTGTGCTGCCATTCTCACTCCGTTCCCTCAGCAATACTGTGTAGGCCCTTCCTACCTCTTTAATGGACATGAATACCCTAAGTTTTCTAAGTCTTTTCTCCCCAGGCAAATGAGAAGCTCCAAAAGGGCAGGGAACACATCTGATCCTTTCCTACCCTTCATTATTGCTAGTACAGTGCTAAGCAAATAGCAGTCTCTCAAAAACAAATTGCGTGAGGAGTCTCTTTGGTGTAAGTTTTTGTCAGCTGTAGTAGATGGGTAAGGAGGACAAAAGAAAGCAAACATCAAGGAGGACAATTAGTAAGGCAGAGGTGGCCTCTACTAAGAAACCCTGTTAAACTAAAACCCTGTTTTTACAATGGCCCTGATATGTGAACACTATACTCTGAGATAATTCTGTTGTCTTTCTTTCTACACTTTGCGGCTACGCACACCAAGAATACAAAGTATAACCTTAACCTTAAAATCACTGCTTTTCAGGACAAACCTTCCAATTCGTTTTCATCGATTGACTAAAACTAGCTTCTATAGCTGGGATGCTTTCACGTTCTCTGTGGATTTGTTTTTGGTAGAAAGTACTGGAAAGTCCACAAAATAAAATGCTCAAGGATCTGAAAAGAGAGATTGCCCCTTATAATTTAGACCTATATTCAAGTTGTTACATAAATTTAAATTCTCATTGCTTTTGAGGGGCAGGGAGAGGTGTGGTCATGAGTAAATGGATTATTTGCCTTTTGAAATTTAAGGGATGAGGTAGGTGGGAATTTTCACTCCTTTTCCCCCAGAATATTTTGCTTTATAAAATTACTCATTTCCAGTATAATAATAAGTCATATGAGACAATGAATGGAAGGTAGTAGAGGGAACTGAGGGCTAGTCATCATGAGGCATTGTGCGGGAGCTTTTTCCTTCCAACTTTGGAAAAGATGGACTCTTTGTGGGACGTGGGTTCTGGCCTTAGATCTTTGCTTTCCTGCATTTGCCCAGGAGCAGACCTCCACCTTAATGGAGTTACCAAAGGTCACTTTAACTGCTAGGACTAAAATTTGGGTCTTCCTTTGTAGAGGAGCCCCTTATTGATCTTATGGCCTTCCACAGATAATTTTGACTGTTTCTGGTACTGAGGTTTAAATGATCAACTGAATATTCCTCTCCTTGTACCTTCCTCAAGTTAGCCTTGGTCATATTTTGTACTGTGTGTAAATCATTATGGTTTTTTCCTCTGCCAACTACTCCTCCCCTTGAAAGAGTAAGTTAGCATGGGATACAGAGGAAATGGCTAATTTCTACCAGGACACTGGGACAACAGCCTGAATTAAGGCGGCAGACGTCTGTCAACAGCCTCACTTTTGCATTCTTTTTTCACTCCTCAATCCTTGGGCCAAAGAAGCCCCAGCATCAGACTCACACCCTCACCGGTCACCCCACCCCACCCTGGACGCAGAGTCTGCTCCCCAGAGCAGACCGAGAAGAAGCCTGGTGGTGGGAGGTGAGCCTGCCACCAACCCGAGGCTTTTCACCGCCGGCGTGGATTAAGTAACACCCGCAAAATCAGCATTTGCACACATGCCAGGGGTTGATTACGGGCCTCTCAGTCAGGGCAGCCAACGCTACTTCAGAGCAATTTCTCCAATTTCTCGGCCCCAGGACAGTCGGGGCGCGGCTCCAACGCACACTCCCGGTCTCCGGAGCCGGTTATGCAGCCGTCTAGCGGCTGCCCACGGGCCAAAAAAACGAGACCGCCCCCCACCCACATGGCTGCGGGCCGGCGCTTCACGCTGCATTGACGGGCTCCCTTTCCTCGACACAGCCTGAGAAGGAGACTTGTGCCTCCTGGGAGCACCGAACCGTCTCTTTGAGGCTCGCGAAAGGGCTAGATGGCCCTGAGCCGTCTACACCTCCATCCATCCTCAATCTGCGAAACACGCAGGGTCAGACACCCATCCGTTCCGGGCTTGCACCACTTCCCTAAGGTTTCACGATGTGTCACTAGGGAAGCTGGGCCCGAAGCTCCGGATCACGGTTCGGAGAAAAGAGACGCAAACGAGTCTGCGGGGCGGAAGGAGGGAGCTGCTGGGGTCGTTCAGTATCAGCCAACCTAGCCCACCCCACAGCAGACAGAAGGCGTCAGGGCTTTGCCCCCTGCGACCCGATTGCTCCCAGGCTGCCCGGCCACCTCCTCTGGCCCATGCGTCTGCGTCTCTGGCCAAAGACCAACTGGTTTTCAAATAGTTAGATAAACCCAGGATCTGACTTTCCTTTACAAGACCGACCAAGAGGCTGTGTAAATGTCTCCTGACAGTCGTAATGGAGGGTTATTAGCAGTACAAAGCCTGTACGATTCATAGCGTTGGTTCAAGAGAATATTTCGGTGTCGCACTGAAATTGCTGCGCATGTAAACCAATTTCCCCGACACAAGGGTAAACAGTATCGTTTGAACTGCGAGATGAAAACCGATGGGATATCGCAAACAGTTCCCCAAATACAACAGACTTCTGGGCTAATTACACGTGGTTAGCTCTCAATGGCAGAGGAAATAGGTTTCTTTGCTGCTAAATGTCACAAAAGTCACCTAAAGGAACAGAAGGAAGCCGCTCTGTTTCTTGCTAAAATTAATCTGTGCTGGAGCACTTGGAAAAAGCATAACAACCCTTCTCCCCCCACCCCTAGGCCACCCCAAGGCCACCCTGTCCCCGCCGCCGGATTTCAGGCGTTTGTGAAAGAACCTTTTCGCTTGGGGATCCGGGCTCTAGGGCTTCGAAGTCTAAACCCGCCCGTCGAGAAAACTGGAGAAGGGAAAGAAAATTCGGCAAGCGCTCGTCAGCATGGAGGGTCCAAGGAGCACGCGGGGGAAACAGACCCCGAGCGCCGAGGGTGCCTGCGGCCTCCTCTCCCCGCCGGGAGGCGCGCGTGCCTCCTCCCGCACGCACGCCTCGACCCAGCGGAGCGAGAAGACAGAGGACAGCGAGGCTGCCTTCGATGCCGGCCGACTGTCAGGGCTGCACCATGTGCAAAAGAACACGGAGCCCGGCCTCACGGGCGCCCAGGAAAACTCCCGAGCGGCCACAGGACCCGGCCGCAGGGCTGCCGGGCGGAAGCCTGACTCGGGGCGGGCTCGGGCCGGAAGGAAGCGGCGATTCCTGCGCTTCAGGCCGGTCAGGCGCCCCTGGGCTGGTGCGGGGCGCGGAGACTCAGGAGAGGCGGTGGGCAGGTGCGGGCCTGCGCCCGGGGGACTGAATCTCGGAGGCGGGAGGCCTTGGAGACGGCCGGCCCAGCCCGCCTGAGACCCTCCCGGAGAGAGACCGGGTGGGACGCGCCGGCTCCGAGCTCCGCCGGGCGCTACGCAGGGCCCGGGTCACCGCGCTCCCGGGCTCCGGAAGCCGCGCTGGCGGGGCGGCCGGGCGGGAGGAAGCAGCTTGGGCCGCGCAGCCCCGCGCCCGGGAGCCGCGTGCAGGGTTCAGCCGTGTTTCGGTTGCCCTCTGACCTGACCCTGGGCGTACAAAGGCCTCCCGGGTGCGCCGCCCTGGCCCAGCCTTCCAGTCGCTGCCAAATTAATGAGCCCACGTCAGGTTGGGTTTACAGCTCGGCCGGGAAGCAGCCGAGTGGAAAATGAGCCCGGGCCCGCTCGGAGGTACCCGCACGGGTGCAGAGGCCGCCTGGCGTCCTTGCGGCCGGGGACGTCGAGGCCCGCGCAGGGCCGTCCTCAGCTCTCCACACGCCCTCTCCCGCTGGCCCTGAGGGAGCGGACCGCCCAGGAAAACCTGCCGGCCTGGGAGAAGCGGCTCTCCTGCTTTCTTCCAACAACACAAACTCCACAGTTAACATCCCAGCATCCCAGGCTAGGCGTGCTCGACACAGGTCGTTGGGTTGCGGCTTGGCGACCCTTCCGTGTCTTTGCTGCGCCCCGGACTGCTGGGCTTTGGCGGCCACGAAGCCGTTCCCCCTGAGCACGAAGGACCCGGGACTCTGGGCATGCGCCGAGGGGGGCACAGGACCCAGCCCTTCCAGCAGCACGGGTCTGGGAGGCGTTTTTAATCTGCTGCTGGGTGCTCGGTTTTGAAAGCCAGAGATAAAAGTCAAAAAGGGATTTGTTTGTTTTGAATAAAGGTCGATCTGCTAGTTCATCCCGAACGAAGTCTTGAAGACTGGCTGATGACTGCTCTCTTATTGCCCTTTAAACGCTGTGATGAATTCGGTTCAAGAAACATGATTAAATCTGAAGCTGATAAAGCTTGAGGTATGGATTTATCTTATTCCTAACAGATTTTTCAAATATATTAAAAGAAAGCACTTTCATCCAAAAAACACTCAAAGTGTCAGAAAAGCCATGTTCTGAAGAAGCCCTCTTTCCCTGCAGCTTTGTTTGCTGTTGAGAACCACGCAAACAACAGCGTTGGGAGCAACTGGTGTGACAGTTACTTAGAATCAAGTATCACTCCTGCATCCTTCTCATCCTTGCTTCAAAGAGCACTGCCTTTCAGAAGTGGAGGGCCCCTGCCACAGACCCCTTTTCTTCTGGTGACCTAAGTAAGGGTAGCACTAGGTCACCTCTCATGACGCCCCACACTTACTCATCAGTGCCCTTGTCTAGATTCCACACACACCCCTCTTGGCATCCTCTGGGCACTAACCCTTGCAGACGTCGCTGCCTTGAGTCCCCACCTGCCTCTGAAATCTCAGTGTACTTGGAAAATCAAGTTGCCTTGATGTCAAGCAGTCACTACCTTTAAAGGTATTCAGTATCTCACAGAGTGCACACAAGTACTTGATGTACTATGATTATCTTTTTAGGTAAACTGTCTCCTCAACTAAAATTTTAACGTATTAGGAACAATGACCAAGACCAATTGTCTCTGTTGTCCTACAGTGCGGTGCCAGATCAAGAAATGTTACCTATGTTGACTCTACAACTAATTAGAATTAATACAGTCCCCTCTAAAATGCTAATCACTGGAGTGGTGGTGGTGTGTGTTCATTCTAAGTTATGTCAATAGATTTGTTTTTCTTCTGAACCCAAATTGAGGTAGTACCATTGAAGAAATTGAAATTTTGATGGAGGAGGAGAAAGGGAGTGGGGAAAAAGGAGAAGAAATGTGGGAGGGCAGAGGATTTTGAAAAATAATAGGGATGGGTATCAATACAAACAGAGGATACCTAAGGAAACCAGGAGGGCACCAAGGAATTAGGGAGCAAGAACACCTGAAGATGGGCCAGTGAGAGAGAGAGAGAGAGAGAGAGAGAGGCGGTGGGCCATGCCAAGGACAAGTTTCACCTACTAAGAGGCAGTATGGTATTATGGTTTAGAGCTCATGTTCACCACTCTCTGGCTGTATGAGCTTCGGTTTCCTCACGTGCAAAATGAGGATAGTAATAATACATATATCACAGAGTTATGAGGATTAAATAAAATAACATGCACTTAATAAACGTTAGCAGGGCTTCCCTGGTGGCGCAGCGGTAAAGAATCTGCCTGCCAATGCAGGGGATACGGGTTCAAGCCCTGGTCCGGGAAGATCCCACATGCCACGGAGCAACTAAGCCCGTGTGCCACAACTACTGAGCCTGCACTCTAGAGCCCGCGAGCCACAACTACGGAAGCCCGCGTGGCTAGAGCCCATGCTCCACAACAAGAGAAGCCACCGCAATGAGAAGCCTGCACACCGCAACGAAGAGTAGCCCCCGCTCGCTGCAACTAGAGAAAGCCCGTGCGCAGCAAAGAAAACACAGTGCAGCCAAAAATAAAACAAATAAATAAATAAAATATTAAAAAAAATAAAATAAAATAAACGTTAGCAATGACTGCTGTCAGTTTCACCTGGAGCACTACATCATATGTCATTATGCCTTTGGCATTCCTGTCTCCTCTATATACAGTGTAACTTATGGGTAGATAGTGAAGTGGGATAAAGTGCTTTTTTCCCTTATATGTGAGAAAGTGAAGAAGAATCACCAGATATTTTAAGGAAAATATTTAACAAAAGACAAAAACCAAATTGGAAATGTAAGTGGCTGGGAGGAATTAGAGAACTTTTTAAAGAAACACACAAACACGCACACACACACACACACACACACAAATCTTCCAAGTAAAATCCTTGGAGAGATGAGGAAAGGTATTGCATCCATAAAACGTAAAAAGAATGGTCTAAAAAAGAAACATTAAGAGAACAAGAGAGAAATTTTTAAAATTAGAAATATGGTAGCAGAAATAAATTCAGTAAAAAAAAGTCAAGATGAAGTTGAAGAAATATTTCAGAAACGAACAAAAAGACATTTGGAAAATAGAGGGGGAAGATAAGAAAACTAGAAGACCAATACAGGAAATCCTACATTCAAATTAAATTCCAGGAAGAAAGTACAGAGATAATAAAGGGGGAATTTCTTTTTCAAAGAAACAGTACAAGAAAATTTCCTGGAACTTACTAAGATAATTTTTCAGACTAGAAGGGCCAACCGAATGCCGAGCACAAAGACTAACAAAAGACTTATACCAAAAGGCATACTCACAGAATTTCAGAAACTCGTGAATAAAGAGAAACCCCAAAACCCTTCCAGAAAGAAGAACAGTTCCCATACCAAAAATCAGAATGGCATTGAACTTCTCAAAAATAACACTAGAAGTAAAAAGATAATAGAGCAATGCCTTCACGATTCTAAGGAAAAATCATTTCCAGTCCAGAATTCTACATCCAGATGAACTACTCACGTGTGCAGACAAAATAAAGACATTTTCAGCCATGCAAAATTCTAAAAATTTTATTTCCCTGTACCCTGAAACAGACACTGATGACTCACCCAACAGCCATCTCCATCTTTCTTTCATGTTCTTTTTTAAGGCATCACATAGCCATGTGCTTCTGGGAAGCCAAGCCTTTCCCCAGCCCCATGGAGTAGTCTTGATTCATCTAAGCCAGCAAGTTGTAATTCCCTACCACCTGCAAATGACTGGCTTAGAAATAGGCATGTAACACAACTGAGATCAATTAAATATCAGGAAAAGTCTATAGGGGTATGGGAAGATTTTCTTCACCTCAAAAAGAAGAAAGAGACTTACTCTTTTAGCCAGCCTTTGTATGTAGTTGTGTGAGGACATGATGATCCAAGTTGCAGCAGTTACTCTATGCAGTTATCTTATCAAGGAGGAAATCCAAATGTCAAGGATGGCAGAGAAGAAAGATTAAAAAGAACCTGGGTACTTGATGATGTCACTGAGCCATTGCATTCATCAAACCTGAACCTAGGCAATATCCAGACTTCTTGTTATATGAGTGTCAGAATGCAAACTCTGGGCACTTGAGCTCATCTCTCAAACTGAATTGTATAGTGAAAGCAATAATAATTAATAAAAATGCCTACCATCAATTGAGTACTTAGGGACTGCTCTTTTGATTGATGGCTACAAAAAGCCTGTGAAATAAGTATAGAATTATGTCCATTTTGCAAATGAGGACATATAGGCTCAAACAAGCACATGAATTAGCCAGATTTGTAACCATCTAAGGTTTGAATATTTAACTCTGATTCTATTCTCAGGACATGTGAATGGAGCATGGGAAAATGTTTGGAATATGCTGAGTTCAAACATGTACTTAATAACCAGTTTTTTTTTTTTGGCCACAAGTGTGGCATGTGGGATCTTAGTTCCCCGACCAGGGATCGAACCCATGCCCCCTGAAGTGGAAGTGCAGAGTCTTAACCACTGGACCACCAGGGAACTCCCATAACCACTTTTAATTCATTAGTTACTTGTCAATATAGTTCTGATTTGTGGTAAACCAGCCCCCAAGACAGCCATCCTCACTTGCTGGTATTCACATTTTTGTGTGGTCCACTCCCATAATGAGTAGGGCTGACCTGTGTAACCAGTAGGATATCCTGACAATGTGTCACTTCCCAGGCTAGGTCATAAGAAACATCATGGCTTCTGCCTTGCTTTCTCTTGGATCACTCACTCTAGGGGAAGCCAGCTGCCATGTCACACACACTGAAGAAGCCCAATGGAGCGGTCCATGTGCCAAGAAACCAAAACCTCCTGCCAATATCCATGTGTGTGAGCCATCTTGGAAGTGGATCCTCCAGCCCCAGTCAAATGTCAGATGATCACAACCCTGGCCAACACTTGACTACAACCTCATGAAAGACCTTGAGCCGGAACCATCCAGCTAAGCCACTCCTGAATTCTTGACCCACAGAAACTGTGAGATAAATGTTTATTGTTTTACAACCTAAATGTCCATCAACAGATTGAAACAGAGCAGGATGTGGTCCTTCCCCCCCGTCCTCCGCCTGCCTTTTGTCTGTGAAAAACCTTTAGCCAAAGAATAAGTTTAATCAGAAAAGTGAGAAAATGCAGAAACAAAGGAAAACAGTCCAACAAGACTAAATAATAACAGTTTAGTCATTAAGCATAGTCAAGGACCTATAGTCCCTCTTCATGGGCTATAGATAATATTCTGAGCCATATCCTGTGAGCTGTCTTATAGATACTGAAACCCCCATCAGGTGGAAGAAGTTAACTATGCGATGGATGACTATAGCCATGACATAAGCTGCCACAATTCCCAGAATTGGCCTCAAAGAAATGGGAACAAACCGACCCTAGAACTGAAGACTAACTGTACCTAAAACAATCAAGATGACGCTGGTCAGACCAACACATGACCAATTTCAAGATGACTGTCAGAGCTGACTGTGCTGTTTCTACATGTAGCCCCCTCCCTCCATCTATAAAAGCTCTTGCCCACAGATTGTCGGGTGGGGGTGGGCAGGGGGGTGGGGGGAGGAGTCAGCCTTTGGACAGGAGCCCGCCCTCCCCCCACCCCCCAGTTGGCAGCATCCAAAATAAAGCAAACTTTCCTTTCCACCAACCTTGCCTCTGTAATGGCTTTTGAAAGGTGAGCAGCCAGACCCCACTTTTGGTTACAAGATGAATGAATAAAGAAGATGTGTTACATATAAAGAGTGGAATACTACTCAGCCATAAAAAAGAATGAAATAATGCCATCTGCAGCAACATGGATGGACCTAGAGATTATCATACTAAGTGAAATAAGTCAGAAAGACAAATGTCATATGATATCACTTATATGTGGAATCTAAAATATGACACAAATGAGCTTTTATACAAAGCAGAAACAGACTCACAGACCTAGAGAACAGATTTGTGGTTGCCAAGGGGGAAAGGGGGTGGGGGAGAGGGATGGATTGGGAGTTTGGGATTAAATGCAAACTATTTTATATAGAATGGATAAACAACAAGGTCCTACCATATAGCACAGGGAACGATATTCAATATTCTGTGATAAACCATAATGGAAAAGAATATAAAAAAGAATGTATGTGTGTGTATATATATATATGTATGTATATATAAAACTGAGTCATTTTGCTGTACAGTAGAAATTAACACAGCATTGTAAATCAGCTATACTTCAATAAAATAAATTTTTTTAAAGTGTTTATTGCTTTAAGCTGCTCAGTTTTGGGGTAATTTGATATATAGCAATAGATAAATTAATACACTGGGTAACTGAATAAACTTCTTAACTTTAAAGGCAAAAAAGGACATTAGCTTTGTTTATCAACTTATATTTTTCAAGGAGACATATGTGGTCCTCACCACAACACTGTAAAAGGAATAGAGAAAGTGCCATTTCACAAAACTGATCATCAGACAGACTTGCTCAAGGTACTCAAGTTAGCCAGGGACAAAATTAATGGAAGAACATTCTGGGTCTTTTTCACCAAGCCTTTCCAGTATCCCTGTTTGGAAGTTGGCTCAGGCAGAAAGACCCAGAATTAATGCAAAATAAAACAAAAATGAAAGAAATCCCCAAAGAGTCCCTAATTTTAAAATATCTCCTAAGAGGCAGTCAGCCACATATAACATTCCTGCTGCTCCCAGCCTCACTGCCCTTCTGGTTCTCATTGCACGCAAGAGTTTACGGTCTTGGATCTTGCCCAAAATTGTAGATAGTCATCAATTTTGAGAACATTCATATATTCTGAACGGTGAAACTGTTAATGGTTATGGTGTTTATAGCTTGGGTTTAAATAGGAAACTAATAAAGATAAAATCTCTGTTTGATAAGGTGTTCAAATCCCAGTCAATGGAAGTTTCCTGTTGCACAGTGAGTTATTTGAGTCCATAATTGAGCCCTGGGTCCAGTCTCAGAAAACGCAATTAGGAGGGAGTTAAAACTCACAGAGCTAATGTGCTTTTCATAGAACTAATATTGAGGTGGTAAGTGCTACTTTTGGACAATAATGAGCAAGTGAGTGACTGGCTGGGTCTGCTTTTTGTTAGGCATGAGCCCTATAGAGTTTGTTTGGGTTTCCTGTGTACTTTGAAAGAGCAAGCAGAATCTCCGGGGCCAAAACTGCTCTGACAGAAACCTTGGTTGATGACCTTGGCTTGAGTTGGGCAAACCCTTGCAAATGAGGTCTCTTCTTTGCTCCAGAGGTAGTAAAGTTGTAAGGTATGTGGCCTTTCAGGAGTAATCATCTACAGCAGGGAACTTGGCAGAAAGGCAGCCTGAGTTTGTTTCTTAGAAGTAATTTGCATTAAAGTCTAAAATGGACTGCAAAGCACATACCCATCTGCAGTAGATGTTGCTACAGGTGTAGGATGTTGTGGTTTCTAATATCTTACATATGTTCTCTAAACAATACCTCGAGTGTCTTTTTGTTTCTGGCCTGTGTGGTTTCCTGCATTTCCGGCAGATGATCCTATGTGGAAAGACAGCTGCCTGCAAAGTTTACTGAAAATTATGTATGAAGACACATATGCAGAAAATGATATTGGCTCTGAAAGAAGCTTGGAGTAAGAGCAGGATGGAGCCTGCAGCACTTGTCCAAGTAGCTGAAATAAGCAGAGTTACCAACATCCAAGCCTGAGCAGCTTCCCAGCACCTCCAGGAATTCCTCCAGTTCCCAAGCCCTTAAGCCCTACAGCAGACCAAGTAATAGAAATCTGAATTCGAAATACGGGAGCACTCTAGAGGGTAAAGGAAAAGGAAGTCCCCGTTAGATGAGAGCTCTTTCCAAAACTCCATACCCAAGCAGGAAGTCAAGACGTTTTTGTGTGAATCATCCAAATCATAAATCAAGCAAGATTTGGCTCTGGAGCCGTAATCTTGGGAGCCAGAGATATTGCTGGGACACAGCTGGTTGACAAATGCCCAGGGTGTGGAGCGTAAGATACTAGACAGCCAGGTGGTACTTTAAAAACCAAACACATAGGCAATCCTGAGGCCTGTCTACATAGAGTCAGTGCATTGACTTTCATCCCATGCTGGCCAAGCCCAGGGTCCTCCCTTCCCCCATCCCACAAATACCCCCTTGAGACTACGGAATTCCCATTTTGAGGATTCTCTCCCATTACAGGTTTGTCTGATATTCATTTAGGTCTCACTTACCCTATATAAAAGCATTGAGGGGAGTGTGTGTGTGTGTGTGTGTGTGTGTGTGTGTGTGTGTGTGTGTGTATGTATATGTAAGTAAGTAGATAGCTGGAAGCCCCACATGTAAACTCTCCTACAAAGAACTGACCCTGTTGAGAGCTCTTACCTTTAAAAACTTTTACATCTTCTTTTTCTTTTTCCCCTTCCAAAGAAGTAATGCAAATGGGGGGCAGATTAAACTGTCTCCTTGCAGGGATGTATTTATCCGCTTGGCCTCTGAGAATAATGACCTGGCAGAATTCTAGTTTCTGACCCCATGAACTGGGCAGTCCTTAGTGGACAAATGAAGTATGTGCTTCTCTCTTCTGTCCTGGAGTTGTGAAGGTGACCAGGGAAAAAGACAGGTCAATAAGGGCAGCGGAGGGGCAAAACCATGGCTATGTCACAAGGGAGGGGAAGGGGTGCATTTCTTAGAGTTTCAGATCTTCCTCTTCCATCCCTAATTAGGGTCTCTCCTCCTATTTGTAGCTTCCTTATTATTACCCAGCAATCGGCCACAGGTGGGTAGAGCAGAGTGCTAAAAGGAGAGGCTGAAATCCTTCCTGAGACTCTTGTGTTGTTAGTATAGGCCCAATGGCACAGGACTTCCATAGGGCCCCTGGCCAACATGGCAGTGATGTGAATCAAGGATTCAACCTACAGATCAGATATTAGAGAGAACAGGCAAAGGTATTATTCTTCATTTCATTTAGCAACTTACAGGAAGCCCTAGATCTATGCATGTCAGGCACACAAGGGAAGCTTTCTCTGTAGAAGCATGACTTCTATTTTTTTCTTTAATAAATATATCAGATTACTTAATGGACTTCCAGTTGAAGATAGTTGGCTAGATACCATCTGCCTCCACTTCCTCCAGAAACTCCACTAAAGTAACAACAAAGGAATCAAACAAAGAAAACACACAAAAGGTAAACAAAGAGAACAGGAGAAACAATAACATTTTAGCAGCTGAAAAGCACTTGGAGGAGTGGTAATGACTTAGCAGACCCAAGAAAGTAGGAAAAGCTGAGAGGCATGAAATCCCCCATAGGTCTAAGAACTGGCAGTACCAGTTACCTCTGGAAGTGGGGATAATGATGGGGCTAATACCCAGAGGATTGGTTGAGTTTGTTTAAGAAGCAGTGAGGGGACTTCCCTGGTGGCGCAGTGGTTAAGAATCCACCTGCTGGGGAGGGGGAAGGGTAAGCTGGGATAAAGTGAGAGAGTGGCATGGACATATATACACTACCAAACGTAAAATAGATAGCTACTGGGAAGCAGCCGCATAGCACAGGGAGATCAGCTAGGTGCTTTGTGACCACCTAGAGGGGTGGGATAGGGAGGTTGGGAGGGAGGGAGACACAAGAGGGAAGAGATATGGGGACATATCTATAACTGATTCACTTTGTTATAAAGCAGAAACTAACATACCATTGTAAAGCAATTATACTCCAATAAAGATGTTAAAAAAAAAAAAAGAATCCACCTGCCAACGCAGGGGACACGGGTTTGATCCCTGGTCCGGGAAGATCCCACATGCCGTGGAGCAACTAAGCCCATGTGCCACAACTATGGAGCCTGTGCTCTAGAGCCCATGAGCCACAACTACTGAGCCCACGTGCCACAATTGCTGAAGCCCGCACGCCTAGAGCCGGTTCTCCACGACAAGAGGAGCCACCGCAATGAGAAGCCTGTGCACCGCAATGAAGAGCAGCCCCTGCTCGCCCAACTAGAGAAAGCCAGCATGCAGCAACAAAAACGCAACACAGCCAAAAATAAATAAATAAATAAATTTATTTATAAAAAAGAAGCAGTGAGAACCCTCACCCCCCCATATCTCCTCCACTACGCTGACGGAAGAGAGAAATGTATTCCCTGAAGAGGATAAGACAAAGGATCTGCTGGGCTGAGGAATACCAAGAAGTTAAGGTGGAAAATATGTCCTAAAAACAGGGTGAATAAGTGAAAGCTGACACACTGAATGTTGAAATTAACCCCACAGTATTTTGCCCTCCTAATTAGAATAGACCTCTTTGGTGAATCTGGACAGCTTAAGAGAAAGACCTAGAAACTAACATCAGGGATTCACCTATGAAATGGCCTACCCAGATCACCCCAGGGTGATGTGAGGCTCAGAGTTTGACAAGCCCTGCTTTGCGTACAGAACTTCCTATCAGCTTTGTAGCACCGTACTCTTACATACCAACAGATAGCCAAGATTACCAACATTTGAGGAAGACTTCTAATAGGAAAAAAATGAGGCCAAATCAACAAACAAATATACAACAACTTGGAAGAAAATAATGCAGGGAGATGAAAACTTTAACAAATGACTACCACATACATGAGACAAGAACAAGATATTATATAAAAAACAAAAATCTTCAGGGAATTAAAAGTGGGAAGTAAAAATGAAATTCTCAATAAAAGGTTTGAAAATGAAGTTGAAAAAATATCCCTGAGGGTAAAATGAAGAGATAGAAAATAGGAGAAGAATAGTAAGAAATTTAGAGGACCAGCCCAGGACATCCATCATCTGATGAGTAGGAGTTCCGGAAAAAGACAAAGAGAACAGTTGCAGGGGAGCATGGATCATCCAATAACTTATTAAAATCTACAGAGTTAATGACCTACCGCATGCTGGCCAAAGTGGATACAAATAGATCCACACACCAGGTTCATCATTGTGAAATTTTAACACTTTGTGACAAAGAGAAGATCCTAAAAATTAGGTACAAAGTATCAGGAATTGGAATGGTGTCTGACTTCTCAACAGCAATGCTAGAAATATGAAGGCCAAGAAGCAATGTCTTCCATTCCTGAGGGAAAATTATTCCCAACCTAGAATTTTATACCCAGCCCCAACACTAATCAAAGTGGATTGGTAGAATAAGGATATTCTCAGAAATGCAATTCTCAAAACACTTACCACCATTTACCCTTTCTCAGAAAGCTCCTGGAGGATGTGTTCCATCAAAACAACTGAATAAATCAAGAAAAAGGAAGATACAAAGTCCAAGAAACAGAGAATTCAACACAAGACAGAGGCCAAGGTAACTCCCAAGATGGTGGTGAAGGGAAAACCCACGACAGCAGATATGTAACCAGCTTAGGGACAACAATCAAGATTGGAGGGGTTTAGAAGGCTTTTGGATTGACATCTGATGGAATATCTAATGTATTTGAGCTTATTGAGAGATTTCCATAACTGGAAGGGAGTTGGGGGCTTATTTGGTGATAAATATATAGAAAACCAAGCAAAGGAAACAGTAAGGCAGTTATTGATGCCAGGGAAAACTGTAAGTTGTGGAGAAAAGGAAGAGCAATCATAGTGTACTACACAGCTCAGCTGACAATAGCATTTTAAATGGTCATAAAATGGCAACCTATATATTGATCTAACTAAAAGCATGTAGAAATATTTGGGAGTACAGAGTTGGAGGGCGATGGATCATGTGAATATGGGCGTTAGGAGGGGGTGAGAAAGAGTGTTAAATCCTTATAGTCTATTGTAGGAAGTCCATAGATAATATTTAAAAGTGAAAATTCAAGAAGTAGCAATAAAATCATGTGATTTGGAGATAAATCACATGATGTGAATACCAAATAACTGTTTGGAAAAATCTAGTGGGTTTGCCTTCAGAAAGTGGGAATGAGGAGAGGCAGAGGGTGGAGGCTTCCTTTTTTCATGCAAGCCTTGTAACAACTCCTTGCCTCTTTACATGCGTGCACATGTACCTTTGATAAGAGTAAAACTAAATAAGAAACAACATCATCGCAGGGCTTCTGCGTGGCACTTTCTTGAAGACTACTTGACACCGAACACAGATCGATAGGTGCTGCTTTCTAAAAGACTTGGTGGTCTCATGCACCCATTTGTTTTCATTCTAGTTGAAACTTCTGTGATTTTTCATGGTTTCCTAATCCAGCATGATGCCCCTCAAAACCCTCTACAAGGTGAGGCTGATTAGTTAGAGGTAGAACTGTTAGTTACAGCACTCACCCTCTTTTCAGAGCAATGAGGAGGGAAATTCTTCAGCAAAAAACAAGGCAGCGGCAAGGGTAGCTGATAATAGTAGCAAAACCAGAATGTTTAGGAACTCTTTTACTTTCCAGGTTTCGTTATGAAAACTCTAACATTTAGAATCTTACTCCCAAAACCAGATTAAGAATTTGGGCTATTTATGACTTTTTCAAGCATTTTCAACTAATTTCAGCTGTTCAAAACAGTTCACTCAAAAGCACAGTCCCTGTGAAGTTTTCCAGTTTGAGATACCCAGACAATACAAGTCAGACATAAAACAGTCCAGACGACAACGTGGTGAGGGCTCCAAGGATAGATGTTCCAGGCTTGTTTCTGCTTCTCCTGTGAGGAGGCAGCCACTGAAAAGCCTCCCCAAGGAAATAAGCCTTTCCAGGAAGTGGGAGGAGCAGAGTGAACCATGGGAGGATCCCGGTTTAAGAGGAAGGACTTGGGGTAAATTGAGGGAGGACTTTTTTCCTTCTTTTAAAGAGGAAAGTTTAGCGAGAATACATTAAAAGAGAGCCAGAATAAAAACTTACATTTTCTTTAAGACGTTTTGAAGGTAAACTTCGGAGGTAAACTTTATGCCATTTTCCAAACAAATTTGGCAATCCTGTCTTCTTCACAGAAGCTTCCTGACACCAATTTTGTGCAAGGCATTGTGCTGATTGCTATGGGAAATATAAAATGAATTTAAAAAGGGACTCGCCTTAAGAATTTTGCCAGATTTGACAGTCTTATGACTACCTATCTCTGAAAATGGTTTTTCTCTCCATGCAGATTTTAGGTAATTAATCTAACTGTGTGTATTTTGCATAGGCATCTGTGTCACTGCTGTCTTCTTTGGGCTGTAAATTCGGTCTGATACTAGGAACACTTAAAATACAATAATTAGGTTTGAATGACATTTGTTGGTTTTGGAGATGATGAAGATGATTATGATAATGAAGAACAATTTTTTTTTTTACAATGTACTAAAGAAAAAGATAAAGTTACTATTCTTTGACTACCCATGTTATAGTTTAGATCTGTATAAACTAGTAAAGAGTTTTGCAGGATCATTTCTATAAACCAGCCTCTAATTTCTCCCATTGTCCTTCTCAAGGCTACCATGTGATGCTATATGGTTGGAATGATTTCAGCTGATCACTTTTGTTCTAAATTTCAAATCTACTGAACTATTCTCCCTCTCTGTTAAAATGAATTTTCACATCCTTATTTTTTTTAATTAGCTGGTTAGATACGGATCATAACATACACAGTATAAGCCAGAGCTACATGAATAAACCTCAAAGTTGCTGTT